>NC_135572.1:194895501-195523938 GCF_965152235.1 Eretmochelys imbricata | reverse complement strand
TGTGGGAGTTCAAGCACTGTTTAAAAAGTTTGAAAATTTGGCCCGAGAGTATGTTATATTTTATGTTTGTACAACACTAATAAAACTGGTTGTCAGCAAATACAAACTTTAAGCTGTATATATTTTTATCTGAAGCCTTCCTTTCCACATGTAACTCGCATTGGCTTCAAAAGGAGTAACAGATCCGGCCCCGTCTGAGTGAAAATATACTTTGTTGGGGAAAACATATTGTTTTAAGCATTGTATTGTTGTAAAAAATGTGCATAAGTTTCTTTGTTTAAAGTATGGAATAATAGTCTGAGTCCTCTGTGTATTCATTTTCAGCAGTGTAGGAATTAATATGCAAAATGTTAAACTACTTTTTTAAAAAAATTCCATTACTTCTAGAGTACTCAGCTCAACGGAGTGCCCTCGCACAAACAGTATGTGATAAATTTCCAAAGTGGTGCTTAGGAATTACTGCACATACACATGCCAGCAAGCTCTGAGGTGGCACCAAGCGTTCTATCTGTCATGTGTCTGGCTGCCTTGTTCTTGTTCGCATGCTCAGAGTCTAACTCAGGGGTGGGCAAACTTTTTGGCCCAAGGGCCACATCAGGGTTGCAAAACTGTATGGAGGGCCGGGTAGGGAAGGCTGTGCCTCCCCAAACACCCTAGTCCCCTCAGAACTCCTGACCCATCCAACCCGCCCCCCCCCCCCGCTCCTTGTCCCCTGACTGCCCCCTCCTGGGACCCCACTCCTGAGCCAACCCCTCTGCTCCCTGTCCCCTGACTGCCCCGCCCCCTATCACCTTCCTGCCCCTGACAGGCCCCCCAGGACTCCCACGCTGGATGTGGCCCGCGGGCTATAGTTTGTCCACCTCCGGTCTAACTGATCACCATATGTGGGGTTGGGAAGAACTTTCCCCCCAGGTCAGATGACCTTGGGGTTTTTTCACCTTCCTCTGAAGTGTGTGGGTGTGATTTCCATGCCAGGAGTATCTGGTTATATCTCATTTAATTAATTCTCTGCCATTGCAGGGGCTTTGAGCATTAGTGCGCCTCAGTTTCTCTTATTCTCTGCCTGTGACACATAATAGTCTAGTCTAGTCTCTTGTGGGCTGTAATACTTTGGTCTAATTTTGGTTATTGAGTTTAGTGCTGGGAGGTGTTGGTGGCATGTGATATACAGGAGGTCAGACTAGATGATCTGATGGTCCCTGCTGGCCTTAACCTCTGACACTAAATGCTTGCATGTTACAATGGGATTTACTCATGCCTTTTTCTGAGAATCATTTTGAAAACATACTCCAGTAAGCTGGCATTTGTGTGACTTTAGGACACATGCCATGTATCCTGCCACCTCACAGAGAACTGTCAATTTTTGTTAAATGTTTATCCTGCAGCAGACTGGAGGAAGCAGTGGTCATTGGGAGAAAGGATGCAGTTTAAGAGAGAATTTTTTGTTTATAAAAATGAGCCAGAAGAAAATGGGCCTCAGTAACAAGTAAGAAAACAATTCAACCCATTTGTGAATGAAATTGTAATCCTAGACTGGCTTGTGTATGCACATTTGTTTCAGTGGCTCAGTGTTACCGCTGTAGCAACAATGTGAATTGATGGACGTGCATAAAGTTACCCATGTGCATCAGAGTGTGGTGAGGGTTAATTTCTGGCTCTGCCACTGACCTCCTGAGTAATGCTGAACAAGTCATTTTCTCTGCATATGCCTCAATTTTCATCTCTGTAAAATGGCAATAATTATTATGCTTAGAACACGAGATGAAAAATTTGCTCTACCAGTATTATTACATTAAATATCTGCCATGACCCATTTTTCTAACATTAACTTCCATACCATGTAGCCATCTCAATGACAATATGATACTGTCACAGCGTAGCTGATCTCTGTGGACAGACTGGGCTCAGCTCCCCTGGGCTGGAGCAGGAGAAACTAATCCAGCTAAGCAGAGAGGGTTGGGTTTACCTGGGCCTATAAAGGGCTGCTAGTAGGCAGGTGGGAAGGAAGGACTGAGACAGGCTAAGGCCATATTTAGGTCAGTAGAGGCCATACTCAAGTAGAGCTAATTCCTGTGGTGGGTCCCTGGAGCAAGGGGGTAAGGGGCTTAGAGAAGCACCCCATAGGTGTGGCTCCAACAGTGGAGCCGAGCTGGAGGAGATAAGGAAGCTGCCAGGAGCTGGAGAGCCAGAGATACTGGGGAGGGGTGGCTTTGAAGCTTGGGGGGCCAGATATTGTTTTAAGATTGCCTTCTGTTTGTTGGTTGATCTTTGTTATAAAAGAATAAACCTCCTGGACTGGGACTGGAACTTGGCGTGGCAGGGCATGCTTGGAGACTGAGTGCAGTGGTGCCTCTCCCTCGGATGACACACACCAAACACTTTTATGTTCATGTGTACTTACAAAAAATAAATGGCTTGAAAATATTTCAATAATAATGGGAATTGTTTTATAATAATACCTCTATAATAGAAATGGACCTATATCATAAGCATAAGGAATAAGTAGATCTATATAAACATACATTCATCTTTTACTATAAACATATTTCGCCTGGGCCAAATTCGAATAGCTACTGAATTCAATGGAAATTACAGATCATCAGCACTCACCACAATAACCCCAATGTACAAATAATAATGCTCTGCCCTTACACTAGATCGCTGCATTCATCCCAGAATCTTAGAGATTTACAGTTATCCACTCTAATAACACCACTCTGAGTGCTACTGCCAGAAACAGAACCCAAAGTCTTGACTCCTAGTCCTAGGCTCTAACCACTAGACCCAAGATACCCTTTTCTTAATAAGTTTTGACCATAGAATGATGAAGAAAAGAAAATTAAAATAGAGTTTAAAGTAGAGTAGCTCTACAAATAATAAGAAGCAATGAATGATGAAAATTCTTGCTTAGTCTTACATATTTTATTTCTTTCCCTGTACAGAATTTTTACAAATAGGAAGCAGAATCAGTTTTACTGTGGGCATAATTCTACAAGTCACAGTCCTAGCAAATGCACCAGCCTTCTTCACTTGGAGCTGTTGGCTATGCAGCTCGTAGCTGCTGACACAAAGATATTTTCCCCAGAAGAGGAAGCAGTTGATTTACCTGTCTCCAGGAATTATCAACTAATCAACTAATGGGATTTTTTTTAAACAGTCATTTGGTGATTCTCTTTTCTTATCTAATTCCCATGTAGGTTTTAAAACTGGAAAATTACCTGTCTCTAGAGCTAGCAGCTAATCGGAAGGGATTTTTTTAACATTCATCTGGTAATTCTCTTCCGTCAGCAAATTCCCACATGAGCTTTAAAGTTCGAAAATTCTCTAGAATGTTATATAGATGGATGGGCTCAGTGTAGAAAAAACAAGGGCACATTTAAATACCTACCAGTACGTGGGGGAAAAAAAAGACTTTTTTTACTTCTATTTTATGAGTGATTGTTTTAGAAGGTCAGCACATAAATCTGTGCTACCTTTTTACTACTGTTCCTGAGGCCTTTGGGAAGGTGGTGACTGGCAGCAACGATAAATGTTAAAGACGTCCATTCTTCTCTTCAGTCTCATGCATAGTGCGGGGAGAACAGACTCCTTAGGAAATATTCATGAAATGACAACATAGTCTGCAATGTGCTGCATCTCTATTTTATTCCATTGGCATAGTAGATAGAGCTCCTTAAATGTGTCCTTCACCTCAAACAACCTTATGAGAGATGGGTATGAATTGGAACATAGGAACCAAATCACTCTGAACTCTGAGGGATCCCAAATCAGGATGATAAGTTAGTAGATTTGCTCTGTCTCTAATCATTAGTTCTTTATTTTACAAATTGTTTGGCTTTTTTACAAAAGGACCATTTAAATAAAATACAACACATGTCTGCAGATTGGTAATGGTGAAACTTTGTGGAGATCTTGGGTGAGGTTTGCAAAAGCAATCAGCATTTGTTTAGTGCTACTCCCATAGAAGTCAATGGTAAAACTCCTGTTGACTTCAACAGGCTGAGAACTCTTGAAAATGCCATTCTGTACTTACTCTAATTTTACCTGGCTACATACAGACAGACACTGGGGGACAGTGTAAGCTGGGGTAAAATCCCTTAAAATCAATGAAGTTTGTATTTACTTGCTAGGGCTATATTTGGCCCACTGTCCCTCCACTAAATCACACACAGGCAGAATTTACAAATGGAGAAGAAGTCCTGTTACTATAGGTCATCCAATCCTGGAATAGAATTTAGAGCCTTAAGCCATGTCCACATTACAAACTGTGGTCAATGTATGTTACATTGGCATGTAGCCACCAAAATTTATATATTGCTTGAGCAAGTGCTTGCGTCAATGCTGCATGTACTTACCAGAAGTGCTTGTATTGAAGTAAAGTGCAGTGCACCGTGGGTAGATATCTGTGTGCCATGTGCCACCATCAGGCGCAATGCCTCTTGGGAAACTTTCACTATGTGTTGTGGGATAGAAATGACTCACCCAGGGATCTTTGGGAGTTAGGGTCAAGCATGGAACTTTCTCCATTCCATAATGCCATCCACATCCCATAATTTTTTTGCCTTTTTAAAAAAAATCCCAAAAACCCATACAGCCCTTTTTGGTGTTTATCTCTAACAAATACATGGAGCCCACAGAGCTCTGCACTATTCTCATGAATTTTGAAAATACATCTCCTGTACTTGCAGACCCAAAGGAAGTACTGCAACAATGGGGGACATGATGATTTCTTCAAGGACAGTTTCCTGGGGGGGCGTAGCAAAAAACATATTCAGGGTGGTTGGTGGTGGCTGTGGAACAACTGCAGATGATGGAGTGCTACTTTTGGTGCAAGTACTTGAGGAACCAACTAGGGACCATGCTCCTCTTGATCTGCTGCTCACAAACAGGGAAGAATTGGTAGGGGAAGTAGAAGTGGGTGGCAACCTGGGCAGCAGGGACCATGAGATGGTCAAGTTCAGGATCATGACAAAAGGAAGAAAGGAGAGCAGCAGAATAAGGACCCTGGACTTCAGAAAAGCAGACTTTGACTCCCTCAGGGAACTGATGGGCAGGATCTCCTGGGAGGCTAATATGAGGGGGAAAGGAGTCCAGGAGAGCTGGCTGTATTTTAAAGAAGCCTTATTGAGGGCACAGGAACATACCATCCCGAGGTGCAGAAAGAACAACAAATATGGCAGGCAACCAGCTTGGCTTAACAGAGATATCTTTAGTGAGCTTAAACACAAAAAGGAAGCTCACAAGAAGTGGAAACTTTGACAGATGCCTAGGGAGGAGTATAAAAATATTGCTCTAGCATGCAGGGTGTAATCAGGAAGGCCAAAGCACAACTGGAATTTCAGCTAGCAAGGGATGTGAAGGAATCAAGTGACAGATGATGTGGAAAAAGTTGAAGTACTCAATCCTTTTTTTGCCTCAGTCTTCACAGACAAGGTCAGCTCCCAGACTGCTGCACTGGGCAACACAGTATGGGGAGGAGGTGAGCAGCCCTAAGTGATGAAATAATGCGTTAAGGACTATTTAGAAAAGCTGGACATGCACAAGTCCATGGGTCCGGATCTAATGCATCTGATGGTGCTGAGGGAATTGGCGGATATGATTGCAGAGCCATTGGCCATTATCTTTGAAAACTCGTGACGATAGGGGGAGGTCCTGGATGATTGGAAAAAGGCAAATATAGTGCCTATTTTTAAAAAAGGGAAGAAGGAGAATCTGGGGAACTACAGACCAGTCAGCCTCACCTCACTCCCTGGAAAAATCATGGAGCAGGTCTGGGCTTATTTAGTCTTCAGAAGAGAAGAGTGAGGGGGATTTGATAGCAGCCTTCAACTACCTGAAGGGGGTTCCAAAAAGGATGGAGCTAGGCTGTTCTCAGTGGTGGCAGATGACAGAACAAGAAGCAATGGTCTCCAGTTGCAGAGGGGGAGGTCTAGGTTGGATATTAGGAAAAACTATTTCACTAGGAGGGTGGTGAAGCACTGGAATGGGTTACCAAGGGAGGTAGTGGAATCTCCATCCTTAGAGGTTTTTAAAGCCCGGCTTGACAAAGCCCTGGCTGGGATGATTTAGTTGGGGTTAGTCCTGCTTTGAGCAGGGGGTTGGACTAGATGACCTCCTGAGGTCTCTTCCAACCCTAATCTTCTATGATTCTGGGCCTGGGCATGAGCACTGAATGGTTGGATCATATCATAATACAGGTTTGGGGCAATGAGCAGTGGCTGCAGAACTCGAATCCGAAAGGCCACATTCCTGAATCTTTGTGCTGAGCTTGCCCCAGCCTTTCAGCACAGGCACACCAGGATGAGAGCTATATTGACAGTGGAGAAGTGAGTGGCAATCACACTCTGGAATCTTGCAATGCCAGATTGCTAACAATCAGTGGGAAATTATTTTGCATTTGAAAATCCACAGTGGGGGCCATTGTCATGCAAATATGCAGGCCATTAGTCATCTCCTGCTTGCAGGACTGTGACTCTTAGTGATGTGCAGGACGTAGTGGGTGGCTATGCAGCAATGGGGTTCCTAAACTAAATGGATCATTACAATCCTAAACTGTGGCAACAGATGGCTCGCATATCCCTATTTTGGCAGTAGTGCACCTTTCCACGGAGTACATCAACATAAAGGGCTACTTTTCTATGGCTGTGCAAGCATTGCTGGATCACTGGGGAAGGTGCCTGACACTCGCCTTTTTAAGAACACAGTACTGTTCATAAAGCTGCAGGCAAGAACATTATTTCCCAGACAACACATTACCATTGGTGATACTGAAATGCCAATAGTGATTCTGGGGGATTCAACCTGCCCCTGTCTCCCTGGCTCAGGATGCCATACACTGGCTACACTGACAGTACCATGGAAAGGTTCAGCTACCAGCTCAACAACTGCAGAATGTGCCTTTGCTGGATTGAAGGGGCACTGGCTTTATTTAATCACTAGATTGCATCTCAGTGAGAAAAATAGCTCAATGGTTATAGCTGCCTGTTGTGTCCTGCATAATATCTGTGAGGCAAACGGGGAAAAGCTGCCACCAGGGTGGAGGTGGGGCAGCAGACTGCTGACACTTAACAGCCAGACAAATGGATCATTACAAGAGCCCAATACTGAGCTATGTGGTTGAGGGAGGGTTTGAAAGAGCAGCTTAATGTTCAGCCACAGTAGGGCTCTGTGCTGGACTATTCTCCGGGCCTGGAGCTTTGAGTGCTGCTAAGAACTGTGTACTGCTTGCTGTATATTTTTAAATCTGCAAAGTACTCCACTTAGGAAGGAACAATCAATTGGACACACACAAAATGAGAAATGACTGCCTAGGAAGGAGTACTGTGGAGAGGAATCTGGGGCCTATAGTGGCTCACAAGCTAAATATGAGTCAGCAGTGTAACACTTGCAAGAAAGCAAACAGCCATTCTGGGATGTATCAGCAGGAGTGTTGTAAGCAAGACACGAGAAGCAATTCTTCCACTCTACTCCATGCCAATAAGGCCTCAGCTGGAGTGTTGTGTCCAGTTCATATTTCAGAAAATATGTTGACACATTGGAGAAAGTCCAGAGAAGAGCAACAAAAATGATTAAAGATTTAGAAAACATGACCAATCAGGAAAGACTGAAAAACTTGGTTTTAGTTTGGAGAAGAGAAGACTGAGGGGGGACATGATAACAGTTTTCAAGTTGATAAAAGGTTGTTACCAGGAGGGTGAAAAAAATGTTCTCTTTAACCTCTGAGGATAGGACAAGAAGCAGTGGGCCTAAATTGCAGTAAGAGAAGTTTAGGTTGGACATGAGGGAGGTTGTGGGATCTGTCATTGGAGATTTTTAAGAAGGGGTTAGATAAACACCTGTCAGGAATGGTCTAGCTGCTATTACTTAGTTGTGCCTTGAGTGCAGGGGACTGAACTAGATGACTATTGAGATCCCTTCCAGTCCTACACTTCTAATGCTATGACTGTGTTTTCCATAAACTCTGAATTATGTGCTGCTTGGTGTGGATTTGCAAGTACTATGTTCTCTGACTACCACTATGCATTCTGCAATATTTCTGGGGAACTAATAAAGACAATTTCATTCTCCAAAAATAGAACTTTGAGTGGGAGGAAAAAAACACACGGACGATGTTGTATAAATTTATAACAGAACTTAATGAAAAATTAAAATTAGAAAGAAAGTAAGCATTTATGTCCATTTGAGTGCACAGATAATTGTTGTGGCTTTATATACTCTGACCTGTGAGAACGATGGTTGGTGTATGTGAAGCTGAGGATTTCCTTGCTGTCGTCCAGAGTGGAGTAATGGGGATACTGATGCCACATGGTATGGTATGTTAGAGGGGTGCAGGAAGAGATGACCATGGAGTTCTCCAAGGACTATGACAAGTGGAGGTCAACCAAGGTCTGTAGCATTTGGATCTTCTGCCTGAGAAGATCCATTATGTCCTGGAGTATTTCTCTCT
This sequence comes from Eretmochelys imbricata, assembly GCF_965152235.1. NCBI lineage: Eukaryota > Metazoa > Chordata > Testudines > Cheloniidae > Eretmochelys > Eretmochelys imbricata. The sequence goes on along the minus strand of NC_135572.1, from coordinate 195,515,492 downwards.
CCTTGTGTTGCTGGGACTCCTGGGTCTTTTTTCTTGTCCTTGGTCTTTCTCCAAGCTGATGGTCATATTGGCCCTCCAGTGGTCTGATTATTCAGGTCTGAGGCAGCATGGCTTGCAGGATCTCACAGACATGTCTTCCCTCGTCCTCTTCTTTCTCCTCCTCCTCAGGGTCAGGCGTTCTGTGGGTGTGGTGGTGGCACCCCTCAAGGCTAGCATGCCAAAAGCTGCTGATAAAAACAGACAGATGTACCATTGGACTTACAGTCACAAAGGAAAGGGAAAGATAGGTTTCAAAACTCCCTTTCCTTATTTCCATAAACACTTTAAATAAGAAACGCTTATTGACACTTCAGCTTTGGAGAGCTATGGCACAGCACTGCTCTCCAGCCCTGGTCATCAGAGAAGAAGCAAGGGGGACATCTAGGGTCATGTGCTCTCCCCACCCCCAGATTTGCTGTGCTTGGCTTGTACAAAGCATGCTCACATGGACTGAACATGCCCAGTAACACTGCTGAAGCTGACTGCCCCCACTATAGCTGGCACAGGTCATATTTGCTGGTCATGATGAGTATGGTCCACTAGGGATGAGAGGGGGAAGAATTTTCTTTTGAACAAAGCTATAAAATTAGGGTCTATATTCCATGGATATGAGCATTGGGGAATGTCACTGAATATTAGCATTAATTTCTGCAGGTGGTGATGATTTATCTGATAGCTCACTTCTGAGGGTCACAAAAGGCACAAAACCCACTGCTGTTACTGACATCCCAGTACTACCTGGGCCCATATGTCGCTATTCTGTTTACTGCCATGGTGCCAGCCAAACTCATCACAGAATGGCATGGGAAAAGTGTCTTGCCGTGGAGGAAGAAATAAGGCAGTCATCCCTTGAAACCTTCAGGAGAAGATTGCAGAGTATGAAAGTTTCATCAAGATTCACAGATTAAAAGGGACATCCCTCTCATGTTCCTGTACATGATATGGATTGTCTACAGAGCTGGCTTATACACACCAGATGTGTTGATCATAAGATCCTTTAATGCTCTGCCTGGTATGGCTGAGGTCCATTACACACAGTGAACAGTATAATATAGTTTAGCATTCCATTCCATCTCCCCTGTAAATTCCACATTCCTGCTATTTACAATATTACACTATCACGCTGTCTTTCAAGTTTAGTACGTATCAATCTGTTACGTGTCTCTGAATCATACTGGTTTTCTAATTACATGACCCAACATGTAACAGCTTGGTCATCTGACTGTCCGTTAGTTGCAATGACTGGTGTCATAAATATAAAGGGAAGGGTAAACACCTTTAAATCCCTCCTGGCCAGAGGAAAACCCCTTTCACCTGGAAAGGGTTAAGAAGCTAGGATAACCTCGCTGGCACCTGACCAAAATGACCAATGAGGAGACAAGATACTTTCAAAGCTGGGGAGGGGGGGAGAGAAACAAAGGTTCTCTCTGTCTGTGTGTTGCTTTTGCCGGGACCAGAGCAGGAATGCAGGTCAGAACTCCTGTAAAGGGCTAATAAGCAATCTAGTTAGATATGCGTTAGATTCTCTTTTGTTTAAATGGCTGATAAAAGAAGTTGTGCTGAATGGAATGTATATTCCTGTTTTTGTGTCTTTTTGTAACTTAAGGTTTTGCCTAGAGGGATTCTCTATGTTTTGAATCTGATTACCCTGTAAGGTATTTACCAACCTGATTTTACAGAGGTGATTCTTTTACTTTTTCTTCAATTAAAATTCTTCTTTTAAGAACCTGATTGCTTTTTCATTGTTCTTAAGATCCAAGGGTTTGGGTCTGTGTTCACCTATGCAAATTGGGTGAGGATTTTTATCAAGCCTTCCCCAAGAAAGGGGATGTAGGTTTTGGGAGGATTTTTTTGAGGGGGGGGAAAGACGTTTCCAAGCGGGCTCTTTCCCTGTTATATATTTGTTAGACGCTTAGTGGTGGTAGCAATAAAGTCCAAGGGCAAAAGGTAAAATAGTTTGTACCTTGCGAAGTTTTAACCTAAGCTGGTAAAAATAAGCTTAGAGGGTTTTTCATGCAGGTCCCCACATCTGTACCCTACAGTTCAGAGTGGGGAAGGAACCTTGACAACTGGTGGGGTCAGTTGGAATCTCTGAGTCACTGTCGTCACCTTATTTTACATCCATCAACTGTAGAGTTTGCTCTGTTGATTGTTCTTCCTAAAGAATGAACTGTAGATGTCGACAGTTTCTGTTGAGCTCTCCACTGTCAGTCTCAGCACCCAAATCATGTGAGATTGAATTATTTTTCTTCATAACAGCTGGAGTTGTCCGTCCTTCTCCATCCAATTTGACATGAACGTGGTCACCAGTTCTAGACTTGGCAGTTCTCTAACTGAGTGTCTGTTGTAAAAATGTTCATAAGCTCTTTTAGCCTTTTTATCCTATTTGGCTACTCTCTTCATGTCTGGCCACCATGGAAATAGGTTCTTTTCCAAAGATGGACAGTAGTTCTGAGTTGTCTTCCCATGAGAAGTTGTGCTGGACTGTATCCAGTAGCCGCCATTGGTGTTGATCTGTAACCCAGAAGAGCAGGAGTAGGATTTCGTGGTTGTCTGTACAGCTCTCTCTGCCTCTTCATTTGCTTGTGAGTGTGGAATGACTTAAATTTTGCTGCAGTGAATTGTGGTCTGTTGTGTGTCCCTAGTTCTTCTGGAATACCGAAGTGAATAAAAGTGCACTTCAGTTTCTTCAGAAATTTTTGAAAGCATAATCTCCCAAAGGGTATGATAAACATAGTCTGTTTAGCACTTCCTTTGACTAAAGGAGTTTTCCAGAATCTGCTTGAGGCATCCAGGCTTTCATGTGGAACTGCAGCTGATCTCTGTTGGATGCAGGCATATGCATATACTGTGCAAACTCGTAGATATCCATGTTTTTACAGTGAGTCCATAGCTGTGCCTGCAGATTTACTTCTTCCCATAGGCCCAATATTTTGTCTGCTCCGGACAGGAGCACATCTAGTGCGTGGAGCTGGCGTGTTCAGTTAAGCAGTTGAACACAACAAGGGTGAGTTGCTAGGTGTGCTTGCCAAGGTGGGTAATCAAGAAAAGGCATTTCAAAAACATGTGTGGGGTTTTAAAGGGTGGGGTTGCTTCCAGTCTCTGTGACCCCTGGGCAGTGATGTTTAAAATTGTGACCAGAGTGGTCACTGTCTCAGGGAATGGGGATAAATGGCTCTAGTTTTGTCCCATCTCTAATTTAATGCAACTTTCCTCTAAAGGGTCAATACTTTGGGGATGAAAAAAGAGATGAATCATGGCTACATCCCTTCTGCCTGCCTGAAAGTTTGAAATGGAAACAAAAGAAAGCTGATGAACAAGGAAGATATACACCACCAAGCTGTATTTGTGTGACCGTGGACTTCCAGTACATATAGAAGATCTATTGCTTCTGTTTGATCAGTGGGTTTCTTTTCTCCCTTTCATGAATAGAGGTCTTTTTTGGTTTGTTTTTTTAAAATATTATGAATGATATAATAGAGAAATCAGAGTTAAATATTTAATAATACTTTGTATTGTTCCACGTAAGGATCTCAAAGCACTGTATAAACATGAGTTGTCTGATCCTGAACCCATCAGAGTCAATGGGAATTTTTCCAGGGGTGCAAAATCAGGCCCTCAGTCTCTCAAACTGTCTTGAGAACTAAAGTAGCATTACACCTGTTTTTACTCATGTGTAAACTGAGGCAAAGAGAAGGTAAAGGATTGGGATCCAACTCCCATTAAAGTCAATCTTTGTACTGAATTTACTGATAGTTGCATCAGGCTATAAATGACTTGTCTGTGGCAAAGATGTGGACAGGTTACTCAGGCAGGCATAGTATCTCTGTGCTCTAACCACTCAAAAAACAAACCAAAACATTAAAAGCATCCTTTGTTTTAACTGAATCCTTCTCTGCAGCTGGATTATTAAATGATTCCATGCCCTTGGTTTTATATATCAATAACACACCATTTAAAATCTGAGGAGATGGAAGAGAAATAATTATTTTTATGTCTCATTTATATACTCTGTTGTTACAAATGTAAGATTTAGGGGCAAAATCTGCTCTTTGTTACTCAGGTGTAAACCAGGAGTTACTCCATTGAGATTGATGGATTTCATTCTGGATTTGTACCATGGTATCAGAGCAAAATTTGTCTCAATGTAGAAAATAAAATCCAATAATTTTATCTAAATGGATACGATACAACGCTCAGCATCTTATTAGCAGTTTAATGATGTGCTGAAGGTTTGGAATAAAGGCTAAACTGTTATTAGTGACTCCCATTTGGCTGTAATGTGGTAGCATTAAAATTATTTTTGTCCCCATGCCTTTTTATCTGCATATATTTTATAAAGGACATTATTTAGTGAGAAGGATAATGTAGTGTTTGCTTTTGACAGTCAAAGTGCGCCACATTTTTGATTCCAGCTCTCAGTTCCAATGAACTGCTGGAGGCAATACACATATAAGATGGAAAATATCTCCTTCAAAAAGATTCAGAAATTATTTTGATACATCTGCGCTTCCTCACTTGCCTTGACAGTTTTATTTCATCCTAGTGCCACTGGCTACTGTTGTCTTTGATTCTGTCTCTCTATGCTTAATTCATTGTACTGCAGCAAAATATTTAAAAACAAATACAAACTGTGTAACATTTTCCTAAGGAAGAAGACAAATCAAGAAGCAAAGGTGGTGTGTTTAGTGGCAGCTGCAACTCGGTGGCTATAGGGCTTTGGTTTTGGGTTCCTGGTGGGTTCAGTCCGTGTGATAATTCAGATTTAAGCATCAGAAGTTCTGGGAGATGGTGACACAAAAGCCTCAAAGAAAGATACTCTGACATAAGGTTAAGCAGATTAGGCAGTGAGCGGGTATATACTCAGCAGAAGAAAAATAGCAAGATACTCCAGGACTACACATGTGATGGGTATTCGATCTCTGGCACCAGAGCTGCAGAGTGGCTTTTGATGAATCCAGGTACTTGTTCAGAGCTCTTCTCACTGATCACACACCACACTCCCATTGTCCAGCACATGCATGATAGAGTGGGAAGTGATGAGTGAATGGTTCAGAGCTGCCAGACTGTCTCTGTCCCTTAAAACAGTCATGAATAGGTGTAATGGTAGGGTGCAGGGATGAGTGAAGATGGAAAACAGCATTTCAACTATTAGCAGCAGTAGAAGAGGTCAGGTTCAGTATATCTACAGTTACTACTGGGATCCCTTTCCAAATAAATAAAGTACTTGAAACCTTATTGGTCAGAAGATAACCCTGTTTAGCCTCCCTTCTAGTGGCAAGAAGGAAAAGGTGGAGATGAGAGCTTGACAGGTGAAACACTTACAAAAACAGTGGTGCCTTTTAAAAACCAGGGGCGGCAGAATGGGGGGAGGAGCAGTGGCGGCTAGTGCGCTCACACTGTAAATATTGTGGGGGCTGATATATGTTTCTACTCCCGCAGTGTTTTCTACCCCCACAATATCTTGTGGAGATGACAGCAGGACCTAGAGGAGGGACTGGAGTGGCTGCCATGGCAACAGGATCGGGCTGGCTGCTAGGGAGCAGGTTGGAACAACTCTCCTCTTCCCATCTTCTTTCGCTTGGTTGGCTGTAGCGGCCATGCTGGCCAGGGCTGGCATGCAGGGACCACGCAGGGGTGGCATAGTGTATGCCCCCCAGCCAGCCAGGAGAGGCAGCCACTCATGTGACTCCCCAGCCCAGTCCCACCTTCTAGCCACCGTGGGTCCTGGCAGAGATGCCTGGCCCGGGGGGGTGGAGGGGGGGCAGGAGCATGCAAGCTAGCTACCAGGGTGGGGGAGGGGGAGGGGGCACTGGTGCACAGGCAGCTACTGGCAGTTGGGGGAGGGGAGAGCACAGGGCTCCTCCAACCATAGAGGAAATGCCATAAGAATGGCCATAGGAACTGCTGGGATGCCCTTTCCCAGCCTGGAACTGGCTTTCCCCACACCGAGTCTCAGTAGTTCCCCTCATTGCCCCTCCTAAGCTTCCCCCCCTTCACTGTGGACTTCTGCCCCCCAGTATCCATTAACAACTATGTCTCTGTGTGGAGGTAGCAGCCATTTTGTGTCTGTTGTAGTGGTGATACGCACCTGGTGCTTGTATTATGGAGATGTTACTGTACTCGTGTCGCTGCTTTCTGAAACTATGCCATTTAGATTGAAAGTTTACAGTTGCTCTTTGTGTCTGGGAAAACTTGGCAGGCAGGAAACTAGAAATGCCATTGTAGTACAAAAAGATATGTTTTTGTTTTCTGTGCATTGGAGCTTTTAATGTAAGACATATGCCTGCTTCTGCTCGGGTAGTGAAGGGACTCAAGATGAAGGATTTTTGACATATGTACTCAGCTTGATCTCTGTCAAATGGAGATTTTATGTCTTCTTTTCCTTAATCTGAAATAAAAGTAATTTGGAGTGAAATTATATTTTTCTCTTTGTGCATGGCCAGAAAACCAGGAAAAAGGAGGGATATTTTACTGAATAAAATCAGACAGCCACAAAATAATCATGCTGCAAGGTCCTGTCATTTTGATGTTTGTACTATGGCAATGATTGCGTCAATGTGTGATGATAAATCATGTTACCTCTTTGTGCTTCGGTTTCCCCATCTAAATAGAGAGAATAAAAACACTTACTGTACCTGCCTCACAGGAGTGGTAGAAGGGTTGGTATCAGAGCTGAAAATTAATTGGGACTAGATTGTGCAATCCTCCCTCACACTGATGAGCAGTTACTGAACACTAGTCCCAAAGAAGTCACTGAATGTATGCACTCACCAGTAGTCCTCAATGTTTTATAAATCATTTTGGCCATGAAGAGTACTGTGAAGTGGCAAGTACTGTAATTAGTAAACACTACATCAAACAATGGCCATGTCGGTGCACCTGTCAATTTGTTATTGCAGCAATCTCTGGATTGGCTCCAGTGCATTGGTTGCACAGTTCTCAACCAGGGCCAGATCTAGGCACCAGCAAAGCAAGCACGTGCGTGAGGCAGCACATTTCAAGGGGCAGCATTCTGGCCAGCCCTGTTCTCAACACAAAAGGATGCCTATAAAGGCACTTCAAAATGAGCATAGTTTTTAATTGTAGGTAGTGGTAGGTGAGTTCCTTTTTATTGGAGTTCTATAAAAAAAAACAGCTTAGAATTTTAAAGCCAACTGATCCTGTTACAGGGAATTCAGCAAAAGGAGGCTGCCTTCATCACTGCATAGTAGAGGGACTATTTAGCTTCTAGACTGGTAGTAAGATAGTCTCAGCATCACATTTAGTTCTTGTTAATGTTTTTGAACCTAAAAGGTTCAAAAAAGACCTAGATAAATTCATGGAGGCTAGGTCCATCAATGGCTATTAGCCAGGATGGGCAGGGATGATTTCCCTAGCCTCTGCTTGCCAGAAGCTGGGAATGGCTGACAGGGGATGGATCACTTGGTGATTATCTGTTCTGTTTATTCCCTTTGGAGCAGCTGGCATTGGCCACTGTCGAAAGACTGGATACTGGGCTAGATAGACCTTTGGTCTGACCAGTATGGCTGTTCTGATGTTCTTATGCTGCTACTTCTGATGCCTGAAAACACCCAAATTTCTCTTATTAAGATATTCTCTTGCCTCAAATCCTGGCATCTAAAGAGCCAATCAACCTTATTAAACCTGAGGAAATACTGATGCATAAGTTGAAGAAATACTGCTGGTTACTGTCTTGTAGCAGAGTATGTAAACGGAACATTTCAGAGATGATATATAGTAAGTTTGGAGCATATCAATCTTGTCTGTAACTAACATCAGCACAAAGGATCTCCAGATAAGCACTCAGACTTTTTCTATTAGGGAAAGTCTGTCATGATTTCAAGAACATTTTATTACACTATCGCACCAAGTGTGTTCTGTACATGATGGCAGCACTGACTGTACAGAAATCGTTTGTGCACTGCTTTAAAGTGTGTTTCAGTTACTTCTGCATTATCGATGGAATAGGGGGTAGTGCTATCCTTTATCCTCGTGCAGAAATAAACTACTGGAAGGATGCTTTGAGAGCATCAACAAATAGCTGCAGCATAAACCCGTATCATTCTCCTCCTCCTGCCTCACCAGGCCAGCCAAGGCAGAAGGAGTGACACCCATTTTTTTTTTTAAATCTTGGTCTGTTATTAATATATATGCCTGTTATACACCATAGATATATGTATATGGTAAATTGCCAATTAAGGACATTTCAAATAGTTGTCTCTATGTAAATAAACACAGAACCTATGATGACATTTTTACATTCACTTTTCAGATTAGAAGGGCACTGTCACTAGTGAGTGAGGCCTTTAGAGGCTGCTCAGGACCAGTCCCCACCCATGCCTGAATTTCCCCCGATCATGTGACACGGAATAGTCATGTGACAGCGGGACTAGAAAGTGTTCCCTTCTTCTCATCGTAAGAGAGACCCAAGGCAAACCATTTTCTTCTGTTGGCTAAAGAAAGAAAGGAGCCTGGAAAGGGACTGTGAGCAGAATATTGGAAAGGGGCCACAGAAAGACCAGCAGCATTGTCCCAGGGAAAGACAGTGATACGCAGAAGCAGGAAATGGCACTGTCTATAATGGATCAGGACACTTGGAGTCAGGTATGGACTGACATGGGACTGGAGTTTGGAATCTAGGGAGTGCCTGCTCTCCTCTGTGGTGCCATCTAGAGCAGTGATGTGGAATTCCTGCAACAAGAGGAAGGACTGAAAATGAAGCTGTGGCCCAATGTGAATAAACATAGGCTTGATTCTTGATGTAAGGGGAGAAGGAAATCCCTGCAAAGAAGTGAAAGTGTTGTGTCTTGTTTTGTACTCTGTTCGACCTGGAAGGGTAGGATTCCTGAAGTGAAACTGAGGCATGGTGAGGAAAGTAAGACTCTGTTGTTTCTAGATTCCTGAGCTGGAAGGTGCACCCTGATAGTCACTTTAGCTAATTGTTTCCCTTAGAAGCTTATAAAGACTCACTATTTCTTACTCTCCCAAATCCGTCAGTACACATATAGCTGTATCATGGGCTAAAGAAGGCAATGAGACTGGCAGATGTGAATAATCTGGAGGGAGAAATATTTTACTTTAATTAATTTTCTTGTCTGCCAGTCTGGCCCAACTGCAAATTTTCTGAGCATTGTATTTATTCAAAACTGAATCACTGTCTGGGATAGTTTGATAATTGCTTTTATATGTTCTGCTATATGTGTTAATTTTTTTAAAAGCTATTCAGTCTCTAACTTCTTTACCAGTAGGTCACAGCTTTAGGATCAACCCACTTTAGCACAAATCTAAAGTATCAGGCCTTAGCCTCAAGCTGAAGCGTGATTGTTTTATTTCTTGTGCTCCCTCTGGCAGTTCTATTTATATTGACCTGATTGAATCATCACAAGAAGGGGTGAAAAAATTGCTAGAAAGAGTAGCGATGGAAGCAGAGAAGTTGGATCTAAAGATATCACAGAAAAAGACAAAGACCATGATAACATCTAAATCTGTTGAAAAGGTGAAGATATCTCTACCCAAATCTGAGGTGGTATTAGAGTGCACTTCAAATACTTGGGTAGCATGACAACAAAAAACGCTAAACATCACTTAGAGATCTGACGTAGAATTGGACTCGCAACTATCACTGTAGCCACTCTCAGCCACATATGGAGAAGCAAATGTATGATCATTAAGTATAAACTGAAATTGCTGCAGTCTCATCTTCAACATCTTGCTAAATGCATGTGAAGCACGGACATTAAAGAAACAATTCAATGCTTTTGAATTGAAATATTACAGGTGATTGCTGCATGTTAGTTATACCTGTTCCATATGACTAAGGAGGAGGTAAAGTGTCTGAAGATACAGCATAACGGGAGTGATATCTGATATGATCAAGATGATAAGAGGAATAAAACTTGAATTTGTGGGACAAGTAGGTCGTATGAGTGGAGGACAATTGCTAAAGCAAATTTTGACAGGGCTGGTGCCAGGTGCCAGGGAGCACCCATGGCGAGTGTGGTTTGATGATGTGGATGACTGGATGGGATGCTGTATGGCACACTTCTCACGGCTATGTGAAGATCATGAAATGTGAAGAAAGATAACTTGTCAGTAACTCCTATGTGGTATGTTTACTGTTCATTGTGATGTGAATCTATGAGGCTTTGCACTATGGGCGGATGTATGTATATAATGTGACTAGAGGGAGCATGTACCCCCTCTGTACCATCTCCAAAATTAGATTAACGATTTCTTAGCTCAAAGGGTGATGTGTAGTTTAAATATGGTTTGCAAAGTGCTTTGAGATTCACCGATGAAAGACTCTGTAGACGTTCTAAAGGGTTTATTTTTTTTTTTACTTTTCTGTGATGGAAAGACTGCTTACTCATGATGGAGGAGAAAAGACATACTGTTATTGTTAGATATAGGGCACTAGATGGTTTCTTTTTTGTTTCATTGGTTTAGACTTCATATGGCGCTATAACGGGGCGCATGCCATGCCCCTCCAGTTCGGTCCTTCTCCCCCTCTTCTCAGAGACACTTCAGGCTGGTGTAACACCTGTGTTCTTTATTTGTGATCAAGTCCCCACCACCAGTTTCCAACTATATACAAGCTTTTTACAACAGCTTGGCCTACCACAGGCCTGGCCAGCAGCAGACGAGCAGACTCCCCACTCCCTCTGAGTCAAGTCTTGTCTCGTCCGACTCCTACCCCTTTGTTCTCACTTCCTCCCAGCCTCATAGCTCCTGCTAACGAGACTGGCAAGTGTGGTCAGTTACCAGGCAAGCATCAGGCTATCTACCCAGCCCCAATCCAATCCCCTTGATTGGGGCTGGAGTGGTAGGAGCTGATTAAGGCCTCTCTAGCAGTACCCTGCCACAGGTGCTTAATAATGTGTAGCAGATGTGAAGGAAACATTGACTACCCTAGTCATTTCTCAGAAGAAAAACTCTAGCCATTTTCCTTTGCCCAGTTGTCTGAAAGTTTAAAAGGTCAAAAGCTCATCTCATTATGAGTAAACTGAAAATGAAATAATGCATTTGAACATAAAGTTGGAAATGAAGGGCTCTTCTGAGTTGGTATTTGCAGATGTCTTGCTTGCTGAAAAATAACGTGGGCCCTGGTCTTGCAATGAACTCCAAACAGCTGGGTCCCTGTGTCTGTGAGGAGTTTTTACAGGGTTGTGACCACAGTTTGAATCAATGGCAGCATGGGAACTGTTCTAAAGAGGGGAAATCTCCACTCTATTCCTGGGGGAATTCTGTGCCAAAAAATTTAAAAATTCTGAGCACAATATTTTAAAATTCTGCAAATTTTTGCATATTTAATTTGTCAAAATAGTGCAATATAATCACTCTGGTTTCAATTATTTCTGTAATTTATTTAAACTACAATACAATGGATGGAGAATGGGAGGAGGGAACATTGGAGGAAATACCCAACCCCCCTTGCCTAATAATAATCTAGCTAGATTTGATTCTTTATTTCTAGTTATTAGTCAACAGATATATGCAGCCTCATGCTCAGTGTTACATCGTAGGCAAGTGAGGGTGGGGGAATCAAACTCACAATTTATACTGGCTACTAACCCATCTCCAGAAAGGTCAGTAGCAAACAGTTCATGGAGCACATTGTAATAGTAAATTTTTTCAGTCCAAAAATTTAGACCAGTTCTAATCTCTAAAGCACCATAAGCATTTATAAGGCCATACTATCCTTTATACCATTCTGGAAATGTAAGGAGCCTTAAAACGTTCACACCTATTTTTTACTCCTGTGGGATTTCACATAGACAATGAGAACAATTCACTAAGCAGACAGGCCGCTACATTCTGCTCTGACTGAAGGGACAGAGCCTGCCCCACACCTACCTCCTCAGAAACACCCCAAAGCCCTGCCCCTCCACACCGAATGTGCTGCAATACCAAGTGAGAGGAACAGAGCGTCTCTATCTCTCTCTCACACACATGCATGACTTCCACCCTGTAGCGGTGATTTACGTCTCTACTGGCTGCTCCCGGTGCCCAAACCAACCTGCCTGTGTTGCTGGGGAGGGGCGCAGGACTGCTTTTGTGCCTTCCTTTGCTTCCTCATCAGAAGTCATTTTTCTGTGGGGAAGCAAAGAAATCTGGGGGGGGGGATGGGGGACATGAATTCTGCACTTTTGCAGTGATGCAGAATTCCCCCAAGAGTAACTCTCAAGTAACTCCCTCGGATAGACAGTCAGAGAAATGCGAATCGGCTTCTAATCTATCTCCTCTTAGCCAGACGGAGAGTTTTCACAGCATCGTATTTTTAAAGATGGTAGAAGAGAAATAAAAAGTTGGTATGTGTTGAAAAATGGGCAAAGATCCAGAAGGAAGTCGCACAAATATAAAAAAGCACAGTATGTTTATATTGTGGGTCAGATTCTTGTCTGGTGTAAACTGATAAATCACCACTGAAGTAAATGGAGCTGTACCAATTTACATTATGTAAATTGTATGAATTTACACTATGTAAATTGTATGAATCCCACCCTATGAAATGAGGCTCATTAGTTAGGAGTAAAATATAGTGTCATTTACTGCTTGCAATGAAAACAAATTGGTAGCCCAGGAAATTCTTGTCTGTGAAAGCAGTCAAATGCAAACAAATTCAACCTGTTCTGACATATTAGGATGAAGCTGAGCAGCTGGAATGATGAAAGGAAAATAAAGACTGTTTATAAAAGGTGTATACACAGTGGGAGAACTTAAGCAGTGAAATGCTGCTTAGATCTTTCTGGCTTCCAGATTTTGCACACAGGAATTTTAAAAGAATTGGCCAAGGAGCTCTCTGAACCATTCATAGTCACTTTTAACAAACAGAATTATGCTTCTGTCTGCCGCTTTAATCTAGCAGACAGAAGCATAATGAGATCCAATGGCTAGAAGATGAAACTAGCCAATTTCAGCCTAGAAATAAAGCTCATGTAATTGAAACTGAGGGTAATTAACTTTTGGAACAATTTAACAACGGATATGATGGATTCTTTGTCACTTGTAGTCTTCAGATGATAGAATCATAGAATCATAGAATATCAGGGTTGGAAGGGACCTCAGGAGGTCATCTAGTCCAACCCCCTGCTCAAAAGCAGGACCCATACCCAATTAAATCATCCCAGCCAGGGCTTTGTCAAGCCTGGGATGATGACTGAGTATCTTTCTAAAATAGAGATGCTCTAGCTCAACCAGAAGTTATGAGCTTGGTGCAAAAATCACTTGGCTTGTGTTGTACAGGAGCAAAGACTAGATGATCACAATGGGCCTTAAAATCTATGACTATTTATTTGGAATTTGTTATTCAAACTTTGTGATTTGGTTACCAAAGTCACTTGGTATTGTTTCTACTCTCTGATTGCATGACCACCACTTTTATAGATTCTAGCACAAATGTGTTCTTGAATGAACAAGAATATGCAGACATGAATTTTCTTATTCACATATAAATGTTCTAGTTCATTCAAGAACATTAATACATGAATAAGAGGATTCACCTTAATAGTAGCTTCTTCCGTATGTTTGAACCTCACCTGCTCAACCGTTTGTAAGCAGAAAATGACAGCTGTTTATGAATATTATCTAATCAAAATGATTGGTTGTATCCCCATGAACATTTGCTGGGTGTTTTGTGCTACGTTGTCCCATTCTAGTTTGTAACACCTTGGCAATTAAAAAAAACAAACCTAAACTAAAACCAACACAAAACAAATCAATCCCTCCCCAAGGCTTTTACCCAGGGAAGTAGGATTTAAAATAGAAAATATTCTGAGTTATGCCAGGGAGAAATAGAACTCTAGATGACTGAAGTATTCACAGTTCTTTTGGACTCCTTTGATCTGTGGAGTTCCTCCAATCCTTCTCCTTCTTCCCCTCCTCCCCCCCACAATGGTTACTTTAGAAATCTGGATGAAGGATGGCATAGGCTATTCTAACAGTTCCTTTCTAGCCTGAAAGAAATGACATCCCAGATTGGTTTGATTATCAAGGGGAACCTAGTTCTGTTGTAGCCAGATCTTGTGACCCCTACACCATTCATTTACTTCACCTCAGGCTGCCTCAGGGTTTTCAGCTTCAGTAAAGCCTGGAGGGAGAGGGAGTTTAATAAGACATTAGAGTTTAGGTGATGCCATATTTTCTGGAGTTCAATTTCATCCAAACGTGAATGACACTGATCTGTTTGGGGAGGAGGTATGTTCAAAGCTCCCTGGGCCAATGGCTCATAGAGCTGTTGGAGAGTAGCAGTTCCCTAGACCTCCCAATCCTCAACAGGGGGTTGCTGCAGGGAGCTAATGAGACCTGAAGTTCTGTATTATCCTGTATACTTATCCCGAGGTTTATGTCACGCTGCCTGTAGTGGTTCATGACTGAGAGTACCTACCTCAGGGCCCACTGTCAAAAAAGCAGGGCAGAGGCCCCAGACTGGCTGTACATTCTCTAATTAGATTTCACCAACCCAGGAACACATGTGAACTCCTGAAGCACTATAACAGTCTTACCATGGAGTCACAGACTGTCCTGTTGGGCATTCCGGTCTATCTTGCTACCCAGGCAAGCTGTGATACTTCGTGATACTTGATTGCTGTACACCAAAGATCACAAAAGATTTAGGTAGCTCCCAGTCCAAAGAGACCAGTTACTTATCCTAGGTCAGTTTGTACCTCAGATCTCACACGAAAGACAACACTTGTAGCCAATCTGATAGTAAACTAACTAAGGATTTATTAACTAGGAAAAAAGAAATGAGAGAGTTATTTACAGACTAAACCAGGCAATTTTTATACACAAATGAGTTACGGTCTATAGTTCCAAAAGGTGACAGAATTGTAGTGATCTTTCAGCACTAAATGTCTTTTAGGGCTAACCTAGATTGACCCTAGGGATCTGTTTGCAGCTCCAGTCTGATGAGAGTTCAAGCAACCAAAGAGATCAAAATTTTTCTTGTCAGATATTTTTATTTCTTTTATCCAGAATTCAAGCTGATTAGATGAGCCGTTTTGCAGATAGCTTCTTCGTGGATATGAAGTTTACAATTAACAAAGTCTTTGTATTGTGATGTCCCACAATGGCCCATTCAGATTTGATAGCCTTCTTAATGAGCAGGAGATGATCCCTCCTGACTATGTTCACATTTTTTACAGTCATAAAGCAAAAACTGAAATATTACTTTAGAGCATGTGGTAAAGGTATTATAAGTGATATTACTGCATGTAGCAGTTGACACACATTGTCATAAGTTCAATACCCATCTTAACCATACTACCATGCAGGGGAAACTGACTTGTGTATATGAACACACAACTTTTTCCTTCGTGGTCAGACACAGAAATGTGTGACGAATCATGGCATGCTTACTTACCTCTCCTGTACTTCAGTGCTTCCCCAGGCACATTTGCAAATAATCTTGTGTATGAAACCCACTACTCATTGTGAGCCAGTGTATCAAAATCTGATCCTTCATTTTTCATACAATTTTAGGTTCTGAGTTTAAAAAAAGTTACTAGCCTGCACATCCTTATTCCTGCATGGAGTCATACTGAAGTCCATGGAAAAGTAAAGATAAGTCCTGTAGAAACTGTTTGCAAGATTGGACCATTTGTTGGTCTTACCATATTAAGCATGAACATAAAATATGATTTTTCACCTCTGAGGAGAATAAACACCCAAATGATTTGCATCACTGACTTCTTGTTTGTCTGAAGCAGGGATGGGAAAACAGTCAGTATCTGGATTTTGAATCCTTTCAACAAAATAACTAACTGAACCTCCACCTGCAACCTAGATTAAATAGCCATTACCATTTTAGTAAATGGCCACGAGCTTATCCATGAGAGATATTTCCCTTCTAAATGGCACCATTGTCTTCTTTAATAAGAAGGTCCCCCTTTTCAGTGAAAAGAATGCTAAACACGGCCTTATTGTCACTGATTCATTTGTGACTGCTGAAAAAATTCTCGCTGTAGCTCATGAACGATTATGCTCAAATAAATTTGTTAGTCTCTAAGGTGCCACAAGTACTCCTTTTCTTTTTGCGGATACAGACTAACACGGCTGCTACTCTGTCCCCTAGGAATGTAACTCTCGCTGTACCACAGTGTTTTTAAAAGTAGATGTGAAGCCAGGGTTTTCTGATCACTTGTAGTTACTAAGGCTCCCATAGCATTTTTGCAAAAATAGTGGAGAGAGTTTGCTAACCCCAGCATCTTGGCCAAATTCCAACTAGCGTAAGTGCTTGGCCTAACGAAATCCCTCCTGCATTTTAATTGAATAAAATATTATCCTTCACTTCTTGTCAAAAGCTTTGACCCTTCTGTTAGGGGGCTTATTCCTTCACCCACTTACTTCCCTGGTCCTTCTCGCATGAACAGAGAGCAACAATACCCGAAGTCCAAGGGTGCAAACAATTCTATGTTTATTGGGGTGAACTTCCAGCAAGCATGATTCCAGTTTCCTTCTTTAGTGTCCCCCTTCCCAGCTCTGACACCGCAGAGTCTTACCTGTGTCCCTGTTCCCATTCCCCCACTTAGCAAAACATGATTCCAATTTCCCCACTCCGCTTATTTCCTGATTGACTGCAGACTATATAGTAAAACTTGAGTTCTGCTTAGCTATACCTTAACCAATCATTTTCCTAACGTATTGTAACATGACTATTTAACCAATTATATCCCACCATCTTAATTAGCCAGCAAAAACCCAGCAAAATTAATTATAGAGCAGACAGAAACAATCACAGAACCAGACAGATAATACAGACAAACAATAGGGAAATGAGGACTACAATGATAGAACAACACAGAAATGAGGATTTCACATTCCAGCTATTGATAAGTGAGTTCTTGCCAGACAGGATGCTATCAAACTAAGTTTTCTTTTACATTTTCTAGGCACTTCCCTTTCTCTGGAGGTGATAGGCATTATCAGGACAGGACTGTATTCCTAACAGCCCAGTAGCACCTTATTTCAATGTGACTAGTTTGGAATGTAAGGATGTGACCGTTTGCTTCCCAGCTTATGGCTGCCTCTGCTGCTCAGCCAAGAACAGGGCCTCAGACTGTCACAGTAAGAGAAAGCCCTTACACCGGCAGACAGTGATTTTGATTCTCTCTTTTATACCTCTATAACTAGCTAAGTGATAAGAAAACACCTAAATTCTTAGAGTATAGGCCTTTACAGATAGGCCTGAATATCTATATCCTAACACCTTCAGTGAGCTCCATGCAGAGATCTGCCTGTGTGGACTGCACTGAAAGATCAGGGCCTACCTCTGTAGCTAAGTGTTACAGCTATTGTTTAAAGATTCTAGATGTGGCTGTATTTCATGGTGCCTGAAGTGTAGGTATTTAGCAATCCATGAGTTAAAATGCACTGAGATCTTTCAGAATAAAAGGTGCCATATAAATTATTTTTATTAAAGTAAAAATACTCATAAAAAAGTGGAGCATTGAGAGGCCGCTTCGGTTGTCATAGCTCACCTGAAGTGAATAGAGCTATGACAATTTACTCCAGCTGAGGATCCAGGTGAGCGTGTTTCCTGGTTGATGCAGGCAATTGGCGTAGATGACCATAGTCCCTTTCTAACTCTGTGATTCATACAAAAACCCGTGAACCTGAGCTTGCTTATGCTGAAGTCAATGTGAAAACTTCTACTGACTTCAGTGGAAGTGGGATTAGGCCCTGTGAGGAACTGCTGATTCTTTGATCCTTCAAAGAAAGTATTGTCTAGTGGATACAGCAAGGGACAGCTGCAAAGAAACTCAGGTTCTGTTCCTGATTTCACTACTGAAATCTTCATGACCTTGAGCAAGTCCTTTCATTCCTTTGTGCCTCAGTTTTCCAGTAAGTAACAGATGATAATGCTTACAAACTCTTTTTGTGATGATTAATTAACAAATATTTTTAAAGCACTCTGTATCCTCAAAAGACAGAGCACAATATTGTTATTAATGTCTCTTGTTAGTACAGATCTGGTTCAGATTGGAACCAGTAATTAGAGTTAGGTCAGTGATCACTCAGTGTTTATAGTGCTTACAAGAGAGCTGGTTTATTCTGTGTTGGATCCTAAATGGCTTTGCATAACAACAGCTTTACAATTCCCTGCCTAGCTTGTCTGTAGGAAAGCCCAGTTGTTAAAGGCACAGTCCCCAATAGCACCATAAACAAGGAGTGAACGTCTCTCTATTCCATTACCAGTTCCATGAGCCCATCCGTTTTTCTATTCCAGATGCTAAAGGTGGGCATAAATTGTTTGGCACCGCGTTTGCCATTGTGAAAATGATTGGAGAGAAGGGGGCTGGCAGTGGGAAGTTCTCTTGTTCAAATTGCTGAATCACTCAGCACAACGTTGTACATTCTTTAAAACCTGCGTGGCCAGTAAATCATTCTGCAACTCCAGCATTACTTAAATTAACAAATGAGTTTTATCAGGCCATTAATCGAGGCTTTTAAAAAATTTATACAGCTGCTGTAGATTTGTGTAAAACATTCGATACGCTTGATCATTCTACATTGATTTTAAAATTCAGAAGCACTGGTCTGAGTTTAACATCACCTCGTTGCTTTAAATCTCCTTTAATTTAATGGACTTAATTTGCTTTAACTGTTGCATGTTCGATGTGAGAATTTAAGAACTGGAGAAAACATGGAGAAAGCAACAAAATTATAGAAGACTTTGGGGAAAATAAGATCTATGGTATGGGGAAAGATTAAGAGAACTGGGCCGTAGTCAGTCTAGAGAAAAGAAGACTGAGGGGAAACATAAGGGAGAGATTTTCCAAGCATGAATGGCATTTAGGTCCCTATCTGCCATTTGAGTCTTTGAAAATCTTCCCCAAGGTCTATAAGGTCTTGATCCTGCTTCCATTGAAGTCAGTGCTAAAACTGCAAGACCAAGCCCTAAATGTACAAAGGAAAGGGATCTTATAAAGATGACACAGAAAGCAATTATTCCAACAACACAAAATATGAATTAATGGGCTTAAGCTGGGGGTGGGGGGAGGAAAAGTTGAGACAAACATTAACTTCTCAGAGGGGTCAGGCAATTAGACAAGCTGCCTAAGAAATGATGGAATTGCCATCACTGGAAGCATTCAAGGATACACTCGACACCTGTCTATAAGACACAGAACAATGGAATCAATCATGTTATAATGCAAAGTTTTCTGCCATTAATCTTCTCTTCCTGCCCAGATCTTTCTTCTGAAAGACCAGGATGGCCTTTGTAGATAATATGATTTACCTTTGTATTGCCATCCATCATACTCTCTTGTATGCAGATATTATTTTATGGTATTAGGGCCTTTAAAGTATGCAGTAAATGACAAAAAAAATTTCAGTTGATTTTAACTGGCTGCATTGATGTTTCATATGGAGGAGTTGATAAAAAGGGTATCACATTAAAAAAGTAATGATAGCAGTGTGGCTATCAATCAAAATGGAATCGCTCCAAATTAGCATCTCTTCACATTCCATCTTTCCGTATTTCATTCTTTGGTAGGACTATACTTGGAGAAGTATCATCTCATTAGATCCTGTGCTTGATATCACTGTTGAAGTATCGGGGCCTCTTACTCTTATATGTGGATGGGATGAAAGTAGTGTAAATCTGGTCAGTACATGGCTACCTCCTTGTTATGGAGTCTGTAACAACCTGGCCCAGTACCCCCCTGTACAGTTACCAGTATGTTGTGAGTGGACCCAGTCACTGGGCCCCATGGGCTTCCAAGCCAAGTACATCTGGGGAGAGTCTAGCCACTGTTTCTAGCTCTGGGTCTACAGGGCATGCTCTCAGTGGCAGCCTGGTTCCTCATTGGTTGTGCTGCCAGGAAGAAAGGTGAGGTCCCAGGGAATAGTGCAAAGTGGCTGGACTTCTGTGCAGATGCTCTGATCTAGACTTGGATGTTCCTATAGGTAAGAACTTAGGAACATAAGTATGGCTATACTGGTCAGGCCAAAGGTCCATCTAGCCCAGTATCCTGTCGTCCGACAGTGGCCAATGCCAGGTGCCTCAGAGGGAATGAACAGAGCAGTCTCCAGGCATCTTTGTGGTTGCTGAGCCACAATCTCTGCACCTTCCCAAACTTACAACCCTTTCTTCCACTCAAGAGAATAAGGTCTTGAATTCCATGCACATTTAAATTCCTCTTTCAGCTGTCTTTTTTTCCATGGGAGGAAAGAATGCAGCTCTTAATTTCTGTGGTCCAGTTTCTGACACTCATATTTGAGGAAATAGTAACTTACTCCCAATCAAGAGTACCCCATTCCCACCAATGGGACCACTTGTTGAGTAAAGCACTATCCACCATCAGGAAAGGCATCAGAATCTGTCCTTAAGATAACACACATATGATGATGGGGCATTTTAAAGAGATTAAAAGTTTTTTTTGTTTTATGTGTAAGGAAAGCAATAGTGATCATAGTGATTTATGCTAATGATTCTCCATTAAGACCTGGGAAATTAGATGCAGTTTCCAATTCTCTTTTCCATTTTGTTTTACAGTGTCAGTCTAGTGAACAGCTTGATAGATGCATTCAATCATCATATTTTATGCAAAAGCTATTTCTAGAAATGGGCCAGAATAAAAACTGAGGATCGGAACAATCCTAAACACACTTTCACTTTCTCTGAAACCTTAAACAGGATGGAAATCTAACCATTGCAATTTAACTTTATATTTAATACTGGACCACACCAAAACCCCAGATCACAATACCTGTAATGTAGATGAGGAGGTATAGATCTCCATACTGTGCATTTCCAATATTTCTCTCTTTCTTAACAGGCCCGTAGTTAAATTTCCAGGCTGTCAAAAGTTTAGGTTTTTTGTTTTCATTTTTACTGAAATGGTCTTTTAAGGTTATTTCCAAAATGATTAGTGACATACCTAATCAACCTAAATTCCAGCTTAATGATGCTGTATACCAGGGAATAATCATAAAATGATCTGTTTTCATTACTAACCTCTTGGTACTTTCCCCTGTCTGTAGCCCTAATCTTTTCACTTGTCATTCATAAAGAGTGAAATTCATTTCTATGCAGAATAAATGTAGAATGGCTGTGCACAACTAAGTCCTATTTCACTTCCAAAATAGGGTTTAAGTGATGCATAGACTTTGTACTGGCCCTTTTTACAGGGATGAATTTCACTATAATTGAATGTAGCTCTTGATCTTGTGGGACTTACAGTGGCAAACTCACATTTAATACAGTGGGAGCTTATCCTCCAAGGACTGCCTGATGAAGCTTGTAGTAATACTTATTGGGTGAGGTACATTTCATTGTGTGCAAATTTTGAACGACACTTGCAAAAACTTTCATGGAACTTGACTGGCAGCTTTCTTGGAGCTGAGATTTGGGAACAGCAGTTTGTGGGTTAAGCCTTCCTCTCAGCACCAGGCTGGAGATGTTGCAGGGAACATCTCCAATGACCTGGGGTGGTTCATTTCCCTGGTAGGTTGCAGAGTGGCAGTGGATCATCTCTGTGGCTGCTAGCCCACACAGAAACTTCAAGGTTTCACACCATTCCTCTGCTTCACAGGGGGCATAGGCCAGTCAATCCAAAAACCTTGCCCTTCATAGTCCCCATGTCTACCTCAAGTCTCAATGTGTGGTGATATTAGGAAAAACTTTTTCACTAAGAGGGTGGTGAAACACTGGAATGCGTTGCCTAGGGAGGTGGTGGAATCTCCTTCCTTGGAAGTTTTTAAGGTCAGGCTTGACAAAGCCCTGGCTGGGATGATTTAACTGGGCATTGGTCCTGCTTCGAGCAGGGGGTTGGACTAGATGACCTTCAGGGGTCCCTTCCAACCCTGATATTCTATGATTCTATGATTCTATGCAGAAATTCCCTGCTGACTTAACAGACTCCATAGCTCAGGGGTTTCAGACCTCCTCATAGCATCTCAAAGTCCTGCCCTCCCCATCAATGCAGTAGAACTGCAATGCTTCTGCTGTATTTGGAGTTCTGTACAGCCACGAAGAAGGACTTAGGATTTGTTCCTGGGTGAGAATATGGACTAGCTCAGGAAAGGCAAAGAAAATATACTTGACAGGAAAAGGTCAATTGCTCAAAGGAAATATTTCTGCAATGCACTTAGCTAGGGGACAATTGTGTTTTATATATTGCCTTATAGGCAAATGTGGCAACAATTATGGATTCAGCCATAGCTCCCACACAGCCTTGGACTCTTGAGTCTGTTTTTAATACATGAAGACATTCCGTTCAGGGCACCAGGTGCTCTCTTCTAAAATTGCCATGGATTGTTTAAAATCCACCTAGAGAGCCAGTGACAGGTATAAGAACGTTGGTTTAAAGTCTCATACAAAGCATGGCCCCTTCTTACAGAGCAGCACGCTTTTCAACCTCCCCTTATTACTGAACTCAAATGTCAACACTGGGTTTGAGCCCATAGGTAGCCCAGGTGTAAGTGTGCTACCAACTGGCTGAAACTGTTAATAAGCTTTTTAGCTTTTACAAACTCTGTGTTTTTCATTTTTCCTTGAACAATGCAATAGATATTGTGTGTGTGTGTGTGTGTGTGTGTGTGTAAGTATGTGTGTATGAAATATATCACACACACAGAAAACTAGGTTAAAAGAGCATTATCAAAGTTGCAAAATGAAGCATTCAATAATAAATGCCAGAATTAAGGTTGCCTGTGCAACCTTAACTCTGCTCGCATGTGTGCAAATATTATGATGCAGGTTTCAGAGTGGAAGCCGTGTTAGTCTGCATCAGCAAAAAGAACGAGGAGTACGTGTGAGTTAGAGTTGGTATGGCAACACCCATTTTTTCATGTTCTCTGTGTGTATATATACCTTCCTACTGTATTTTCCACTGCATGCATCCGATGAAGTGGGTTTTAGCCCACGAAAGCTTATGCTCAAATAAATTTGTTAGTCTCTAAGGTGCCACAAGTACTTCTCATTCTTTTTATTATGATAAAGTTTCAGTTGCATGTTCATGTACTGTTGTTTTTTCCACAAGATGTGGCTCTTGCCCCCTCTGCATTTGAACCAAGCAGCTTCCTTCTCCACACTGCTCAGACCCAAAAGGGAGGACACTGAGGGCACAGGAAGACAGCCTCCCTGCTCGCAGTTCAGATACTTGGACCTGGACATAGCACATGGCCTGTAGCAGTCCAGAGCTGTAATTGCAGAGAAAGTCCTGCTTCACCACAGCTGGAGCATGCTCAGTGTGGACAGAATCTTTTGGGGAATCAAGCTGTTTAACTCTAGCAGGTCACTACTGAGCATGTGCAAACTGCATTTTTTCAAAGGCTTATAATTTGGGCGGATTTTCACAGAGACAGCAAAAGCACATCACAGATACCACTCCCAAGAAATAGGTTGCTAAAAGCTTTCAAATAAAAGGTTGTCAGAATTTTTTAACATGGACAAACCAATTTATTTTTCCCTAACCTCATTACTAAAAACAATTTTGGTTGAAATTTTTGAAGTAAATGTAGCCTGAGGCAGACACACAATATGGAAAATTTCAGCCTGAATAGTTAAAGTTTAATAAATTTATAAGCAACTGAAAACAGGGTTTTATAATGGTAAGTGTTTTGCAATCTTAATAACAGGTGGTGCTACCATTTCTGCTGATAATATACACATATAAATGATGAAATTTTCCACATATTTTTGCATCACAAAATGCCTTTATTTTTAAAAATCAAACTATTCATGTTCAACACTTGACATTGAAATTTTCCATTTTTTGCAAAATTTTCTCAATATTTTTAATTACAATTTTATCAAAATAGTTTTTCAACATCATTGTTGATTTTTTTCACTTATTGAAACCCTGATTTTCAGTAAAAAACCCCAGATTTTGATAAACTAGAGATTTATTTTTAAAAAAAGAAAGAAAACGAGTCCTTTTTGAACCCTGCAAAGTGCTAACAATTTCAATATATTTTCATGAATTTTTATTTCTTGTTTTTTTTTAAACTTGCTTTGTCTCTCTCTCTCTCTCTCACTCACTCACACACACACACACACACACACACACACACACACACACACACAGAAAGAGAGAGGAACAACAATAATAGAGTGAGATCTTAGAAAAAAGCCCTATATAAAACTTGGGCCTAGTCATAGTTACATATAAGTAATCCTATCAGGTAACTATAATATGGGATGAAATTTCACACACAGTCTCAACCATTGCTCTTGAATGGTTCAGAGAATACATTAGTTTAACTCATTATTATTATCCATAGTTGCCATTTGTGACTGCCATTTTATTTTTATTGCAGTCTGTTGTGCAAAATCTGTCTCCCTGTTTAACAAAAGAAAAATGTTCATCTTTAATCTGAGAAACTTTACACAGGGACAGCATTTATGAACAGTCAGCATGTGTTTATGACTCTTTCATTAGCCCTCTAATTCCTGCTTCCTGCATATTCTTTCTTTAAAATATATTTTTATGTGAATTTAGTGCTTATGAAAGGTGCTGGGCCATCAGACTGGAGTCCTCTATCCACAGAACAAGTATAAAATAGGCAGCCGCGCAAGGTCACCTAACATTACCTTGCCCATGTGCCTCTTAATGACACTTAGGGGACCATCTCCAATGATAAAAGGGTAGTTAACTCTCCATGACCCATTCATTCCTTGGTCTCCCTGCTGAGATTGCGAACACTTGTGTCAATTTGTGACATGCATAACTGTCCACTGTAAAATCTGAACAGGACTTGAGTGTGCAACACTTACACTGAGGCCACGCCTACACTACAGGGATTATAGTAACAGAGCTATGGTGCCGTCCCTATGCCAGTATAACCCTGTGGTGCAGAGGTTCTCAAACTGTGCTCCGCGAGCTCTATTCAGGTGGTCTGCAGATAGTTCCCTCTAAGGTGCGCGCCTGGGCGGCCACACGCAAGAGAATGAAGGGCCACCCACCTCATTAATGGAGCTGCTCAGGCATTGCTCCACTAATTAGGTACCTGGACCCTGGAGAAGACACACATGTAAGGTGAGGTAGTGGCCTTGGGGCGAATAGGGAGTAGGTGGGAGGGGGCACTGGGGTGAGAAGAGGGGGTGGGGGGAATGTGGGACATGTAGGGCTGCAGCGATCAGAGAAAGAGGTGACTTTCCCCAGCTCCAGGGCTGCGGCTGCTGGGAGAGATGGCCCTCCTTCCCAGCCCCAGCTCTGTGGCTGCTGTGGTGGGGGAGAGACCCCCCTCCTTCCTAGCCCCAGCTTAGGGGCTGCTGCAGTGAAGGAGAGAGGGAGAGATCCCCCCCCCTTCTCAGCCCCATCTCGGAGGCTGTTGCGGCAGGGGAGAGAGGGCACACCCATCGCATTAGAAAGGTAAGACTACTGATATTAAAATATGAGTTGTGTGATTTTATTTGTAGAACAAAAAATGTTAATTATTATTATTTTTTAATTTATATAGCGTTTTTATCCAAAGTGCTTTACAATAGTTAGCTAGCAGTACAAAAAACATTTGGAAAGATCATTAAGTGGTCTGCCAAGACCCTCACCAATTTTCAAGTGGTCCACAAAAAATAAATAAATTGAGAACCACTGCTGTAGTGTAGATTCAGACTGCAGCGGTGGAAGTGGCTTTTCCATTCCTGTAGGAACTCCATGTCCCTGAGGAATGGTAGCTAGGTCAACAGAAGCATTCTTCCATTGACCTAGCTGCCTCTACATTGGGGTTACGGGATTAGATCAGCACAGTTATGGCACTCGGGGATGTAGATTTTTAATATCCCTGAGTGCCATAGCTATGTCAACCTAAGTTTTAAGTGTAGACCAGGCTGGAGTACTACTTATGTGAGCAGTCCCAACTGAAGTCATTGGGACTACTCCCAGGGGTAAATGCTAAAGTTGCAGAATCTGACTCAGAGTTATTTCAGTATGGAATAGTAACCCTTGGTTAATAACAGTGTAATAATGCTCATGTCCTCTAATGTAGGTCTAAGCCAAGGTATACCTACTGGAAATTACATTGATTTGATTTTCTACCCTGTGATAAATATAACATATACATACACACAGGTCTATTGAAAATGATACAACCGTTTACCAATTCTCACCGAACTGAAGGAGTTTCATAATTCAGTTACCTCTCTGCTTACATACAGTAAATTATTTGACAGATACCTAATGGGGAGGAAGAACACGTTGTCATATATTTAATAATGCAGCCCACAGAAAAATATATACAAGAATGGAAAATATAGATTTTTGGCTGGTTTAGACCCAGAGAATTCTGGGTTCTTTTGTTTTGCTTTTGATTTTTTGGAGGGGAGGTGTGAGGAGTGGGACTAGAGAAGAACTTTCCTGACTTTTCCCAATTAAAAAAAATCATCTTATAATAGTAACACGCAACAGTAAGTTCCCAGTATAGTGGCAAATTGCACTGGGGCTGCAGAAGAGCCTATTTTTTTTTTTGCGCCTACGCCATCTGTCTCGCAGAATGTGCTGTGTGCGTCGTGGAAGGCAATTTTGGTGTTGATTTGCTAAATTGTTCATAATAAGTGTTCTTAAATGCTCGATTATATACTGAGTTTCTGATTTATGAAACATGTGGCTGATGGCTAGGAGATTTATGATTCATATCCATTATTTATGCATCTAATGGTGACTGATTTATTAATCAAGAGAGTGATTTCCCAGTCAGGGAACTGCTTTGTGAAGAAGACTGATTTATAAGTGTAGGAAATGCTGGATAGTTCATGTGCCTGATTTATAAGTTGTATCACTCACTTATAAGTCAAGCAGCTGGTTTGAAAGTCACTACTTTGTACTTTGGATATAAATACGCGTTTTATTAATAAAAATGGACTGATTTATATGGCTGATTTGTAATTCCTGACTTTAAATTTTTAGCTGAAGGTCATGATCTAAAACCCTTTAGTTCTAAAACATGTTATTTCCCAGATTTTGTAATCACAGTTTAGTTTATGGATATTTATTTTACATTCTTTTCGCTCCATGTTCTTACCAAGATTAATTCCTTTCTTTCTTTGTCCTTTTAGCGTCTTGCCAAATGCTGTATTAGGTTGTTTTTCTGTCACCTCACACCTTCTTTTCTAGTGATATTTTATGCCATCACAAACTCCAATAATTTTTGACCTCTGCTGTTGTCTGGATGCCACATCAGAAGCAGCTAGTGCTTTTTGCTAGTAGCCGCATACAAATTGCCACAGCAAACAAACTAATGAATGGATACAAATCATAGCCAAGATTGATGACACTCCATAAATCTGTTAACTGAAGTTTGGGAACTTGGATTTGAAGTCAAGAATTTATGGATGTTAAACTATCACTTAAGTCAAGTGGATTCATACCTCTATACACTTAAGGAATGAACACACCTGATTCAGTGCCATTAAAACCAATGCCAGTCTTCCCATTGTCTTAAATGAGCATTGGATCAGGCCCCCAAAATACATTTGAGTCTGTCTACTTGGTTTCTTCTGTCCCCCCTCCTCCCCCCAGATCTTCAGTAGATAAAAGGTGGAAAATTAATTTATTTTTTCTTACATGTGGCAAGTCAAAAAAAAATCAATGTACATTTTTTTCCTGAAAACTAAATTCCTGGACAAAGAAAGAAAAATTCTCAGGCCATTTCATAGCACTTGGTAGAAGTGGTCACATTATTAACTGGAAACAATTGATCTGACAAATTTAATCTCTTTTTCTCTTTGCAGATCAAATATTTTACAAATATTGGTAATTTGAAATTGTTCATCAGATAATTGACATGAACAAATGTTTGCCTATGTTTGTGAGCTGTTTGTAGTGAACATTCAAACTATTATTTGATATTTATAATTCACGTGTTACTGGCTACTTTCTTACGTGCTTGATTGATGGTATAATATTTATAAACTACGCTCTCTCAAAAAAAATTATTGATTGAATTGAATTTTGGTTATGTGCAGAAAATTCACCTTCTGCAAACATTCATATGAGCAAATCTTCATGCTCATTAATTCTGAACAGTGAACAAAAATGGTGCAGACATGACTTGAATCTGAATGTGACTGAGAATTTGCAAATTTTATTATTCTTAATACTACAGTAGCAGGTGGAGGCTCCCAGCTGAGGTTTGCCATCTCTGTCCTAGGGAACTGCTGCGTGAGAGACCATCCCTGAGCTGAAGGCCTTACAATCTAGACAAGACAGACAATTGTGGGAGGGGAAATAGATGTAATGACTTGCCCAAGGTTATAGAGCAGATCAGCGGCAGAGACAGGAATAGGACTCAAGTTTCCTGACTCCCTGTCCAGTGCCATATCCGTTAGATATGTTGCCGCCACAATGTTTATAAAAAAAAGTCCCTGTTGTTCTTTCTGCTGTGGTCACTTCACTTTTAACAGCACGAGTGACAGTGCACTACAACAAATAAGCCACACAGTGTGCAGAAATGATGTCACAGTATGAAGATTCAACATCAACCTGTATGCAAACATTCCTCCTGAAGAGCCTGATTGAAAGCCCACTGAAGTCAATGGAAAGGCTCCCATTGAATTTGAAGCATTTTGGAATATATTTACTTCTTGTAATACTAATGACCATTTAGATTTTTAAAATGTCAGGGGCTGTTCTTTAAAGGACCAATGCCTTTTTTTAAATTAAAAAGAATTTTTAAAGAGTTTGGTCATTTTTTTTTCTTGGTTTACCCTCTTAGGAGCTCTAAATCCATTCCGCTCTCCTACTGCAAAAATCATTATATTAACTGTTTGATTTCCAAAGTGCCTTTTGCAAGTATCAAGGTGATACAAACTCTAGGCTAAGTCTAGACGGGCTGGTCAGGAGATCCATGGTTTTTTTGTTTGTTTGTTTCTTTGTTTGTTTTGTTTTTTGTTTTGATTTGTCAGACCAAACCAAACCAGTTCAGTTCAGTTCCGTTTGACATGAATCAGGATCTACCTGAGTTGCTTCAGTACCTCGTAGAAGTTGGGGTTTAAGTGTGTCCTGGCGCACATTCTCCTGTATGGGCTGGTGTCAGAGGGAGAGTCCCTTTTCCAACCTCACTGATCACAACCACTCCCAGTCTTCTTAACCTCCACCAGCTTTATTATATTTAGAATCAATAACCAACTTCCCCATTTTCTTCTGGGGAAGAGGTAGGAGCTGCTACAGCAAGTCCTGCTTACTTTTGCCTTCCTTCAGGCTCCTTCCCACCACATCCTTCCTGTTTGCTTATCTAGTCTTAGTTGCTAGGGACACCTCCAACCAATTAGCGCCTCCAGCTGTATCTCCACTTGGTCTCCTATGCCAGCTGCCTGCCTTTCAGTCAGATTCAATTAATATGAACTGGTAGAGTGACAGGGTGCTGAGTTAGCTCCTGAGTCAGCACACCTTGTTACAGCTCAGCTCCCTGACTGGACTACATCTTCCATGATGCCCTGCAGACTCGCCTCTTTTTGAACCACCCCAGTGCCTCCTGGGTGCCTCCTGACCAAGACACGTCATATGGAATGTAGTCTGTCCAGGGTTCCTGGCCATAGAGAAGACTGCTTCATGTGCCACTGAGCTGCATGAGGGACCACAGCAGCTTAGGCAGATACAGTTCTATGTTGAACTTAATCAAAACAAAGCATCTCGATATGGTTTGACAAACAGAAATAAAATGCTTTGATTCAGGAATATCAAAATGTTTCATTTCAACATTTCCAAATCAAAATTTTCCAAACTTTTTGTCCTGTTTTTTAAAATTTTGATATTTCAACTTTTCATCTTGATTTGGGACAAAAACAGATGTCAAAATATTGGATTTTCCCACTGGACAGAAATTCCAATTTTCTATCAGTATTACCTCATTCCTATATTGGAGCTCTGTGTAGGCATAAAGATCTGATTACATGGATCTAGAGCCTATGTGATAAATCCTAAAGGCCTGAGGCCTGGCCTACACTGAAAAGTTAAATAGGCATAACTACGTTAGTAAGAAAAAGTAATGCACCCCCTGGCCTGACATAGCTACATAACCCCCTGAGTAGAAGCAGCTATGTCAACAGAAAGGGGCTTCCGTCAACATAGCTAATTTCATTCGAGCAGGTATTTTCCTACCCTGACAGAAAAAACCCTTCTCTTGGTGCAGGCAGTGTCTTCACAACAAGGCTATGGTGGCCTAACTATGCTGGTATAGTCTCCATAATGTGCATATACCCTCAGTCAGCTCTCCCACTGCGTTCCTTCACTCCCAGAATTTAAATTCAAGGAGCAAAAGACCAGATTTTCAGTTGGTGTAAACAGATATAGTCAATGAAGCTACATGCCCCTTTACGGAATTGATAATGCTGTTTTCATGAATTCATATGACTACTCTGTTAATTTGTAAATGGCTTTTTTATTTTAAAAAAACATTAAGTATTTCTAGAAGTACTTCTAGTAATGCAGATGGCTGTCTTATACCCTTTATCTAAGAGGCTAAGGATAGTTCAATTTCTCCCTCATTAGCCTATGAACTTGTCCATGATTTACATGTTCTTCTTCATGTTTGTGATTCTAGCATTCCACACAATTACTTTCTCTCATATGGGCCAGTTGTTTATAATGAAATTAACGAGAAACATAACTGGACATGAGTTGCTCAACTATTTTTTCCCCCTAACACTCACTAGAGATCTTTGGGAAACAGCTGCACTTGGCAAGCCATGAACTCATAAATTCACAGAAGTGACTAAGGCATGAGTGTAAAACTGTGTTTGTATGATATGTCATCAAGGAATAGTCTCATTGTATAATGACTTCTTTCCTTCACAGGGGAATCAGAAACATTAGGGGTATTAACTGAGGTAGTATCAAAGGCTAAAATAGGGAAAAAACAAGTTAAAAATTACTTAGACAAGTTAGATGTCTTCAGGTCACTAGGACCATGATGAAATACATCCTAGAATACTAAAGGAGCTGACTGAGGAAATATCTGAACCATTAGTGATTATCTTCAAAAAACCATGGAAGACAGGAGGGATTTCAGAGGACTGGAAGAGGGCAGATATAGTGCCAACCTATAAAACGGGGAATAAGGACAACCCAGGGAATTACAGACCAGTCAGTGTAACTTCAGTACCTGGCAAGATAATGGAGCAAATAATTAAGCAAACAATTTGCAAACATTTAGAAAATATTAAGGTAATAAGTGACAATCAGCATGGATTTGTCAAGAACAAATTGTGTCAAACCAACCTAATAGCTTTCTTTGACAGAGTAACAAGCCTTGTGGATGGGGGGAAGCAGTAGATGTGGTATACATTGAGTTTAGTAAAGCTTTTGATACTGTCTTACATGACCTTCTCATAAACAAACTAGGGAAAAACAGATGCAGCTACTGTAAGGTGGTGCATAATTGGTTGGAAAACCATTCCCAGAGAGTAGTTATTAGTGGTTCAGTCAAGGTGGAAGGGCATATCAAGTGAGGTCCTGCAGGGCTTGGTCCAGGGTCTGGTTCTGTTCAATATCTTCATCAACAATTTAGATAATGGCATAGACAGTACACTTATAAAGTTTGTGGATGATAGCAAGCTGGGAGGGGTTTCAAGTGCTTTGGAGGATAGGATTAAAATTCAAAATGATCTGGACAAACTGGAGAAATGGTCTGAAGTAAATAGGATGAAATTCAATAAGGACAAATGCAAAGTACTCCACTTAGGAAGGAACAATCAGTTGCACATACAGAAAATGGGAAATAACTGCCTAGGAAGGAGTACTGCAGAAAGGGATCTGGGGGTCATAGTGGATCACAAGCTAAATGAGAGTCAACAGTGTAACGCTGTTGCAAAAAAAGGGATGTATACATTCTGGGATGTATTAGTAGGAGTGTTGTAAGCAAGACAGAAGAAGTAATTCTGCTTTACTCTACACTGATAAGGTCTCAGCTGGAGTATTGTGTCCAGTTCTGTATGCCACATTTCAGGAAAGATGTAGATAAATGGAGAAAGTCCAGAGGAGAGCAACAAAAATGATTAAAGGTCTAGAAAACATGACCTATGAGGAAAGATTGAAAACATTAGGTTTGTTTAGTTTGGAGAAGAGAAGACTGAGAGGGGACATAACAATTTTCAAGTACATAAAAGGTTGTTAAAGGAGGAGGAAGAAAAATTGTTTTTCTTAACCTCTGAGGATAGGACAAGAAGCAATGGGTTTAAATTGCAGCAAGGGAGGTTTAGGTTGGACATTAGGAAAAACTTTCCAACTGTCAGGGTAGTTAAACACTGGAATAAATTGCCTAGGGAGGTTGTGGAATCTCCATCATTGGAGGTTTTTAAGAGCAGGTTAGACAAACATCTGAGGTTTGTCTTGAGGTTCCTTCCAGTCCTATTAGGCTATGATTCTATTATTTCTATGAATTATTAGTGTTGCATGAAGATTTAGGCAGGCAAGTCATGTTAAAATCAGTGGGATTCTACAATTATGGTAAATCACAAAGCCACATTTTGAAAATGGTGAGGTTGGTATAGCTGCTTTGGTGCTGATAAACATACCAGTTTCTGTACATGGTACAGAACTACTGGAGTAGCACAAAGCAACAGGATGGGAGCCAGGATGTGACCCTGCGTGCATAGCCTCTTTCATTTGACTCTTCCATTTCCAGTCTCAGCTTGACCCAACAATTGTAATGCAGCTGAATTGTTTGCGTGAATTTGTTTTATCCAAACTGTTTTACCCATTCCTTCTTTAAGCATTCCTCTTTATTTTAATGCCACACTGAGGGGAAGACAACAGGGCACACAGCATTCATAAAGCATATCACAGTTATTGAGTTTCAAGCACCAAGCTCTTCAATAGCCACAAGGAAGTGCACACTATTGAGCGTGTGTAATGGCTGACCGAGCTTAACTGACATGGTTATTGGAGTACAATATTGTAAAGCTGCGTATGATTCCAAATTGCTTTCCAGCAAAGCTGAGCCTGAAATAATGTTGAAATATTGTATACCCATAGCCTGTGCATGTTGAGTGGCATGGGAAGCATGTTTATGAATATCTAGTGCAGGGTTAATGTTAAAGCCTTCTAGAGAAATTCAGTGACTACAGCAGCTAAATTGCTATTTTAGCTAAGAATGAAGATAAATCTGAAAACAATATTAACTGATGAAGGAATTCCATGTGCAATAATTTATCATTTTGCCATGAACAATACCCAATTATTTTTGTTGGAGAATATTCTAATTAGTGAGATGCAGATGAATTCTTTGGGTGACTTCAAGAGCTTCTCCTTTGGTTAGTCGGGCTTGTTCAGAAATGTCTCTTATTGACTTGTTCATTGAAAAGTAACAGGATGCCAGAAGCACATGCATGGATAGGGATAAAGAAGTGGTGGCACAAGTTAATATCACACTTCCTTTTTGTGGTTATGACCCATCCTTGTGGAGATAGTATCACAACTCAGTGGTTTGTTCTTGCTTCCATTGAAGCCAATGAGAGTTTTAGTATTGACTTCACTGGGAGCAGGATGAACCCTTTAAGTAGCACCTGCCAACATCAAATGTTGTTATAACTGAAGTAGTCTCAGTCATTCAATTTTAATTGGAAATTCCTTAGTTTCTTAAGTTTTAAGGCCAAGCTATGCACCTAACAGCAGTGTGGATGTTAATATAAAACTCACCCTGACCATATTTTTAATGTATAGTTTGCCCATTTGTCCAGGACATTTGACGATTATAGTGTGGTCTGTTGTGGGGGACCACATGCTGAGACAAGTCACCAGATCGGCTAGGCTGAGAGCTTACTAACATGGCTCTAGCCTTGTGTCTTGTGATCCCTAGTCCCTGTAGGATTCCTTGATGAGGGGAGGGGTTAACTCAGGGAGAAGAAGGGTTTAGAAAGCCAGCTCCCAACTGACCAGAGTAGTTAGCAACCAGGAGAGTTTAGAGATGGAGTGTGAAAGGCAGATACACCTAACAAACATACTCTAAAATTAGGCCAATAACCTGCTCCCTACCCCAAAAAACGAACCAGCCAAAAAAACCCTGCAAGAGTAAAAATAAGGCATGCAGAAGTCCAGCAGCAGAGTAAAGGCTGTCCAGTTTATTACACTGAATGCAGCATGTACAATTACTTGTCTTGTGGTGTATGTGTGCAAGCAGCTCATGGCTCTGAGACACAGTATGGGCTCTTAAGGCCAGAGTGGCTGAAGTGGAGGAGCTAAGGGAAACAGAGAGGCATATAGGGGAGATTTTCAGGGATACAACAGAGCAGTTACCACCCCCAATCTGACAGATTTTGTGCTGTTAGGGAGGTTGAAAGTTTAAGAACATGAGAATGGCCATACTGGGTCAGACCAAAGGTCCATCCAGCCCAGTATCCTGTCTACCGACAGTGGTCGATGCCAGGTGCCCCAGAGGGAGTGAACCTAACAGGTAATGATCAAGTGATCTCTCTCCTGCCATCCATCTCCACCCTCTGACAAACAAAGGCTAGGGACACAATTCCTTACCCATCCTGGCTAATAGCCATTAATGGACATAACCTCCATGAATTTATCCAGTTCTCTTTTAAACCCTGTTATAGTCCTAGCCTTCACAACCTCCCCAGGCAAGGAGTTCCACAGGTTGACTGTGTGCTGAGTTAAGAAGAACTTCCTTTTATTTGTTTTAAACCCGCTACTCATTAATTTCATTTGGTGGCCCCTAGTTCTTATATTATGGGAACAAGTAAATAACTTTTCCTTATTCGCTTTCTCCACAGCACTCATGATTTTATATACCTCTATCATATCCCCCCTTAGTCTCCTCTTTTCCAAGCTGAAAAGTCCTAGCCTCTTTAATCTCTCCTCATAAGGGACCCGTTCCAAACCCCTAAACATTTTAGTTGCTCTTTTCTGAACCTTTTCTAACGCCAGTATATCTTTTTTGAGATGAGGGGACCATCTCTGTACGCAGTATTCAAGATGTGGGCCTACCATGGATTTATATAAGTCCCTCTTATTCTCTATCCCCTTTTTAATTATTCTTAACATCCCGTTTGCTTTTTTGACTGCTGCTGCACACTGCGTGGACGTCTTCAGAGAACTATCCATGATGACTCTAAGATCTTTCTCCGGATTATTTGTAGCTAAATTAGCCCCCATCATATTGTATGTATAGTTGGGGTTATTTTTTCCAAAGTGCATTACTTTACATTTATCCACATTAAATTTCATTTGCCATTTTGTTGCCCAGTCACTTAGTTTTGTGAGATCTTTTTGAAGTTCTTCACAGTCTGCTTTGGTCTTAACTATCTTGAAAAGTTTAGTATCATCTACAAACTTTGCCACCTCACTGTTTACCCCTTTCTCCGATCATTTATGAATAAGTTGAATAGGATTGATCCTAGGACTGACCCTTGGGGAACACCACTAGTTACCCCTCTCCATTCTGAAAATTTACCGTTTATTCCTACCCTTTGTTCCCTGTCTTTTAACCAGTTCTCAATCTATGAAAGGATCTTCCCTCTTATCTCATGACAACTTAATTTACATAAGAGCCTTTGGTGAGGGACCTTGCCAAAGGCTTTCTGAATATCTAAGTACACTATGTCCACTGGATCCCCTTTGTCCACATGTTTGTTGACCCACTCAAAGAACTCTATTAGATTAGTAAGACATGATCTCCCTTTACAGAAAGCTTGTTGACTTTTGCGCAACAATTTATGTTCTTCTATATGCCTGACAATTTTATTCTTTACTATTGTTTCAACTAATTTGCTCAGTACTGACGTTAGACTTACCGGTCTGTAATTGCCAGGATCACCTCTAGAGTCCTTCTTAAATATTGGCGTTATAGTAGCTATCTTCCAGTCATTGGATACAGGCGCTGATGTAAAGGACAGGTTACAAACCATAGTTAATAGTTGCTCAATTTCACATTTGAGTTCTTTCAGAACTCTTGGGTGAATGCCATCTGGTGCCGGTGACTTGTTACTGTTAAGTTTCTCAATTAATTCCAAAACCTCCTCTAGTGACACTGCAATCTGTGACAATTCCTCAGATTTGTCACCTACAAAAGACAGCTCAGGTTTGAGAATCTCCCTAACATCCTCAGCTGTGAAGACTGAAGCAAAGAATTCGTTTAGTTTCTCCGTGGTGATGTTATTGTCTTTAAGTGCTCCTTTTGTGTCTTGATCATCCAGGCGCCGCCCTGGTTGTTTAGAAGGCTTCTTGCTTCTGATGTACTTAGAAAACATTTTGTTATTACCTTTTGAGTTTTTGGCTAGCTGTTTTTCAAACTCCTTTTTGGCTTTTCTTATTATATTTTTACATTTAATTTGGCAGTGTTTATGCTCCTTTCTATTTACCTCACTAGGATTTGACTTCCACTTTTTAAAAGATGCCTTTTTATCTCTTACTGCTCCTTTTACATGGTTGTTAAGCCACGGTGGCTCCTTTTTTAGTTCTTTTACTGTGTTTTTTGATTTGGGGTATACATTTAAGTTGAGTCTCTATTATGGTGTCTTTGAAAAGTGTCCATGCAGCTTGCAGGGATTTCACTCTAGTTACTGTACCTTTTAATTTCTGTTTAACTAACCTCCTCATTTTTGCATAGTTCCCCTTTCTGAAATTAAATGCCACAGTGTTGGGCTGTTGTGGTGTTCTTCCCACTACAGGAATGTAAAATGTTTATTATATTATGGTCACTATTTCCCAGCGGTCCTGTTATAGTTACCTCTTGGACCAGATCCTGTGTGCCACTCAGGACTAGATTGAGAATTGCCTCTCCCCTTGTGGGTTCCTGTACCAACTTCTCAAAGAAGCAGTCATTTAAAGTATAGAGAAATTTTGTCTCTGCATTTCATCCTCAGGTGACATGTCCCCAATCAATATGGGGATAATTGAAATCCCCCACTATTACTGAGTTTTTTATTTTGAAAGCCTCTCTAATCTCCCTTAGCATTTCATCGTCGCTATCACTGTCCTGATCAGGTGGTCAGTAATAGATCCCTACTGTTATATTCTTATTAGAGCATGGAATTACTATCTATAGAGATTCTGTGGAATATGTGGATTCATTTAAGATTTTTATTTCATTTGATTCTACATTTTCTTTCACATATAGTGCCACTTACTCCCCTTCCCTCCCGCCCCGCACGACCTGTTCTGTCCTTCTGATATATTTTGTACCCCGGAATCATTGTGTCCCATTGATTGTCCTCACTCCACCAGTTTCTGTGATGCCTATTATATCAATATCCTCCAAACGATCCATTGTCTACAGCCAAGCTCTACGATACAACCGCATTTGCTCCAACCCCTCAGACAGAGACAAACACCTACAAGATCTCTATCAAGCATTCTTACAACTACAGTACCCACCTGCTGAAGTGAAAAAACAGATTGACAGAGCCAGAAGAGTACCCAGAAGTTACCTACTACAGGACAGGCCCAACAAAGAAAATAACAGAACACCACTAGCCATCACCTTCAGCCCGCAGCTAAAACCTCTCCAACGCATCATCAAGAATCTACAACCTATCCTGAAGGATGACCGATCACTCTCACAGATCTTGGGAGACAGGCCAGTCCTTGCTTACAGACAGCTCCCCAACCTGAAGCAAATACTCACCAACAACCACACACCACACAACAGAACCACTAACCCAGGAACCTATCCTTGCAACAAAGCCCGTTGCCAACTGTGTCTACATATCTATTCGGGGATACCATCATAGGGCCTAATCACATCAGCCACACTATCAGAGGCTCGTTCACCTGCACATCTACCAGTGTGATATATGCCATTATGTGCCAGCAATGCCCCTCTGCCATGTACATTGGCCAAACTGGACAGTCTCTACGTTAAAGAATAAATGGACACAAATCAGACATCAAGAATTATAACATTCAAAAACCAGTCGGAGAACACTTCAATCTCTTTGGTCACTCGCTTACAGACCTAAAAGTGGCAATTCTTCAACAAAAAAACTTCAAAAACAGACTCCAACAAGAGACTGCTGAATTGGAATTAATTTGCAAACTGGATACAATTAATTTAGGCTTGAATAAAGACTGGGAGTGGATGGGTCATTACACAAAATAAAACTATTTCCCCATGTTTATTTCCCCCTTCACCCTCCCACCCCGCTGTTCCTCAGGCGTTCTTGTCAACTGCTGGAAATGGCCCACCTTGATTATCACTACAAAAGTTTCCCCCCGCCCACCCCGCTCTCCTGCTGGTAATAGCTCACCTTACCTGATCGCTCTTGTTACAGTGTGTATGGTAACACCCATTGTTTCATGTTCTCTGTGTATATAAAGCTCTCCACTGTATTTTCCACTGAATGCATCCGATGAAGTGAGCTGTAGCTCACGAAAGCTTATGCTCAAATAAATTTGTTAGTCTCTAAGGTGCCACAAGTCCTCCTTTTCTTTTTACAAGAACCTGGGATCACCTGGTTAAATTAAAATGTAGCAGGTTTAAAACAAACAGAAGGACTATTTCTTCACACAACAGCACAGTCAACCTGTGTAACTTGTTGCCATGGGATGTTGTGAAGGTCAAAAATATAACTCAGCTCAAAAAAGAATTTGGTGAGTTCATGGAGGATATGCCTGTGACATTGGCAGATCAGGTGCTAGCTCATTCCAAAGCCCCTGGGCCTCACTGAACATTGACAAATGCATTGCTGGAAACAAGTCTGACTCACTTATGTGTTGGCACTGTTAAAACAGATGTTAAAAATGTGTTTAGTGTTTGGACTTTATTAAATGCTTGTAAATTGACGCATGCATTAATCTCACTTATAATATTTATATCCTATATTATGAGGTAATATTTAAATATTTGCTCTGTAACTAAAAGTGTTTGCTATGAAACTAGAAATCCCCACAGTCAGGAGAGAAGCATTTCCAAGTGTGACATACTAGTGTCCTCTCCTGCCCAACAAAAGAAGGCATCTACAGACATCAGACAAGCAAGCCATTGTGGAACATCAGAGGACAAAAGACTCTGATCGCTCCCTTCACACCCATGAAGAGGAGATATGCACAAACACTCGTCCCATCAGTTTAAACTCTGGGGAAACGGAATAAAAATGACTGACCAGAAGGAACTTTATCTTTATGCAAAGGTACAATTGATGTGGGGTACGTGACTGGTCCTTTAGGACTTGGAGTAACCTGGAGGATATTATTGTGATTTTTTGGTGTAAGGAACTGTCTGTCACTAGGTCCATCAATGGCCATTAGCCAAGATGATCAGAGGTACCGCCCCATGCTCTTGGTGTCCCTAAATCTCCCACTGCGGGAAGCTGGGACTGGACAACAATTGATGAATCACTCAGAATTGCCATGTTCTGTTCATTCCCTCTGAAGTAGCTGGCACTGGCCACTGTCAGAAGTTATATTCTTATGTATATTTCTGATCCAAGAAAAAAGACATCATAAACCTGATTACAGGACTGGAGCTTCCATTGAGTCATCTTCCTTCAAGGAGTGTATCCAGATATGCTTTATAAAGGTCTCTGCAGCCCTCCGTTCAAATCATAAGCAAATATATAAAATTTGATGAAAAATACAGGGATAATCAATTATTATTTATTTGTGTTATCTTAGTGCCTAGAAGCACCAGGCATGGACCCCGTTGTGCTAGGTGCTGTACAACATGTGCATACAAACACTAAAGTCATGTCTGTGTTCCCAAAGACGCTGAACCCTTTTAGGGCAGTGCTGTACTTGCCTGAAATAAGTGATACAAATAGT
The DNA here is from genome assembly GCF_965152235.1 of Eretmochelys imbricata. NCBI lineage: Eukaryota > Metazoa > Chordata > Testudines > Cheloniidae > Eretmochelys > Eretmochelys imbricata. The sequence goes on along the minus strand of NC_135572.1, from coordinate 195,475,800 downwards.
CAATATTGCTTCCAAATAGGCCAGCCTCCTCTGAAGCTTGGCTAGCTTTGTGTACTCTGCTCCGTTGGATAAGAATAACCTCCATTCTCCAACGGAAGGCTTGGTCTCATTTTATCAGTGTCTCAGTGATATTTTTAGATACTATTTTAATCCAAATGTTGTGCCTGATCCTTCTCCGATTGAATTTAATGGGCTTTCTGCCACAGACTTCAGTGGGAGGATGGGGAACTTTATTTACACAGGAATTTCTAGATATCCCTTTGGTGTCTTTTCATACGTACTGTTCTGGAGAATGCTCCATGTTTCTCTTTCTAATATTAGGCTCAGTAAAAATCATTGGTCTTGCATTATGTATTTTACCATTTGACCTGACTGATGCCTATAATAAAAGTCAGCTCAGAAGATGGGTCCTGGTTTGTAAAAGCACTACAAACTGTAGAATCATAGAATCATAGAAGATTAGGGTTGGAAGAGACCTCAGGAGGTCATCTAGTCCAACCCCCTGTGCAAAGCAGGAGCAACCCCAACTAAATCATCCCAGCCAGGGCTTTGTCAAGCTGGGCCTTAAAAACCTCTAAGGATGGAGATACCACCTCCTCCCTTGGTAACTACACACTGAGCTTCACTTTTCTGCCCACAAGTGCATACTGGTGGATAGCTATGGGAGGTACTTTAGGTACAGAGATAGTCAGGAATGCAAGAGTAATGTATGAGTGTGTGTTTCCTTTGGTTCCAGTCTGGCAAAGACTTAAGCACAAGTCTAACATTAATTATATGAGGGGTCTCACTGAACTCAGTGCGACTGTTTGCACATGTTTAATGTTCAGAACATGTGTAGGGAATTTGAGGAGCAGGAAGAGTAATTATTAACTAAGCTCCAAATTGTTCTCAGTTGAAGCAGCACAAGTCAGAAGCACACCACTAGAGTTGATGGAGCGCCTCTGAATTTGTACAGGAGTAACCGAGCTGAACTTGAGCCTGCTGTCTGACATTCGAAAGCTGGTGATGTTTTTATCGCATGTTGAACATTTTGTGATTCATAATTGACCTTAAACATGTCACCTTGTGCGTATGCCAAAAGCTGATAGTTCAATCTCGAGAGCACCTAAGCAGGCTAAAAAGGGCAGGTTGGTTGATTGCTAGCTGCACGTGTATTTAGATTGGTGCCCAAAGAAGCATCTGATGAGCAAATTGTCATGGAGCTAAATCTACAGTTTTGTGGAACTAATTTATATCTCTTTAAACTGGGTCAAATTAATGCAAAATCCCAGAATAACCCTCAAGAATGATCATCATTAATTGTAATGACACTAGTGTTAACAATAGAGCACTGCATGCAGCATTTATAGCAGGGTCAGGGTTTGCTAACCTAATTATTAAATATTCCATTCCTTTAACATCTTAATCTTAATTAGCCCCTATCACAATAGATGAATGTGCACTAAAAATCACATGGAATTAATTGCGATAAAAGGCATCCTTAAGGAAAAAGAAAAGGGGTGATTTCTAAATCCAACCACCTGAAAAATTAAGATGACTATTTTTTTTCTGTCAGCCACAGGTATAAATAATGGGCCTCCTTCTCCACTCACTTATACCAGTGTAATATCATTGTAACTCCATTATTTTCAGTGGAGTTGCTCCTGATTTACACAAGCGTAGGTCAGAGGAGAATTAGGCCTATCCTAAACTGCTGCCTTCCCACTCATTTGAGCAACATATAGTATGAGCTTGTGATACAGCTTGTTGTTTTCTTGTCTTTGTGGAACTGACACTGACATTCTGTTCTTAATTCATTATGATGTGCCTAGGTATTGCGGCATTCATGGGATTTGACATCTGGTACTGATCTCAAACACCCACACAGTGAGATGAATTAAGAATGGAGTCATGGCATTCTCACTCTTTACTACAAATTCACATTCTTTGCTTGGGTTGTGTCACTGCATGAATGTGATTTGTATGTTCATTTATTTTGTTAGCTTAACCATATTATTTTTGAATACAAAAATGGAGGATGAAAAATCGCTGGTATTTTAGAAATAGTTTATTTAAATACAGTTTGAAAAATTGACCCAAAAGACTATAAATGCTCCTATGGAGCTGTAATAGCTTCTCATCTATCTACTTTATACATCTTTAATGTGCCCATCCTGGTAGTTCCAGGTACAGAAATGAGTCGCCTAAGACTGTGACAATGTAAGACCTTATTTCTTCATTTCCACCCCTGTAAACTTGTGTCCATGAGGAAAGATACTGGATCTTTCTGTAGCCCTCATTATTAGGAAAAGACTTCTGCAAACTGGGTCTTGCGTTGCATTCCTCAAGGGGTCAGGCATTCTCATCTCTTTAGATAAGGATTTCCACAGCTGGGTGTCCTGACTTCTGATCTTGAAGGGTGCAGCTGCCTCAAATACCTGGTCATGTTGGCTACCTCTGCACCCCGGATGCTTATGCGTCTTAATGGGGGCAAGGATTGTCACTTGCTGATCTAGCCCAGTCCCTCCATTGGCTATGTGCCCAGAGCTCATAGGCAACCACATGGTGAGAGTTGGGCATTGCAGTCCTAATCCAAATACTGGGGACCTGCATCGTAACTCAATTGCATTTTGTGCAGACATTTATGCCTGTCAAAATGGGTGGAAAAAGCTACCACTCTGATTTGGTAGCATTTGGCACTTACTGTAAAAGACACACAAGGTGGTGAAGAATCAGGTCCTTAAAGCAAATATATCACCAAAACTGGAACATTTATTTGGGTGTGAGATGCTGCCAGAGGAGTTTTGTCTGAGTATGGAAGGGCTATAGCACTTGGACCTTACTGTGTGGTAAACACATCAAGTACTGCTTCTGAATGTTTCTGAATTTTCACATCAACACGTCTTCCCTCAGACATTTGGGGTCAGGTTTTTCAAAAGCATTTGGCATTACATTTTCAAAAGTTCACAGTCATGATTGAAGCCAGATTTTCAAAAGAACTCAGCATCCTGCAAGCTTTTGAAAATTTAGCCCTATTTGTGGGTGCTGAGCCCTTCTGATGGGGTGGGATATAACCTATGAACCACCTTGAGTTTGAGGGATGTGGTGAACTGAAAGTACTTTAAGGCTCAGTCTTGAATTGAGAATTGTGCAATCACACCACCCCCGGAGGAAGTGTGGGAAGCATTCTGCCAAGAGAGGTAGTATGCCTCACACTGCTCCATGATGCACAAGGGGAGCAAGCCCACTGCTATTTCCTCTGTGACCTTGGGCAAGTCACTTTCTTTCTCCCATCCTTGGTATGTTTGGCTTAGTTAGACTGTAACTCTTCAGGCTAGGGACTTTCTCTAGGTGTATGCATAGGTGCTGACTCTGTGGGTGCTCCGGGGCTGGAGCACACATGGGGAAAAATTAGTGGGTGCTCTGCACCCATCGGCAACCAAGCTTTCCTCACCCTACACCCACCTCCTCCTCCCCTGAGCGCGCTGCATCCCTGCTCCTCCACCTACCTCCCAGCATTTCCTGCCCGGCCTATGGGTGTATGTACAGTGCCTACCATAATGGAGCCCTGATATCAGTTGGGACCTTAAAGTGTTACTGTGACGTTGCACTCCATATGCTTATGAATGTGAATATGATGTAACTGGAATATGCTTTATGCAAAAGGTCTCTTGTAAGGTATTATTACAAAGCTTACAATCTACTGAGTATGTTCATCCTATTTGTATGTATGTATCATTCTTGTATCTGAAGCTAGAAATATGAAGTATAACTCTGAGGTCCTATTGTAATTATGCAAAGTGTGGGCCATTAAGGGTGCTTCAGAATCAGTGACTTGTAAATGGCTCTGTTTACTTCCAACCTTCCTGGGTACATGTGGGCCAGCCCTGGAAGAATGAAGGCTGGGGTCTCACAGGACATGTGAACAGGTCACCTGATACTGGAATCCATCTTAAACCTGGTGCTTTTCCATTTAGAAGGAGGGGTGGGGACCCAGAAAGATAAAAGATTCCCACCTTGTGCCAAAGCTATAAAGGAGGGTGGAACAGAACAAAGGTGGGTGCCAGTCCATGAGAAAACTCCTAGTTTCCACCTAAGATGGCTGCTGGAACTAACAAGGACTGTACCGGGGAAAGGATTGGGCCCAGACTCGAAAGGCGTCTAGTCTATGAAAAAAGCTTATTGGAACATCTCTGAGGGTGAGATTTTACCTGTAATTAGTTTCTTAATGTATTAGGCTTAGACTTGCATATTTTTGCTTTATTTTGCTTGGTGACTTACTTTGTTCGGTCTGTTATTACTTGCAACCACTTAAATCCTACTTTTTATTCTTAATACAATCACTTTTGTTTATTATTGAACCCAGAGTAAGTGATTAGTACCTGGGGAGGCAAACAGCTGTGCATGTCTCTCTATCAGTGATATAGAGGGTGAACAATTTAGGAGTTTACCCCATATAAGCTTTATACAGAGTAAAACAGATTTATTTGGAGTTTCGATCCCACTGGGAGCTGGGTATCTGAGTGCTGGAGATAGGTGATCTGCTGAGCAGTTTTTGGTTAAAGTTTGCAGCTTTGGGGGAGTGGACCAGACCTGGGTCTGTGTTGCAGCAGGCTAGTGTGTCTGGCTCAACAAGGCAGGGTTCTGGAGTCCCAAGCTGGCAGAGAAAACGGGCTCAGAGGTAATCTCAGCACGTCGGGTGGCAGTCCCAATGGGGTCTCTGTGACCAAACCCATCACAGTTACCATAATACAAATATTTATAATCCTCAAAAACAGTTTAATCTGAGTTGCCATTGCTATGTATGATGATTAGCACTTTAACATATACTTCTAAATGACTTTACAATCTTTGTGTTAGTGAAATGTATAGTGTGTTTCTGTGTATGTCAAGGATTGTTTCAAAACCTGTTCCCATAATGAACTGTATATATTGGATCATGAACCTATTGAAACAATTATTTCTGTTGATTTGGGAATTCTAATAACTCCTGGTTTCCTCATAATTTTTGGCATCATATTTTAACTGCAGCAAATGAAATATATTTACTGATTTTCCAATTAACTCCTAAGCCTGCTAAAGTGAAATATATTTGTATATATTTTTAAGCAAATAGCTTTGAGTTTTTAACTAGGCTTTTAGCTTTCAGGGTATTAAGAGCATGAAAACATTTAAAGAAGCACGTGCTTATCTACAAGAATATAGGGAGAAAGGTTTGCACACACTGTCCATAGATTCCAACGCCAGAAGGGACCATTGTGATCATCTAGTCCGACCTCCTGTGTAACACAGGCCATAGAATTTCTCCAAAATAATTCGTAGAGCATGTATCTTGGCCTTTTTAAATAGGAAAGATATAATCACGTGACTTTAGAAGCCAGGGTCTTAGACACGAGCTTACAGTGCCTTAATTGGGTCTTGTAAAGAGATGCAAAAGGCTGATTTTCAAATCTTTCTTTTAAATATTTTTGTAGTTGAACCAGGTGGCTGGGTGCAGAACCAATTCCCACAGCTGATTCAGCCATTTTTGTGATTTCAGCCTCTGAGGCTGATTTTGTTCAGTTTTCAAAGGGAGAATCATTCCTGCCTCTTTTTATTAAAATCTTGTTTTACATATATTATTTTTGGAAATTGTGATGGGCATTAGCTCTTGACTGGTCTGATGCCCCCACCCTCAGTTGCTTGTCCTGTGGTCTCACTCTGTGGACTCAGGTCACTCCCTCTTTTTGATGTGGTCCTCTGGTCAGGTCACTATAGTCCTTGATTTCAGAGTATCAAATTCCACTGGACAGATTGTCCCAGCCAGGCAGTCTTCTGATCTACTGCCCAGTCTATGCCACTTTCCCAGTGGCACAGACTATCTGTTGACAGGCGGAGAACATATTAAAAAGAGGTCCAAGAGGGGCATTCTGTGTTTGTTAACTGTGTGTAACTCCTGTTAATTGTTAATGGGAATGATGTTGCAATGCATCTGCAACCTTGCAAGATGTGGCCTGTTAAGGGAGCCAGGATCTGTAACTCTACCCTAGCTGCTGATTCTGTGGGTAAACAAGTTTTCCCATATCCATTAGATTTAGAACTGGAGGGAGAAAGAGGTGGCTTGTGACTTCTACTGATAGGCTTTGCCCTGGAAAACTTGTGAATGTGTAAAATACTGGAGGAAGAGCAACCATAACCCAATGTTGTGCTCAAAGTGGGAGAAACGTTTCTTATTTGTCTCCATGGAGTATTATTCTTGGTGAGCCCAGTCCTGCCCTTCATACACCAAGCTGATTTTCTAGGCTCCATCTTCATGCTGAAACAACATATCACTTGTCTCCTGCTGCTGCCACCCAAACTTAGAAAAAGCAATGATTGACAAATAGACTAAAGCATATTAAGCAGAGAATAAACTCCTGTGATGCTGCAGATTTATTAAAACTTTCATCTCTGCCTCCTTAATTACCTTTGTGGTCAGTAAACCTGCTTAGCTAAATCTTGAAAACAATGTAGAGAGGTAAATAGTGGGGTCCCTCAGGGATCTGTAGTGGGACCAATATTGTTCAACGTATTCATAAATGATTTGGAAAAAGGGGAAAATTGTGAGGAGGCCATATTTGCGGATGACACAAAAGTACTCAAGATAGAAACATCTAAAGCAGACTGCAAGAGTTACAAAGGGATCTCACAAAACTGGGTAACTGGGCAACAAAATGGCAGGTGAAATTGAATGTTGTTAAGTGTAAAGTAATGCACATTGGAAAATGTAATCCCATACATACAAAATGCAGGAGTCTAAATGAACTTTTTCCACTCAAGAAAAAGATCTTGAAGTTATTGTGGATTGTTCTCTGAAAACATCCACCCAATGTGCAGCAGCAGTTGAAAAAGCTAACAGAATGATAGGAGCCATTAGGAAAGGGATCGATAATAAGATAGTACATATCATAATGCTACTATATAAATCCATGGTACACCCACACCTTGAATACTGCATGCCGTTTTGGTTGTCCTGTCTCAAAAGAGATATATTCGAACTGGAAAAGGCACAGAGAAGAGCAACAAAATGGATTTGGAATATGGAGCAGCTTCCATATGAGGAGAGATTTAAAAGACTGGAAGACAAGAGATGGCTAAGGGGTAATATGATAAAAGTCTATAAAATCATGAGTGGTGTGGAGAAAGTGAATAAAAAAGTGTTATTTACCCCTTCACATAGTACAAGAACACGGGGTCACCTAGTGAAATTAATAGGCAGCAGGTTTAAAATAAACAAAAGGAAGTATTTCTCACAATGCACAGTCAACCTATTGATCTCATTGCCAGGAGATGCTGTAAAGGCAAAACTGTATCTGGGTTAAAAAAATAATTGGACAAGTTCATGGAAACTCAATCACAAGTTCCATCACAAAGCACAAACAGTCAAATGTGTAGTCAGAGTGACTAATTTGTGAACAACCCATAGGCTGAAATAAGTCCTCATGAAGTGTTCAGCAAATAATGATGAATAATGAATACAACTGTAAACAATCAATCCACAAAGGGAAAACAAGGTTAAATTGAGTTGAAATCTCTTCACAAAGACTCTCCACCACTTAAATCTTCAAAACAGGGTTTCTGTGGGTCTTAAGTGAGGCCTTCTGCTCAGGGGGATATTTCACTCTGAATGACTTATTCCCTACAAATACTTTAACATGTTTTAGGATCTCAAGATTTAGCTAATTGTGAGATCATTTTTTATATATAACAACTTTGCTATGGGTGAAATTTGCCCAAATGTAGAGGGCTAGCAGAAAGGCTAGGGATCACTTAAGTAGTGCTGGCTGAGAATTTTTTTCAGTGAAACAGATTTTCCATCAAAAATGCCAATTTATTGAAACTGAAACTTTTTGCAAGTCAGGGTTGGTTTCAGTGACTCTCCTGATTCAAAGTGTTGGAAAAAGGGATTGAAATTGTTAAAACAAAATGTGTAAACATTTTTTAAATTAAAATTTTCAGTTTTCTGATTTGAAATGACTTTTTGGTTTGAAGTTTAAGCTAATTAGAATCAGGAATTTTTATTTAAGAAAAAAAGTTCAAAATCAAAACTAAACACTTCAAAATTTTTGAAACAACATGTTTCAATTGAAATGAATTGAATAATGTTTCAGTTTTTTGGTTTGTGAATACTTTTTGTCCTTTTGACTTTTCATCCTAATTTGAGATGTGTAACAACTTTGAAATCTGGAAAATATTTGAGGGATGAGAAACCTGTGACTACCACTCCCTGTTCTCCCCCGACAGCTCTCCACTTTAACTCATAGGGGTCAGTTTTACTGTATATAAGGGCTTGTCTGCACCTGTAGAACAGTTATTCAGGAACTTACAAAATGTGTTAAGCTAAACAGGAACAAGGTACACTTACTCCAGAATAAGAGTGTACACATATGAAGTTATTCAGGAATGCCTGTTTTTGAATAGCTCCTAAGCAAAAAGCTCACTGTAATCAGAACTGCAATTAGCTCATTCCACTGAAACATTTAGAGACTTTTATTCTTTTTGACTCTAAAGAGTTTTCTGATAAACGTATTCTTCCTCTTCTGATGTTTAAAAAGCCATGTGCTTTAATCCATGAAGGGGCAGAATTTCCCTCTACATCAGCAGAGATGTTACGTGACCTGGCTTTCCCTTTTTGTACCATCAGTACATTTTTCTTTTAAATCACTTAAAGTAGAACACCTAGTTTTCCTGTAGTGCTAGCATGTATAAATAAAACAATTGCAAATATTTCATAATGTACATTATCCTTTCCACACTAAAAAAACAGGATTTATTCTTTGATCACTGGTTTTTAAATGTGTCTTCAAAGATTGCATGCAGTGTAGTAGTAGTTGTGTCAGCCCCAAAATATTAGAGAGACAAGGTGGGTGAGGTAATGCATTCTGGGCCCAATTTAACCTTGTGGAACCAGCTTATTGATTTTTATAGCATTGGACTCGCTTAGTCCATGACTGAATATAAGCCTATATGTGAACCAGAATTTATGGAAGATCATCTCTGATAAAGCCTTAATTGATTGTCTTCTGCAGTGCATCTAAAAACACATCCCTTTGCAGTATGCAAGCAGAGCACATTGAAATGCCTTAGATTTTCAAATGTTTCACCATTCCCTTTATTCTCTGCCCTGTAGTGTCAAACTAGTTACAGCAAGTATTGATACACAATCCTGCTACAGTAGGACATATGAGAGAAATTGAATGAGTATTCAACACACTGGTACACAAAGTATTTGGCTATTATGGTGTATGTAATATAAACAATTATGCATTTTTTCTTTTAAATATTTAATATTCATGCAGTCAGAGTAAAAAAAAAAAAAGACCCTTCTGCTGGAAACAATCTTCCTATATCCAAATGGAACTGATTACAACTCAGTCAACTCATCTGTTAAACCCCACATTTTAATATCTTGGATAATACCAGAAATTGCTGTCTGATAATAGGTAGAGGACTAGTGGGGATAGCTCATTCTTAGTGAAAAATGGATTCATGTTTTAGCTTTCTCCACCACCTTTTTCTGTTGTTCAGAATGTGAGCTGAGATGGTATTTTATTATGCAGCAGGGAAAGTGCCTACTACATTGTACAAACTTCCATAATCAAATAATAAATAATAAAAAGAGCAGAAAGCCGAATACATGGTGATGTGAGTTACTTTGGGAAATTGCTGGAGGCAGGTAAAGCATGCTTATACCTATATGATGGGAGTACAAAACTACCTGCTGGCTAGGACTCCCTGGAATAATATTACTTAGCACATATACTTACCTTTAAAAAGTGTGATTCACAATGTAAGTACCATTATGCCTGTTTTACACATAGGGAAACAAGAACATAGAGATGAACAGCTTGCCTCAGGGCACTGAGCAAGACAGTAGCAGAGTTGAGAATAGAACCCAGCTGTCTTAACTCACTATCTGGTGCTCTCTCTCTCTCTCTCTCTGTCTGGTGCACTGCCTTATCTCCAGTGAGACTCTTCAGCTGTTCTCTGTTATTGCTCAACTACTTAACACATGGTCATTAGGGAACTTTAATAGCCAGCAGTGATTTTCCTCCTGTAAAAAGACCTAGATAAGATGCCATCCCTTCCAAGACAAGCTCAAAGGCAGACCCACCACCCAAGGAGACCTAGAGGACAAATACAACTTAAAGGGTTTTTTGTTATTTTAGTGAGTCAGTACTAGAATAATGTAGATGTGGATTAGAGTTCATGGGCCTTTCTGAAGAAATGGAGGAAGATATTTAATTTTCTTGGGAACTATGAGTCAGATCCAAGAGGGCGATATGGGTCTTCTTGAGAATTCCTCCATATAAACTGAATTTCCTGTTCTTTATCTATCTGCTTTAACCCTTGGACAGGAAGTTCCAAACAGGCAACTATATATATATAATATATTTTTAAACAAACAAAAACTCCTTTAAATGCTTCTGATCATCCTAATCAGTGCATATGACCTTGTACATTGTCTGATACCCAAGAAAGGCACAAGGTAATATCTTTTATTGGATTCAACTGCTGTTGAAAGAGACAAGCTTTTGAACATCACAGAGCTGAAGAAGTTTGAAACCCTTAAGAACAAGTGGCCCAGCAAATCTAGCCCTCAGAGGATCCCCCTTATATAAGGGCATCATTGGGTTGCGCAGAGTATTCAGAGAAGATGCCATGGCCAGGACTATGCAGTGTGTATGATAGAACACCCTGAAGGCTGCTCTAACCTGCTCTTAGGGAAACCACCCTGTGATATAATGGTCCTAGGAGCAGGGGAATGCAAATGGCTTCTTTGCTGTGCCAGATTTTCCTGGGCTACAGCTGAGGATCTGGCTAGCAGGAATTATCAGTAGACTGCAGTATCTTCATAACAATTTTAAGAGGTTATAAGTCAGGGATCAGCAACCTATGGCACGTGGCCCGTCAGGGAAATCCTCTGGCGGGCCGGGATGGTTTGTTTACCTGCAGCATTCGCAGGTTCAGCCGATTGCAGCTCCCATTGGCCGCGGTTCGCTGTTCCAGGCCAATGGGAGCTGCGGGAAGCGGCATGGTCCAAAGGATGTGCTGGCTGCCACTTTCCACAGTCTGCATTGGCCTGGAACGGTGAACCACGGCCAGTGGAAGCTGCAGTTGGCCGAACTTGGGGATGCTGCAGGTAAACAAACCATTCCGGCTGCCAGTGGATTTCCCTGATGGGCTGTGTGCCAAAGGTTGCTGATCTCTGTTATAAATAAAGAGTAGAAATATTATTCATTAACAGATGAAAAGCCAAAACAAATCTACCTATTATTAATCCACCTCAGATAAATCTGCCCCAGGGATTCTGTAGACCCCAGTTTTTACAAGTAAAATATTATTTTACTTCAGTTAGCCTTGGGTCCAGTCTGAAATATTAAAAAAAAGAGAGAGCGCGCGAGAGAGAATTTGGAAAGGTGCTTTGCATTATTTTTAGTGCAATCATAGGATGAAATCAGCTGTGGGTCCTATACCTTTGCTTTAAAGTTTAAGCTGGCAATCCTGCTGATGTCTTGCCTCACAGAATCTGGACTAATTAAGATTGCAGAAAGCCAGTCAGATCAGACTTGAGCACTGCTAGTCAGCGAGCTTTTCAGACCTTTGTCTACAAACTTCTGGGGTTCCTTGGATCATTCGCTCCTTGAGCTGCTTCACACAGAGATATTATCTGATTAAATTATTATTCTACCCCCACATGCCATGGGTTCCAGTGAAGCATCAGACATAATGGTGTATAGAAACAGAAAATAAACTCAGTTTCCATGAGACGGGATCCAGATGCTGTAACATGAAACCTTACTGCAGAAGCTTACATGGCAATATTTTCATTGGTAATTAAGAGCAGGAACAATTTCTCAGTTTGAAACCCTTATGAACTTTGTAGCTTCTGTAGGCCAGGATCACTGCACACACCAGGGGCTTCTTGCATCCCTTCATTTTTACTCCCCCGTCCTCTGACACACACTCTCCTTCCTTTCAGGGAGTCCCTGCAACCCCCCAAATCCTTCCATACCAGGAACTCTGTTTCCCATTCTATACATCATCTCCCATTCTCTCCCTCCACCTCTTGCCAGTGGCTCTTCATTCCCTCTTTTTCCTCCCTTCTCCGTCGTGGTAAGGTCTTTGTGTGCTACCCGTTTCCCCCTTCTCCCCACACCAAGGCCCCTCATGACCCCACTTCCACTTTGTGGGGCTTTGTGGGTGCCTCTGCTCCTTCCCACTATTCTCATTTTTTCCCTTTCTGTCTTGCAGATAAGTCATTCAGGGTGTTGACATTTTTAACTGTATTCGGAAGATGGGGAGAGCTGGAAGTTATTTAGGGTTGCCATCAACCAGTTGTTTGCAGAAGGGTGGCAGAAGCTGCTGGATCTGCTAACCAAATGGCCGGGGCTCTGTGTAATCCTCTTTTCTTCCTTTTTTTTTTTTTTTTTTTTTTTCAATTTTTGCCAAAATTGCGAGGGTTCCTCCCATTGCCCTGAGATTTCGGAATTGATGGGCTGTGGTGTTAAAATGTTATCACGCTACAGACAGAGAAATGCCGTCAAGCTGTATGTAAGACCTTGCTTCGCTCAGCCAAAAAAATTGGGGCAGCCCCGCCACTAAGCTGGCATGGAAAACATTCATACTGAAACCTCATGCTCACATCAAGGATGAAATGATTGCACCTTAGCCTCATTCTGAGCCTGTTTTTTTTTTCTTGGGCGGGGGTGTGTTCTTTTTTTTTTTAATTGAGACTGTGCTAGTGTGACTGCGTGTGAGAGAAGAACAAATTAAATAAAATGGACTGACCTCACTTTTTAGGGAAGCGAAGAGTCTTCCTCTAGAATTTCTCATTTCCTCCTTTTGTTCACCTCATGCTTAAAGGCTGCATGTTCAAACAGGTCTCCCTCTAGCTGAGAGGCTTAGACATGGATTTCTCCAGAATGATTATGCTTCCTTTGGAACTTACCTGTACCTCTCACCCCTGCAGAGCAGGGAAGGGGCACTTAAAAGCAAAGGAAGCCAAATAAAAAGAACATCAATGGTATTTATTTAAATCTCATGTGTTTTGTGTGTGGCCTGACACATTTTTGAATGATTGGGGTTGGCAACTGTGACAGGGTTGGGCCAGATGGCTATAGGAGAGTAATAGAAGGCAGATATATTAGCCCCAGGCTAAGTAGGTCCCTTTTCCCTGGATAAGGTAACAGGGAAGGTTCCAGAACAATCAGGAACCTTCTGGAGACAATTAAGACAGGATGATTAGAACACCTGCAGCCAATCAAGAAGCTGCTAGAATCAATTAAGGCAGGCTAATCAGGGCAACTGGGTTTTAAAAAGGAGCTCACTTCAGTTTGTGGTGTGCGTGTGAGGAGCTGGGAGCAAGAGGCACTAGGAGCTGAGAGTGAGAACGCGGACTGTTGGAGGACTGAGGAGTACAAGCATTATCAGACACCAGGAGGAAGGTCTTATAGTGAGGATAAAGAAGGTGTTGGGAGGAGGCCATGGGGAAGTAGCCCAGGGAGTTGTAGCTGTCACACAGCTGTTCCAGGAGGCACTCTAGACAGCTGCATTCCACAGGGCCCTGGGCTGGAACCCGGAGTAGAGGGTGGGCCTGGGTTCCCCCCAAATCCTCCTAACTCCTGGTCAGACACAGGAGGAGTCAACCTGGACTGTGGGTTCAGAAAAACGGCCAAGCTGAGGGCTGCCGTGAAGCTCCAAGGTGAGCAAATCCGCCAATAAGCACAAGTCCCAGCAAGGTAGAGCTGGAACTTTGTCACACAACACTGAAGTTGCCTTGCAGCAACATGAACAAACTAGATTTCACCTGAATCCAAGGGTTTCCTCCCTCCTGTCCTGTGTAGGAGGTTTCCTATTTAAGGCACACATCAATAACGTCCCAGATTCTCTCTCTATCTGTTCCTGTAACAGGCTCCATTCTGGCAGAAGGAGGCCACCTAAACTGAACAGTTGAATCCCAGGCTGCAGGACAGCAGGATGATGTCTCTTGTTCAGCTTCTGTATGATTTAACAATAAACATTCTCTTAATATCAACCGACTGGAGTGTTCTTGAGACAAATCTCCACAAATGGAAAGAACTGCTAGCTTTGCACTGTTTGTGCAGAATTGCTGCTGCCATGGTGTTTCCCTTCCCACTACATTGGCTGTCAGAGCACTGTAAAACTGTACCAGCTGTTGGGAAAATTTCAATTTTCCATAGTTTAGTACTCCTCCTGCCAATAGGTAGTAGTTTGTATGAGAAACGGGTAGGAAATTCTCCTATTACCACGTGTGGATCTTGACATGCTGTAGGTTTCACTGCTATCCTTTGGATCAAATCCTCATCCTATTGAAGCCAATGGCAAAGATCCCACTGATTTTAGTGGAAACAAGATTCGGCTATAAGCATCTGCTCCTGATTTATATCATCATGACATCAGAACTCATTCTACTCCCCAGGAGTTAACATCTTGTAGATAAAAGGAGAAGCCAACCCCAGGTCTCTCATTCTTCCTTCAGCCAGAGTGCTGGGTGGAGCTGGTGATCTGCTGCAAAAAGAGCAGGTGTTATTCATCGTTTCTATTTTGATGGTGCCTAGAGGTCCCAGTCAGGCATAAGAGTCCCACTGCACTTTGCCCTGCAGGGCTCCGAATATGCTGCTGTTTTATTGCAGTGTAGATATGGAGGCTTTGGCTAGAGCCTGGGCTCTAGGACCCTGGAAGGAGTGAGGGTTCCCAGAGCTGGGGCTGCAGCCCATGCCCAAATGTCTACATACACCAAAATAAAACTTAGCCCGAGCCCTGCAAGGCCAAGTCAGCTGGCATGGGCCAGTCGTGGGTGTCATTGCAGTGCAGGCATACCCTTAGAGGGAGTTTTGAGTGGCTTAGAGCTTTGCATTTCCCCAATCATTTAATATTTTCTTCCTTTGCCCATTTATATTTTATTCTCTAGGATTTTGTCTCTTTGCTTTAGTGTCATTTGCAGGGACAGATTAAAGCCGGATACTTAAATGCCTGCAACTGTGGCCTTCAGTCAGACATAGGCCAGATGGCACCATGAGTCAGAGGCAAAGTCACAGCCACCAGTGCAGTACAGTACCAGCTGTAGCTCACGAAAGCTCATGCTCAAATAAACTGGTTAGTCTCTAAGGTGCCACAAGTACTCCGTTACTCTGAAACCAGCCACCAGTACAGTGTACAGCTAAATTTTCCTTCCGGGCTGGCTCTCTTGGGAGGAAGATCAAGGACTTAGGAGCAGAAAGTTCACTCCCACTGCGTGTGTTTGATTTGTTCATCCTGTCTGACTTCTAGGCTAAGTTCTTTGGAATAAGGACTGAATGTGACTGCACAGCACCTAGAACAGTGAAGGTCTGATCCTTGATTGGAGTACCTAGGCTACAAATAATAATCTAGAGGAAAAGTCTCCATGTGGCCTTATCAGAAAGATTATTGGGGGTAACCAAATGAGGGAAAATGGAGAGGCTCTTAGGAGTTGTGGGAAAGGGGGGAAAAATCCAGATGGGAGGCTGAGCACTTCACCAATTGAAAATTTTCACCCCGACAGGTTTTCCTTGCTGAATTCTAGTATCCAGGCCATGAGGCTGCTAGAGCGAGTGAGCATCTATAATTTTTCCTCTAGAGTCTAGCTGGTGGGGGAGGGTATTTTGATAGATTGGGTGCCTTTTTTTACCCTAATACACTTGCACTGAGCTCGGGCAGTGATGGTCCACTCTTGTCTTTCTCAGCAAGCAGAGGAAAACTCTATTCTTCATATTTACAATGAAGCACTAAATGTATCAACCTGAAAATAAACTACTAAGCAGTTTCCACTTACAGTCTACAAACTTTTCTGATGATTTTTCCCCCTCCCTCTAATGGCCTTTGTGTCCCTCCTCCTCCTTTCCACCTCTCAAGGGAGTGTGAAAGCTGTTGATCAGGAACGTAAAATTCAGATTAAGCCCACTGGATCAGAAAGTCAGATTTGTCCTTTGATTCTTCTCCTGCTTTTGCCAAGTAGTGGAAAATTGCTTTTTGATTATGGAAAAGACTCAGAGCTACAAGTGTGTGTACGCGTGTGTGTGCACGCGTGCACTTATTGGAGGGACGCTGGGGATAGTGGAGGTGCTGGCTATTTTGTTGTTATAGTTTTATTTGAACAGCTTTATTTTATGCTTCTAGCCTTGAAGAGTTCACTAGACAGACACTAGCCAAAAGCAGCTGAATGAACCCACTGGGTATGACTGATAATGTGCTGGCTTGCGTGCAAAGCATGTGTCACTGCAGACTTCTGAGGGATGGAATGTCACACTTGCTAGTAAGGTTCTCTCGAGTGGTTGTCCTGCAATGGATATTATAGCTAGTGGTGATGGGAAGGGAACTTGTGTGTTTTCATGCTGAAGGTCCTGGCTCCTTTCCCCCACTCTCATATGTACATGATTTAGTTGACTACAGTATCTGAGACATGTGGCAATGGATTAATCCCAATCAATGAGTCCCAAAAGAAATCCTTATCCTCTTTTTTGCCTCCCATCCCTGAACTGGATCTTGGAGGAACACCCTTCTCCAAGTGTGTATTGAAACAGTGTGGGAATTTCAAGGGGACATAATGCTGTTTGTTGTGTCATCTTTCAGATGTGATTTTAAACCTGTGGTCCTGAGCACTTGTGATCACTAAAGGTTCCATGGCAATTTATGCAAGAGAGAAATAGAAACCTTGATGTCCTGGCTGAATACAACTGTTTCCATACTGGGTGTGGTGACCTCCCTAAGCTGACTATCAAAAATTCTTTTTGCACTCTTAATTGAATATTTCTGCCCTCTTAATTGAAGATTTTTCTTTACTACCTGTCCTAAACTGTGTTGAAATATTTCTGTGAGTTGTGGAAGATCCACTGCCTTCCACACCAACCAAGAGGCTGCATTTCAGTGATGGCTCCTTTCAGGGATCCTTTAGGATGTAAGTTGCTATATAAACATTCAGTATCCATTAAATGTGGCCTAAATCTTGGGGCTGTGTGGATTTACAGATACATAGGTTTTCTTGGTTAACTTGACTGTTTGCATTACTTTAAATTAGTTTTATTAAAACCTCAAAGAAAAGAATATTCCTGCCATCCTAGTCCTCCTGTAGAACCCCCGAAAGTACTCACAAGGGCTGCTTCGTGACAAAGGAAATCTGTTTATAAACCTGTGGAACAGAGGGCCCTACTGATTTACAGCCAACTTGGATTTGTGAAATACAGATTGTGCCAAACTAACTCAAGGACCTTTTTCAGTATAGTAACTGTCTAGGTGGAATAAGGAAACTGTGTGGACAGAAAGGCCCCTGATGGCATAAACAGTTCAGAGAGGCTGGAGAAGAGTTGTCCGGATAATATAATGTAGATATTAAACAAACAAACCAACCTGGCAGTCCATCTAGCAAGCAATGAGTTAGTGGCATTGTATTAGAATAAAGGCAGGAGTTGTCAACTGAGGTCTCATAGGCACTGATGTTTAACATATTCATTATTGATGTAGAGGAAAGTGAAAGAGACAAAATGGCCTGATGATGCAAAGCTAGGACTTATAGCAAACACACACACAGTCGATTTGTTGGACCAGTGGGAGATGAGGTTTAATGTAGAGTGTAAGATTATTCACTTTGGATAAGATGCACCCCTTTGCAGAGGTCTATAGCAGATGTAATCCCCTAAAGGGGGACATAAGGAGCACACAGACCTTGTGTAGGCTGCATGCATGGGGTGAAAGTCACACTTAAGGAAGATTAATACTGATTTTACATGGCATTGAGTTAAATTAGAAGTAAAAAGGGGCAACTGTTGCTCAAACTGAATGAATTATCAGTTCAATGACTGCAAAAAGAAGGCCAATTCCATTCTAGGGGTGCAAATACAGAGAGCACTTTCTCTTTGGGCAAAGACGTTATATTGCCACTTTTCACTGCATTGTGAAAGACCACATTTATTATACCCCACATAGTTTGGATCTTCACACTCTGAAAAGAAATTCCAAATGAACCAGAGAGAGGGTTAAAAGAAAGGTAACTACAATGATATAAGGTAAGTCAAGAGCATGACCTGGGAGGGAGATGATTCCCACTGCTTTCCAGGGTCTAAAAAAGGAACAAGAGACAGAAGCTGGGATAAAACCCCCCAAACATACATGTCCCTAAGCAGCACCCTCAATGTCAGCCTTGGCTTAGAGACAAGGGAAGGCATTCAGCCATGGCAGTTCACTCTGCCCTCTCATCCTCACGGTGATCCTCCGAGGTCAAGTTTGAAATGTGTTTGTGGCAGGGAGATGCTTGCCCTGCGTCCCCTATGATGTACAGTGGCTGGCCTGGGGATAAATAGATTACATTGGTCTCCGGGCTATCAGTCGGATATCTTTCCTAAGCAATACATGCACACAAAAATTGAAAGTAATAAAAGATCTATTTAAGGTTGGATATTAGGGTAAAAGTTTAGTGACACTAGGAGAACGGGGAAGTGTACTTAGTAAGGTCTACAGTCATCACTAGTTTCAGAGTAACAGCCGTGTTAGTCTGTATTTGCAAAAAGAAAAGGAGTACTTGTGGCACCTTAGAGACTAACCAATTTATTTGAGCATAAGCTTTCGTGAGCTACGGCTCACTTCATCGGATCACTTCGGATCCGATGAAGTGAGCCGTAGCTCACGAAAGCTTATGTTCAAATAAATTGGTTAGTCTCTAAGTCATCACTAGACATCTGTAAGAAATAGATAGGAATAGCTAATAGAATAAGTAAGGTGTTCTATTAGATAACCCAAGAGCTCACTTCCAATCCTGCTATGATTCTATGAAGACTTCAATCATGATAGCCAGAGCAAGGCAGCAGAGTGGAGAAGGTAGTTGACTTATTTGTAGTTTTATTGTGCAAGTTGCTCTGTGGTGGGTGAGGAGAGGTGGGGAGCCAGATCTGTGTCAAAGACGTGGTTAGAACTCAAAATATGAACAGGGGTATAATCATCTGCAATTGCAGATATGTGGCAATTTATTTGAACTATTACTCATATTTTTTAAAGTTTTAGGCATCAGAATTACAAGCATCTGCATTACAAGCACTCCGCATACTGAGGCAGTGAGCCATAGAGATATTTTAAGAATGATCTAGGTTAAGATTTCCAGACTGCATAAGAGATTTGGAAACCCAATTCCTACTAAAATTAATGGAAATTGGGCATCCAATTCCCCTTAGATGTCTTTAGAAATCTGTCTTATTTTTTTTTTTCTCCCTAGCTTTTCCTCTTATGTGTAGTATGCACCTTTAAGGATTGTTACATACTAGGATAAAGTCACACTGTTGGGATTCTGACAGCCATCTTACAAATATATATGGGTACCTTAATTTTTGAGCCTTTGTTTGCTGAGTTTTCTGTGAAAACAGCAGTATATTTGTATTCACATTTGCATTCAAATGTTAATAGATTTGCAATGAACATGTGATTCTTCCCACTTGCTAAACAGAAGGGAAAGAGTACTATGGGCAGAATTTTCCAGTGTGGATCTCTACATTAGATGCCCAGTTTCACATTTAGGGAATGCAGTAAGTGCCTCAATGTGCATTTTAAATTCCTCAGTGCCTATTTGGTGTAATGCCTTGGCTCCTGTATCTGTATTACTGCTGCCCTCTACTTTTTGAAACCCCTGTACTGATTTGAGTGATCAGATATGGAATTGGATGTCCAAATCTGAAAACGGGGCTCAATGGGCCAAACTCTGCCCTAACTTTCATCCTGCACAACTCCACTGCTTTAAATAATCACTGGAGGTGCATAGGGCATATGTCAGGGGAGAATCTGTCCCACTGTGCTGGGAAGGCCTGGTTTTATTAAATAACTACAGGTGGGCCTGAGGTGCAAAGCTTTGATTCAGATCTGAACTGGCTTGGGGTGTTTGCTGGGGATTTGGTTTGGGCCATTATAGAGTTAAATGCCAGCTACGAAGTCTGTGGCTGTTCAGAATGGAGACTGTGATACAGTCTTAGCTACACTAAACAGAGGGGGAAGGCTCAGCAGAAGCCCATTGTTAATTGCTGGTTGTTTAGGTTCACCAGCCTTTTCTTCGGTTCAGCTTTCCAGGAACATACAAGTACAAGCAAATAGTGTGTGTGTGTAAAACACACTGAGATCTATAGTTTCTGTGGGCCCTAATTATATGTTATAAATAGGGTGCAGCCCTCCTCTGGCTCCTGGTAAGCTATTGGTATGGTCTTGTTGTCCCACAGCTTGTGTACTCTAGACTGCTGTAAGCAGAGATGTAAGCCAGACTCACATCATGTGGCCTCCAACAAAGGGCAACTCAGACATACAAATAAAGGCTGTTTTTAAAGTTGTTTTGAAATCGGCTGCTCTTGTTTTCGTTTCCTAAAAAATATTGTATCTGTAGATAATTAACTCTCTCAAAGAGACAGTTGTTATTGAACAGCTTAAAGGCACATTCCACCCTCAGGCTAGGTCTGACATGGGGTTTTCTGAAGGCCATCATAGCCTTTATTTTTAATTTATGTAATAGGTTCACAAAGGTTCATGCACTGCTAGGAAATTGGAGGCGATTTCTCTCTTGAATGGGCAACTTCCACAAAAGTTAGTGCATACATGGTAGGATTATTAAGACTAGGGTTATCCACCCCTAAAACAGAAAAAGATTACTCAGTATTCCTGGGCTGAATGTTGAGTTAGGGGAGGAAGGGGAATCTGGGTTCTCTTGAAAAGATCATTTAAGGGGACCTATGAACTTGCCTGATTGACAACAGTGTTGGCAAATTACCTAGAGCACCAGCAGCCCCATCTAATAGGTATAGATAGATAGAATGGTAGATGCAATCTGGTTAATAGGAAGTATGAACCACAGAACTACAGGTCTCGGCATGCAAGCTGGAGCACTGTATGATGGGACATGGAATCTCTGAAGGCATCACCTCTGTACTGAGAAAAAGAGCAACCATGGAATGAATCTAAAATCACATGGCCTGCATTTTGCCTGTGGGATTCTCTGTGATTCTACTGCATTAAAAGTTGCTGACAGCTGTTGCCCTGAGGGAGGGCCTCACATGTATATGGATATGGATCAGACTTTAAATAGCTATTAAAACAAAACAAAAAAACTTGCTTTAAGAAGTAAAAGGCACTGATCAGACAGAGCAAAGCTAACCTCCAGCTATGTCAGCAGAAGGGTTCATATTTGAAAGGTGAAATGGAAGGGTTTAAAAAGAAAAGTTTATGGGTCTGCATTATTAATGTGATACATTTGGGGATTTTAAAAGGATGAAAAAGACAGTTTGAAAATTATTAAAAGCTCTTCACAAGCAGAGCTTAGCAGTAGAGACAGATTGTATGCTGGTTGGGGCAGGGACTATCTTTTTGTTCTGTGTTTTACAGCGCCTAGCACAATGGGGTCCTGGTCCATGACTGGGGCTCCGGGTGCCATGATAATAAATAAAATCATCATTAACAACAACAATAATAATAGAGGTAAGCAGTAGGTCCTGGAAAAAGCCCTGTTAGGTCAGAAATCCATAGGGGCTGGATAGAAAGACTGTGGTAACCAGAGGCAGCAATGCAATGAGAAGAATTTAGGAGACCTGGATTTGCTCATATTTTGGCTACTGTCCTGTCTGTAAAAACAACGAGGAGTCCTTGTGGCATCTTAGAGACTAATGAATGTATTATGCCCAAATAAATTGGTTAGTCTCGGGGACAGCTCTGCCATTTTTGCCGCCCCAAGCAGGACGTCTGAAGACACAAGCTGCTGCTGAATTGCCGCCGCGGCAGCCAGAAGAGTAGAGCTGCCGCCAAATTGCCGCCAGGGCACAGCCTGCAGAGTGGAGCTGCTGCTGATTTGCCGCTGCGCCACAGCCTACAGAGTTAAGCTGCCGCCCTGACGGCACACGGACTGCCATCCCTTTCACAGTGCCACCCCAAGCACCTGCTTGGAACGCTGGTGCCTCGAGCCCACCCTGGTTAGTCTCTAAGGTGCCACAAGGACTCCTCATTGTTTTTGCTGATACAGACTAACAGGGCTACCACTCTGAAACGTCCTGTTTGTGATTGCAGCCTGTGTACATTAGGGAATAATCTTATGTGCAAGGTTCTATCCTATGTCATCTAACTTCTCCTAATTCCAGACATTCTGTGGCCAATGTAAATACATATTTGTGCTCCTGCAGGAAGAAGTGTCCCCTCCCCTTTGCCTTCTTATTCCCATACTGCTTAGTCATACAGTACAGTATGTCCCTTCTCAGTGGGTGGCAGACAGCTAGCTGCCCTTTCTCCCCTTTCATCTTTTGTGAAAGCAAAATCAGACATGCTGAAATACTGATATTACCTTATTGGTGAGGTCTGGAAGAGAAAGTACAGGGCACCCTGAGCAGTGTAGTGCAAGTACCCAGCTGGTGACTTTTCCTTGGAAGGACAGACTTGAAAAGGAGGCAGTTTGTGTGCAGCTCTGACCACGTTAAAAGTCTTTAGAAAGTCATAAGCCTTCTCTTCATTGCTCCTGGATTGGCTCTCTGCATTTATGGCAAAACCCACTCAGTAAGGCAGGAAAGCCATATAACTGTCTTTGAATAATAAGCGCTTCATGTTAGTATCTGCATTTTCTCAGAAATGCTCTAATACTAGGAAGTCAACTCAGCACTTACAGCCATAAAACTCAAAAAGCAGTTATCTCTCGTGTGTGCAGTTTAAAAAAAAATAGATGGCAAAGCTTTTAATTATAAGGAGGGGAAGAAGGTAGCCATAAAAGTGTTTAAAGCATATACACAACTGGCAGGCATGCACATGACTTCTGCTAAGCACAGGCAGAATATTTTCATGCCATGCTTCCTCTGGCAGGGCTTCGTGACAGCCTCTCTGGGTGTGTGAATGATTGTCCTATCATTAAGAATAATTGTGTGTTCTGGTTGAGGTAATGATGCCTGTAAGTAGGGTTGGAAGGATTCGATTTTTATTGGTAAATGTCAGTAAATGTTTTCACGTACACACACAAACCGACGAAACAATACTTCCACTGATGATGGCCTACATTTAGAGATGGGCAAAGTAAGAAAAGTGCTGCTTGAGAAGGTATTTGTTTGACTTAAGGATATTTGCTTTGTATATTTTGACACGTGCTGCTGACCATTTGTGTTGTAATGGTTGTAAGTAAGGCTTTAACTTTTTGAAACTCAGCATCTACATTAAATAATTATTGTCTGAGTTCCCTATTGTCTGAACATCATAACTTCCCACAGCTGTGGGAAAAAAAACAGCAAAACAATCTAAATTGAATACAAATGCATAAAAATAAACGTCAGTATTATCCACCAAAATTACAGATTATTTTTTTAATCTATAAGATGTCAGCGTCACCACTTCTTTAATAGAGTCCTTTTCTTGGGCCAGATCCTCAGCTGATACAAATCATTTTAGCTTCAGCTGAGCATATGGCCTGTGTTACATTTTTTTTAACATAAATCAAAGAAAACTAAAAGCTAGTTGGAGCCGGTGGCATTAATTTCTTGATGTGAATTGCCATGTTGCCCTCACTTCTAGTTTTTCTCCAGTCTTATTTCATTTGATGTTAGTTGAATGTTGCTTAGTACAATCCCACATGTACCCCACAGGACTTAAGGCTATGCATTCAGAAGAAGTCTTGTATGTATTTTAGTTAATATTTCTGTTGTGGCAGCTCCTTGAGGTCCCAGTCTGGAATTGGGGACCCAATGTGCTGTATGCATGTATAACAAACAGATGGGCCCTGCCCTAAAGAGCATGCAATCTAAGAAATACCACAAAAACAATGCAAGTTAATATCACTGTGCCTAGTGATACAGTGGTACAAATGTGGCAGAGAGCTATTTAGCGAGTTACCATTCTAGCTACTTGATTATACCTGATTGGAAATTACCACATATTTGTCACTGGAATTCAGTGTGTGAAATTCACCCATGTTCAGAGATCTATTTATCACTTAAGTCCCACTTAAACTCAGTTTTTGGAGGGCTTAGAAGGGACTTAACTGGTGCAAGTATCCTTGTGCTGTCCCTCTGAACAGGAGTAATTTCTCCCCACCTATGTAACATTATTACAATAATGCATGAACATGCAGTGGATAAGTAGTAGTACTTAGCACTTTCCAAACATAAATCTCAAAGCACAGGGTGGCGGCGGCGGTGGGGAGGTAAGTACCATTGACCTTATCTTGCAGGTAAAGGGTGAAATCCTGGCCCCATTGAAGTCAAGGGCAAAACTCTTGTTGGCTTCAGTGTGACCTGGATTTCACATGGAGACTCTAAGGTTCAGAGAAATGACCTGCCAAAGAACACATAGCAAGTAAATAGCAAAACCAGGGATAGAACCATGTTTCTTGATTTCCAATCCAGTGTTTTCCCTAGCGGGAGACTAACTGCTTTTCCCCTCCATTAGGGCACCATTTGGATGCCTGAATTTGGATGTTTGATGGAAGTGAGATCATATTACATGAATAATTTCCTGGAGCAGTTGTGGTTTTCAAATGTGGGCAAAATCTGCTCTCTCTCTTCTTGTGACCTATACCCTGGAATAGCAATGCATTCTGGCCAGGTATGAGCAGTTTCAGCTCTGTTGCAGTGTGATGAAAGGAAAGAGATGCAGGACTGGAGTATTTGAGTTTCATTTCTGCTAACTTGCTGGGTGATGGAAGAATCCCACGCACTGCTACAGGCTGGGACCAGACTGGCTAAGCAGCAGTTCTGCAGAAAGGGACCTGGGGATTACAGTGGATGAGAAGCTGGATATGAGTCAGCAGTGTGCCTTGTTGCCAAGAAGGCTAACGACATATTGGGCAGCATTAGAAGGAGCATTGCCGGCAGATCGAGGGAAGTGATTATTCCCCTCTATTTTGGCACTGGTGAGGACACATCTGGAGTATTACATCCAGTTTTGGGAACCCCACTACAGAAAGGATGTGGACAAATTGGAGAGAGTCCAGCGGAGGGCAACGAAAATGATCAGGGGATTGGGGCACATGACTTACGAGGAGAGGCTGAGGGAACTGGGCTTGTTTAGTCTGCAGAAGAGAAGGGTGACAGGGTATTTGATAGCAGCCTTCAACTACCTGAAGGGGGATTCCAAAGAGGACGTAGATCGAATGTTCTCAGTGCTGGCAGATGACAGAACAAGGAGCTATGGTCTCAAGTTGCAGTGGGGGAGGTCTAGGCTGGATATTAGGAAACACTGTTTCACTAGGAGAGTGGTGAAGCACTGGAATGGGTTACCTAGGGAGGTGGTGAAATCTCCATCCTCAGAGGTTTTTAAGGCCTGGCTTGACAAAGCCCTGGCTGGGATGATTTAGTTGGTGCTGGTCCTGCTTTCAGCAGGGGGTTGGACTAGATGACCTCCTGAGGTCTCTTCCAACTCTGATATTCTATCATTCTATGACTATGTTAAGTCACTTAACTTCTCTGCACTTCAGTTTCCTGATAATGTAGTATGGGGATAGTAATGCTCACCTCTCTGAAATGTCTGAGAGTGCTCTCATGCAAATCAGTGTCACCAAGTGAACAGAGCATTGGCGTGGTACTCAGGATGCCTGGGTTCTGTTCCTGGCTCTGTCACTGGTCTGCTGGGTGACCCTGGGCAGGTCAAGTCTCCCTGTGTCATTTCTCCCTCTGTAAAATGGGGATAATGAAACTGATTGCACTTGAAAAGTGCTTTGAGATCTACTGATGAAAAGCCATGGGTAAGAGCTAGGGATTATTGTTATTATATAAATAAGTGCAGATGACCACTTGGAATCAAAATTATCCACTGTTGGTTGATGTTGTGTGGAGCTAGGCATTTTGTGTGTGCTTTAGCACTCTGAGTGACCTGCTTAACTGTTTCCCTTCTGCCTATTGCATCAGATGTGTGGGGCAAAACACAGCTTCTTATTCTCCCCTATATACCCTTCCATAGTCTGCCTTGGCTGAAGCCCCATGCATTGTCACTTTGCGGAACACATTGGAGGTATTCCTCTGAAATAGACAGGACATGATGCTGTCTAGCTGAGATGATCTATTAGAACAACTCTACTAGAACTCAGAGTAACAGCCGTGTTAGTCTGTATTCGCAAAAAGAAAAGGAGTACTTGTGGCACCTTAGAGACTAACCAATTTATTTGAGCATAAGCTTTCGTGAGCTACAGCTCACTTCATCGGATGCATAGTGTGGAAACTGCAGAAGACATTATATACACAGAGACCATGAAACAATACCTCCTCCCATTCCACTCTCCTGCTGGTAATAGCTTATCTAAAGTGATCACTCTCCTTACAATGTGTATGATAATCAAGTTGGGCCATTTCCAGCACAAATCCAGGTTTTCTTACCCTCCGCCCCCCCCCCCCCACAACAAACTCACTCTCCTGCTGGTAATAGCCCATCCAAAGTGACCACTCTCTTTACAATGTGTATGATAATCAAGGTGGGCCATTTCCAGCACATATCCAGGTTTTCTCAACCCCCCCCCCCCCACACACACAAACTCACTCTCCTGCTGGTAATAGTTCATCCAAAGTGACCACTCTCCCTACAATGTGCATGATAATCAAGGTGGGCCATTTCCAGCACAAATCCAAGTTTAACCAGAACGTCGGGGGGGAGGGGGTGGTGTAAGAAAAAACATGGGGAAATAGGCTACATTGCATAATGACTTAGCCACTCCCAGTCTCTATTTAAGCCTAAATTAATAGTATCCAATTTGCAAATGAATTCCAACTCAGCAGTTTCTCGCTGGAGTCTGGATTTGAAGTTTTTTTGTTTTAAGATAGCGACCTTCATGTCTGTAATTGCGTGACCAGAGAGATTGAAGTGTTCTCCGACTGGTTTATGAATGTTATAATTCTTGACATCTGATTTGTGTCCATTTATTCTTTTACGTAGAGACTGTCCAGTTTGACCAATGTACATGGCAGAGGGGCATTGCTGGCACATGATGGCATATATCACATTGGTGGATGTGCAGGTGAACGAGCCTCTGATAGTGTGGCTGATGTTATTAGGCCCTGTGATGGTGTCCCCTGAATAGATATGTGGGCACAGTTGGCAACGGGCTTTGTTGCAAGGATAAGTTCCTGGGTTAGTGGTTCTGTTGTGTGGTATGTGGTTGCTGGTGAGTATTTGCTTCAGGTTGGGGGGCTGTCTGTAGGCAAGGACTGGCCTGTCTCCCAAGATTTGTGAGAGTGTTGGGTCATCCTTCAGGATAGGTTGTAGATCCTTAATAATGCATTGGAGGGGTTTTAGTTGGGGGCTGAAGGTGACGGCTAGTGGCGTTCTGTTATTTTCTTTGTTAGGCCTGTCCTGTAGTAGGTGACTTCTGGGAACTCTTCTGGCTCTATCAATCTGTTTCTTCACTTCCACAGGTGGGTATTGTAGTTGTAAGAATGCTTGATAGAGATCTTGTAGGTGTTTGTCTCTGTCTGAGGGGTTGGAGCAAATGCGGCTGTATCGCAGAGCTTGGCTGTAGACGATGGATCATGTGGTGTGGTCAGGGTGAAAGCTGGAGGCAGGTAGGTAGGAATAGCGGTCAGTAGGTTTCCGGTATAGGGTGGTGTTTAGGTGACCATTGTTTATTAGCACTGTAGTGTCCAGGAAGTGGATTTCTTGTGTGGACTGGACCAGGCTGAGGTTGATGGTGGGATGGAAATTGTTGAAATCATGGTGGAATTCCTCAAGGGCTTCTTTTCCATGGGTCCAGATGATGAAGATGTCATCAATATAACGCAAGTAGAGTAGGGGCGTTAGGGGACGAGAGCTGAGGAAGCGTTGTTCTAAGTCAGCCATAAAAATGTTGGCATACTGTGGGGCCATGCGGGTACCCATAGCAGTGCCGCTGATCTGAAGGTATACATTGTCCCCAAATGTAAAATAGTTATGGGTAAGGACAAAGTCACAAAGTTCAGCCACCAGGTTAGCCGTGACATTATCGGGGATAGTGTTCTTGACGGCTTGTAGTCCATCTTTGTGTGGCATGTTGGTGTAGAGGGCTTCTACATCCATAGTGGCCAGGATGGTGTTATCAGGAAGATCACCGATGGATTGAAGTTTCCTCAGGAAGTCAGTGGTGTCTCGAAGGTAGCTGGGAGTGCTGGTAGTATAGGGCCTGAGGAGGGAGTCTACATAGCCAGACAATCCTGCTGTCAGGGTGCCAATGCCTGAGATGATGGGGTGCCCAGGATTTCCAGGTTTATGGATCTTAGGTAGTAGATAGAATATCCCAGGTTGGGGTTCCAGGGGTGTGTCTGTGCGGATTTGATCTTGTGCTTTTTCAGGAAGTTTCTTGAGCAAATGCTGTAGTTGCTTTTGGTAACTCTCAGTGGGATCATAGGGTAATGGCTTGTAGAAAGTGGTGTTGGAGAGCTGCTGAGCAGCCTCTTGTTAATATTCTGACCTATTCATGATGACAACAGCACCTCCTTTGTCAGCCTTTTTGATTATGATGTCAGAGTTGTTTCTGAGGCTGTGGATGGCATTGTGTTCTGCACGGCTGAGGTTATGGGGCAAGTGATGCTGCTTTTCCACAATTTCAGCCCGTGCACATCGGCGGAAGCATTCTATGTAGAAGTCCAGTCTGCTGTTTCGACCTTCAGGAGGAGTCCACCTAGAATCCTTCTTTTTGTAGTGCTGGTAGGGAGGCCTCTGTGGATTAGTATGTTGTTCAGAGGTATTTTGGAAATATTCCTTGAGTTGGAGACGTCGAAAATAGGATTCTAGGTCACCACAGAACAGTATCATGTTCGTGGGGGTGGAGGGGCAGAAGGAGAGGCCCCGAGATAGGACAGCTTCTTCTGCTGGGCTGAGAGTATAGTTGGATAGGTTAACAATATTGCTGGGTGGGTTGAGGGAACCATTGCTGTGGCCCTTGTAGCATGTAGTAGTTTAGAAAGTTTAGTGTCCTTTTTCTTTTGTAGAGAAGCAAAGTGTGCGTTGTAAATGGCTTGTCTAGTTTTAGTAAATTCCAGCCATGAGGAAGTTTGTGTGGAAGGTTGGTTTTTTTATGAGAGTATCCAGTTCTGAGAGCTCATTCTTAATCTTTCCCTGTTTGCTGTAGAGGATGTTGATCAGGTGATTCCGCAGTTTCTTTGAGAGCGTGTGGCACAAGCTGTCAGCATAGTCTGTGTGGTATGTAGATTGTAATGGATTTTTTACCTTCAGTCCTTTTGGTACGATGTCCATCTGTTTGCATTTGGAAAGGAAGATGATGTCTGTCTGTATCTGTACAAGTTTTTTCATGCAGTTGATAGATTTCCGCTTCATACGGCTAAATGCAGTGCCTTGCATAATGACAGGTTTCAGAGTAACAGCCATGTTAGTCTGTATTCGCAAAAAGAAAAGGAGTACTTGTGGCACCTTAGAGACTAACCAATTTATTTGAGCATAAGCTTTCATGAGCTACAGCTCACTTCATCGGATGCATAGTGTGGAAACTGCAGAAGACATTATATACACAGAGACCATGAAACAATACCTCCTCCCACCCCACTCTCCTGCTGGTAATAGCTTACCTAAAGTGATCACTCTCCTTACAATGTGTATGATAATCAAGTTGGGCCATTTCCAGCACAAATCCAGGTTTTCTCACCCTCCGCCCCCTCCCACACAAACTTACTCTCCTGCTGGTAATAGCCCATCCAAAGTGACCACTCTCTTTACAATGTGTATGATAATCAAGGTGGGCCATTTCCAGCACAAATCCAGGTTTTTTCTCACCCCCCCCGCCTTTTTTCCAAAAACCACACACACAAACTCACTCTCCTGCTGGTAATAGCTTATCCAAAGTGACCACTCTCCTTACAATGTGTATGAAAATCAAGGTGGGCCATTTCCAGCACAAATCCAGGTTTTCTCACCCCCCCGCCTTTTTTCCAAAAATCACACACACAAACTCACTCTCCTGCTGGTAATAGCTTATCCAAAGTGACCACTCTCCCTACAATGTGCATGATAATCAAGGTGTGCCATTATCATACACATTGTAAAGAGAGTGGTCACTTTGGATGGGCTATTACCAGCAGGAGAGTGAGTTTGGAGTGGGGCGGAGGGTGAGAAAACCTGGATTTGTGCTGAAAATGGCCCAACTTGATTATCATACACATTGTAAGGAGAGTGATCACTTTAGATAAGCTATTACGAGCAGGAGAGTGGGGTGGGAGGAGGTATTGTTTCATGGTCTCTGTGTATATAATGTCTTCTGCAGTTTCCACACTATGCATCCGATGAAGTGAGCTGTAGCTCACGAAAGCTCATGCTCAAATAAATTGGTTAGTCTCTAAAGTGCCACAAGTACTCCTTTTCTTTCTACTAGAACTTTTATGACTCAGTGAAATGTCTATTTTAAAGGTAAAATGGCATCCAGGCCCTGGTACAGAAAAAGAAGCTGTTTTCCAAGTTGAGAACATTTAAATTCTTTATCTTTAGAACTGATTGAATACTTTTTAAAATGCATAATTTACAAAAAACAAATTGCTCCTTGCAGTATATGCATATGCATCACAATGAGTTGCCCACACTGTTGAGGGTCGAAAACATACGCATGATCTGTCTCTGCTTGGTACAGAGACAGATTCAAAATGACTGGGTTAAAAGGATGATTATATTTTTCCCCCTGTACATTTTGGTTAAAATGACAGTGTCTTCCTTCTGCTTTTTATCATGTGAAAGATGTCACGGAGGAGGATGGCCCCGTGAGAACCTTGTGCTATGCAGGAAAAAGAAGAGGCTAAGTGTCAATGATACAATACAGATGCGGACATCAAATGACAGTACTTTTTGGGGGTGGGGTGGGGCGGGGGGAGGAAATATATTTGCTGCATTGGGAGCAGGCAGTTCTCCATGTAAACCAGCAGTTGTGTAGGCAGGATGTTGATGGGGTACTTATAACTTGAGGCTGATATTCTTAAAGCTTCCAAAGGGAAATGGAAGCCCCATTTCCATGGAAATGAAAGGCAATTACAACTGAACATCCATGTTGCCTAGATGGCTTTGAAAATACAGCCTGGCCTTTTAAGGTGGCTTGCTAATTGGAGCTCATTATATTGAATTATACTGCTATGTATTCACTATGCTGGAGTGTAATTGTGATATATTTTTAAGATGTGATGGGTGCTGTGATGGTGCACGACTCACCACTGCAGCACCTCCTGCTGGCTGTCTAGGGAATTAGCACTGCACCCTCTTTTGGTGGTGTCTTGCCCACTGTCACCTCTGTTCCTGGACCCACATCACTCCCAGGACCACAGCGTCCTCTTCAGTGATGCTGCTTTCCAACTGTGTCACACCCTGTGTTCACCCCCTGTCGGGGGGACCTGCAGTCCACGGTCTAGCCACTTCCTTCAGTAGCTCCAGCACCCTCTTTGCCCTGGCATCAGGGCCTCAGTCTGGAGATCCCTGCAGCCTGCCCAGGGAATATCCTTCCACACAGACTCTTTGTCTCCTGGTTCTCCGCTGGAAATGTTTTTTCAAGAAGGGGGCTGAAACTATAAAAAGGAGGGGCAAACACGCCAAGGCACACCCACCTCATTCTCCACACCTGAGAAGACAACAGAAACAGCTGTTGGACTCTGGGGGAGGGATCCTGACCTGAAAGTTTGGTCAGTAATCTGCTAGAGCATGTGGTGAGAAAGTTTGCTTTGTAACTAAAATAGTTTAAGTAGATGCTAGTAAGCGTTTTATCTTTATTTTTCTATTATCCATTTCTGACTCTTATGTCTCATTATTTGTATTCACTTAAAATTTCTCTCTTTGTAGTTAATAAACTTGTTTTACTGTTCTATCTAATCCAGTGTGTTTAAATTGGAATGTCTGGATAACCCTATTTAAAGTAATAAAATGGCATATTGTTCCCTTAAAGGAATAATGGACTTAATGTATTTGGACTGTCTAGGAGAGGGTTGGGCAGTGCAAAACATACATTTCTGGTGGAAGATCTGGGGTTGGGGGTGTGTTGGGGACACCCTGAAGTATAACCAAGGCTGGTGAGAGCCAGGCTGAAGGTGGCAGGCTGCAATTAGACACAGACACTCAGGATATGGCTTGCATGCTGGAAGGCTGTTTGTGAGCGGCTCAGGTGGAAGCTACTATAGCAAGGCAGTGTAAAGCACCCCAGGTTGCAGGGCAGGGGTGACACAGCCCTCCCATTAGTTTGGATTGTGCCCTGGTATGTCACAACTTATTTATTATTTGTATTGCAGTATGCCCAGGAGCCCCAGTCATGGGCCAGGGACCCATTGTGCCAGGCGCTGTTCAAACACAGAACAAAAAGACAGTCCCTGCCCCAGACTGCTTACAATCTAAGGGCTTGTTTACATGAACAATTAGACTGCAGCAGGCTGGGGTGAAAATCTACCCCGCGCTAGTCTGCTGCAGTCTAACTGTGTACATCCTACTGTGGGCATTCACAGTTCATTATTTGCCCCCTTTGAAAGAGGACTTGATCAAAGTGCCCTAATGAGCTGTTAGCATGCATCAGCAGGGTGCAAATGGAAAATTAGACCACAGCAGGTTAGTGGGGGGCTAGACTTTTACCCCAGCTTGCAGCAGTCTAATTGTTTGTGTTCACAAGCCTTAAGTAAATAAACTGGAGAGACAAGGGGTTCTGATTCTCCACAGCCTTGCATAGCCATTCACACATATGCAAAGCAGATGTAACATGCTACCATTGCTGCAAGTAACTAGGGAAAAGATTGGAATTCTCTAGTGTTTTTACCACCACTTTGGTGTCAATGACATTACAAAGTTCAATGTAATGAAGAATCAGACCCAACCAATGTACTGAGTTTACAACTGCTTGAAATACAGTGGAAGATTTCACTGTAGCTAATGTGTGACTTCAGTGGAATCAAGGGTAACTCCAGGAATGCTACCAAACCATATTATCCAGTTATATCATTGAACACTTGTTACCATTGAAGCTAAACCACCGTGGCTTGTGATTTTTATCAGCTGTCATGTATTAGGCCTGGTTAAACTTTATTAGTCTTTGGATGGAAGACCACCAAGGAAAACCCATGATGCACGAGATGGTGGGTGTCTCAGTGGATACCACCCTTCCTCTTCTGAGTCAGTCCTGAACCAATGCCCTAACATGGACCTAGAAGTTTCTATGCCCTCTTTAACATAACCCGCACAGGCTGGCCCCAGCCTAGAAGCTGCTCAAGCCCATATCACTGGCATCCCTAAGGGACTTTTATGATAGTGGAGGATTAGTGCTGTGGAGCAAAACTTCTTCCAGCCTAAGTGTGCCCCAACCATTCCCCAACACATAACTATGGCAGAGGTGGCGATGATGGGTTACACAGGGGCAGCTTCCCCCAACTTTATACCAGTTGAGAGTTTCCCCCCAAGTAGAGGAATTCTTCACCAGCTATTCTACACCCAGAATCAGGACCCCTGATTCTAAGCCACCCCCCTCCAGCATTATTACAGTTGATAAAAGGAGATTTGTACATGGAATTTGCCAGCAGATAATTCACTCACACTACTGGCTAAATGTTTCATCTTAGCAGCAATGTAGTGGCTCATGCTTCTTTGAGAAACTGCTCTATGTTTTTGAAGCACAGAGGCCTGAGGCTCAAATGGAAACAAGAGAGAGGAGAATGGGCACTGAAGGAAATAGATTTTCCCTTTAAAAAAAAAAGGTAATTAGGATAGACAGAGGGCCCTTGTTAACTGTTTACTATTCAAACACTGTTTGTGCAGATGTGTGATATATTGGTTTTTCAAGGTAAATATAAATTTTTAATACATTTTGCAGGGGGTCCTAGCCTGTGGAAATGGTTAGTGTACAGTGTGGAATTAATTTGTGTGCTTCTGATTTTAGTACACATACTCCGGTTTTTGTCAGGGAATAAGCAATGGCATTGCTTGCACTTCTGAGACCAGGCCTTCTGTAGCTTTGTCCCTTGCCCTTTTCTAGAGCATATAGTGCAGTCAGAGGGGTTAATTGGGGTGGGAATAATTTGTTCACAGTGGTAGTCTAAGGATTATTCACCATGCACAATTCTCTCCTTCTTATAGTACAGTCACCCTTAGTTTAGCATGCATAGTTAAAAAGGATCTGACCATCAGTCCAAAACAAATAGAACCTCAATCATTTTCCTGTAATGTACTGAATGTGTAGTTATTATTAGTGCAGATAGTATTTTGCAGCTCATGATCCGGTAAAAATGTTCATTAGATAGAAGATCTGTGAGTGCACATTTTAGAAGTATTAATAATATTGCCAATCCTACATTTGTACAGTCTATAGCAGTGTTTTTACTTAGCCTATGGAAGTCCTTATCATTATCTGCCTCCCTACCTATGCATTTCTACTGTGCTCATTAGCATAGTGTATGTCCACAGTATAAACGGATGGATGGATAGATTGATAGATGTGAAAAAGCTAAACCAATGGATACATTATACAAAAAATTAAAAATACATCAAAGATGATTTCATAGGCTAAAAAAGGCATACTTGTACCAAAGTATGGCCCAAAGACCAAATGCAGTCTATCGAATCAAACTGAGTGTGCTGGTTGAAGATCCGCTGCATGCTTATAGTGCTAGTGAGCTTATATGACAAGCAATTCCCATTGTCTATCAAAGAAGGTACAAATATACTAGTGAATAGAGGCAACGGGAAGTCAGGACTCATGGGTTCCATTTCCAGCTATGCTATTGACTCAGTGTATGGTCTCAGTGAAATAGTAACATCAATATTTTTTAAAGTGTCCATTAGTTTTGTGTAACTCAGACTTTTTTGTGTGTGTGCCTAGCTTTTGAGACACCTTAGATTTTCAGAAGTGCTGAGCACCCACAGTTGCACTGATTTCAGCTGAGGATTGGAATTGAAGGTGCTCAGCTCCTCTGAAAATGAGGCCTAAGGTCAATCAAATTGGGAACCCAAAAGCCAAAGGTTCCGATTATTAATGGACTCTTTGAAAAAGAAAAGGAGTACTTGTGGCACCTTAGAGACTAACCAATGTATCTGAGCATAAGCTTTCATGAGCTACAGCTCACTTCATTGGATGAAAACCTTTGAAAAAGGTTGTCCTTAACCTTTATGCCTCAGTTTCTATCTCTGTATAGTAGCTACAGTAATAGGTTACTGCTTGGAACAGGTGTTGTGAGACATTAATAAATGTGAATGTTTTGCAGTCCTTGGATTCAGGAACTGCCAGGTAAAATTCAAGGCACAGTTTACACTCTGCAAAGCCTTTGATAGTCTGTTTCTAAGAGGACTCCCTCCCTGCTCCACATTGGAATCTCTGATTGTCTCTCCCAATGGCGTAGCTTATCGGAGCTGTTAGCAGGACATTTCCCATTATTAGTT
The DNA here is from genome assembly GCF_965152235.1 of Eretmochelys imbricata. NCBI lineage: Eukaryota > Metazoa > Chordata > Testudines > Cheloniidae > Eretmochelys > Eretmochelys imbricata. The sequence continues at coordinate 195,440,487 of NC_135572.1, read as the reverse complement.
CTCACCTTTTTGTATCTCCCCCCCACACACATTTGTAATTCATTTGAATTTGAGCGCTCTTAGAACACATTGTAAAACTGCTGACGCTCTTTGTTCAGGATTTCCATTAAGTGTCCCACTGAATCTTTATCATTTGTGTCACTAACTGGGCCCCTTGCCTCTCGTTGTTGTAGGGGATCATGAAGTATTCTATTCTGGTTTGATTCATATAGCTTCACATATGAACTCCAGATTTGGGTAATATGGTTGTTTTGAACATTTTCTATCCCTATGTAAAGTGCAGCCAGATGCTGCAGTGAAGGGTGCCTTGTAAATGCATGTAACAATAAAAGTGGAGTGTATTACATGATGGTTGTGTCATCTGTTTTTTTTTTTTTTTTTAATTCATTTAAGAATATTTTAAGCATGGCTTTCAGGCACTTGGCTAGTAGCTAGTTTGGACCGCTGTATTTCTATATTTGGGACTTGATCCCAAAGCCTGTTGAAATCAACAGACTCCCGTTGACTTCAGTGAACTTAGATTACACCTTGGGACACTCATGGTCTGATTCTAATCTCACTCCAGTACTACACTGGTAGAACTCCATTGATTTCAGTGGCTTCTCTTAATTTATAGTTGAGATCAAAATCAGGCCTCCACCAAGATCTAACTTATTTTTTATTTCTACTACTGGGGCATAGCTGGGGTCTTACACATAATCACTATCTTCCTGCACTGGTGAGTATGAAGGCAAGTAGAACCAGAGAAACAGGATGCATGGACAGTACAGTGATATATTTAGCAAGTGTTTGCACCAGCTAAGGTGTCAGCTTTCAGGCAGGTTGTAATTTTTTTTTTAAGCTGCATTGGCAAAACCCTGTGTTTTGAGTCGTTCTGCTGTTTATCACCACATCAGATCAAAGCATAAAGAACTGGGTTTATGTTCCCTCAGACCAGATTAATGCTGACACACAGCTGTCTTGTCCTCCTCCCCAACACATCAGGACTGAATGTTTTACAGATTGGAAGCATAGCACTGAGTGGGTCCTGAAATAAAACATCTATTGCCGTGTGTGTGTGTGTGTGTGTGTGTGTGTGTGTGTGTGTGTGTGTGTTTTAAAGAAACCATCAACCTTAGTTTGTTTATTTATATTTTCTTCTGCAGGAAGGAGGGGAGAAAATCATGCATACATCTGTTTGCAATCATAGTTTTTAAGAGACTAAAAATAAAATAATCCCACATGAAAAGCTTGTTTGTGGGCACTTTGAAACTAGGGATAATGTGTGCTTCAGAATCCAGTTTATTTTAAAAAATAAGTAAATCATATAGAATTAACAAGTCCCAATTGAGTGGCTTACCACTTAAAAAAATATTTTAAGTCTGCTGCCCTAACACAAATATTTTCTAACAAAGTAAGAACACTGGTATTTAAACTCCATTTGTAAACTTTTTTTTTTTTTGCTTCATGTCTTGTCCTGCACCAACCCAGGCAAGATATGGATGTGAGAAATCACTGAGCTCTGATATGACTAAGCTAGAACAGTTCAGCAAGTTATCAGGTATTGTAAAGGGGTTTACAAACCCCACACTATACCATGGCAAGGCATAGAGCAGTACTGGGTTAGTGAGGTGTGACAGACTGTACCCCATCTCCACCATTCTTACAAGACTATGATAAATTTTGTACAAAGTATGTCTTGTGAGGTATCATTTGAAAACGCATAATCTGCTGAACATTATTGTCCTGGTAAAATGTGTGGCAACATTCTATGTAATGCTATAAGATTCTGCTGTATAACATTGCTGTAACACATTCCAGAGTTAGAAAAGCAGGCCTAAACCAGTTCTTCAGAGACAAAAGACACACTGATGCCCCTAACAGGTATCAGTATAATCAGATGGACTGTCATAAACTATTACCTGGCTAAGTGGTCATTCTTTGGCAGGTAGAAGGGTGTAAGCTAGAACTTTACATCTTGGCAAAGACACAAAGGGTTTCTGTGTAAACAGGCTGGCTGACTCCTGAAATGCATCTGGAGATAATCCTCAAAGATGGGAGAAGGGTATAAGAATGAGAAGCAGAGGCTCCCAAATCACCTCTCTCCCCTCATCTCTACTCATGGCAGCTACAGTGTTTGAAAGATAAAGGAAGTATCATTTAACCGTGGGGGAAGTCCTGGCTGAAGCAATCCAGCCAGACTGCTGTAAGCTTTTGGTAAGGAAAACCCTTTTTTGCTTTTAAGTTCACCTAGCTTGTTAAGTTAGGTATTAGTTTGCGATTTATCTTTTTATTTTCTTTGTAACCAGTTTTGACTTCTATGCCTCATTACTAGTAATCACTTAAAATCTATCTTTCTATAGTTACACTGGTTTAGAAAAAACAAATGTATTATGTTTGGTTTGAAGTGTTTGGGAACCTCCAGTTGAGATAACAGGGTCTGTGCCTATCATTTTCCATTGATGAAATGATGGACTTTCTATGAGCTTGTATTGTCCAGGAGGCTGCTGGGCAGTGCAAGATGCACATTTCTGGGGGAAGGTCTGGGACTAGGAATTTGCTGGTGTTTCCCTGTATGTAATTCATGAATGGCTGGCCAGAGTGGGAGTGATTTTGCATGCTAGACGCTGAGTGCAAACTGGCCAAGAGTGGCTGCTCTCATAACAAGGCAGTGTAAAAGGCACCCTAGTCTGGAGTATTGAGGGGACACAGATGTTTAGGAGTCCAGATTGTATCCTGCAGAATGTCACAGGAGGCCCCACCCCGTAGCAGCTGCAGGGCAAGCTCTAGGTAGAGGCTTAGTTTAAAAGGGCACTGGTAGCATGGGAAGGAGCTACAGGCTCCATCAGAAAGTGAAACTGAGGCCTAGAGCAGTGAGCAGAGTGGGTACAGTATTGTTAATGTTACTCTGGAAGCACTGATACAGATTCCTCCCCTTTCACTGGGAGTTGGAAATTCACAAGAGAGTGTGAAAAATAGGACATTGTCCGCTGGCTGACTAAGCGGCTATTCCTAGGTCTGGGGCCGTGCCCCAAAGGGAGGAGCCACAGCCTGGTTAGAAGCAAGCCAATGGGGAATATAACTTGGGGTGAACCAATGAGTGTTCCAGACACTGTGATGCCCCTCTTGGGCTTTGGTTTGGGAGGGACCAGTGGAGTGGGTGGACCTAGGTTCCCCTTCTTTGCTCTCTTACACCTGCACCATGACAGAACCCTAAAGGGAGGGAAAGGGACACAGGAGAATTGAGGCCTGCAGCATGTGACCTGGCCAGAGTTCCCTGTAGTCTGAGCAGGCTGCCTGACCACCAGGCTCGACTGCCCCACGACAGCTGTCAATACATTTTTTGCATACAAGGTGAAAGAGCCCATGCAGGACAATCCACACCACAGCACCCTGCAATGGGGCTGCTTTTTGGCACCCCTGGAGTAGCTACATAGCGGGGTGTGTGTGTGTGTGTCTGTCTCTCTCTCTTCCCTTAACCTAATCACTGCAGTTTCTTGTTTGTTTGAAACCTTGTCTCACTAGCTCAGGATAGTTTCTTCCCTCTCTAGCCATTCAGCTAGGCATAAGGTTAAATGACTCATGACTTCCTGGAAATTCTCTTTTGTTTGTTTTAGACAGAAATATTCAGGAAGTTTCTCCTCCATGCCAGCTCTGCTACTTTGGCACCACATTGTCCTCAACACTTGAGTCACATGCATGCACGCTGCACAGTTTCTTTAACACAAGTTAAATTGTTTCCTGTCCAATGCTAACTATAGGGCTGGCTATTTCCATATATGCCAGGCAGGTATTCTCTGAAGATCACTCACACCTGGATTAGTGATGAAATATCTCCTTACCTGATCTGGAAATGAATATGACAGCTACCATTCTGGCTGAGTGTACAGCCTTCAGATGAACATGTTTCATGCTCATCCTTAGGCTATATCCTTAGGCTATAGGTACTGAAAATCATTTGTTAGGACAACTTTTTCACATTAGCAGCTATGATTACTCTACATAGTGGGTTTCCTTTCACTTTAATTCTCAATGAGGTCTGGGTGAATGATCCATAAGAATAAATTTATTCAAGGTACTTGGTGTTTTTTTGCTCTGTGTGAAGTGGTGAGACTGCATTATCTCTGAAACTAGTTTTGTGGTCATTCACTCTTCTTAATTTGGTAATTTAAAGCACATGAGATCGTTTCCCTTCCTTGACTGGGTATAGCTATAACTTCTTAAATGGGAGAATGGCACATCCTCTTGCTAATCTACAAATATACTCCTTTTACATGACTTCAGTACTTGTACAACAAAGCAGAGAGCATATCAGTATTTCAGTGAACAAAAACCAGTCATCTCTATGTTCCTGGAAAAACAGGTACAGGGAGTAGAAATAAGACCAGACCAAATCATGAGTAAGAATTCACAGACATGTGTGTAAATATGATTTTTCCCATTACTCCAACTCTAGAAGGATTTATGCATTTTAAAATAGAACAACTGTAATGAAACAGAAATGTAAATGCTCAGAAACATTGTTGATAGAATATTCTTCTGTAGCTTAGCTCTCAGAAACAGTTTACCAGGCTTTTAGCTGAATCAGCATTTTATTTCTCTTTATATGACTGTGATTAAGAAAGAGGAATCATCTGATACATCACTTGATTCATAGGCTAGGATTCCCAGACATGCCTTTGATTTGCAACATATGAGTACTACCAGCAAAAGGCCTGTTTTTTTTTAAATAATAACTTTCTTGTTGTGCTTCCATCTAATGTAAAACGAATGCATTACAATGTGTCCTGAAATATGTCTCAGTTCTTCTTTGACAGAGGTTCTGTGAATTATTCTTTACAATAATTCATCTCAATGTGACATCTGTGTTTATATGTGAATTTAGTGCCCAAGAAATGTGCCAGATTGATCAACTCAGCACCAGCTAAAGTAGGGTAAACTTCCCTCTGCCATTGTGCATCAGGCCCTGGCCTACAGGGTCCCCCATTAGAGATAAGGGAAGTGTTCAATCTATGTGATTCAAATGTGCCCATTAATGCCTGTTGTGACATAGACACTTGTCTAGTTCCTCATGAATCACTCATTTCATATAGACCATCAGGTGGAGATAACTTTTGCTACCAGCCAGGGCTGGACTCAAACCACTGACCTTGAGCGGAAAGGCTTGTATGTCATACTCACAACAACATAAAGTGAAGATCATGATAGTTTTAGCAGGGTGTGGATTGGTTTATAGCCACCTAACTGTGGTACTAGAAAAGAGCAATAAGTATACAGCACTGCGATGCTTTGATAACTTAAAACAATTAGTACTGTTGTTTTACTTTTCTTTTTTTGTTTTGATTGTTTTAATTTGTCAGGAGGGGTTAAGATGTCATCAGACTAGCTTATCTTTTTTAGGTGATGCATTGGGCCAGATTCTGATCCTCTCACCGTGCAGTAATGCTAGAAAGGATATTGGAATCTGGCCCTAAATACTTATTAGCGAAGAAATTCTTCTGCTCTTTGCTTTCATTCCTTAGGAGTGCCTTCACATTCACCCTGTAAGTCTCATGCTGTCACTGCTGCTGTAGTATATGTGAGGGTGCTTCCTTTTGCTTTGGCTTTTTGGCACAGATCTTATTTCATGCTTTGCTTTCAAGGCAATTGAGTTGATTAACAAGGGAAGGAGCAGCTTTAAATAATCTACCTGGGCTTTTCAACTAGTAAACACTTGCTGGCCTACTCTTCTGTAACTAACACGTTTTGATTCATTCCTCCACTCACAGGGATTTCATCGTCCTCACTTAGTATTGGATATTTAACAGTTTAATTAAACTCCCCCTAAGGAGAGAGAGAACCAACTAAAACAGATTTTCCTCCTAAATAAAAATGTCATTTTAGCTGGAATAAGCCCTTGCCATGATCCAGCAACCATTACTCCCTAACACTGCTACTGAAGAGTGAGAAGTAGAGATGATAAGGGCATCAGTGTTACGAGCGAGATCAGCTCGTTTCCCTTGCTGAATTGATGCCATCGTCTAAAATCCGGAGCTGGCACTGCATTCCTTGCAGTGCTTGAGATTTGGGAAAAGAGAAACTGATGGAGTTGTGGTGGCCTGACAGTTAAACCTCTCAGTTTACCTTTAAAATCAATGTATTGGTACATGTAAAGTTTCTACAATGTTCTGTTAATCTTGTGTGCTGCCAAACATTTCAGTTTTGTTCTTATTTTACTCACTTCATTCATATCACAGTAACGCCTAGTCATGGATCAGGACCCCATTGTACAAACACAGAACAAAAGATGGTCTCTACTGGAACTACAAAGGCTCTCTTTTGCTGGAAAATGCTGATTTGTCAAAACTGAAACTTGTCAAGGAAAAGGGTCAGTTTTGATGAAAATTTTGTCAGGAAGGCTTCTCAGGTCCAGGATGGAATTTCTGGTGGGAGACGCACCTTTCCTTCTCTAGCTGATTCAGAGCAGGGATTTAACACCAGGTGTTCCCCCATCCCAGATGAGTGCCCTCATCTCCAGGTTATAGGCTATTTTGGAGTAACTCTCTCTCTCATGTTTTATCTGTTGAAGCTGTTCAGCTATGTATACATTTAATATTCATTGGGCTTGAGAGGGAGACTCTATAGCCTAGTGGTGAGGCACGGGATGTGAGTGCTCAGGTTCCAGTCCCTATTCAAATGAATATTTATTTATACAAAGTGGAATGGCTCCAACTGGCCAGATTGAGAATAGCCTCTAGCCTGGGGTTTAGGGCACTCAAACAGCATGTGGGAGACCTAGATTCAAATCCCTGCTTGCGCTCTCTAGCTTTTCTTGAGAAATGACAAAAGGTCTTTGTTTCATCCCTGTGCAAGACAAAACACTTGTTGAAATCTCATACTTTTGTGAATTGGGAAAACCATTTCCTGCCCAGTTCTCCAAAGAGCTTACGATCTAATGTTTTACTTTCTGAACTGGCTTTCTTATCAACTCTACTAATTCTTTTTAGAGTGGCGTTGTACTGTGCTTTTTAAAGGCTGTCATACCGCTTTCGCCATCTACTATCTGAGCACCTTCCAGTAGTGCTTAAAGTACCAAGACTAACATCTTAGTCTTGAATGGCCTTGACACAAATGCCATACAGTTCACGTCTTGTCAAAATAAATTTTGGCTAACTGTAATATCACTTTACAACATCCTCACACCATTCTACTCAGTGAGCAAAACTAGCCTTTGTTTTTAACTATGTGATTCGCCTGCCCCCCGCCCGCCCACCCAGCTCTAAAAAGCACAGGATATTTTAAGAATGCGAGGAATAAGGGTGCGTGACTCAATTTATGAATTTTGCTGTCTTCTTTTTTCCCTCCTCACATTCTGACACCACAAGGTGTTACTAGTTCCTGCGCAAACAGCTAAATTAAATTAATATCCATGTTTATTTACAGTTTCTACGGGGTGGGAGTAATGCTATGACAGGAAGTGTAAACTGGCAGTAAGCCAAAATGCCTTAAAGAACAAAGTCTTCCAGAGAGAGTGTTCACCCAAGACTCTTTAGGCCAGTAGTTCTCAAACTTTTGTACTGGTGACCCCTTTCACATAGCAAGCCTCTGAGTGCGACCCCCCCCCCCATAAATTAAAAACACTTTTTAATATATTTAACACCGTTATAAATGCTGGATGCAAAGCAGGGTTTAGGGTGGAGGCTGACAGCTTGCAACCCCCTGAGGAGTCCTGACCCCCAGTTTGAGAACCCCTGCTTTAGGCATGAGTTTGAGTTTAACAGTTTTTAACATTAGCACCACCTACAGGATTTTGCAAGAAGAGGAAAAGGGTTCTTATGTTACCATAAAATCCAGACCCTTCAAATGTGGTATTACATTTTGATTTCTCCAAAGCTCTTGGAATAATCTGTTTCCTACTACTCTCAGTTCACTCCTCCACATCCTTGAGTGAGCCATTCTTATAGGGCAAGTCCATAGCTCCCTAATTGCTTTCAGGGCAGGATCCTTGCCTCATTAATCCAATCTCTTGACCTGTGTGGGTAGCTACATATCTGAGAGCTACATAGGGAGTTAACTGTTTGCTGGACCTCTGACCCTATGCATAGGAACTTTCAGTTGTGTTCTTTAAGTTTTAAGTCTGATCATGTGTGATGTGAATTGAAGCATCACAAATGTAGAATAGTCAGATACACATAAACATAACAGTGTTTAGGCTGATGCACGTATTCAATGTATGGACTGAGAAAAATGACATTATTTTACGCATTGTATTCGCATTACTTGCACAGGTGTTTTGCACATCTTATTCCTTTTTACTAAAATGTACTTACATGAACATTAAGGGAAATGCATGCAGTCACATGGGGAACATGCTGTTAATGTAATAAGCAGACATTTGGCAAGTCACTTACTCATATATGTCTCAGATGTCTTGCACTAAGAGACTCCATCATTTTAGCCCCAAAGCTAACAACCTTCCATGCATCCTTGCTTTTGTTAAATTATTTACCTCACAAAAGGAAATCATGAAACTGAGTCTATATAAATTACACTAAAGGAATGTGGCCTGTAGCATTTTTAATTTCTTATATGATTTTGTATTATTTCCCTTCCTACCCAACCCAGTTGGGCATTAGAGAGGGATGGCCACTCAGTTCACTGCACAGTGAATATAATTGTTCTCCTTTAAAAGTCTGGGTCCTGCAAAGGTGCTGAGTATTCCAGTCCTGAGCCAGAAAAGCACTTAAGTACGTGCTAAGTCCCATTGAGGTCAATAGGACTTAAGCATGTGCTTAAGTGTTTTTCTGGCTCCGGGGCAGAGAGTTCAGGACCTTTGCAGGATTCAGACTTGCGTAAAGTCTCTAAGTATCATTTGGCTGCTATCTCCCTAGCAATAACCAACAAGAAACAAACATGAATGTTGTATTACTCTGAGAGTTGTTAATGAAAGGTTCACATCATTGTGATTCAAGGACTTGCATGCATGTATGACAACCTTTTACTGCGTGGAGAAAGGTCAGCTCTCATATGTGTATTAATTCCCTCTCCAGGCTGGAGGAGGCAGCTGTATGGTCTGCTCTAAATAGCCTCTATATACGTCTTAAACGTTGGCTAACCAATGAGTCTGTGAGCTCTTGTATTGCTTTTCCAGGAGTGTGTGAATAGCGACTGCAGAGTTTCTACATTGAGGTAGTGCTCCTTGAAGGCTTTCACTAAATTACATCCATTTTCATGGTGCGTGCGGGAAGAGAATCTCCCACCATGAGCTCTTGGAACTGGCAGTTCTATTCAGCAGCACTTTCCAGATGGCAGGGCCAGTAATGAGACTGTTAGAACATTCTCAATTTAGTAACAGGAAGTCAGCGTAAAAGTTAGAGGCACTCAGGGAAGAACTACAGGGTAGGAAGGCAGCTGTTTCCAGCACCTCTTCCACAGCTCAGCAGCTGCTGCTCCAGCAGCTCTTCATGACCAACTATGCTGCTTTCAAGAGTGTGTGGTGCTTAGATGTTGCTTGTAATTATTAGAATTGGGAGCACTGGCTGTCGGGAGTCTGAAAGGACAGGAAACAGGAAGGAGGGGAGAGGAGTTGAAGAGGCTGAGGGAGAACTACTGAGGGTGCAACAGCAGCTTGGAAAAGAGGTTTCCACTTTAAAAAATAAAGTCCTGTTGAAGTTTGTTAGTACCTTGCCTGGCTACTACAACTTTTTGGTGACGAGGATGGATCTTCTGCCTCTGAACCCACCTGCACCCCTTCTACAAAGCCCAGGTAAGCCTCCAATTGCTTTTATTGCCTGGATCCATATGTTTGAGACTTATCTGCTTGCAATCAGTGCTACAGAGATTTCTGAAGAAAGAAAGCATGCTCTGCTAATCCACTGCCTTGGAGCAGAAGGGCAGTGTATATTTTACACTTTTCCCCTTGCAGACGATAAATATGAGACTGCACTCACTGCAGTAAAGAACGTTTTTGTACCAAAAGTGAATGTAGTAGCTAATCACTACAGATTTTGCCAGCATGAGCAGAAACCAGGGGAGACTATAATGCAGTCTATTGCTTTCCTGAAGAGTCTGGTTGTAACTTGTGACTTTGGGAATATGGCAGATGAGATGATTAGAGACCAGCTCATTGAGAAAACAACCATGCTTCATGTAAGAGAACGTTTACTTCTAGAACCACAACTTACACTAGAAAAAGCAATAACCATTGCTACCCAGAATGAGTCAGCTACAGCTGAAGCCAAAATAATGAGCATGGATACAGGAGGCACTGTCCAGGCTGTGACTCCTTTGCAGAAAAGTTCACTATCACTGCAGACAAACAATTACAAGAGAAAAACTAATGAAAAACCACCAAATCAGCAAATTCAAAATACAGTAAAAGCATGCTTTTGCTGTGGATCCCCACAACACCTTGTAGCTACACAGGATGCCTGGCAAAAGTAGCTCAGGGCAATCATTGCAAAAAGATTGGGCATTTTGCTAAAGTATGTCACAGCAGCCGGTTCAATCAACAGGTGCATGCAGTTACAATACCAGGTGTTACTGTGCTGAGCGTGGACAAAATCACTACTGCACATATTCCAGAACAAATAAAGTGCACGGTAAACATTTCCACCATACCCTCAGGCAAATTACACTCTATTCAGCTAATGTTGGACACTGGCTCAGCAGTATCTATACTACCTGATTCCATCTATTTGCATTATTTTAAAGATGTGCCTCTTACTGAACCCAAGCTTCACTTGGTGTGCTATTTGAAAAACCATATTCCAGGACGTGGCTGCCTGCCAGCAATAGTTACTTTTGGTGATTGCTGTGTAACTGCAGAGTTCTACATTTTCCACAAAGGCACTCCTATCCTTGACTGAGATTTATTGGCTGCTTTAAATCTCAGGGTAGTTAATGGACAAATTGATCTTCCTCAGCAAAACACTCTTGTGGTACACACACCAGTTTCAGCAGGGACCCAACACCAGGCTAAGGAGAAACTCGACTGTGCTTATGGGTTTCTGCATAAAGTTAAAATGCGGAATAATGTGATGCCTGTACGACAGAAATTACGGCGCTTACCATTTTCAGTCAGGGAAGCTGTTTCAGAGGAACTTAGAAAACTTGTTCAAGAGGACATTATTGAAGAGATTAAATCCTCGGAATGGGTTTCACCTATAGTAGTAATGCAGAAGAAGGGTGGAGGCATTCGCCTTTGTGTGGACTTAAAGGAGCCAAATAAAGCTATTGTGATTGACAGCCATCCTCTTCCTCACATAGAAAAAGTATTTACAGAACTCTGTGGAGCAAAGATGTTTTCTACTCTTGATTTGCAGAGCACATACCACCAGGTTATGTTGCATGAAGATAGCAGAGACCTCACAGAATTTATTACACATGAGGGACTATTCCGCTTTAAACGTGTTCCATACGGTCTCGCATCAGCCCCATGTGCCTTCCAAAAAATGATGTCATTGATTCTGAAGAATCAACATGGAGTTCAGTGCTATTTGGATGATATTATCGTGTTTGGAAATACTTTGAGGAACATGAGAATAACCTGCAGTCTGTACTAAACGCATCAGCAAAGCAGGCCTCAAGCTCAATCGGTCCAAATGCAAATTTAGACAAACTGAACTCTCCTTTCTGGAGCATACGATTTCACAGGCTGGACTAAAACCTGATCCGGCTCATATCCTGGCAAATTCAAATGCTCCTCCTCCAACAGGTTTGCAAACCTTACGTTCCTTCTTGGGTCTTACCTCCTGGTATGCAAAATTCTTTCCCAATTATGCTTCTGTCATTGAACCTTTATAAGAATTACTACGGGGAAGTTCAACCTTAGTGTGGACAATGGATGCACAAGCTAGTTTTGAAACGGTGAAAGACTTGATTGTACATAGTCCAGTACTTGCACTATTGAGTCCTGCATTGCCCACAATTGTAACTACTGATGCTTCTGATTATGGACTTGGGGCTGTCCTCACAGAACTTCATGAGGACATCACAGAGAGGACTGTTGCATTTGCTTCAAGAATACTAAGTAATGCTGAGAGAAAATATTCTACAGTCAAAAAAGAAGCACTTGCTTGTGTCTGGGCTACTGAAAAATGAAGAACTTACCTGTGGGGCTGCACGTTCAAGTTGCGCACAGACCACAGCCCTTTGACGACGTTGCTCACCATGAAAGGACTGGGAAGAGCAGGATGTCGTATTGCTAGATGAACTGGAATATAAGCCTGGAAACCAAAATGTGGTCACTGATTGCCTTTCTCGCCTGCCTTTGCCTTCACCAGATGGTCCACCGGAGGATGAGGATGTAGTAGTTGCGCTTATTACAAGCACTCTCACTGCAGTTACAAGAGAATAATTTCAAGCTGCTTGCTCAGCGTGTCCAATTCAACAAAAACTACGGGAATTTCTGTCAAAGAGATGGCCCTGTAACCCTAAAAACCTTGACCCAGTTTTGCTGCCTTATTTTAGAGTTCGGGATGAACTTTCTTTGCTCGATGGTTGTGTGCTATGAGGTACACACCAGCTACTTGTGCCAGAAGAATTACAGTCAAAACTCATACACCTGGGGCACATGATACTCATCAAGGAATTGTCAGAACCAAACAATGACTGTGGGATCTGTATTGGTGGCCAGGGATGGACTCTCAAACTGAAGCACTCATAAAATCCTGTGTCACTTGCCAAATGCCTGATAAGACAGCAGTGACATGTATCCCTCCATAACAGCCCATTCCTCTTCCTCAATCTGCATGGGAAAAAGTGGCGATTGACATTGTAGGACCCTTTGATATTGCTCCAACTGACTGTCGTTATGTCATCACCTGAATAGACTATTTCAGTAAATGGCCTGAGGTAGTATTTGCATCGCAAATCTCTTCTGCTAACAGTAATTAAGTTCCTCTCTTCAGTTTTTAGCAGGGAAGGTAACCCCAAAGAACTGGTTTCAGATAATGGTAGTTGTCATAAATATAAAGGGAAGGGTAAACCCCTTTGAAATCCCTCCTGGCCAGGGGAAAGCTCCTCTCACCTGTAAAGGGTTAAGAAGCTAAAGGTAACCTCGCTGGCACCTGACCAAAATGACCAATGAGGAGACAAGATACTTTCAAAAGCTGGGAGGAGGGAGAGAAACAAAGGGTCTGTGTGTGTCTGTATGCTGGGTCTTTGCCGGGGACAGACAAGGAATGGAGTCTTAGAACTTTTAGTAAGTAATCTAGCTAGGTATGTGTTAGATTATGATTTCTTTAAATGGCTGAGAAAAGAATTGTGCTGAATAGAATAACTATTTCTGTCTGTGTATCTTTTTTGTAACTTAAGGTTTTGCCTAGAGGGGTTCTCTATGTTTTTGAATCTAATTACCCTGTAAGATATCTACCATCCTGATTTTTCAGGGGGGATTTCTTTATTTCTATTTACTTCTATTTTTTATTAAAAGTCTTCTTGTAAAAAACTGAATGCTTTTTCATTGTTCTCAGATCCAAGGGTTTGGGTCTGTGGTCACCTATGCAAATTGGTGAGGCTTTTTATCCAACATTTCCCAGGAAAGGGGAGGTGCAAGTGTTGGGAGGATTGTTCATTGTTCTTAAGATCCAAGGGTCTGGGTCTGTAGTCACCTAGGCAAATTGGTGAGGCTTTTTACCAAACCTTGTCCAGGAAGTGGGGTGCAAGGTTTTGGGAAGTATTTTGGGGGGAAGGACGCGTCCAAACAGTTCTTCCCCAGTAACCAGTATTAGTTTGGTGGTGGTAGCGGCCAGTCCAAGGACAAAGGGTGGAATATTTTGTACCTTGGGGAAGTTTTGACCTAAGCTGGTAAAGATAAGCTTAGGAGGTTTTTCATGCAGGTCCCCACATCTGTACCCTAGAGTTCAGAGTGGGGGAGGAACCTTGACAGTAGTCAATTTACTTCCCTGGAGTTTGAAACTTTTCTAGCAGAGAGGAACATTTTACACAGAAGGTCATCCCAATACTACCCTCAAGCCAATGGGGAAATTGAATGGCTTAACAGAAGTTTGAAAGAGAGTTTGCAAATGGCTAAACTGGAAGGGCGATTGTGATAACCTTCACTACTGATTTCTTGCAAGCATACCGGGCTACACGACATGCCACAACACAAAGATCACCCACAGAGTTACTGCATGGGAAACAGATGAATACTAAACTGAACATTGCTGGATTGTTAAAGGCACGACCTGAGGCCCCAACCGAGGATGATGTGAGAAAAACAGTTGAACAGAACCAAGCAAAGTAAAAGGCTTTCACAAACAAGTGGCAGGGTGCTAAGAAACCAAAGTTTCAGTGTGGTTCCTTCGTTACAATACGAAATCCTGGAATTTTACGCAAAGGGGACCATAAATTCACAGCTTCTCTTAAAATCATAGAGAAGAAGGGACCTTACACCTGTTGACTTTCTGATGGGCGGGTATGGAATGCTTCTTATCTTGAACCTGCCTATGCACCAAGAGGAGATTATGCCAACACCCAGTCTGCACTGGATGACTTCACCGTAGTATCAACACAACAAGACATTGCACTGGAACCGGGGTTTGAGAGATGGCCTGTCAGACCCAGACGACCACCTGTCCGGACTAGAGACTATGTTATGTAGTATCTACAGTGTTTTTAGTGTGATATTTCTGTCAACAGTATAGTGCTTTGTTTCCTATTTGTTCCTGTTGTTAGAACAACAATGTTTTATTGTAATTGGGATTGTTTCTTAAGAGAGGAGGGAATGTGGTGTTTAGATGTTGCTTGTAATTATTAGAATTGGGAGCACTGGCTGTTGGGAGTCTGAAAGGACAGGAAACAGGAAGGAGGGGGAGGAGTTGAAGAGGCTGAGGGAGAACTACTGAGGGTGCAATAAATAAATTTTATTTATTAAAAAATAAAGTCCTGTTGAAGTTTGTTAGTACCTTGCCTGGCTACTACAACAGAGTGTTAGCCATCCTCTTGACCTAGTCCTCCTAAGTGCCTCCTTTAACTTTCTTTACAGCAGAATTGTGGAAGCTGAAAAGTGTGTGTGTGGGGAGGGGCAGGCCAGAGGAGACAGCAAGACTCAGTAGAATGTGGGAGCTCAAACTAAAATAGGTGGAGGGGAGATCATACTGCAGTATTAAAATAGAGAAATAAAACTATCCCATTTCATGTGTTTAACACATACTTCCTATCAGCCTTGGGAACAATATTGATACTAAGTGCACTATCTATCTACAGTAGAATTCAAAGGCAGCATTTACCATTGTGTCCATGGGAGATCATCAAAAGTTGTTTCGCTGGGAGTTATAAGCATGTTTTTCAGATGAGACATAAAGCTGTTACCACAAAATAACCGGAGTTTTCAGGAGACCATCCTAAAATTCCACAGAGACCATGTTAAGGAAGGTTTTTTTAACTACAATTTCAGGCAAATGCAGACAAAAAAACCAACAAAACAATTAGGGCTGCAGTGACAAACATCCAAAAGATCACACAACTCTTGGCTATTTAGCTGTGTCCCACAAGACTATTTAGCCCTAATTTTTTCATAATCTCTTATCTGTTGAGCTCCCAAGCCACTCAAGCCAGTTAGACTGGACAGTATCAGAATTAATCCAGCCATATCCTCTGAGTACTCTGTAGTTCATGGAAGCTAGGTTTAAAGTTGGCATATTTATCCATAACACAGCATGAGTTAAAAGTCATAATACAGGTGTGGGCAAAATTTTTGGTCTGAGGGCCACATCAGGGTTCCGAAACTGTATGGATGGTTGGGTAGGGAAGGCTGTGCCTCCCCAAACAGCCTGGCCCCCGCCCGCTATCCGCCCCCTCCCACTTCCTGCCCCCGATTGCCTTCCTTAGAACCCCCTGACTCGTCCAACCTCTGCCCCCCTCTTGTCCCCTGACCGCCCCCTCCCGGGCCCCCGCCCCAACTGCCCCCCTGGAACCCCATCCCCTATCCAACCACCCCTGGTCCCTGTCCCCTGACTGCCCCAACCCCTATCCACACCCCCACACCCTGACAGGCTCCCCGGGACTCCTACGCCTATCTAACATCCTCTCACCGCCCCCCCAAGAACCTCTGCCCCATCCACCGGCCCCCCTTCCCCTGACTGCACCCCAGACTCCCAGCCTCTTATCCAACCCTCCCGCTCCCCGCCCCCTTACCATGCTGCTCAGAGCAGCAGGATTGGCAGCCGCACCACCCGGCTGGAGCCTGCCACGCCGCTGTGCTTCCCGGCAGGAGCTCGCAGCCCCGCTGCCCAGAGCGCTGGCAGCACAGGGAGCTGAGGCTGCGGGGAAGGGGGGACAGGAGATGAGGGGTGTGGGGCTAGCCTCCCCAGCTGGGAGCTCAAGGGCCAGGCAGGACAGTCCCGCAGGCCGTATGTGGCCCACGGGCCATAGTTTGCCCACATCTGTCATAATTTAAATCACATATGTGCAAATATCTGCACTAGAAAGAATTAAACTGGGCAATGGTACAATAATGATAACAACTCTGTAAAGTTAGCATAACTGTTTACTAACTCAGAAATAACATCTGCTCCTCCACCTTTACCATGATGGGGAAAAAAAAGATACGCTGCTTATGTATCAAAACAATTACTCACCTCAGGCATGTAGAATTTTTGAGTCTGAAATACTCCCTCCTTTCCCCATCACACTTTATTAGGCATTATCCAAATTAGCCATTATTTTCTATTCTATGTTTTTACAAGTAGTTGGTGTTAGCAGTTTCTACATTCACTACAGTACTCACATGTTTCAGGATACTGGCAAGAAGCACAAACATGTTACTTAAGTGAATAATCCCTTTGCGTGGAATCATGGAATCATGGAATCAATCCCTTTGCGTGGAATCAATCCTAGACAAATTGGAGGATTGGGCCAAAAGAAATCTGATGAGGTTCATTAAGGATAAGTGCAGGGTCCTGCACTTAGGACGGAAGAACCCAATGCACAGCTACAGACTAGGGACTGAATGGCTAGGCAGCAGTTCTGCGGAAAAGGACCGAGGGGTGACAATGGACGAGAAGCTGGATATGAGTCAGCAGTGTGCCCTTGTTGCCAAGAAGGCCAATGGCATTTTGGGATGTATAAGTAGGGGCATAGCGAGCAGATCGAGGGACGTGATCGTCCCCCTCTATTCGACATTGGTGAGGCCTCATCTGGAGTACTGTGTCCAGTTTTGGGCCCCACACTACAAGAAGGATGTGGATAAATTGGAAAGAGTCTGGCGAAGGGCAACAAAAATGATTAGAGGTCTGGAACACATGACTTATGAGGAGAGGCTGAGGGAACTGGGATTGTTTAGTCTGCAGAAGAGAAGAATGAGGGGGGATTTGATAGCTGCTTTCAACTACCTGAGAGGTGATTCCAGAGAGGATGGTTCTAGACTATTCTCAGTGGTAGAAGAGGACAGGACAAGGAGTAATGGTCTCAAGTTGCAGTGGGGAAGGTTTAGGTTGGATATTAGGAAAAACTGTTTCACTAGGAGGGTGGTGAAACACTGGAATGCGTTACCTAGGGAGGTGGTAGAATCTCCTTCCTTAGGAGTTTTTAAGGTCAGGCTTGACAAGGCCCTGGCTGGGATGATTTAATTGGGGATTGGTCCTGCTTTGAGCAGGGGGTTGGACTAGATGACCTCCTGAGGTCCCTTCCAACCCTGATATTCTATGATTCTATGTGAGCAAATGTGCACATGCTTAAGTATTTGCAGGATCAGGACTGAGTGTAGACAGCAGAAATTCTGTTTGTTTTCCTATGATGTAACTGAACGTACAGGACAACAGCTCGGCTCATGTCATTAGCTCTCCCTCCACCTTGACCATCTGTTCAGATTGCAACATGCAGCAACTGAAATATACAGTTGTAGTGAGGTGCTTTGATATTTTAAAAAACTTCGACTATCTTACATTGTGTTTTAGTTAATCTAATTGCAAAAATTATAAATGTCTCATAAGCAAGTTCTAGTTTATCCATTGGGCCTTCAGTCATCCACTGAGATCTTTGCGGATGGGCCCTTGTACCACAGACACATTGCAGACTGCGGTCATACAAAATTCTCCTGCTGCTCACACAGCTTCCTCTCTGAGGACCGCTGCCTCTACATAGAGCTTTTATAATAAAAGTTAACAACACGACAGCCTGTCTCCCAACTGAACATTTGCTCACCCGCCAAGGAAAAGAACATGGAAGACTATGGAACAGTACCACAATACGCAACAGCACTAATAAAGATGTGGGCTGAGTTATATGCTTGGCAGTGCTGTGGAAAATGCCACATTAAACATTGTATGGGTAGATCACAACCTCCA
Organism: Eretmochelys imbricata; assembly: GCF_965152235.1. Taxonomy (NCBI): domain Eukaryota; kingdom Metazoa; phylum Chordata; order Testudines; family Cheloniidae; genus Eretmochelys; species Eretmochelys imbricata. The sequence goes on along the minus strand of NC_135572.1, from coordinate 195,422,239 downwards.
TATTTAAAGCTGAGCAAAGTTTTGAATTTGGATTATTTTATAAATAACATGTAAACTCATTTCCCCGTCCTTCGGTTGGATGGAGCTCTCATTTCCACCAGTTTGACAGCATTGTGACTCCACAGATTTCAGTTACTCCTTAAATTGCTTCAGAGTGAGATGAGAATCAGGCTCTGTGGGTGAGGTTCAATGATAGACACAACAACCCATGTGCTATTTTTAAATAATGGCTATATACATAGCTTTTTATGGCGCTGTGTGCCATCATTAATAAATTCTTTAGCCCTTATCAACTGGCATTATGGGTCTGCAGACTTAAAGGGTCATTTGAAATAACTGTAATTCATTTTTTCTTATTATGATGGCTTCTAAAAATCATGTTGTGCCTATTGGAGCTGTTCTTTTAACTTTATTTTAAGGAGGTGGGTTTTTTTCTGGTGTGTAGCTCTAGTACAAGTGACCTGTAAGTGTAACTGTAGACTGTTCTATGAGAAGGGATACAGAGCATTATTTTGACAGGTTGGGGAGTAGGAGGCACTATGAAATCCATTTGTTGGATGTTCTCCGCTCTTCTCTCAACTGTCCTTAATTTATAAAAGATGGCCCCAATTTTAAAGATGTCCCCAACTGTGAAGCTCTCTGACACAACCACCTCAGGAAACTCCTCAAAACAACTGAGTCGTTTAGATTCTAACTTTATTAAAACAATTCTTTCCTAGGCAGACCCCAGGGGAGCAATCCTACTTACTTTACTCACACCAATAATCTCACTGAAGTCAACTCAGATAAGCAAGGCAAAAATAAAATAAAATAAAATAAAATTGGACCCCTGGCCTGGAAAATTTCAGCCCAAAAGGTGAAAGTTGTGAGAGACTTAAAACAAGGGCTCAGAATGGAAACAATGTCAGTATTAATTGTAAATTATAGTATCTTCATCTGTAATAATACTTAAATAGCACTTTTCATGTTCAAAGCACTCAACATGAAGGAGTTGGCGGATGTGATTGCAGAGCCATTGGCCATTATCTTTGAAAACTCATGGCGATCGGGGGAGGTCCTGGACGACTGGAAAAAGGCTAATATAGTGCCCATCTTTAAAAAAGGGAAGAAGGAGGATTCTGGGAACTACAGGCCAGTCAGCCTCACCTCAGTCCCTGGAAAAATCATGGAGCAGGTCCTCAAGGAATCAATTCTGAAGCACTTAGAGGAGAGGAAAGTGATCAGGAACAGTCAGCATGGATTCACCAAGGGCAAGTCATGCCTGACTAATCTAATTGCCTTCTATGACGAGATAACTGGTTCTGTGGATGAAGAGAAAGCAGTGGACGTGTTGTTCCTTGACTTTAGCAAAGCTTTTGACACTGTCTCCCACAGTATTCTTGCCAGCAAGTTAAAGAAGTATATGCTGGATGAATGGACTATAAGGTGGATAGAAAGCTGGCTAGATTGTCGGGCTCAACGGGTAGTGATCAATGGCTCCATGTCTAGTTGGCAGCCGGTATCAAGTGGAGTGCCCCAAGGGTCAGTCCTGGGGCCGGTTTTGTTCAATATCTTCATAAATGATCTGGAGGATGGTGTAGATTGCACCCTCAACAAGTTTGCAGATGACACTAAACTGGGAGGAGAGGTAGATACGCTGGAGGGTAGGGATAAGATACAGAGGGACCTAGACAAATTGGAGGATTGGGCCAAAAGAAATCTGATGAGGTTCAACAAGGACAAGTGCAGAGTCCTGCACTTAGGACGGAAGAATACAATGCACCGCTACAGACTAGGGACCAAATGGCTCGGCAGCAGCTCTGCAGAAAAAGACCTAGGGGTTACAGTGGATGAGAAGCTGGATATGAGTCAACAGTCTGCCCTTGTTGCCAAGAAGGCCAATGGCATTTTGGGATGTATATGTAGTGGCATTGCCAGCCAGATCGAGGGATGTGATTGTTCCCCTCTATTCGACACTGGTGAGGCCTCATCTGGAGTACTGTGTCCAGTTTTGGGCCCCACACTACAAGAAGGATGTGGAAAAACTGGAAAACGTCCAGCGGAGGGCAACAAAAATGATTAGAGGACTGGAACACATGAGTTATGAGGAGAGGCTGAGGGAACTGGGAATGTTTAGTCTGCGGAAGAGAAGAATGAGGGGGGATTTGATAGCTGCTTTCAACTTCCTGAAAGGGGGTTCCAAAGAGGATGGCTCTAGACTGTTCTCAGTGGTAGCAGATGACACAACAAGGAGTAATGGTCTCAAGTTGCAGTGGGGGAGATTTAGGTTGGATATTAGGAAAAACTTTTTCACTAGGAGGGTGGAGAAACACTGGAATGCGTTACCTAGGGAGGCGGTGGAATCTCCTTCCTTAGAAGTTTTTACGGTCAGGCTTGAAAAAGCCCTGGCTGGGATGATTTAATTGGGGATTGGTCCTGCTTTGAGCAGGGGTTGGACTAGATGACCTCCTGAGGTCCCTTCCAACCCTGATATTCTATGATTCTATGACTCTATGTTCTCCACAATTGCCACATGACTATGCTAGGGATATTGCAAGAGAGGTATGATGGAAGGTAATGTAAATCTGGATGAATTCTAGAGCTGATTGGAAATTTTCCAGTGGAAGTTTGTCAGTAAATGCAATTTAATCAAAATCAAAACTTTCTACAGGGATGTGTCATTTTCAAACCTGGCTAAATGGGCAACAAAATGGCAGATAGAAAAGGAGTACTTGTGGCACCTTAGAGAAGTACTCCTTTTCTTTTTGCGGATATAGACTAACACGGCTGCTACTCTGAAAAATGGCAGATGAAATTCAATGTTGATAAATGCAAAGTAATGGACATTGAAAAATATCCCAACTATACATACAAAATGATGGGGTCTAAATTAGCTGTTACCACTGAAGAAAGAGATCTTGGAGTCACCATGGATATTCTTTGAAAACATCTGCTCAATGTGCAGCAGCAGTCAAAAGAGCTAACAGAATGTTAGGAACCATTAGGAAAGAGAGAGATAATAAGACAAAAAATAACATAATGCCACTATATAAATCCATGGTATTCCCACACTTGAATGCTGCATGCAGTTCTGGTCCGCCCCATCTCGAAAAAGAGATATTAGAACCGAGAAAGGTACAGAGAAGGGCAATAAAATGATGGTTATTAGCTAAGATGGTCAGGGATGCAACCCCCTGCATCGGGTGTCCCTAAATCTCCAACTGCTACAAGCTGGGACTGGATGACAGGGATAATTGGCCTGTTCTGTTCATTCCCCCTGAAGCATCTGGCAGTGGCCAGTATCAGAGACAGGATACTGGGCCAGATGGACCATTGGTCTAACCAATGTGGCCATTCATATGTTCAACTAAACTTTGTTTTTTTAAAAAAGTGTTTTGATAAATAGGAAATGTTGTTTTTGTTATTCCCCAGTGGTATAAAAGGGAAAGAAAAATGGTTTATTTTTAAAGAGAGCAAGAGAGAGAGAAAATTCCCAATATGCTAAAAAAACAAAGCAAAACAACTCCCCTCCACACACACACACGCCCCCACACGCCCACCCAGATCTGAACAAAACTGAAATGATTCATATTTGAATCTTTTCATGGAAAAAAATGACCATCTAATACAGTACTTAGTAGTAATAATTAGTGAACTTCACATGGTTTGGAGTCTTGAGTTTTCTTCTGTTAAGTTTGTGTGCAAAACTGAAATTAATAGATTTTTGGTGTAAACTATGCAAAAAATTGTGTCTTTTTCAAACTAGGAAGTTTCATCCAAATTCTGCTTTCAGTTTTTCAGTCTTGAAACTCAAGAGTGCAAACCCACATGAAATGATGTGGACTGAGTAAAGGTTTGTATAGCCCCACCTGAAAACAGAAATGCTAAGATACACTCAGTTCCTCTACTAGGCGAGGAGCAGACTTCATCAATTTGGTTGACTTAATGTACCTCACTACACACACTTAAATCATATATCATTTGAAAGCTTATTTTGCCTACTTTAAGATGAAGTATGATGTGGAGCTGTCAAGTGGTGCTATTACCATAGAAATGGGGATAAACAATGACATCATCAACAAGTTAAAATGACCACTTTGAAGTATTTGCATTTGTTTGTTAGTTTAATGACTGTATAATTTCAAGACCTAACATTGGATTTCATTGTGACCTCAAAATATCACAACTCTCTAAAGGGTAAAACAAAATCTAATAATACATTTGTACAAGTATCATTGAAATGTAATGGTGCTGGTGACATTTCTAGTAAACATTATCATCATCTTGTTCATCATTAAGTTCTCTGTCGAGAGTGCATGGTTTACTGTAGTCTTCATTGGCTTGGCATTTACACAGCTCTGTGCAGGTAAGATTGTTCTTAATACAGACAGTTGCAGCAGCCCCAACTGGCATAGGCACAAATAAGGTCTTTTAGAAGCTTAGATGCCACTGAACCCTTCAAGAATGCAGGAATTAGTTCTTCATTCACATTTTTCCATTCATTTGCAATGGTGATCCAATATCTGGTTTATCTTTGTGCGAACACATCCAAAACTTTGTGTGACAAGATGCTCTTTTGGCATGGTCTTCAAAACTGTCCTCATGTGGTAGGAGTTTGGGCTGTGACTTGTCTTTTTTGATGGCTAGACTGAGGTGCAAGCAATTCAGGTCTCTGTGTTCTCTTTTTCTTTTGCTGGTCATGCAGCACTGCCAGCAACTTCCTTGCTGTAGAAATTGCAGCTTGTCTGTCACTCTCCAATTTGGCAAGATTTCTGAGGTGGTAAACTCCCTTTGTTTTGGCAACATTAAAACAGATTTCCTCCCACCCCCATACTAAACAGGGACGAGACAGAATCATATCTGTTAGTACATATAGAGCAGGAAGTCAGGAGTGAATGCGTCACAAATTGCATGCATGGGTATGAAGTGATGCTTGTCAGTTGTGCTGGTAATGGTACCTGTTTCAATCCACCTTATCTTTGTGTTCCATTTTTGGAATGTAGTGAACAGCAAGGACCAAAACATCTGTGTCAGACTTAAATACTATGGTTCCTTTGATGCCCAGAGATCCAAAAGCATCTTTATGTCCACTTCCTCCTGAGTATTGTTCAAGTCTTGGACTTCAGAACCTCTACTGATGATGGACTTTGCTACTTCACCATTGGAAAAGCCTCCAGCAAGAAGAAATGTTAGTGATAGGTGTGCTTCTACATGCTCGGGTGCATTTTGAACCATACATTCACAAAGGAATTTTACAAGTGACTGCTTGCTGGATGCAATGTTTAGAAACATTTTCCATGGAGGCACAGGCCATCCACCAGTCACCTGGTATTTCTTTCCAACTATAGATCCTGTCCAGTGCAGTTTTTCTTCAGTTTTCACAGAGTTACTGTTGTCATAGTTGTCAAATACTTCAATTAGCTTTGTCGAATCCTTTTAGGACCTGCCTCAAGTACTCAGCAGCCAATTAATCAAGTGTGTGGAATTTCTCTCCAGCCGTCATTTATACAACAGCCGTGGCATCTCTGATGTAGGCTGTGCTTTCTTTGTTGCAATCTCTTAACTCATGAATTCTTTCAGCTTGAGCTTCCAGCTGATGCCCCAATTCAGCTTTCTGTTCTTCTAATTTCTCCATTAGTTGCCATTGAAACACCATCTCTGCATCTTGCTATGGACAGGGTTCTGCGGAAAACAATTTCTGGATGGATAGCTACTGTGATTGTTCCTCCCTTGCCAGACTTAAATTTGGTCTTCTTGTTCTTTGTCAGCAAATGTTCTGATGCCAGATTTCTTCACCTGGGCTGAAGAAACTATGTGTCCTATTGAATCAAGTGCGCCTCTCACAAATCTCTCCATTTGTTCTTCACCAACATCTGTTATTTTCAGTAGAGATTCTTGCACATGTGATGTTATATGCAGTCCAGTAGATAGGTTGATAAGCTCCTTTGGATGTGATTCAGGGTCAAATGAGTTTGTCATAGTGTTGGTGACATGACTGGTAAGAGCTGTAACATGCTTTTCATCCCACTTCAGTGCAGAGTCTGTGGACTGTCTTCACTACTCCTTGTTAGGCCACTTCTTTCTCTCATTACTTCTGCATTTTCACTCAGGACATGTCTTGTGAGGGTCCATCTGACAAGGGTTGGCCTCTTTCCTGTCAGTCCTCCTGTACCACTGCTGCCTTTTGAGCCTTTGTGACAGAGTGCTGATAGCTAGCAGGTGAGCCAGTATTCTGATCACTCTGGCATTAATTGGTTCTCCCAGAGGGTCTGATTGAGTTACAGAATGTAATGAGCTAATCAGGGCTGGCAGGCCAGGTGAGCTAAAGGATTAATTTACCCATCAGCTGAGGGCTGATGAAAAGGTACAGGAAGACTGTTCAGGGAGAGAGAGGAGTGGGGCTGACTGAGCCCAGACTTAGAGAGAGCTCAAGGAAGGCAGACCTCTTCTCCTCTTGCACCCTGGGGAAAGGGCTGATGATACAAGGGACATTGTAAATAGTATTGCCACACAAAACTGTAAAGGTGTTGGTGGAGGGAATTTAAATAAACTGTGCAGTGTGGGTATGGGATATTGCACTCCATATCTTTATGGAAATATGCTTATGAATGTGAATATGATGTTTCTGGAATATGCTTTATGAAAAAGGTCTCTTGTAAGGTATCATTACAAAGCTTATAATCTACTGAGTGTGTTCACTCTATTTGTATGAATGTATCATTCTTGTATCTGAAGCATTACTCTGAAGTCCTATTGTAACTATGCAAAGCATGGGCCATTAATGGTGGCTTGGAATCTTGATGGCTTCCATTAACTAGGACAATTGGTTGTAAATGGCTGTTTACTTGTAAGCCTGCCTATATACGTGGGTGCCAGCCAGTGAGTAATGAAGTCTCACAGGACATGTGAACATGTTACATGGTACTGGAATCCATCTTAAACCTGGTGCTTTTCCATTTAGAAGGAAGGGTGGGAACCCAGAAAGAGAGACAAAGGATTTCCGCCTTGTGCCAAAGCTATAAAAGGGGGTGGAACAGAACAAAGGGGGCTGCCAGTCATGAGAAATCTCCTAATTACCACCTGAGCTGAAACTAACAAGAACTGTACCAGGGGAAAGGATTGGGCCCAGACTAGGAAGGAGTCTAGTTTGTGAAAGAAGCTTATTGGAACATTTCTAAGGGTGAGATTTTACCTGTAATCAGTTTCTTAATGTATTAGGCTTAGACTTGTGTGGTTTTGTTTTATTTTGCTTGGTAACTTACTTTGTTCTGTCCGTTACTACTTGAAACCGCTTAAATCCTACTTTTCATACTTAATAAAATCACTTTTGTTTATTAATTAACCCAGAGTAAGTGATTAATGCCTGGGGGAGCAAACAGCTGTCCATATCTCTCTATCAGTGATACAGAGGGCGGACAATTTAAGAGTTTACCCTGTATAAGCTTTATTCGGAATAAAACGGATTTATGTGAGGTTTGGATCTCATTGGGAGCTGGGTGTCTGGGTGCTGGAGATAGGTGACTTGCTGAGCAGTTTTTGGTTAAAGTCTTCAGTTTTGGGGGCGTGGACCATACCTGGGTCTGTGTTGCAGCAGACTAGCATGTCTGGCTCAAGAAGGCAGGGTTCTGGAGTCCCAAACTGGCAGGGAAAATGGGCTCAGAAGTAGTTTCAGCATATCAGGTGACAGTCCCAAGGGGGTCTTTGTGACCGAACCCATCACAGGGTACTTAATTGGCGGAGTATGAGCAGTTTTTGTAAGGCTAGCAGGGAAGAGTGGTGCACACACTGCTACCATCTTTGACAGTTTTCTCTGTTCCCACATCACTCCAAATTCCATTGAAACAACCAGGAGCCTGATGCACAGCAAATTCCCCAGATTCAAAGGCACTGTGTATTTTTTCACAGAGATTTAACACATCAGGAATGTAGATGGGTATCTACTTGGTGTAGCTGGGCCTGTTTGCAGCAAAGAAATATGGAAACATGGCATGCTGTGTGTATGTATGTGAAGTTTCCAATCACCATCTTGGCTTGTCTGGACATTTAGAAGTAGCATCTGCCTATCCTGGAAAAAACAATCCCAGAACTTGAATGTAGGAGACCGGGCATCCCCCATGTCAGAACTTCCTCCAGAAGTGGTAGCATATGCTGAGTTACAGCATCTTCAGGCTCTTTAATGACATGTTGTAAGTACTCAGTGTCTTCAGACTTAAACACCTTTTGCGTGTCAGCCACCATTTGCCAAACAAATGCTAGAACTACATGAGTACCCCCCGTCTGCTTAAACCACTTAACAAATGAATAACGTTTCAGAGCACTCAGGCCACATCAAGCATGGTTGAATAGCTTACCAGAAAGCATTTCCTCTTCATTACAAGCTGCATATACATCAGAATCAATAAAGTCTAGCAATCCTGGGTCTCCCCAAAATTTCCCAGTGCATGCAGTAAAACAGCACAGGGTGTGAAAACCACTCAGGTGAATCATATTGGTATCAAGTTAATTTGAGAGAGTCCATTTCCTTGCTGAGCAACAGCATTCAGCTGCTGAGGTCTGAATGGCATGCTGCTGTCCTAGAGCTGCTGACATTTCCTTAATTTTAGCATTGTCCTATAGACAGTGGCCATGACAGCTAGTTTGGAATCCACAATAGGTGCACATGCAACTGCTGTGTAGTTTCTCTTCTTTGTTGTAAGCTTGTGGTTGAAACTACTCCAAACTGGAATAACCTGAGTATGACCAATATCAGCATCATTTGACAGTGGTAGAATATTCTGAGGTGGTAGTCTTTAAAAGACACTAGGATAGATCTTGGACATTGTTCATTTGCAGGTGACAAGAGTTGTGAGTGAGCTGGTTCTGGATGTGTTCTGGTTTTTCAAATGCTGTACAATGCATAAGAGATTTTGATTGCCGGGGGAGAGTAAGTGACTTTGCTTTCTCATGCTTCTATGATATTTCTTGTGATCCTGAACTATTCTTTCCATCAGTGGTCTCTAGATTGATAGAGACATAATCATCTCCTTCATGGATGAGATTACCAGCATGCAGTGGTACAATTCCATTTGGAATGAACACACCTCCCTGGAGTCTTTCTACTTCAGTGTTTGCAGCACTAGTGATAAACTGCCTCAGCTCATCAAAATTGATGTACAATCCATGAAGGTGTAGCATGTCAATTAAATTACAAGACTCAAACTCCTGGTAGTGTTGTGCAGTAAAGCTTACATGCAATTGCTTGATAATTTTGGCACTATTAAACTTCACAACTGAAAGGCACCTTCATTGAATACCTTCTGAAGGATGATATTCATTGCTGGCTGAACTATATGCCTCTTTATCTGTAAGATAAAAAACAAACTCCGGCACCAACTGGGGCACAAAAGTAGCTGATCTCTGTAAACTACAATCTCCTAGCTTTGGATAATATTTGGAGGCTTTCATTTTGGCTATTACCAATCGAAAGATTCAAGTGGCATTATACAAAACCACTTGTTCATTTGAAAGCTGTTCATCAGGCTCACTCACTAGAAGAATGTCCACAAAACATTTGGCAGATACCAAAGGCCAAGGGTCAAGCCAGAGGTCAGAGGCCAGGGCTGAAGCCAGGACTGATAACTGATGGTTGGAAGCAAGGTGTAAGGGTGGGATTTGGAGGAGAGGCAAGGATAAAGCATGGAGCAGGAGCACAGTGGGAACAGTAGCAAAAGCAGGGATGAGACAGGAGTGGAGCAGAAATCAGGCTGGGTGCATGGAATGAAATTGCATGGAATGAAATTGCATAATGTTTTTATAATCTTGCCTGTAATTTGCTACTGGGATATCTTGCCGTTTCTACAGTTCAGGGAAGTAGGGCTTTAGATCTTTGCAGCAGCTAGGACAGAAGAGCCGCCTTGTTGTATATAAGATCATTGTCTCTCTCTCTTCAATCAGCTGGTAAAGTGCAATGTCACAAAGTTGACTGTATTGTTGCAGAGTAACAGGATGGTTTTGCTTTAGGATTTGTTTTACTCACATAGGTGAAAATGCAGTGCTCAGTGGAAAACTGCATCCTTAGCAATCAAGTCTTCCACAGATATTCTGTGCAACGTGTCATCATCTCCTCTTTGAGCTGCTGCTTCTCTTAGTTTGGTAGGTCTTGCAAATGTTTCTATTTTATGAAGTTTCTTGTCTTTCTTGTATGTTTTTTCTCAATCAAACAATGCAACAGGACCAATCGCTGAAGATGTTCTTGCTTTTGTGGTTATAGGTGAACATAATGTTCTCTGATCAGATTCAGAGTCTGTTTTCTTTCCTGGATTAAATGCTATTCCGACATGTGCCAAATTCAACTTGATTGTGTATTTCTGAGAGCAATGCCTGTGATAGAGTATTGGTGGCACATCATCTAAACTAGGAAACTCATCCAGTAGCCACCAATTATAGTTAATCTCTCCTGGCTTCTGCGGCCAGCTTCACAGCCTTGTGTCCTGGTAGCGTTTGACAGTTTTTCATTCTTTTGATTTTCTTGACAAATAAGATATTTTTGAGTTTGTGGGGAGTCTTTTTCTCTTTGATGTAAGCTTTAAGAGGCTTTTACCTCCATGTCTTAATGTAGTTTCACTTCTCTGTAGAGGTAAAATTTCCAGAGTATATTGTTAGGATTACCACTACACTACCAGATATAAATTAGAGCTATACGTTAGTATCAAAATTGTCATGTTTGTTTAAGGAGCACTTTGACTGAAGCCTAATTTGAAGATGTGTATTGTTATATCTAACAGTAATACTGACCTCTGCATAAGCATCAATGAATTAAAACGATAGCTTTAAAATATTCTAGAAACTAGTTCTGCATGCATAGGCAATTACAAATTAAAACCTTCTATCAGGCAGACTAGATGCTACATTGTATGTAGAAAAGTTTATAAATGGAGCAGCATTAGATTAGTAATTCACATACATTTATATCTACCCACTATGCAGTACAAGCTATGGGCATGCAATCTACTGGCACACAATCTTCACTGTGAGACTGATCTGGACAGCAAATTTCAACTGAAGATATAGAAAACTGCTATTATCACTTGTGAGATACTTTGACAATTAAGAATGTGTGCTGTGAAAACATTTCATGTTAGTATATTGCAAAGTGTTGATAGTCACCATTTTTACCAAATGCGAAATAGCTTAATCATTTCTGGAAAAATAATACTTGTCCATGCAAAACCAATAAAAATCTTTTAATACATTGTTGTTTGGCAGCTTTGATCAATAAACATCATGTTATGGTGCTGAAACTAACAAACAGTAAAAACTGTAGTCACAACCATGTTGCACTGTTTCTGGAACTGTTGAAAAAATGACACTTTCTCATTTTGGTACCATGGGTTCACCTTCCCTATAGGCTTACAACATCAGTTGATAGCTCCACATCATACCACTCTAAACTTACATAAAATAAGTTTTCAAATGATATATGATGTGGGTGTGTGTAGGGTGGGTACATTAAACTCCAAAAATATGGCCCATTTTGGAAAATTGCCACACACCTATACTCAGAAAGTATAAAAACAAAGGGGAAATGCTGTTTTCAGTGGAAAACAGCTTTATTCAGCTTAGTATAATAACAACACAACTAGGAAAATACCATAAATGGGAAATAATCTTAATTTAGGATAAAGAACGTTAATAGGGAAAGTAAATTAAAGCAACTGTAAATAAGCGGAAGCTTAAGCCTTAGGTTAAGGATTTTCTCCATCTGGTAGATTTGTGTGAAAAGTAATAACCTACAGAGAGCTCTAAAGTTTCCATGGAAAGAAATTCTCCAAGGCACCTCCTTGGTGCTAAAGATTCCAGTCCTCTGGCATCCTTATCTATTCTGGACAATCCATGTCAAGTTTGATTATCTTTGCCAATGGTGGGCGAGTAACTGAAAGGAAAGTATAAAATAGTAAGAATGGTGGCCTCCATGGCCTGATATTCAGGATTATTTATAATAAATCATCATCAGCTCCATGAGAAGAAGTCCAGGGGACCTGTGCTCTCTAATGAACAGACTCTCCTGATATATTAGAGGAGCAACATACTGTAGCTGTTGTAACTACTATCCCAGGACAGGGAATCAGGATAGGCCACATGGAGTGTGGTTAATAAAAGAGCTAGTTCAAAATTTCCATTTGTAATCTGTGAAGTGGCATTGTGTGAGGGCATTATGGGATTGGTCTGAACTGAAATTCACAAGATTTGATTGACAGGACATTGCCTGGTCTATTCAAGGTCCTTTCTCTTACAAAAACTATTATAGTCCTTACTGCTCATTCATTTATTTATAAGAAATATAAGGCCAAATTGTTAAAAAGAGGTCTTAGGCCCATGCGCAGAAGTGATACTTTCATGGCCAGTTATCATAGCTGCATAGGTGAATTGTATAACTAAGTGTCCAATAGCTGGTTAGATACCTAAGTAACTATTTGCATGTTCAATTGTCATCTTTTCAGATCATATGATAGTGTTGTGTAGTAATTCGTAATATGTATTTGGATAGGACTTCATCCTGCAAGATGCTGAGCACAGTAGCCCTAATCCATCAGAACATTAAACATATGCTAAACACTACACACCAGAGTAACCTCATAGACATTAAAAATTGGAAGTTCGTTCCCACTGAGGAAAATAGAAAGGAACATAAACTCTGTCAAGTCAAATGTAAAAGTATAATTAAGCAGGCTAAAAATAAATTTGAAGAACAACTAGCCAAAGACTCAAAAAACAACAGCAATTTTTTAAAAGTACATCAGAAGCAGGAAGCCTGCCAAACAGTGAGTGGGGCCACTGAATGATTGAGGTGCCAAAGGAGCACTCCCGAGAGATAAGGCCATTGCAGAGAAGATAAATGAATTCTTTGCGTCAATCTTCACCGCAGAGGATGTGAAGGAGATTCCTACATCTCAGCCATTCTTTTTAGGTGACAAATATGAGGAACTGTCCTAGATTAGGTGTCAAGAGAGGAGGTTTTGGAACAAATTGATACATTAAACAGTAATAAGTCACCAGTACCAGATGTATTCACCCAAGAGTTCTGAACTCAAATAGAAATTGCAGAACTACTAACTGTGGTATGTAAGCTATCATTTAAATCATCTTCTTTACCAGATGACTGGAGGATAGTTAATGTGATGCCAATTTTTAAAAAAAGTCTCCAGAAGCTATCCTGTCAATTACAGACCTGTAAGACTAACTTCAGTCCCAGGCAAATTGATTGACAGTATAGTAAAGAATAGAATTATCAAAATAGAATTAACATGATTTGTTGGGGAAGAGCCAACAGAACTTTTGTAAAGAGAAATCATGCCTTGCCAATCTATGGAATCTATCTATTCCTTGAGGGGGTCAACAAACATGTGGACCAGGGGTGATCCAGGGGCTATAGTGTACTTGGACTTTCAGAAAGTCTTTGACAAAGTCCCTCACCAAAAGCCCTTAAGCAAAGTGAGAAGTCATGGGGTAAGAGGGAAGGTCCTCTCATGTAACCAGTTAAAAGACAGGAAACAAAGGGTAGGAATAAACTATCATTTTTCAGATGGCGTTTACTAATGGGGCAGCATTACATTAGTAATTCACATACATTTATATCTACCCACTGTGCAGTACAAGCTATGGGCACACAATCTTCAATGTGAGACTGATCTGGACAGCAAATTTCAATTGAAAATATAGAAAACAGTTACCACTTGTGAGATACTTTGACAATTAAGAATACGCAATGTGAAAACATTTCATGTTAGTATATTGCAAAATGTTGATAGTCATCATTTTTGCCAGATGCTAAACAGCTTAATCATTTCTGAAAAAAACCAAAAACTTGCTCATGGAAAACCTTTAAAAATCTTTTAATACATTGTTGTTTGGCAGCTTTGATCAATAAACACCACATTACGGTGTTGAAATTAACTTAAACTGTAGTCATAACCATGTTGCAGTGTTTCTGGAACTGTTGAAAAAAATGTCACTTTCTCATTTTGGGTACTATTGTCTCACCTTGCCCACAGGCTTACAACATGACTTGATAGCTCCACATCATAGGGAAAGAAGGTGTCCCCTAGGGATCTGTACTGGGAACAGTGCTGTTTAACACGTTCATAAATGATCTGGAAAAAGGGCTAAACAGTGAGGTGGCAAAACTTGCAATTGATACAAATTACTTAAGATGGTGAAGTCCAAAGCAGACAGTGAAGAGTTAAAAAGGGCTCTCACAAAAGAGGGTAACAAAATGGCAGATGAAATTCAGTGTTGATAAATGCAGAAGTAATGCACACTGGAAAACACAATCACAACTATCCATACAAAATGATGGGGTCTAAATTAGCTGTTCCCACTCAAGGAAGAGGTCTTGGAGTCACTGTGGGTAGTTCTTCGGAAAAATATCTGCTCAGTGTGGAGCAGCAGCCCAAAAAGCTAACAGAATGTTAGGAACGATTAGGGAGGAATAGATAATAAGATAGAAAATATCATAATGCCACTGTGTAAATCCATGGTACGTGTGCAGTTCTGGTCACCCCATCTCAAAATATATATATATTAGAATTGGAAAAAGAGAGAAGGGCCAAAAAAAAAAAAAAGAAAAGAAAGAAGAAGAGACAAGGGGAATGGAACACCTTCCATATGACTAGAGATAAAAAAGACTGGGACTTTTCATCTTGGAAAAGAGACGACTAAGAGGGGATGTGATAGAGGCCTTGACTGGTGTGGAGAAAGTGAATCAGGAAGTGTTATTTATTCTTTCACACAACACAAGAACCAGGGGTCACCCAATGAACTTAATAGGCAGCAAACAAACAGACAAACAGAAGGAAGTACTTCTTCACACAACCCTCAGTCAACCCTGTGGACCTCTGTGCCAGGGGATGTTGTGAAGGCCAAACTATATTGTGCTTCAAAAAGAATTAGATAAATACATGGCAGGTAGGTCCATCAATGGCTATTAGCCAAGACGGTCAGGGATGCAACCCCATGCCTTGGATGTCCCTAGCCTCTGATTGCCAGAAACTGTGGCTGAATGACAGGGGATGGATCGCTCAATAATAGCCCTGTTCTGTTCATTCCCTGGTATTGGCCACTGTGGGAAGACAGGATACTGGGCTAGAGGGACCTTTGGTCCTATCCAGTATGGCCATTCTTATGTTTTTACATAGTAGTAACAAGATTGGGCTCAGCATTTTGCAAGATGGAGACCATTATTTACAATATACAGCTATAGTAATTGTGCATGCAAATATAGCTGTAAAGTGGACCTCTGTTCTAGTGTCTAACCAGTATGTAGGTTTTGGGTCAAGAGCCTGGATTAATAATATCTTTTGCACCTATTAACACCATATCTCTTCTATCCCTTTAACATTCCCCCTCTTGTTTATCAGACAGGAACCCTTTACCATTATCATGTGTTACAAAAGCCTATCGGGAGGTTTGAAATAAGGCTGAGGTTACCCACAAAAGAACCTTGTGTGTATATTTGTCCCATCAGCTAGAAGTTATGGAGGAAGAAACAAGAGTGAGCAGCACTCAGGGCAGATAAGGTAAAGTGGCTTGTGGTATAGCTGCAAAGAAAAACATCAGGGACACAGCATTTCCAGACACCCTGTACATTGTCAAACTAGGGTGCATGTTTCCATTTCCAAAGTTAGGCAGCCATACTCTCTGCAAATATCTAGTAATAAAAAAATAAGAATTATGCTCTGTAACCACTAACTACACTATTTAATATTTACAACTCTAAACTGGCAACAGTTTTACATATAAATTAGGAGTTGTCTGTCAACAGTCAATGTTCAGTAATGGTGAATACCAATTAGGTCTAATGCATGCAAATTAAATGGATCTTCCTAAAATTAGTCTTAACATTCTTCCCAGCTTTTCCTTGTCATTCCCTCCCAGCTGCCAGCTGGAGTGGTGCAGACTGCTCTGCAAAAGATCCAATGTGTGGCACGCAGTTTTATTTTTCCCTTCCCCTTGGGAACATTACCAAGAGTTTGCCAAGGGTGTTGGATAAGGAAATGAGGTGGGGAGAGAGTGAAATGGCATGGCAATGGGGCAGGAATCATACAAGAGTTGGCTGAATGAGATCATGTGCTGACTGTGAAAGGGATATCTGACCTTATGAAAATACAAGTCACCTAGCAAGAAAGTGGAAATGTGGTGTAAGAAGTTCCACGGGGAAAAGAGAAGCACTATTAAAGAGCAACAACAACAGCAACAAACTGAGATCCCTGGGCAACAATGTGGCAAAGAGAACAGAGAACAGACGGGCTCTGCCTATCCACAGAAAGCCCATGCGGTAAGGATAAGAAGAAAGGACACTGGGATCGTTTCCTGTATTTGGCTGGAAGACCACCTCAGACAGTGACTTCCACTGGCCAATGCAAGTGCATGTGTACATGCGCACACAACGTCCCAGAGCCTGCCTCGCTCTCCATGGACACAGATGGCCCTATCCATGCAGAGTCACTGTTCTCTTGCAAATCAGAGTAGGGTGGAGGGGAGCTGGGATGCCAGGACTTAGATGTATGGGGCGTTGCACCATTCCTCCCTTTGTCTGGCAGAGTCCAGCTCCATGGGAGATTCCTGCTCAGACGTGCACAGCCTCTCAGAGGGTGGAAATGGAGCTGGCAAGCGTGACACTACTGCGTTTGAAACCATCTGTTTCTGTGGCTTAAGCTGCCATGTTGGATGTGGTCACTGCCTCTACTTCCCCCCTCATTGGTATAGTCAGTTAAAACAAAGCCCATCCCTCCTGGAGATTGTCCCAGAGTGCAACTGTTCACCAGCCTGGACTGGTCATTTCACTCCCACGGTCTTCCCAAGGTTCTGTAGCAAAGTCAACAGAAAAAAAATGATATAAAAAGTAAATGATTCCTTCCCTGAAGTTCCTCACAGCAGGCCAGTGTTAATGTTCCCATGCCCCCTATTTCTCCAGGGGCTTCTTAAGCAGGCTGGGCAGGTTTCCAACCACTCCTCCTCCTCCTTCAGTGGAGAGACCCAGAAGCCATTCCTTCTTCCTCCAGGTATGTCTCTCTTGTTGCCAAGGGAGACCCACAATAGATTGTACCTTTCCCCTGGTCTCACTCTTACTGGGAGAATGGGAGCTCTTGTATTCCTGCCCCCATTTCCTAGTCAGCATTGCTCCTTAGCCTACAACTCCCTTCAGGCCTGGGAACTGCCATTGCCATGTAGACTGAAATCAGAAAGAGGGTAGGGATGGACTTTGAACTTGTCTTAAAGGGACCAATTCACCCTGTGTCACCAACCATTGATCCAACAAGGGGATCGAGGCCCCCCATGGGTTGCAGAGGCTACTAAAGCCATAGGGCTGGAGTTGCAGCCAGGAAGCCTCTGTGGCTGATCTGTCTGGTGTGAGCTGATTTCTGAGGAACCCTGGTGCCCATTCCTTCTCTTCAGACTGGGCTCTGGGAACAGATGTAAAGATTTTCCTTTTCTGTTCCTTTCAGTTTCCCAGCTGTGCTCTGGATTTACAGTTGCCAATGTTGTCAAAGTCAATACAGTTAAAAATGGCAAAAATATCAGTTTGAGCCTTGATAACTTCCCCCCAACTTCCCACCCCATGTAAAATCAAACACAGACTACAGTCTGCAAGGCCATCCATTACTATTGATCTGTATAACTTGGCTCTGAATCAAACCATCAAAGGAAGAATGGACAAAAGTGCAGGTCCTGATTCCTTACATGGAGGAACTTTTTATGCTGAGATAATGTGAAACATTTAAAAGTCTGTCTGAAAAATGTAAGATGCTGTTTCATTTCTTTTGAACCCGTAACAGTCACATAGTACACAATTGGCTCGCCTGTGGATGAAGGCCCTGCATTTCATGAGAGCAGCTCTCATTTCTATTTTGGGATCAGTTGTGCTTTTGAGGCACTGGCCCACACTGGGGGTGGCGCAGAGTCACACCACCTCAGCAGGATCTCTAGTAGGCATTGTACCAAGCAAAAGGTTGGGTTCCCTAAGGAGAAGAGGCTGAGGTTTATTCATCCCTAGTGACAATAAATACAGCATTAACCATTTCCCAGCTTTTATAGAGAAGCAGCTAGCACAGGATGTATCTCTCAGCGATGAATTAGTAGCTCAAATTTCCTGTAAGCACACTGAGCTAAATCTGTGGGTCCACCAAGCTACATGCAGTGCTAGAACCAGGGTGCGTAGGAGGGATGTGGGGAGAGAAAGATGTCTCTAAGATACCTTTCCACTCCCCAGTTCCTGGACAGAGTGGAGGTTAAATCAGCCCCAGCATAATTAAAAGCAGTCTTTAGGATGCTCTAAATTATTATGCTAGGTAGAATAATACTCCAAGGGCCATTCCCACAGCAGGGGATTTCTGGAATGTTTCCTGCTCTGACTTTATGCTCCCTTCTGCTCCCGGCCTACCGAAGATTGCTCCCGACACATAAACGGGGGTGGGGGGCTGTAGAGCTGACTTAATTGGCTTCAATGCACATGGGGATTGTTTTGTGTCAGAAGAAAACCAGCTCTTGCGTCAGAGCAGCTTTGGGTTACAGCATCACAAAGGCAAAGGAGCTGGAGGCCAGGATCGGGACCAATGCGTGCATGTATCATCTATGGTTCTGTGAGCTAAGTTGTTAAATCTTTAATCCGTCCTTGCTCACGCGAAACTGCCACTGAAATGAATGGGAATGTCATTGGAGTGAGGTGGGAAAAGACTTAAGTTTCCCCGTTCTCCAATATTTATAAGATACAATAACTAAAAAAAGGGGCAACAATTGCTGTATGTCCGGTCCTCCTTCTCTTAAAGATCCAGCCTTTAAAGCTTACGTGATGTCTTACCTTGCTCCTTTTCAATCCTTTTGGCTGCCTTTAAAGCTACTTTTTCAAGGTCTCTTGAATCATGCTACTTAGCATGCGCTGGAAGGACTCAGGATTCAGCCTATTGGTTCACGCTGCACTAATCCTGTTTCTGAAGGTTTCAATTAACAGTGGTCTGAATTGCTTTTTATTTGGGATCATTTCAAAAACTTCTGCAAAGTCATGCAGCCTTGAGAATCCATTTAGTTTCTAGCCATGGTTATAGACGTACTTACATAGCTTTAAATCAAACAAGTGGGATACCCTTCCTTTCTGAGCTCGATCAGATCAAAGAGCCACTGACACTTATCACTGTAAAAACCCACATGAATTATCAAAATGTGGCTTGTTCTAAAGATCTGGTTTGATAGTAAACTTTGCTAAAAAGAGGCTCAGGCATACGCCACATTTTGTTATATTAAAAAGATTGCTCAGCAGCTGCATTTCCATGCACTGACCCCTAAATACTCTGTAGGGCTCCATCTGCTTCCTGCTGTGACAACATAACATCATTTGTGAGAGCGGGGAGAGTAGCGTATACATACCTGCCAACATTTGAAAGCTATTAACAGAGACATCTGGGGAGATAAATAGGAACACATTTTGTAACTCAATTCAAATACATTAGATTAAGATCCTTTTTTTTTTTTTTAAGCTTGGAAAAATGCTAAGCATTAGTAGAGATTTTCCTTCGCAAATAAGTAGTAGGCATGCTTGTGTTCTATATGACCTTGTATATGTCATTATATTATGTAAGCATATACTTGCCAGTTCGTTTTAAAGGTGGAGGGTGCTCCTGGTGAGCAATTACAAGACGAGCTTGGTTAAGTTTGGTCAGACATCATCTTTGCTCCTCTGGTAAAGAAAAGATAAAACATAAAAGACTCAGGCTCTCATTCTGTTACTAACTAGCAGCTGCAATGTGATATAAGAAAGCTCATTACAAATCTTTCTGTGGTTAGGATAAAAGAAAAGGGAAAAATAATCTGTCTATATTCTTATGGGGTTATGCTAAAAAGGGTGTTTGGGGAAAGATGGAAAAATAATACTTTGGGGTCTACAATATTTTCTTATACTAAGCTCTCAAGCTGAAAGGTTAAAAGAAACACTGATGAATAATTTCAGTCCAAAATGTAGGCTTTGTAAAACAATAGATAAATAAAATACAATAAAAAGTTTTACCAATTCTAACAAATAGACCCGTACAATTAAAATCAAAGAAACAGTTGTATGTGGATTTACATTTATGCCTGTAGCAGCCCCAATCCTGAAAATACTTTAAGCATATCAGTCCTTGGGGCAGGGATCTTGAAGTGTTGTGAGGCGCTTAGCATGCTCTTGGATATTAATAAAATTACAGAAGCAGCTTTTGCATAAGTAAAAATGTCTTTTCTGCTAACGAAGGTCGTTTGCTCCTGGCTACAC
Source organism: Eretmochelys imbricata (assembly GCF_965152235.1). Lineage (NCBI taxonomy): Eukaryota > Metazoa > Chordata > Testudines > Cheloniidae > Eretmochelys > Eretmochelys imbricata. Next base: position 195,401,982 of record NC_135572.1, on the reverse strand, counting down.
ATACCTCAGAAGAGTTCATATAGCCAGACTACAGCTAGCCTTGTGGGTGTGTGATAACAAAGGGTGAAGATACAAGGAGCCTTATTCCACACACCTCCACACAGCTTCCTCCTGGCAGCCAGGATCTGCAAGGGAACACAAGAAGGTATATTGGTTAGCAGTGCTCTGTGGGCTACAAGGGATGTGTCTTGGGATGGGGGTTAGGGCCATTTACTGCCCTGTTCCCAATGGACTGGAAAGATCTGAGGTGACATGAGCATTGACTATTACTTTCTAGAGGACCAGCAAGTGCTGCTGCCCAGTGCCCAGGAAGTATAGTGCCTTTAGCAGGCATAATGTCTCTTTCCAGAGAGTGTATGCACTGAAGATGTTCAGCCCTTGTGCTTTGCTGGTTCTTAAGAGCCATATTTTAACCCATCGTGTTTTGTGTGTGACCTCCGTTGTAGAGATGGTTAGTGTCATAAACAGAGCATTATGACTTCAGGGCAGAATTGAGCCACAAGAACAGATGAATTCACTCAAATAAAAATCTTATTTGTAATAAGTGTCCTTAAAAAACAGCAAAAGAAGGAAAAGAATCCCAGAAAAACATGATGCATAGGAATAATTTTTCCTGAATAGAATGTTTTCCATGCGGTATCAGTGGCTCTTTAAGACATGCTCTAATTTAGGAGAAATCTGTGGAATGTGTTTTATGATATTACCGTTTTACTAGAGTCTTTTTCTGAGGAAACAAGATTAACAGCAACATTCCCTCCTTTAGTGACTAATATGCTTGCGTCAGCTAAATTACTACATTGAGGCAGGTTTTTTTTCTTATAAGCACTTGTTCCTCCAGAATTCTACCAAGCTAGACAGGAGTTCCTCCCTGCCTTCTCACCTTCTTCCCCGCTTCCCTGCCCCCCCAAAATGAAAGGACTAGAAATACAAGCTTAATTTTACTCCATCCCTCCTACTGTTGCATAGAAAAGGAAACAAGTGAGATGCATTAGTGTGAAATATCACTTGAGAGGTAAGCAACCAGTAATTGCTCCTTCCTTTAAAAGGCATAAAATGTAAAGCACAAGAGCTAGGCACTCACTAGTGCAATTTATTCAGTGAAATATTATAACTACATTAGTCACCCAGAAGACAAAATGTACAATTGCCATCCACTAAGGTTTTAATGGAGACAAAAGGGGAGCAGAGAGATTATAGCAACAATTCTCACATAAAGGTGAGGGTGCACAGTTACCACTCACTGCTTCTGTAATGGATTGAAATTACATGTGGCAACTCCATGGAACAGAGGAGACCAAAACATGTATTTGCTAAGAGGCTAATGGAAACACATGACGAGAAAGTGATTAACTCCAAAAGTCACTGACTAATCTAATGGGGAAAAGTGAACACTGTTAGCTGGTTGAAGAATTCGTTTTAAGACAGCCAGTGTGCTTGTGTTGCTCTTCTCTTATTTACTGAAGTACAAAATGAGACTTAGAAGGACAAGATCATAAGGCCAAAAACGTAAGCTGGGAAAACTGCTACTCTCTGGAAGTAAACAGTATGGGTGAAATTGTGGCTCCAGTGAAATGAATGGCAAAAGTCCCATTGACTTCAATGGGGTCAGGATTTTCCCCTCATTGTTTCTTCTTTCCCTTTCAAACACAGCACTTGGATATGATTTTAGTCCCAGAGGAAAATTATTTTCTGAGTAAGTTACTTCCATATTGTTGTTCCATGCAATATAAACACTGAAGACAAATTTATTTTAAAATAAAATGTTTTAAACCTTGCAGAAATTCTTACTAATGTTGCAATTAGAAAATATGCCTTATCTTTGTTATTCCTTGTTTCCCTAGTCCTTATTGAAGATTTGTCTTTAGTTCAGTTTCAAAAAATGTGACTTTGATATATAAATATGAAGAGCATCTGTTGTCATGCTAGCTAGGACAAATGTACAAGAGGTGTCAATTCTTATACTTCAGAAGGTGATTGTATAGATATGAATGTGTGATGCCTTCATTTTTGATGTACTGCAACTTTAAATTCTTCAGCACTCTGCTTGTGTGCTTAAGCAGCAGCCATTTTGTTAGAGATGCTGCATCCTATTGAGGGGACAGTGGGAGAGACACACAGGCATTGCTCCCTCTTAGAGACTTTCCATTTGCTCTCAACTAATGATATTTTTCGACTAAAAATATACGATTTCCCTTTGTGTAAGGAAAAACATAACAGACAATAAACTGATCAGCAGCTGTGATCAGGAAATATTTTAATTAAATACTACATAATTAGCTGCATTATAGGTATTTTATGCATAATAAAGGATCTAGTACTGGCTGCCATCAAAGATGAGATACCAAATTAGACAAAAAGAAAAGGAGTACTTGTGGCACCTTAGAGATTGACAAATTTATTTGAGCATAAGCTTTTGTGAGCTTCAGATCACTTCATCGGATGCATCCAGTGAAGTGATCTGAAGCTCACAAAAGCTTATGCTCAAATAAATTTGTTAGTCTCTAAGGTGCCACAAGTACTCCTTTTCTTTTTGTGAATACAGACTAACACGGCTGCTACTCTGAAACCTGTCAAATTAGACAGGCCATTGTTTTGTTCTAGTAAGCCAGTTCTTATTCTTACTCTTAGAAAGCATCATCATTCAGATCCTGGTCCAAAATCCCTTGAAGTTTATAGGAGTCTTTCCATTGGCTTCAGTGGGCTGTGGATCAGGGTTTCAGAGATCAAAATGATAAAGTTTATAGAGGTAGCACCTTTCTTCTACTCTACATAGGTTCTCATACCAACCCCATCACTGTGTCTTCTGATCATCTTCCAGTAGAGTATTAAGTGACTAACATCTGTCCAGTGTGGTTTGTTCTCTCATCCTCTCCCTACGAGGATAATTGTGTGTGTAGTGGGGAGTTATTTAAAATATATATGTGCAGCTGCATGCTTGTAAGAGAGAAGGGAAGAAGGTCTCCACAGGGCCTTTGCTACAAGAATTCTTCCCAGCCACATTCAGGGTTTCTAGGACCCATTTTCATTATTTCAACACTTTTATCTGGTGTAAAGGGAACAGAGTGTGTGTGTGGAGGGTGTGAGCAGGGTGAGGATCACGGCCTGTCATCTTTTATGAAAAAATGTTGCATTTTTTTGTCTCAAAAGCTATACCCTTAACAAAGATACAACTTTGACAGTGGTGCAGAGTGGAATATTTCTCCTAAATATGTATTTCAAAGTTCCATCTAACCCAAGTGTAGATTATTCAGCTGTGATATTGTGCATGTTTCCCTCTAAAAGCGTTGGTGCACATCTTTCACTGGAGCCTATCCAGGAAAGTTGTTAAAATTGTATCACTGAGGAAGCAATACATCTCGAGTCAATCAGCTGGAAGCCAACTGGAAAATAATTTTACAACTCATCTTATCTTTTTTTGTTGGGTTTTGAAAGTATGCTGAATGTGAATATAATTTACAGAGGGTTAGTTGCCAGAGCCAGATATGTCCATAAAAGATTATCTTCACTTAAACGTATACAGCACATCAAAGTTTAAATCAGTGTCATCCTTAGTGTCTGTACTCATTCCTTCTCTTAGATGTTAAGAAGATCCCACTGGAAAAATATTTTTCCTTTCCTGTTTCTAATTAGATTTTGTAACAATCAGTACTCTGTTGCATTTTGCCATCCTGAAAGGCCTCTTGAATATTACAGTATCCTTGTGAGAACCTTATTTAGGACCATAAACAATCATTGATCCTGACAGCAAAACAGTCAGGGCATTCTTGGGCTGCGTGTATAGAGTTGGCATGTCAGCACAAAAAGGGTTGGTCTCTCGTTTAGACATAGATCGTCCCCTCCCTCTGTGGACAGATCCGTCCTCCATTAAACAGAAAGAGACTCCAGCCTGTGGTCTCTATCCCAAGCAGCCTACGTTCTAAATAGACAAGGCAGGTGAAGGGTGGCAGAAAAGGAAGTAATCTACCCATTTACAGCTGGGGAACTGAGGCAGAGAGAGACTAAATGCCTTGCTCAGGGTCACACAACAAGTCTGAAAGAGGCAGGAGTTGAACTCTGAAGTCTAAGTTCCAGTCCAATGCCTTTATCACACACAAACACAACTTCTGCTCTTCCTGAAAGAACAAGTTTCTCTGGGACCCGGAACACCAATGCTCTCAAATGTTTCTTTCCCACTGTGTTCTGTGGTTCCTTTTAGGCTGCTCCCAATCCATATTGTCGAGACTCAATAGTTCCAGGATGATTTTAGAATATTTTGCTTATTTTATAAAACTACACTTAAAGTCTGATCTTTTTTCCATTGCTATCCATGTGGAAACTCCGATTGACCTCAATTGGGTCCCAAGTAAAATGTCCATGTGTACCCCTAATGCTTCTGGAGTCTGCATCAATATAAATGGCAGTACTAAAAATTACCCATTTGAATGCACCCTAGGAAAAATTTGATACCTATGCAATCAGATGTACTCAGAACTACAGCACTATTAAAATACATGGTCTATACCTGAATAAAATAATCAATCACGATACAACTCCACACAATTTTCATGGCTGTCATTTTGCGGCAAACTTATGGCCATTTGGAAGTTTGAGTGACAACAGGGATGGAATTTATATCCTACTGCTCCAAATAAACAGGCCTCTTACAACTTGAGCTAAAGGAGACTCTTCATGAACAATTAATAGTATAGCACCTATGACACACAGCCAAGCATTTCTTATTCCATTTAGCAGAGGACCACAAAGTGTAACTACACTAGTAACTTCATTATATCATTAACTACTGTTTATGTTAAGTTCAGTATCTCAGAGAACAGAGTCATATGGCACAAGTGAGACTAAAATCACAATGTCTTTAGATCAGGAGGCTGCAAGACTCAGATATTTTTATCTAGGATTTTTAGATATACATCTGCTTGGGGAGGTCTAGACACATGATATTGTTTCCATTGCATAAGAGGTTTCCTCTTATAAACTAAGTGACTCCAATCTTGAACTTCGTTTATGCAGCACGAGTTATGTTCTGTATGACTCACAGAGTCTTTGGCAAAGAAAGATGTTTACCCTTTTGTGGAGGGTAAACAGGCTTTTGAGGAATGCCAAACATTGGAAACTCTTAGCTGTGCTCATGAGGGACTGTGGATTTGACTCCATTGGCGAGTTTGCTTGAGTAAAGAGTAAAAACTCAATGGGGACCTCAGGATTGTGCTGTAGTCCAGTTTAGACATCATTCAGCCATAGCATGAAGGGAGGGGGGAAGTTTCAGGCAGCGGTGGAGAGACTTAATTTAAACAAAAGTCACAGGCTGACATGGCCCTAAAGAGCACAGAAAATGGTGTTTGGACATCCTCTCCATTAAGAATCTGAGCATTAACACAGAGCCAGATCTCTGGGCCCAACCAGTGCTTGGCACAGGATACAGGGTGGAGTGAGAAAATAGCTCTAAACTACTTTTCTGCTTCTCTGAGTATCTGCCTCACCAGGGGTTGAACTAGTCCCACAGTGTAACTTAGAGCGGACTGTAGGCTGCTCCAAGTTACACTAACAAGAGTGAACCTCTAGGGATCATCACTGGGTAGGCATCACCCCCTCTCACTTCCAGTCTGTTTGGAAATGACCCCTTTGCCAGGATGGGTCGGAATGGGTGGCGAACTGGTATTATACCAGCTTTATGACACAACAGGATTCCCATTGGGAAATCCCTGACAGGCCTGGTAGGGACAGCTCTCCATTGCTTTTGTACTACCAGAGTGGCAAAAAGTGGATGGAACCAAGCTCCAGTCCACTGACTTCTCTTCCTTGCTCATCCCAAAAAGGGGCAAGGTATAGGCAGAACATTGCTTACACACCTGATTGTACAGTTGCAAGGACACGGCATACAGTTCCACCACTGGAGAGGTAGGCTTTATTACAACTATATATAAAAGAGACTCAAACCAATGGAGACAACAAATAATAATTAATAACTGTACCCTAAGCAGATTTTCTGTGCTTCAAATGAGGGAGTAGAGCTGAAATTCCCCAAGGGACTTTGTTATTGCCAGTTGGTTTTATGTGGAAGTGCTTGGATACTATGGGGATGGGTAATAAAACCAGACACAGACACCACCACTCCAGATTAGTGCACCTTTTGCTTCTTATGAAGTAGAGACAGTCAGAAAAATCATTTCTTTCTGATGAAGGAAATGGCTGAGCATACGCCAAGGATAGATAATACTAGAACTGACAGCTTGCTAAGGAGGATGGATCCAATTAACAAGATCAGTCTTAGGAAATGTGCAATAGTGGTAACTATAACTCTCCTCCTTGGGCTCCTGGATGCATCTACAGGGAGCAAGCAATGGCGATATCCACCAGTATCATATAGGGTCAAATCCTGAGGCCATGACTTGGTTTCTATTTAGTCCTTACTCAAGCAAAAAAAAAAAAAAAAAAACAAAAACCAAACAAACCAAAAACCAAAAAAAAAACCCCACAACAAACCAACTGACCTCAGGGGTTGAGTAAAAACTCAGTGAGGTTATCAGGATTTGGCCCATGGGGAAAAAAAGTACAACTTTATTCCAAGGTAAAAAAAAAATCACTTTAGTAGCATTTACATTAACCCAACTGCAATTTATTACTGGTGAAAAGCTGACAACTTGCTGCAATCAGGCTCTCATATGAATAAAGAGAGAAAGGTGAAGGACAGAGAACACTGCTGATTCATACACTGGAGACAAAGAGAGGAATGAAAAGCAGGAAATCAAAATGATTATACATTACACTACATTGACATCCAGAAGTCACTGATCAAGGTCTTTTTTCCCCCTCCCCGCAACCCACGGGGGAGGAAGTTTGCGGTTCTCTTTGTGGCGATTTCTCCAGTTTGTTCTGTTTGTTCCCATCCTACCACAGATCAGACCACATGACTGTCCCCCAATTTTATGCATCCCTGCACTACCAGGGATCCCCCACTCTTAAAGGGGTACCCCCACCTGGGAGAAGACTGTGGAAAAAAGAAAAGAGATCCAGACTATCTTTTCTATCAGAGCCAGAGTGAGCGAGAAACATGACACTCATCCCTACCTAGCCCATAGAGGCCCCACCCTCTTCCCTGAGCTGATGATTGGTCTATAAATTCCAGTGCTCCCTTCAGTGAAGCATGGGCAACATAGATGATAGCAAATCCAAAGGAAAAAAAAACCCAACAGAAATCATGATACTAACAAGATGTCCTAAATGTCAATCCACCATCACTCTGCTTTTCTCATGTATCATTTCATGATCACTTTTACCCAAATTGCCTTCCACCTTCAGATTCACAAGCAATTCCTCTGTATTGGGAATCAAGTATAAAATGGCTGTGCCCTTTGTTACTGCATCTACTTTCTGAAACAAGAAGTTGTCCCCGATACATTCCAAGATCTTATTGGAAATTTTGTGTTTTGCCATATTACTTTTCCAACAGATATCTGAGTGTTTAAAATCCCTGAGTACTATCAGGTCTTGTGTACTGGATATTTCTGGTATTTGTTCTAGAAATGTCTCATCCATCTCCTCTTCCTGATTTAGTGGCCTATACTATAGTTAATCCCTACATGACATCACCCCTATTTTCCCACCTACACTCCCTAAACAAGCTATACCCTTCTATGCCAATAATCCAATCATGAGACACCAATTAAATCATAATTTATCTTTTGTACTAATACTTCTCTTTCTTCTCATTTATTCTCCATACTCCTTCCATTTGTGTATAGACATCTGAGATGTTGAGCAGATTCCCCGTACCGATTTCCCTCTTGTTGCTCCTCTGACCCTATTGTAATTTTCCATGCCCCGTCCCATCCCCTACTCCTGCCACCACAACATCTAGCTATCTGTTAAGGTTTACACTTACCTGTGGACTTTTATCATCTGCCCTCTTTGAACCTAGTTTAAATCCCTCATCACTAGATTGGTAAGTCGGTGCATGAAAATGCTCTCTCTCCTTCTTGGACAAATGGACCCCATTTCTTCCCAGCAGATCTCCTTCCTGGAATAGCATCCCACGGTCAAAGAAGCTGAAGCACTCCTGTTGACACCCTCTGTGCAGCCATATACTCATCTCCAGGATGTGCGTGTCCCTGCCTGGACCCTTAACCTTTACAAGGACAAGAACACAACCTGCAGCTCTGACCAGATGAGCAGCCTGGGGTAGTGGTCAGAGGGATGGATGAGCCTTGGGAACCTTTCTGTAATGTCTCAGATATGGGCTCCAGGCAGGCAGCACACCGCCTGGGCAACATGTCAGGTCAGCAGATGGATGCCTCCATTCCCCTCAGAAGAGAGTACCCGCGCACCAGCACTCTATGCCTCCCGCTCTTGTGTGTGGGGGCTGTGAGTCTCCCAGCCTTGGGGGAAGGTAATTTCTCCTCCTCAGCCATTGGGGTCTGCTCCTCACTTCTTACTGCAAGTACACCATATTGATTCTTGACTGCACTGGACGGGGGACCTGGATGGGGTGGATCATGGAGCAGAGTTTACTGCCTAAGGTGGTCAGCAGCCAGTCTCCAGCTCATAGAGCAGATGGTTATTCTTCCTCCTCTGAGGCCACTGTAGTCATTGGCTCGCATCTTCCGGCCCAGATGTTTCCACATGCATCCTGTCGATGAAGTCCTGGTGTTCCTGGGTGCTATACAGATGAATCACCTCCAACTGCAACTTTCTTACTGGCTTCCTTAGGGACTTCTTCAATAAACACCTTTTACAGCTGGTGGTTCCCCTGGCCTGGCTTTTCTCAGGAGTGACATGCAGGACGCACTCGCAGAAAGTCAAGACCAGGGCCTGGGTGGAAGCCTCCAGGCTCAGGTTTCTTGCCTTGGGGGAGGGGTGGCCTACAGGTGCAGGCAGAGAAAGAGCTAGCACATAAATTATGTGTGGTATGGTCTTCTATCAGATGGTAATGCAACATCAGCCATTGCCCCATAACCTAGGTGGTCCTTGCAGCACTATTGAATAATAAACATAAGCATAAGAACATAAGAAAGGCCATACTGGGTCAGACCAAGGGTCCATCCAGCCCAGTATCCTGTCTACCGATAGAGGCCAATGCCAGGTGCCCCAGAAGGAGTGAACCTAACAGGTAATGATCTAGGGATCTTTCTCCTGCCATCCACCTCCACCCTCTGACAAACAGAGGCTAGGGACACCATTCCTTACCTATCCTGGCTAATAGCCATTAATGAACTTAACCTCCGTGAATTTATCCAGTTCTCTTTTAAACCCTGTTATAGTCCTAGCCTTCACAACCTCCTCAGGCAAGGAGTTCTGCAGGTTGACTGTGTGCTGAGTGAGGAAAAACTTCCTTTTATTTGTTTTAAACCTGCTACTCATTAATTTCATTTGGTGGCCCCTAACTTTTCCTTATTCACTTTCTCCACAGCACTCATGATTTTATATACCTCTATCATATCCCCCCTTAGTCTCCTCTTTTCCAAGCTGAAGAGTCCTAGCCTCTTTAATCTCTCCTCATACGGGACCCGTTCCAAACCCCTAATCATTTTAGTTGCCCTTTTCTGAACCTTTTCTAACGCCAGTATATCTTTTTTGAGATGAGGGGACCATATCTGTACGCAGTATTCAAGATGTGGGCCTACCATGGATTTATATAAGGGCAATAAGATATTCTCCCTCTTATTCTCTATCCCTTTTTTAATGATTCCTAACATCTCATTTACTTTTTTGACTGCCGCTGCACACTGCGTGGACGTCTTCAGAGAACTATCCATGATGACTCCAAGATCTTTCTCCTGATTATTTGTAGCTAAATTAGCCCCCCTCATATTGTATGTATAGTTGGGGTTATTTTTTCCAATGTGCATTACTTTACATTTATCCACATTAAATTTCATTTGCCATTTTGTTGCCCAGTCACTTAGTTTTGTGAGATCTTTTTGAAGTTCTTCACAGTCTGCTTTGGTCTTAACTATCTTGAACAGTTTAGTATCATCTGCAAACTTTGCCACCTCACTGTTTACCCCTTTCTCCATTCTGAAAATTTACCATTTATTCCTACACTTTGTTCCCTGTCTTTTAACCAGTTCTCAATCCATGAAAGGATCTTCCCTCTTATCCCATGACAACTTAATTTACATAAGAGCCTTTGGTGAGGGACCTTGTCAAAGGCTTTCTGGAAATCTAAGTATACTATGTCCACTGGATCCTACTTGTCCACATGTTTGTTGACCCCTCAAAGAACTCTAATAGATCAGTAAGACATGATCTCCCTTTACAGAAACCATGTTGACTTTTGCACAACAATTTATGTTCTTCTGTATGCCTGACAGTTTTATTCTTTACTATTGTTTCAACTAATTTGCCCAGTACTGACGTTAGACTTACCGGTCTGTAATTGCCAGGATCACCTCTAGAGCCCTTCTTAAATATTGGCGTTACATTAGCTATCTTCCAGTCATTGGGTACAGTAGCTGATTTAAAGGACAGGTTACAAACCATAGTTAATAGTTGCTCAATTTCACATTTGAGTTCTTTCAGAACTCTTGGGTGAATACCATCTGGTCCCGGTGACTTGTTACTGTTAACTTTCTCCATTAATTCCAAAACCTCCTCTAGTGACACTGCAATCTGTGACAATTCCTCAGATCTGTCACCTACAAAAGACAGCTCAGGTCTGAGAATCTCCCTAACATCCTCAGCCGTGAAGACTGAAGCAAAGAATTCATTTAGTTTCTCTGCAGTGACTTTATCATCTTTAAGTGTTCCTTTTGTATTTCGATCATCCAGGGGCCCCACTCGTTGTTTAGCAGGCTTCCTGCTTTTGATGTACTTAAAAAACATTTTGTTATTACCTTTTGAGTTTTTAGCTAGCTGTTCTTCAAACTTCTTTTTGGCTTTTCTTATTATATTTTTACATTTAATTTGGAAGTGTTTATGCTCCTTTCTATTTACCTCACTAGGATTTGACGTCAACTTTTTAAAAGATGCCTTTTTATCTCTCACTGCATCTTTTACATGGTTGTTAAGCCACAATGGCTCTTTTTTTAGTTCTTTTACTGTGTTTTTTAATTTGGGGTATACATTTAAGTTGAGCCTCTATTATGGTGTCTTTGAAAAGTGTCCATGCAGCTTGCAGGGATTTCACTCTAGTCACTGTATCTTTTAATTTCTGTTTAACTAACGTCCTCATTTTTGCATAGTTCCCCTTTCTGAAATTAAATGCCACAGTGTTGAGCTGCTGAGGTGTTCTTTCCACCACAGGAATGTTAAATGTTTATTATATTATGGTCACTATTTCCCAGCGGTCCTGTTATAGTTACCTCTTGGACCAGATCCTGCGCTCCACTCAGGACTAGATCGAGAGTTGCCTCTCCCCTTGTGGGTTCCTGTATCAGCTGCTCCAAGAAGCAGTCATTTACAGTATAGAGAAATTTTGTCTTTGCCTTTCGTCCTGAGGTGACATGTCCCCAGTCAATATGGGGATAATTGAAATCTGCCACTATTATTGAGTTTTTTATTTTGATAGCCTCTCTAATCTCCCTTAGCATTTCATTGTCGCTATCACTGACCTGGTCAGGTGGTTGATAATAGATCCCTACTGTTCTATTCTTATTAGAGCATGGAATTACTATCCATAAAGATTCTATGGAATATGTGGATTCATTTAAGATTATTTAATTTGATTCTACATTTTCTTTCATATATAGTGCCACTCTCCCCTCCCGACCATTAAATAGTTCTGTCCTTGTTTGATGTTTTCCATGAAGAGAAATGTTTTCCCACTGGCATGAATGTACAGTCTAATGTTAACCAATGTTCTAAGGAGGCCATGTATAGAGCAATTGAAAGACATACCAGAGATTAGTTTGCTGTCAGAGACAAAGGGCCAGATTCTCAGCTGGTGTAAGTACCAGAGTGCTATTGAAATCAAGAGAGATGCTGATTTACAGTAACTGAGGATCTGATCCAAAAGGATGCTGAATTTTCACTGTGTTAGTCTAATTTTACAGTCACGTAATTCAACTAAAAATCAGTTAGAATGTGCATGCATTTGTGGCTTTAGTTCTTAATGACATTTTTTTCTACCCGTGTTCTGACATACAGTGGTTTAGTATTTTCCGTTTGGAAAAGTGAACAAATGCAAAGTACAAATTTCCAAACATCATATGGAGATTTAAGAGCAAGGAAGCGGACATTAGCATAACACACAGTAATTATTCTTGTGCCAGTTCCTTTTTTTAATGTCGTTGCTGAGTTGCAGTGACATTAGTAGCATTGAATATTTCCTGAGGACAGCATGTAAATGCCGATGACTTCAGAACTCATTTCCTTTAGCATTCATTTTTAGCCATTTACATGGATTTTCAGGTTAGACAGGCGAGGGATTTTTGTTGGTTAAACATTTTGCGGGGGTGGCTTTAATTTTATTCAGTTTAAGAAGTGCTTTTACTCTCTGCTATTTGTGTTTGCATGCAGTGACATAATTTCACTGTAGTTAACTATAGGGACCCTGGGCTTTAGAATGGGATATGTTAAAGGAAGATGAAAACTTTCCTTTCACATGTGGATCTTCTCACAATGATCCATGCCTTTCCCCCTTCTAGAGTGGATTATTGCAATGCACTTTGCTTGAGACTTATACCTGAAGATTCTTTGGAAACCTTACTTAGTGCAGAGTAAGCAGCCTGTTATTTCTTTCAGAGAGCATGTACAGCACATCCTGCACTCTGTAGTCTGACTTAGTTTCCAGTTCATGTGTGAATTCAGTTCAAAGTGTCTTATTTGATTTATAAAGCCCTAAATGATTTGCATCTTTACTGACTGAGGGACCTCCTCTCTCTCTGTGTTATTCTGTGACAGCTGAGATCAGCTGATGTGCTGAAGCGAACAAATTTAAATTTCAGGGTGTGGAGGCAGGGATCTTTCAGCAAGAGGCTCTTGTCTCTAAGGCAACCTGCTATTGTTGCTCCAAAACAGCCCTAGTTTGTCGAGTTCCAGGGCACACTGACAGGTCCATGCTTTTCTCCAGGTGCACTCTGAGGGGGATTATGACACCCTGACACTCCAATATTCACCATTGTCATGTAACTAGGATATGTTTTGTACAAAGTATGCCTGGTGAGGTATCATTCTAAAAGTCTTGATCTGCTAGACATTAATATCTCATTGGATTGTATGTGCTATCATCATATGTGAAATTATGAAGTTTGGCTATGTATGCGTTACTGAAACATGTTTTGGGGTTGAAAGCACCCACAAGCAGCCTTTCAGGTACAACAGTAAAAAGGCCAAACAATGTTAATGGCTCCCTGAGGAAATGCACACGAGCACAAGGATTACCCCAGGAACTGTGTACAATAGAAATCTCTCAGAGATAGCACTACACAGTGGGAACTGTTTGACCCAGGTCACAGGAAAAGAGCTTTCTAGCAAAGTGAGAAGAAGATATAAAAGGGGGATAATGACATCATGGGCAGACGTCACTCTCCCTGCAACAACACATCTGGAAACATCTGAGGACTGAACAGTGGGAAGTGATAGTCCCAGGCTAGAAGGATTTTTAGCCTGTTTATGAAAGCCTGGGAAAGCCAAGGCAGCTTGTGCCTTAAGAACCTGCCAGCCTGTTCATTACTCAGGGTGAGAATTTGCTAATTTATATCCTACCTATCTAGTTGGTTAAGCTCAGTTTGTGGTTTTTGTTTATTTACTAAGGTAATCTGCTTTGATCTGTTTGCTATCACTTATAGTCACTTAAGATCTATCCTTCATAGTTAATAAACTTGTTTTGTTTTCTTTAAACCAGTTTGTGCAATTCACAACTGGGGGCAAAAAGCTGTGCATAACTTCCTCCACATTGAGGAAGGGAGCGAACTTCATGAGCGTATGCTGTACAGTTTTCTGTGCAGTGCAAGACAATACAGTTTTGGGTTTGCACTCCAGAATGGGTGTGTACTTGAGTGCTGGGTAATCTCCAAGCTGATTCTTCCCATGCAGAGCTGATTTCAGTGTCTGTCTTTCTGCAGCTGGGCATGTCCCTACCTGTGTGTTCTAGACGAGGCTTGAGGGCCTGGCTAAGCAGGACAGGGTAAGAGAGCCCAGACTGGTGGAATGGGTAGGCTCAGTGGTACTCCAATACATCAGGTGGCAACCTGGAGTCAGGGGCAACCCATCACAGGGATGTTTTGGGTTTAGATGGGTGATATTGGAAGAATCATTAATGCAGCCCCGGGCTGTCTTGTGTATACATTTAAATTGGAGCTGTACCTGCTTGAACTTTGTCAAGGGGCTTTTAAAAATCTGCATAAATATGTGAAGTGGCTTTAAGTTTTATTTCTGGAATTGCACACTGCTTGCATACAGGCAAATTATAGGAAATTCAGAGGGCTGGTGGGATTACTCAAAAGGAAAGATTTAAAGAATGTAATATGGTAGTTTGGTTAAGCAGCAACTAATGAGGGACATGATCATCCTCTGCAGCATCTGAATGGCGTAAGCACCAAAGAGGCAGAGGAATGGTTTAGTGGAGGTGTGGAATGGGATGAACCTCAGAAAAGAAACATTTTGGTTCAGTAGCACTTACTGTTGGGAGAGCCAGATCTATTAGATCAGTGGTTCTCAACCTTTTCCATACGGGGACCCCCACCACCTCAGACCCTCGTCTTGTTTAGCTAACTGGTCTTAACCCAGCTCTCAGAAGAAAGACCCATGTATTACATTGCAAAATGGCTTCCAAAGGAAATGGTGGAAGCTGCACAGTCAATGAAATTTAAACATAGACAGGACAGCGTATTGGAGAATACTCTGTAGGTAGCAATCTGTGATTGGTAGGGTGATGTGTTATAGAACTCTTTCCATCTGTACAGTCTATGATTCATTCCAAGTGCACTTGGCAAGCAAAGAAGAAAGACTAAAAATAAAATTGTGACACATTGTGATTTTCAGTTGTGTTTATTTCCCACGTTGCTGCAATAATCCTTGCAAAGAGCTTGCAACTTTAATCCCTCTGTAATAATGGGTCACCACGCCCTGGCTACTGTACAGTGCAGGGCTCAGTTTGTGCTGAATGGATTAGTGTGTGTGCTGTCAGTGCCACTACCTATGGCTGAGTCTGGAGTACCTGCGGGACTTCTTTTTCTGACCTTGTAAAACTAGAAGACCTCCCAATACTGAATTTTACAGGCTGTCCCGCTTTGACCCACAAAATCCCCTGTCCTGTGGGGCTGGCTGGGCTTGGCTCCCCACTCTGGGTATTGCAACTTAGTCCCTGGTGCACAGGGTCACAGTGCCGCTTGCTCAATTTAGGCCTGGCAGGGGGGCTGAGCCACGCTGGAGCAGCACTGTGACCCTGTGTGCCAGGGGGCCAGTCACAACACCCCAAATGGGGAGCCAAGCCCAGCCAGCCCCACAGGACAGGAGCTGCCGCTGCTGCTGCTGCTGGGTGAGTGCAGAGCAGATTCCCGCTGCAGATCCACCACCTGGGCCTCCCTTCTCCTGGGGGCAGTCCCTATTCCTCAGCCTCCTACCCTTCAGGGATAGGAGCCCTCCCACTTGAAACGTTGGGAGGTTGCTAAGACATTTAATTCCACCTCCTTCCACTTTGACGGTAGATATTTCTACATTCACAAGGTTGTGCAGGCTGTCCCAGTCAATCAAACTCATTGCATTTAAACAAAGTACTATCAAATAGGAAAGAAACAGAGAAAATGAAAGATACCTACTCTTGGCTGGTTTCAGCTCCAACTAGCTGAGCTAGAATGGCCTGTGAAACTTATTGAGATTGCAGGTAGGTTGCAATTAGTCCCATATGGTTCATAATTCATGTCTTTAGCTGTTCCTTGGAGCTGCTGGCCCAGTCTGTTTGGTCTAAATGTTTGTTGAAATGGTGTGAGGTGGACATGATGCAGCGGTGGCCACGTGCTTTCTTCTCTCGGAAGCAACCAGCACACCATCCAATATCTAGGGAATTACCCCCAATCCACATCTGTCCACACATCAGAGCCTGTTGCTTCTCAGTCTTTTGGCGCTGTTTGGCCTAGGATAGAAGCATGAGTTATTGACACAGAAATTACATAGACATCGAGTAGCCTAATGCAACATTATTACTCCTCAAGTAGCTCATTTGCCTTTCAACCCCTCTTCTCCTTGTACAGTCGATTGTACATGCCATATGATTTTTCCAGAAAGATGCTCTATCCAGTACATATTGACAGATAGCTAAAAATAGGAATTTCCATCCCGAGGAAAATTCTGACATTTCAAAATTTGTTTTCACCCCAGATCATGATGAAAAGTTGAAGTAACATTTTTCATGGAATGGAAAGTTTTGAAAAATCAGTCAAGCATTTTCTGTCAACAAAACAACTTTTCAACAGAAAATTCCTGCCTAGCTCTAATATGAGGCTGCTTTGTAAAATTATTAAAGTTGGCATAAGTACACATTGCATGTTCTTTACAGAATCTATCAGCTGGTACCAGCCTTCTGCATTCAGTATTGTAATTTGAGTGGAAGCAATATGAGGAGCACCCAGCATCTAAGAACACCATCTGACCATTCGTCTGCATCACAGAGGGCTACCCTGGCCACTTGAGGTACATCTACACTGCAGTAAAAATCCTGTGGCACTGAGTCTCAGATCCCAGGTCAATTGACTCAGGCGTGTGGGGCTAAAAGTTACTATGTAGATGTTAAGACTCAGGCTGCAGCCCAGGATCTGAGACCCTCTCCTTCATGGAGTTTCAGAGCCTTTGTTCCAGCCTGAACCCAAATGTCTACACTGCAATTTTTAGCCCCCCAGCCCGAGCCTGCAAACCCGAGTCAGCCATGGGTCTTTTATTGTAGCATAGATGTACCCTTGGAGTCGCATGTTCAAAAGTAAAATTTAAAAAAAGTCTTAAAATTGTATGATAGTGTTTTTTTGTATGATTTAGTTTTAGTTATAGAGGGGAGATAATGGAAGAAAATCTTCATTTGGTTTCTCTTTAAGTCTAACAATCTAACCTTTTAAGAAACTGGGGTATAGTTATATTTTTCTCCTGAACATGTTTAAAATATATTTTAAAATGCATGGCTTTTTTAGAGTCCTTTCTCAACACACTCCACTCCCATCATCTTCCCACACTGGTTAGGTTTGGAGAGCCCTAAGTGTTTTGTGGTTTTTCCCCCATTGTGCTGTGGTGATGTTTGGGAAACCATACTCTAGTAATGACTAATACTTATTAAATAATTAGCAGTTTCCAATGAGTTTTGGAAAGAGCCCCTTCTACCCTTTGTCTTATTCCTGGAGTGATGTGGAGGCTGTCAGCATGGAGACATAAATAAATGGTAAATAGTTACATTACCTCCAGAACTCTGTCTGGCTATGATCAGGATTGGCTCTAGGCACCAGCAAAGCAATTTGCTTGGGCAGTTGCGCTCTCAGAGCTGCAAATTTTTTGCTTGGGGACGGCAAAAAACCTGGAGCCGGCCCTGGCTATGATCAGTCACATAAGTATGGAGAAAATCCATGAAGGGGAAGTGAAGGGTCAAATTCTGTCAATTTCATCAATCCACTACCAATGAAAACAGTAGTTGTATGTGGCTAATCTTAAAAAATTTGGCCTGAAGCCTTTTTAATAGGTAAAAATGAGCAGTATTATCTAGAAACCCTTCTACACATTGGAATATTGCACTCTGTATGCCTCCAGGAGGAAGCAGTCAGCAACAGAACTTTATGAAAGTAATGTATTACACTGTGGATGCAGAGCCCTGGCGATTAACCCCTCTTGGATTAAATGGCTAGCTCCCAGAATGTGCTGAAACTTTCTTGACCAGTGATGTGAACCATTTGGTTTAAAACACAGCTGTTGTGCAGAGCTGGGAGCTGAAGCACAGAGATAAGGGAGGGACAGAATTCACAAGAGGAAATCTGCAAGATAAAAAAAAAACCCTAAAAACAAAACAAAACCTGAGAGAGAGAGAGAGAGAGAGAGAAAATCAGACTGAGGCAATATTTTTGTTAACAGAAAAAAAATCTCCCCAGGCAGGATTCAATCGGTAGTCTTAAATCCCTAAATAAGTGTCTTAGGAAATGGGTATTGATCCTTGCCTAGAAGATAGGGCCAAAGACATTCATCAAAGGGGCAGATGAAAGACCTGGTTTTTACTGATCTATAAACACAGGGAGTCTGTGGGGTCCCCTCTTTATTGTTATTTCCCCTCTACCCACACCCCTTTCCATGCAGTTCGCACATGTTTTGAAACAGGAATCGAGGTAAAATTGTTTTAATCTTTACTTGCCTTTCCCCTCCCCCTCCCTGCAGTCTATTTACGCTGAAGATAAAAGAGCCTGAAATAATAACCATTAAGAGCCCAGCTATCCCAACAGAATTTACATGGATCTGATTATATTCCTGTTCATAATTGCTCTCCTCTTCTTTGTTTGTTTCCTTTCAAGTCGTTAGATTTACACCCTGCATGCCTCAAGCTGTTTATTGTGTTTCATGCCACCGTGAGTGAGAGTGGGGTTAATAAACTTGGGCTTGGTGTTTTCGTCTCCATACAGGCTTCTCTGTCTCCCAGCTGCCAGGCACATTTTGTCCAGCTGGCAGTCACAAGAGAGTCTGATGCTCATTGATATGCCTTTGGCAGGCTAATGCAGGCAGACGGCCCTTGGAGAGGTTGGGCATGCTTTTTCTCTCTCTTTGTTCTGTTTTCATTAAAACCATTGAATAAGGAGGTGTAATAAGAAGGAAATTCTACTCCTACAACATTCCATTGGGATTTTCAAAAGGGCCTAAGGCTATGTCTTCACTAGAAGAAAAGGTGTCTCCTTAACACAAGTCAACCAACTCAAGGTAAAATTCTAGTGAAGACAAGGCAGTTGGTAGTTTTCATACAAGACTAGGCTCCCGCAATGCAACTTGCTAATTTGTATGAAAACCACAAACTGCTTTACCTTCACTAGAATTTTACCTTGAGTTAGCTGACTTAAGAAGACACCTTTTTTTTTTTCCAGTGAAGATATAGCCTAAGTTATTTAGAAGCACAAGTACCATTCACTTTCCTTGGGTCCTATGATCCTAAAGGCATGTCCATACTTGCACAAGTTGCAGCATTTTAACTAAAGGTGGGATGATTTAGTTAAACCAGTGGAACGTTGTGTGTGGATGCTCTCACATCACTTTAAACCTCATTTCTACTGGATTAACTTGAACCTGTAAATTACAGGTTTAACCTAAAAAGAAAAGGAGTACTTCTGGCACCTTAGAGACTAACCAATTTATTTGAGCATGAGCTTTCGTGAGCTACAGCTCACTTCATCGGATGCATACCGTGGAAACTGCAGCAGACTTTATATATACACAGAGAATATGAAACAATACCTCCTCCCACCCCACTGTCCTGCTGGTAATAGCTTATCTAAAGTAATCATCAGGTTAGGCCATTTCCAGCACAAATCCAGGTTTTCTCACCCTTCACCCCCACACACAAATTCACTCTCCTGCTGGTGATAGCCCATCCAAAGTGACAACTCTTTACACAATGTGCATGATAATCAAGTTAGGCCATTTCCTGCACAAATCCAGGTTCTCTCACTCCCTCACCCCCCTCCAAAAACCCACCCCCATACACACACAAACTCACTCTCCTGCTGGTAATAGCTCATCCAAACTGACCACTCTCCAAGTTTAAATCCAAGTTAAACCAGAACATCTGGGGCGGGGGGGGGGGGGGTAGGGAAAAAACAAGAGGAAATAGGCTACCTTGCATAATGACTTAGCCACTCCCAGTCTCTATTTAAGCCTAAATTAATAGTATCCAATTTGCAAATGAATTCCAATTCAGCAGTTTCTCGCTGGAGTCTGGATTTGAAGTTTTTTTGTTTTAAGATAGCGACCTTCATGTCTGTGATTGCGTGACCAGAGAGATTGAAGTGTTCTCCGACTGGTTTATGAATGTTATAATTCTTGACATCTGATTTGTGTCCATTTATTCTTTTACGTAGAGACTGTCCAGTTTGACCAATGTACATGGCAGAGGGGCATTGCTGGCACATGATGGCATATATCACATTGGTGGATGTGCAGGTGAACGAGCCTCTGATAGTGTGGCTGATGTTATTAGGCCCTGTGATGGTGTCCCCTGAATAGATATGTGGGCACAATTGGCAACGGGCTTTGTTGCAAGGATAAGTTCCTGGGTTAGTGGTTCTGTTGTGTGGTATGTGGTTGTTGGTGAGTATTTGCTTCAGGTTGCGGGGCTGTCTGTAGGCAAGGACTGGCCTGTCTCCCAAGATTTGTGAGAGTGTTGGGTCATCCTTTAGGATAGGTTGTAGATCCTTAATAATGCGTTGGAGGGGTTTTAGTTGGGGGCTGAAGGTGACGGCTAGTGGCGTTCTGTTATTTTCTTTGTTAGGCCTGTCCTGTATATATTTTAGGTTTAAACCAATACAAGAGCACTCAAACACAAAGTTACACTGGTTTATCATTACACCTTTAGTGTACGTACTAGGCATAAGTCACTTAGGCACATTTGAAAAATCCCGTCCTCAGGGATTGTCTGTTTGAGAAGCTTGCACTGTTATAATTTTAGCTGTGAATTTAAACATGGGACATTCTCCTCAAGACAGCCAGAACTGTAAGCTACTATGTTATCTCTCTGCCTCAGAAAGACAGCTCTGCTGGAACGTAGATTGTTTATCAGCTCCCTTACTCTCCAGTCTGATCACCTCACCAGCAAACTCCTCAATAGTGCCTGTCTTAACCTTGCCCTGCAGGTAACAATCCGTGAGCCCACTTCTCGACCTCCCCAGAGATGTCCCTCTGCAGTGTCCGGTCCCTCTCACTGGACACTCAGAAATTATTGTTTGCTGCCTCCAAATGCCAGTCTGTTAGGTTAGCAGAGGACCCACACTTCACTTCAATATTCAGCACTGAGATGGCTCTGTACCACAACAAGAATAAATTTATAAATAAAGTACACAGGGGTTCAGTGATACCAAGCAAGAGATAGAAAAAGGTTACAACCAAAACCAAATAAAACACCCTTTCTAGTGTCTAAGGCTTAACTTTAGCAAGCTACAATCTATCTAAATAGCTCTCTCACTTATATCAAGCTACCAGCAACTCCAGCCCTTCTGGCAGGAGAATCAAACATTCCCAGAATCAGAAGTTATTCAACTTTGTTCCCTAAGTGAGGGATAATTAAAATGTCTTTTTGCTCCTTGTTATATTCCTTAAAGTCCATTGTCTTTGCTTCAAGAACCAGGGAGATCACCTGGGAATTCAGACTTCAGACTGTTTTCAGATGTGCTCACCAAGCTGTTTCTCTGCCACTTGTTAGCTTGATTGCTTTTTTACCATACATGTAAATGTACTTGCATTGCCCTCTGCCTGTAATCAAGCCAGGCAGACAGGTAGCTAAGTACACAGTCAGTAGTTCTGCAACTTTGTATCTGATTTCCTTCAGAACTCTTAAGTGAATACCATCTGTTCCTGGTGAGTTATTACTGTTTAAGTTCATTTTTGTTCTAAAACTTCCTCTACTGACACCTCAATCTGGGACAGTACTTCAGATTTGTCCCCTAAACAGAATGACTCACGTGTGGGGCTCTCTTCATATCTTCTGCAACGAAGACCAATGCAAAGAATTTATTTAGTTTCTCTACACTAGCCTTATCTTCCTTTAGCACCTTGATTATGCAGTGGCTCCACTGATTGTTTGGCAGGCTCCCTGACACTGCTATACTTTAAAAAAGTTTGCTATTTGTTTGTGTGTCTTTTATTAGTTGTTCTTCAAATTCTTTTTTAGCCTTCCTGATTCTACTTTTAAACTTGACTTGCCAGAATGTACTCCTTCCTCAGTAGAATCTGACTTACAATTTTTTTTGCTTTGTACCGCCTCTTTTACTCTGCTGTGTAACCAGCATGGCATTTTTTTTTTTTTGGTCCTCTTACTGTTTATTTATCTGGAGTACACATTTTGTTTGAACCTCTATTATGGTCCTTTTAAATAGCCTCCAAGCAGTTTGCAGAGATTTCGCCCTTGTAACTGATCCTTTTCATTTCCATTTAACTAGCTCCCTCATTTTGTGTCGTTCTTCTTTTTGAATTTAAATGCTACTGTGGTGGATTTCTTTGGCATTTTCCCCCCTATTACCAACTGGTTCAGCTATATTCACCTCTTGGACCACAACCTGTGTTTCATTCAGGCTTGTTTATTAACTGCCTCCATAACATACATATTTCAGACACACATACATAACTCTTTACACACAGACCATTAATATACATCATGCAATGATTTTCATGACCAGCATGTCAGCTGTTTTTACATAACACATTACAAGACATTGTTTTGCTAAATATTCTCAGAACAGCATGTTGGGTGAGCCCTTTGCCAGTTGGCATAAAGGGGCTCTTAGAGTCACAAAACCGATATTGTTAAACTGGTACAACCCACGTGGACATTTATGGCCTGAGGCTGGCATATCTCTAACTTAAGTTGATTTGGAACAGTGTGAGTAATCAAAAATAAGCCATTCAGACTGAAATAACAGTTCCCTGTCACTTTTTGCACTGGTTTAGGTCTGTCAGTTTAAAGACTGCTCTGTTATCTTATTGCTGCCTTTTTTTTTTGTAGACAAGTCCTCAGCCCAATGATCATTTAGGCACTCAGGGCTAGATTTATGAAGGCATTTAGATGCAGATAGGAGCCTAGTGGGCACTCACTCAGGTGAGTTTGAAAATCCTGCTAGGTGCCTATCTGCACCTTTAGGCACCTAAATACCTTTTTAAATCTGCCCTTTATATACTGTGGTGATGACTGAAGTATAGATGTCTTGCAAACTGTTGGTCAGCTAGATAAACATAAATAAACAAATCTGAGGACTGGGAAGAATTGGGCACCGCCCAACTGCTGCCATGGAATCATTATGCTGGATTTGTGCCATCAGAATATTTTCCTTGGCAACTGAATGATGTAACAAGCACATTATTATGATGTCATTGAAGGTGCAACAGAAAAAGAAACTGGACTCTGAGGGAGAAAGCTCTAACAAATACATTAAAATCTGCTACATTAGCAAAGAAAATGCAGGAAAATCTAATCAAAATAAAACAGTTTGTTGTCTAAATGATCTTTCTTGTAAAGTTTGCCCTGTTGGAAAGTTCCTATTTAAAGTTTCTTAATTGAGGAAGTCATAAGACGTTTAGATGGGTGGTCTGTCAATCCATTTGTATCTTATTTTTATTGTACGCATTACCATGGTACTTGAGCATTACTGTGTGAACTAGAGCAGAGCTTAATTTTTCAAACAAATACTTTATTTCCTGCAAAATGTGGTTTTGCTTGACTCAAAGCTATTCATGAATTTGATGCAATAGTTTTGGCCAGGAAAAACTTGTTCAAGGGCAGCAAACTCTTGGGTGTGTGTCTCCTCATCCATGTCCCTTTCTATGCTTTATCCCAGTGTGCAGGGCACTTGCCTGGGATGTGGGAGACCCAGGTTTGAATCCTCACACTGGAACAGGCACTTGAGTTCTGATCTTCTCCCTTCCATTGGAGCAGTCTAACCACTAGTCTATAAGCTATCCTGTTCTCACAGTTTCTAATCTCTCACCAACAGATCAGGGGTATTTAGGTCCAAGCCTAGTTATCATAAGCAAAAATGCGTTCATTGTCATTGTTTGAAAAAACTTAAAACAATCAAAAGGAAAGCTTTGTATTGTTTGTAAGTGAAATCTGTTTTCTTGCCATGTCAGGCTCATTTATAGCTCATTTGGCAAATAATGCTTTCCTTGGCTGGTAAAGCTGATTGTCAGAACCCCCACATTTTTAAAGGCATAGTGGGATAGTATTCCCAAAACTCCTGCACAGGGGCCTGGCAGTGAGACAGTTAATCAAACAAAAAGGACAAGTGTATGTGACTGAGCCCTTTATAGCTAGGACTGAGTATGTACACATTTTATTGTCTCTGACAATCATCATGGTGAATGGTAACAGGTAACAAAACTGGAGGCCTACATGTTCAGTAAGTACGCTCAGTGTATGGATATATGAAATATTGTTCATAAATAGGATTGGAAACTTGCTTATTAACATAATCAGAGAGACTTTTCCCAGAAACCTTGGCCAGAGTCCTGGCACTAAGACAATGAATCCAAATAGATAAGCAAGGATGTGACCAGCCCTTCACCCTTAGGACTGTACTAGGATGACCAGATGTCCTGATTTTATAGGGACAGTCTTGGTATTTGGAACTTTATCTTATATAGGCGCCTATTACCCACCCCGCCCCCCGCACACCGTCCCGATTTTTCACACTTGCTGTCTGGTCACCCTAGACTGTGCACATACATAGAACCACAATTACTTTGTGTGATTATGACAAGAGAAAACTGAATCTAAATTCTGCTCTAAGCCACCAAATATTGTTTCCAGTGGAGTGCTTCCACTCCATCAGATAGGAACCAAAGTATATATATTTTTTTAAATTCAAGGTTCATGTAGGCAGAATACACACTTGTGTTCTTGAGGAAAGGAAAAGGTTTAACATTTTGTTGTCCTCCCTTATAGAAAACTACCATGGAGTTTAACAGATATGAAACCAATACAATTCTATAGAAATTCAACAAGGCACTAATTACTCTTAAAAACTTTAGAGGATGATATCCATTCACTAGGCTTTTTAAATTATCCTATAGAAGTGATATAATTATCTATTAAATCCTATAGAATTAAAACAATCTACAGAAAGGCTACAATTTTCTCTTAAATTCTATAGGGCTTTTCCATAAGGTCTTCATATCTCCTCCTACCTCTCTCTCTTTCTAAATATCTACCTACTGGTGTAACCCAGTGTAGCACAGTCTGGGACTGGTCCACTTAAAACAGTGGTCCTCAACCTATTTACCATTGTGAGCCACATATGCAGCTCTCTATGTGCTTTGTGTGTGGCATCCACACAATATATATACTACTTGTATGGCCCCGAGGATGTCACATGGGCTGCAGCTGTGTGCTGATTGGACTGCAACTGGCCCACGGGTTGAGAACCACTGACTTAAAAGGATGAGTATATCCCAGCTTCCAGCTAATTGCTCATTTAATTCAAGTATTAGGCATTATTATTATAAATATGTATTCAGATTTTGTGGAGGGAAAAATGTTTTTGTAGAAAGATCTGTAAGCAGATTTGTGTATTCTTTACATTTGGGCAGGCCAGCCCATCTATCTCCAATACCAAGTTGCAAAATACTGACTAGGATGAAATTAATGGTTCATAAGTAAAGATGACTCAGTGCAGTTGAAAACCTTTTCTGATTATTTTTTTTTCTTTTTAAATGTATTTAAGCATAGATTTAAGCACTATGTAGGTGGAAATATTTAAAGGTTAGTAAGGGTGAAGTAATCTCAGAGGGCTATTTGTTAGGGCTCAGCAGCATAGCTTAAGCAGTAAGGTATGTCTAGCTTCTTCCCACCAAACTCACATGAACAAGCTGCCACATACAGACATGCAGAAGATTAAACATAACCACATCTCTCTCTTTATTTAAACAAAGGGTCCAATTCTGTCACCCCTACTCATGTTGAGCACTCTTTATTCACATAAATAATCCTCCAATTAGCAGTCCTGGGATGATGGGTGATGAGTCGGGATATGTAATTCAGGCCTGCAGTGATCTTTTAGGTAGCTGAAATCACTGTGAGGCCTAGTGGTGGCTCTTTGGTGGAAATCTATATAGGGTGTGTGGTTTTTTTTTTCCCCTTTCACATTTGTAACTGCTTTGCTGCTGTAGGAACCGCTGTGCATGTGTACCATTCTGCACATGGACACATCTGTACCAGCTGACTGGAGGGTAACTAATGTAACACTGATTTTTAAAAAAGGCTTCAGAGATGATCCTGGCAATTATAGGCCAGTCAGCCTAACTTCAGTATTGGGCAAATTTTTGAAATTATATCAAGAACAGAATTATCAGACATACAGAGGAACACAATATGTTGGGGAAGAGTCAATACGGCTTTTCCAAAGGGAAATCATGCTTCACCAATCTATTAGAATTCTTTGAGGGGGTCAACAAATATGTGAACAAGGGTGATTCCATAGATAAAGTGTACTTGGACTTTCAGAAAGCATTTGACAGGGTTCCTCACCAAAGGTTCTTAAGTAAAGTAAGCAGTCATGATATAAAATGGAAGGTCCTTTCATGGACTAATGGCTGGTTTAAAGATAGGAAACAGGGTAGGAATAAATGGTCATTTTTCCCCAATGAAAAGAAGTAAATAGTAGGGTCCCCAAGGATCTGTACTGGGGCTTGTGTTGTTCACCATATTGGTAAGTTATTTGGACATGGGGTAAACAGTGAAATGGCAGAGTTTGCAGAGAATACAAAACTATTCAAGATAGTTAA
Source organism: Eretmochelys imbricata (assembly GCF_965152235.1). NCBI lineage: Eukaryota > Metazoa > Chordata > Testudines > Cheloniidae > Eretmochelys > Eretmochelys imbricata. The sequence goes on along the minus strand of NC_135572.1, from coordinate 195,375,612 downwards.
GTCCAAAGCTGACTGCAAAGAGTTACAAAGGGATCTCACAAAACTGGGTGACTGGGCAACAAAATGGCAGATGAAATTCAATAAGTGCAAAGTAGTGCACATTTGAAAACATAATCCCAACTATACATATAAAATGGTGGGATCTAAATTAGCTGTTACCTCTCAAGAAAGAGATCTTGGAGTCATTGTGGATAGTTCTATGAAAACATCCACTTAATGTGCAGCAGTCAAAAGATCTAACAGAATGTTAGGAACCATTAGGAAAGGGATAGAAAATATCATAATGCCACTATATAAAGACACAGTATACCTACACCTCACATATTGCACGCAGTTCTGGTTGCCCCATTTCAAACAAAGATATATTAGAACTGGAAAAGGGACAGAGAAGGGCAACAATAATGATTAGGGGTATGGAATAGCTTCCATATGAGGAGATATTTAAAAAAACTGGGACAGTTCATCTTAGAAAAGAGACGAATAAGGGGACATGGTCAGTGTGTTGTGGATGGATTCCCCACTGACCGTGTGTCTGGTACTAGGCCCATTTCTGACACCCCTGTGCCGCTGATGGGGAACCCCGTGTGATGACACACACAGGTTATTGGACAGTGGAGACACACAGGTAGAGGATGTCCTAGGCACCTTGGACCCTCCAGTGTTAGAATTAGAAGTGCAGGGGCCTATGCCAGTAGCCGAGGGACCCTCGAAGGAAACCTCTCCATCCGTCAATCAAGAGGATGTTCCCCCTACCATGGCAACAGAGATTCTCAATAGACAAGACAGGGTGATAAGATCAGTAAAACAGTTAACTTATGATGCACCTGGGGTGACTAGTGAGGAGCCAATACATTTAGCACACAGGCTTGTGGAAGCTAAAGTGGGCTTCCTGAGGCCCTTTGGAGGAAACCAATGAGTTGGTATAAAAGGAGTGTGATTTGTCAGGATGACAAATTCTCAGCTGGGGGGAGGATGTAAGCAGAGTCAGGGTGAGCTCCACCCTGACATCTGGTGGTGAAGTGTGGCAAGTTGTGGAAAAGAACTTCAGGGGCTGATCTCATTTGCATAGGCACATCCGCCCCTCCTAGAATGAGGCCATAGCTGCCCAAATGGTCACTTTGGCTGCTGTGGGATTCCCAGTGTCTCTGTTATTAGGGCAGGAAGAATAAATTATTATTACCCTGATTATGGGAATCAAGGACAGTGGAACTGCACTTGGCCTTTTGTTATGATGGAGGGACTCATCATCAACTAAGTAGCACTTGCTAGGCAAGGGACATGGGTTCCAAAAACTCTGTGAATTGAGAGAGGCTGGGGACAAGTATTAACACTTGGTGGCATGGGCCCCCTGGAGAGGGCCTTACATGCTAATTGCACTTCCTCCTCTCTCCACTGTGGAATATCAGAGCTAATTTTGATTCCATAAGGAGTCTAGTTACAGGCTGCTGAGCTGAATTCACTTCGGGCTAATGGTGCACCAGCACTGAGGCTCCCCTACTACAAGCTGAAATCACAAAAGAGCTAAACTTACTAAGAGCTGAAATCACTGAGTGTTGTGTTAAGTAGTTGGGGAGCTTGAAGATATATGGTAGAGCAGTTTGCGGTACGGCGAGCAGAGCAGAGCGGCTGGTAGAGGAGAGCAGTTTGCTGGATGTCTAGAGCAGCCCTTGGGGTGACTGGCAGAGCGGAGCCCCATGGAGAGGTGGGGCCATCAGCTTTGGACCATGTAAGGTGCCCCTTAACCCCCACCCCCAATCTCCATCCAGGTTGGGAGGTAAAACGCCGCAGGTAAACTTTTGAACTCTGGGGCTGCCCTGACCAGGGACAGAGACTTTTGGGTTGTTGGACTTTTGGGACTTTGGGTGATTTTGGGTTGCTGGACTCAAGAACTAAAGGGAAAGGACATGCCACAATTTGTCTAATTTCAAGTCTAAACTTCCCAATGACCAGTTTATATCCATTTGTTCTTGTGTCCACATTTGTACTGAGCTTAAATAATTCCTCTCCTTCTCTGGTATTTATCCCTCTGATATATTTATAGAGAGCAATCATATCTCCCCTCAACCTTCTTTTAGTTAGGCTAAACAAGCCAAGCTCCTTGAGTCTCCTTTCATAAGACAAGTTTTCCATTCCTCGGATCATCTTACTAGCCCTTCTCTGTACCTGTTCCAGTTTGAATTCATCCTTCTTAAACATGGGAGACCAGAACTGCACACAGTATTCCAGGTGAGGTCTCACCAGTGGCTTGTATAACGGTACTAGTGATGTTTGTTTTTAGTATTTTCATCACAACACAGTTATGTAGAAAAGCAAAGATTAGCAAAAATGTACACAATAACAAGAAATATAGACGAGCATGAAACATACTCAGCTCTCACTAAGATCATGGTTGCAATAACTATAAATATTTCTAATGAACCTATGAAATGTGGCTTACCCTTTGCAGGCATTCATGCAAACTCTGAATTTTGGTTCATGTGGGTTCTCACCACTGAGTTTTACTTTGAGATTCCAAAATGAATTCTCAAGTCAGATTCAGCCAGAATGGCTAAACTTTGCCAGGCTTCATGTGGAAACAAAGAGAAACTACTAATCCTGTGGTTTCCAGCTGAAAGCACAAATGGACCCCATTTTGCTTGAAACTGATCACTGGTTCACTGAAATTTCAGCTCATATCCATTTGAAACTAGTGCAGCCAGACTTGTTCTGAACTTGGTCCAGATTCACAACAAAATTTCATTAACCTCAGCAACCGTGCCTCAACTTTTGGATGTGTTTAAAAAAATATTGCACAGGGTTGTTTTCTTATAGGGAATGAGCCAGTTTAATCCCTGGTGTAATTCTATTGACTTCTTCCCAACCAGCCATACAGCGAGACTTTTTGCAACGGATACAAAAAGATATGCAAATACAACCGGGGAATGTAAGACAAACTCTAATATACTTCTACTGTACTTAGTGATATGCTGCCAATATTTTTGAAATGTCCACCCACTATTCTCTGATAAGTCATATATTCCAAGGCTGTGTGTGTGCTGCAGAAAGGGGAATAGAATCTTTTTCCTTTTTTCTCTCCATTTAAAGAAAATCATTTCTGATAAACATGATCCCAGAGCGACACAGTACCATTTGGATACAATTAACTTAGGCTTGAATAGAAACAGGGAGTGGCTAAGTCATTATGCAAGGTAATCTATTTCCCCTTGTTTTTTCCTACCCTCCCCCCCTCAGACGTTCTTGTTAAACCCTGGATTTGTGCTGGAAATGGCCCAACTTGATTATCATACACATTGTAAGGAGAGTGATCACTTTAGATAAGCTATTACCAGCAGGAGAGTGGGGTGCGGGGAGAGAAAACCTTTTGTAGTGGTAAACACCCATTTTTTCATGCTTTGTGTGTATAAAAAAGATCTTCTATACTTTCCACAGTATGCATCCAATGAAGTGCGCTGTAGCTCACAAAAGCTTATGCGCAAATAAATTGGTTAGTCTCTAAGGTGCCACAAGTACTCCTTTTCTTTTTGCGAATACAGACTAACACGGCTGTTACTCTGAAACAGTACCATCTGGCAAACAAACATATTAAGATGAATTTTACAGGGAATATTTATACGTTGTTCCTGAAAACTTTGACCATATTGATAGACGATCATGGTGTTGCACTTGTATAAGTTAAAGTGGAAGTGGGATAGAAGACCATGTAGCTGATCTAGGGTATCCTTCCTTGGGCATAGTTACTGAAACACTTGACATTTGGTATATTCCAAAAACAAAAAAAAATGTGCTCTTTAGAAGTATCTTCATGAGCCATAGGGATAAGTCCTCTCTGGTAGGTGTGACTTAGCAGCTTGTAAGGACTTTGGGTGCAGGGACCACTTTTTTGTTCTGCGATTGTACAGCGCCTAGCACAATGGGGCCCTGGATATATATAAATAAATAAATAATAAACTTTGAATATAAATAAATAATAAACCAGATGGTGAGGGAGCAGGTGAAATTCCATCTTAAGCAATCAAATCTTCACCTCCTACCCCCACTTTCGTCTGGTGGGAGAATTGTAACAGTTGGTTCGCAGGAATTCCCAACAGCCCCTTCAATACACAAGTTACTCTGTCAGGGTCCCTCATTATGTCACGCTTCTGTGTGTCCTCCTGGGCTTGTTTTGTTTCTTGACTTCCTAGCGTGACTAGCCCAACTAAATACATTTGCTTAAGTATAACAGACTTAACTGTGACAGTGAATTGGAGAGGGCATGTAAAGATGGTTTGCTGCAGCAGGAGTTCCTGTGCCACAAATGCTCTCATGAGCAGGGGGGTTGAACCACTGCAGCATGCGGAGATGGGCACCGTGTGTGCCCCACCAAGCATAGGACCTATTCCAGTGGTGGGCACACGGTTGAGCAGATGCCAAACTACAGGGGTTCTTGAACTCAGGGGAACACAAGGGTTTTCATTGCAACTAACCACTGTATGGGTGCACAAGGGGAAATCGCTTCACTGAAGATGCTGACCACATTTCTCTGCCTCTGCAGTTAAGATATAATAGTCTAGAGTTTTGTAAATGGAATCTCATATATCCAGGAAGACTAAGCATTAGGGGTATGGTGGGAGAAGGGAGGGAAAATCTCTCCCCAAGCAACCTCAGCCCCATAACAGTAGTCTCATTACTAGCCAAATGCCACTACATGTTCAAAGGGGTGAAAAATTAGAAGGGCATAGTGTGGAGAAGATCACTGAGAGTTTGTGTTCAGAGTGATTTCTCTTTGCTTAAAAGAAAGGAGACCTCAAACTCAAATGTATTATTAATAGTAATTTTATTGTAGTCGTAAAATGTTTTGCAAAATAAAAAAACTCTTCAAAAAGTTCCATGGATTTTGCACTCCCACCTCTAAACTATTGTGATTTCTCCCAGGCCTACCACAGTGGAATCAAGATTACAGCTTGTGCACAACAGTGCCAGATCTCATGAACTACAGTCCTATTGATGAATTCATTTAGGAGGGAATGTTTGGCGTACTAGCCTGGAAGTCAGGAGAGACAGATTTAGTCTTGTTGATACTATTGACTGAATATGTCTCTTCTGTCAAGTCATGTGCTAGCTCTGTAACGTATTTGCCCTGTTTGAAAGATACATATCACACTTACCTCCTTCACAGAGGTAATTATTTGTAAAGTGCTTGAAGAGTCTCAGATTACAGGCGCTATGGCAATACCTAAATTTATTTAGCGTTTCAAAGTGCTTCACAGAATTTAAATGCAATCAGGAGTCAAATACAAGATTTGTATAGTAACTTGCTTCCAAATTTAGCACAGTCAATTATCAAATGAGTCCTCCATAACAATAGTATAATGTATGAATCTGTACTCTTTATATGGCCCGTAATGCTATAGTATCTGAAAGCCTCACAATCTTTAGTGTATTTATCCTCACAACAGCCCCATGAGGCAGGGGAAGTTCTATTATCCTCATTGTACAGATGGGGAACTGAGGCACAGATTGGCTAAATTCACACAGGAAGTTTGTGGAAACTGATCTCCCAAGTACTAAACTAGCAGCATAACCACTGGACCCTCTTTCCCTTCTGTGCATTACAAACACATCAACACACTCTCAAAAAGAACAGAGCTAGGCTTTGCAGTATGCTCAGAAGGCTAGCAACTGTGATGGACCAAGATGAGGGACAAGTTCCAAAGCCAAGGGATCATCATGGAGAGTTATTAGTACCAATATTGCTATTAAATAGAGTAAAAATTTCAGACGTGCCTAAGTCACTTTTGAAAATGAATCACTGGCTTCTAAGTCACTGTGCCTACCCCACCCAGGTGGTGAAAGGGTAAATGTGGGCCTGAGAGGCCAGTTAACACACAGGGCTGCACCTGGAGGGTGGGCCAGGCCAGGCTTTATTAAAGATGAAGCTCAGCTGGGGAAGAGCTGGGTGGTGCTAGAAAGAGGCAGTCTGGCCCAGAAGGGAGATGTAGGGAAGAATCCTGCAGTTATGCGCCTGGTGGTAGGCAGACCTGTGGGGGAACAGGAAGGTTCTTCTAGGTGCATCCCTCCCACCTCCACACTGAGAGCCAGCTCCTGTGGCTAACACTGATTCAGCGTTAACGGGGTCTTAAAGAAGCCCTAGGAGGTACTGCTCATTACAAAGAGGCTAGCGGGGACTGAGGAAAAGGCCTGAAGAAAGGCTTGTGATAGGAAGAAGTCCAGGGAGCTGGTGGCAAGGTATTTGGCTGCTAGTCTCTAGAGTGGAACCCAGTGTGGAAAAGAAGCCTGTTACACTCTACCACCCACGGGAAGGTGACATGGAGCTCCCTGTCATAAGGAGGATAATGCCCTGAGAGAAAGGTGTAAGGACTAAGGGACTGAGAGATGGAGTCTGGAACCTGATGTAAAGGCACTATTTATTTATTTATTTAGACTTTGTTATCCTGGAAGGAGGTGGAACTGAGATGTGACCTGGCTGGAGGGCCATGTCATGGAAAGAGAGATCACCACAGGACTGGAGTGTCTGTTGGCAGGGGGTTGTAAAGAGGAATGAGCTACTATAACCTACTCAGCCCAGAGGAGGTGTGCTAGCGGTAAGTCTACTCTTCTACAGTCACTTAGATCTGGGTTTTTCTTGGGGGTGGGATGCAGTGATTCAAGCTTTCCTTTGTGCCCTCTATTCTTTTGTTTGTTTTCTCTTAATCATGAGAGTTGGCAATGCTGGCTTGTTACGTCTACCTTGGATAAAAAGGAAGTGGGAATGGACCTTTGGAGTAGCCTTAAGGGAGGAATCCTGGAAACCGCTAACCTGGGGAAGAGGCTTGGGCTGGAATTCTATCTCTTTAATTTATTTATTAATTAATTAATTATTAAATCTTGGAGGAAGTGAATTTTGACCCTATACATGTTGTGATAACTGTTGTGTTGTGTTTTTGGAGCAGGGGTGGGGGAACAACTCTCTTTTCTCTTAAACTACTCCTAAGTCACCGGACATCACTACTCACAAAGCTCTCAAATTTTCCATTGTATTTATCAGTAAACATATTGCATATCTACATAACTTCTGGCTTAAAATAACCACTTGGGGAAGTCTAAGACTGAAAACCTCAGTGGATTCATTCCTAGTGCTGTGTAAAATTTGGTCTAGATGGTTGCATGAAGTTAGTGCCCATAACTTTGTGTAGTGGAGACCAGTTTCTTTTTGCAGACTGTAGAAACACATTGCAAATGGCAGACACATCTTTGGTGTGCAACCTTCCCTACAGAATACTTGGCTTAAGAAAGCTGACTTAATCATACCAGGTTTTAAAAAAAACACGCAAAAGCCTTAGTATGATATTACACAATTTGAGCTGAAAAGATGTTGGGATCAAAGTTTATATTAGGTTGCTGGTGGTGGTTTTTTTACTACTAAACTAAAAAGTAAGATGAATCAAACTTGTCTCTCAAATCCCCCTTTTTTCACTAGATGATGATAAGGCAGTTCAAGCCTGAACTTCCAGTCTCAACAACCTTTGCCAACTACCATGCTACCTCATATGTGATCTTACCAGAGTTCAAGCTCAACAATGTCTGGCTGTGTCTATGACTAAAGGGGTAGGAGGCAATCAAGAAAACACCATGCCCTGCAGCACTCTAGGTTAGTGATTCAGTCAACAGTGCTCTTTCCTGTGCTGCTGGGAGTGCTGCCTTTTGATGAAACATATTGCACTTTTCTGCACCACTCCCACCCAGAGCGTGTGCTCTGAGGAGCAAGTGGGTGGAAATGGAGCAAAGTAGATTTCATCAGAGATGATGATCTTAAATGCTTGAATTCAGGAGAGGTTAATGGAAGGAGAGATGATGGCGTCATCCATGGCTCCAAGACAGACCTAAACTTGGGCCCTAGATACATGGAGGAGCATGTCAAGGATTTTCTCGCATCTAATATTTCATATAAGAGCTAGATGGTCTTCATGATTACTATTATATGCTTTTGAATACATCTGTGATCATTTCTTGCAGCTTCTGACTCTGTGTCCCTATCTCTCATGTTTGTACAGCACACCAGGGCCCCAATCCTGACTAACCTTTGGCTGCTCCCAAAATGTAAATATATACTACTAGTAGTGATAACTTAGTACGTAACAGGATGAAGACATAGACTACTGAAGCCAATGGAAAGGCCCCCATGAGCTCTAGCTCAGACCTCTGTAACGCTTATAATCCAAGGACAGTGAAATGCTTTGCAAAGGTAGGAAAGCAGCATTATCCCTATTTTCCCAAAGCACAGAGATTGAGCAAATTGCACAAGGCCACAAAATGGCAGAACCGGGGAACAAAACTATCTCTTGACTCCCTAGTCAGTGGCTGATCCGCTAGACGAGAGTTTCAATTTAGGTTAGTGCTCACCCTACATTGCATTTTGCCTCTTACCCTTCAAGGCCTTTCTCTGCATGCCAATCCTGCAGCATGATCTCAAAGGGGCAGAGTCCTACAGTGCACTGATGACAATGCTGATGCCTCAGAGGCAGTTTGTGGCAGGCTTGTTCCTTGTTTGCCTCAGGGAGCCTTGTTGCTGAGTTTCACTTCTCTTATGTTGGCTTCATAGCCTTAGCATCTTTCAGCAGTTTCCTAAATCTGTTACACTCAGGAAAGAATTATTCTTAATAAAACCACAAATAAAATATACTGTGGGTCATTAAACACTGGTAGGAAAGAATGTGGAATAGCATATTCCACACCAGAGAGCTGACAAGCTAAATAAAGCTTTAGCTCGGGCAGCAGCAGATGTACAGGTAGTGAAACTACCGGCGCTTACTGGGTGCCAAAGCAGTTTGAAAGATAATGAGTCTGTAGAAAAGCAATCATGCAAGAGCCAGTTAGTAAATAACAAGAAGCAGGTGTGATTTGTCAGGCTAATCTTAACATTAGTTTTAGAGCTTTTTTGGGGAGTGGAGAAGAGAATATAAATTGAAATTAGTCTGATCATCAATCAAAAACTTTCAAATTGGTAACTGTAAACTGGGACTGGCTTAACTCAGAGGAGATGTAATGGCCTGAGTTTTCCTTTATGACTAAGGGGTTATTTCTTATGGCTGCCAAGTCAGGAACAGTCTGTTTATTGAAAGTGGAATTAAAAAGAGATCCACATAACATTTCAATGTCCTTATGTGCTAGGGACTACCAGAATTCTGCTGATGACTTAGCTCACAGTGAGGTTGGATACAGTTGTACATATTAAACAGGATCTTATTCCTTATTATCTTTCAAGGGGTCAGCTCTCAAACACTCCAGGGGTGAAATCCTGACCCCATTAAAGACAACTGCAAAGCTCCCAATTGCTCTAATGGGGTCAGGATTTCACTCCAGGTTCTCCAGGGGACATTACACCAACAGCCCTGTGGGTCTAATGTGTCTAGATACAGCATCTCTTTTCCTCAAAGTCAGTCCTAGGCTCTGCAGCCAGAAGTCCTCATTCCTTGCATGTGTCCCAGTGCTGCTTTTTTTTTTTTTTTTTTTAAGGCCTCTTTCCCTTAGGAGAGCAAACTGTCAGCCCATTCAGCTAGGATTAACCGCTTACATGCACTCTCTGTGGTGAGGCAGATACTTTTCCTCTATGAAAAAGCTCATTGAGCACTTTGCTGTGGGCTGAGTGCATATACACCTAGCCACAGTTGTTGTGATGTCACCTGCCAAAACTGAGGCTCTGTGTGCACCTTCTTGGATTGCTCTGATATGTATGAGAGGACCTCTGTCTCTATTACAAACCCCCTATATATCTATCTTTTTATTAGGTTGTCCATTGGGGGCTGGGAGGGTGTGTGTGTACACATATATAAACTCAGTAAGATCTGGATGTTGGAACTTGCTTCAAGCCGAAATTTGTTGTGCAGTATCACAGTTCAAGGAAAACAAAATGGTCTATTTACATTTCTCTTTTGCGTGCATTATTCATGCTGGTGAATAGTTCTGGACTGACCACATGAGATTAAAAAGGCCTAGCCACACAACAGGGACATGATGGGCAATGACAGTGCAGATTTCCATTTTAGCAATTGCACACAATCTGCATTATGCTTCAACTTTGACCATTTTTCAAATACGGTTAGGGCACTGGATTTGTGCAACTATTCTTCTAAATTAATACTCATCCTGCAAATCCTGACCCATACAACTAAACCCTCAGGCACCAGTGGGAGAGTGTGTGTGTGTGTGTATACAGGACTGGGCCCTTAGATACTGGTAAGTGGTTTTGAAACCTTTAGTGATTTGTGATAACCGATAGTAACTTTACCTACACAGATATCTCTCTATAGAGATAAAATATGAATCAGTTTACCTAAAATAATTACCAAAACCATGGTGTACAGTTATTGGGATAAACTAGCTGAGAACATATTGCAGAGACTCAAGATTCTTTATGACTAACACTTTCTTCTAATTCTAATACATCAGTTGTTTTTGATTTAAACAAAAAAATCAAGCAATGCATGTAAAACAGCTGTCATATTCCTGATGAAAATAAAATCTCTCAATTTGTATTCAAAGCTTAGAAGTCTCTCATAAAACACAAACACACCAATCAAAAACATCTGTTACCCTTAATGGATTTAAAGAGCATGGGAGTCTGATCTAAATACACCCCTTCTATAAGATTAGATTCTGGTTGGTTTTCAAAATTTCCAAAGCAGAGTGGTGTAGTGAGACATCAGCTCATCTCTGACCAAAAAAAAAAAAAATACATAAAAGGTTAAGTTTCGATAGCAAAGCACCACAAAGAACATGAACGTTCAGTAGATTTGCACAGAGTATCTGCTGAACAAATCTGAGCAATTTATAAATCTGTTTGCAAATCTGGCCCCAAACACTTTACAATTCAAATGGGAAAAGGCACTAACTTAGACGGATGCACCGTTTGCAGTAAATAATTTGGCTGTCTCAAATACAGCCATCCAGGACTACTAGGCCAGGGAAAATGTAAATGCATCTCAGTGGTGAGACCTCATCTGCTGAATGCTGTCCCAGAGGATGCCCATCAGCATCCCCTTTGGAGCTGTTTTCAGAACTAGTAAGTCACTCTTTTCTGGATATCTCCATCATTAGCCACTGAACACTTAATCTACCCTTTTAGCACAGATGGGTAAGGGAAGAGAAGCGGGTGTTGGAGCTTGTGCATTGTGCATGGGTCACTAAAGTCAGCATTTCATTATGGTCTGCAGAGGCCCCAGGTGCCTTCTTTGGTGATAGGCACTAAGTAAATTATTTATATAAACAGTCAGCTGAGACAATTAGTGCTGGCACGAGGCACAAAGCTTGCTGTGCTCCCCCAGGGTTACAGAATTGCGCTTCCCTAAACAAGGGAGTGTGGGTGGAGGGGAGTGAGGCTCTTGCTGACAAAGAGACTGATGTGATCAAGTCTGAAACTGACAGGTAAAAAGAAACCACCATCAACTAGAATAACTATCCCTATTCTAGTGTATTTTTCTTTGAGTTGCTTGCCCTTTTCAGGAGACTATGCTGTTTGCAATGGTCTCATAAGGGTTGGATGGGGGAACCAGGATATGCTTTTTTTTGCCAAGTTATACCCCCAGCAAATCACATGACCTTTAGGTTTTGTCATCAGTTTTAACACCCCTTTTGCAGCCACACCAGTGCTTGATTGTGTGCTGTGGGGCCAGCTTAGGGCCATGCCCCTGGCCTACCCAAACATGTGCTTTCTACATCTGCACTGGTGACTGTGCTGGCTGGTCCCTTGCATTCCTAGGGACAGATCCTCCGCTGATATAAAATAGCATAGCTCCATTGACTTCAAAAGCTGCACCACTTTATCTATATGGTGGCTGCTACATACACTGTACCTAGTGTGAGCTCAATAATGTTGGTATAAGCATTTTATACCAATATAATTTGTACTGGTAATAGCTTATTCTCCATCCTGTATGGGAATAACATACTTATATCAGTATAGCTGTGGCCACATTAGATCCAGTACCAGTATAATTATCAATGTAGTTTAAAACAAACAAACAAAAACTCACCCTGAAATAATCATATTGGTAGAACTTTCAAGTGTAGACCCGGCTTTTAGATTTACACTTTTTTCTTCTTCTTGTCCCTGTTCCCTTAGGTCTAAGATTATTATTTTAGGTTATGTATTTATGTGAGAGAAAACAGTAATAGCTGCTTTGAAGTGCTAGTTTCAGAAATGCCAGTTTAATTTAAACTTTTCCAAAGCACACTTCAGGGTTTCTCTATAGTGAGAAGAGTCCCTTGGCCTCTGAACTTTAATACCACTAGCCTGAGCAAAGTGGGGGCAGCTTTCCTATAGAAAGCTAATTTTGGTGTGTTTTAATGTTATGGCCTGTGTGCATTTAACTAGCATGTGGAATATGGTAGAAGGAGCTCTTCTGGCTATGCCTGTTACCTCAGTAAAAGGGCTTCTAGTATATAATGCTATGTATTCGCTCAGCAGCAATTTCACGTCACTAGATAACAAGCAATTAGCACAACCTCACCACTGTGATTTGTTACCTTTTTGTGTGCACATGGACTCTATCACTGAGGTATCATCCCTCCCAGTCCATAGTCTAGTCATCTTAAAATGACCTTTGCCTGATAATGATGGAAATCACATGAGGAAGCGAATGGCTGCAGCTGCTATTATGAACCTGACTGCCACATGTTCCAGGGCCTGGAATATCAAAGGCAAGCGCAGTTAAAGGGGCGCTGCTGCATTGGAGAGTTGAATAGCTCACGTCACTGTCAACACCCTAGACTGGGAGGCTGATGGTGAAAACTACTAAGTGCCTTCTGCAAGAAGCTGAATGCCTTGAATTCCTAATGGGAGTTCAGAAGCTGGTGATAAGTGCAGCATAAATACTCTGACTAGAGTACAGGGTGCCACTTAGCCAGAGATGCTGTTCAGGTTCAGTTCCCAAGCTAGCAGCGAAAGAGGAAACTTGGGAGTAGACTCTGTGCTAGGCCTCCTGAGAGGCACAGAGTGTAAAATCCAGAGCAGGGGAAGGGTGGAAAATGTAGTTTTCTATGGTATTATTCCAGTTGCTAGATTCTATGCTGCTGTGGGAGCTGAAATGACCCCCTGCATAAACTTGATCAGCCCTGGGGCTGCTCTAAATTAATAGTGGCCTTCCCTGTGGCTGCCTATAGGCTGCACTCCGTCCAGTATGCCTGTAGCACTGAGCACTATGTATATGCACCTGTGGACCTAGAACACCTCCTAAGGATACTTAGGCCTATATTAAAAAGTTAGGGTGACATAAGTCCAGTACCATAGACCTGGTTACACACAGGTCTACACTCAAATTTGTCTCTTGCTGACACAAGCAACCTGTTACTGTGGAGCTATTACACCACCTCTCCTGAGCAGTGCAGAGCCATGGTCAATCTACTGAGGTTGACACAGTGCAAGTGTTACTGAGGTTGGCCCTAACAGTCCTCCAGTGACCACTCCATTCAAAATTTTGAACCTGCCTGCCCCCCATATCTTTGAAATGCCTTTCCTTGATTGCCCACCTTGGCACCTAGCAGCTTACCTCTGTGCGGAGCTGCCCAACCAACCATGTGCACACAGCTCCTACATGTGCTCCTTCCTGGAGCAGATATGAGGTATTGGATCTCCTGGGCTTATATGGGGAGATGAGGCTGTGCAAGCACAGCAAAAGACCAGCCAGAGAAACGCCAACATCTGCAGATTGCGTGGGGGTGCAGGCAAAGGATCCACAAGGCTGCTGTGTGAAAGTGAAGGGACATACCACAAAGCGAGGGTGGGTGATGAGATCTGGTGCTGCCCTGTGGACCTGCTGCTCTTACAACAAACGGAATGCCATACTTTGTGATGACCCCACAGACCACTCTGGACCCCTCGGAGGGGAGCCTGAGACAGGGACCCCTGCCATAAACAACCAGGAGGAGGGGAAGATGCAGTGGGGGACTCCAACTATTCTGTGAGCCAGGAACTGTATGAAGCTCTCTCCAGCAGGGGGAGTACAGCTGAGGCTGCTGACAAAGGGGAAGGGAGCTCAGGTAAATGCAGAGGTGGATTAAGATTTCGTGGGGCCCTGGGCCAGAGCAAATGGGAGGCCACTCCCCGTACCTTGTGCCTGCAGCCCCACACTGTTCTGCCCCTTCCCCCTGTGGACCCACCCATAGTCTAGACCCAAGACCGGAGAAGCTCTGTTCCCAGTCCCAGGGCCATAGCGGGGAGTGAGAGCTCCCCAGCCCTGAAGCCATATCAGGGAGCCAGAGCTCCTCCAGTCTCGGGGCCGCAGCCAGGGTTGGGACATGGGGACTTCCCCCGCTTGGCTCTTCTGGCAAGGCTCCAGGCTTCTGCTGCCCCATGGTGGATGTCTGCTGGGGCCAGGGTGCTAATTTTTCTGGGTCCCCCAATTGACTGGGGCTCTTGGGCCCAGGCCCCATTGGCTAATCTGTCACTGAGTACATGCAGTTATCCTTAACCCTTTGTTCTGTTGTTTGTTGTTTCCCTCAAACCTCATCTCCTGCACCTCTGTTCCCCCAGTTAAAAGTGACATCTGACCTAGTTGCAAGACAAGTATTTTCTTTTCATTGCTTTACTGGTATAATGTTGGACTACGTTCTAAAAAATGTTGCATGGCAATCTGGTTACCCAGTTGAGATCAGATCAGTGTCCTTGTTGGGGCAGAGGTAGAACAGAATTAGAAGCAGCACCTGCTTTTCACTTCTTTGGCTTGTTGGGCCAGTGGGCAGTGAGGCATACAGGGTACTTTTTATCAGAATAAGAATGTCTCATCCTCCTTGAGACAGCTCAGGAAAACATGCATGGAGCTGCTCTGCAATCTTCTCCTGAAGACTTCTCGAGCTTGCTGCCTTGTGCCTTCCACTGTGACAGGACACTTCCATGGCATGCTGATGTGAGTTGGTGCCTTTGCAGTAAACAGGGTAGCAGAATGTGGGCTCACCTGGCTTTGGGAAGCCAGTAGTGGTTGGGTTTTCTTCACCCTCAGGAGTGAGATAGCAGCCAAAATCACTACCTATGAAAATAGTGCCACTGTATTTATTGTCATTTCCCAATACCCATACCCAGGCAGGGGGCTCAAACCACTACATTCAATGGCGTGTCCTCCCTCCTACTAGCCAGTCCTATAGTCGTCCTGGTTTTGAGCTGGAGAGTGGTGCTGTAGCAAGGTGCTCCAAACCTAGCGTCAAACATTTCATATTACGGGTATCTGCGGGCATAATATAAGACAGTTTTGATACTTGTCATACTCTGTCCATTGCGTCTGTAAATCTAATGGTGTTTTTAATCAGCAGCTCTTGGCACGGTGAACTTGAGGGGGTGCCTCCTCCAGGCCTGACCCTCTTCAGGAGGAGAAGGAAGAATAGTAGGGAGGACAAGCCTTCTGAGAGCCTCCAAGCCCCAGTTGCCTTGGACTGTGATCTAAAGGGTTGGAGGGTCCTTCAGAACATGACTCTGGAAAAGACAGAGTAGAGAGAGCAGTTGCTGCAGGACAGGGAAAGACTGGGAGGCACAATGGGAAATCTACTAGGACTTAATGGGTTTGTTCAGGCAGCAAATGCAAATTTTGCAGACCATGGTCAACCTATACATCCAAAAGTCCCAGATTAGAAGCCTTTGCAGTCCTTGGAGGAGTCTCTGGCTTTTGCTCCTTGCTCGCTCTCTCTCTCTCCCCCCCCATCCCCCCCCCGCCTCTCCACATGGCACCATGGTGTACATCCTTGTCCTTACCATTCCATGCCAGGGAATGACAAGAACCATAGTTATACATTTTCTGACCCATGAAAACCATCAGTTGGTGGGTGTGCAAGTAGCCAAAACAGACTGCATTGAGCTGCTGTTTACAAAAATGGGCATACATCCACTCTTTCTTTTCGTTTTCACGTAGGATTATAGAATGTGGTTCACTCTTAAGTGTTGGCGAATCTTTTTTAACTCTGTGTGTGTGTTTGCACTTTAATTTTATTGTTGCAGTTTAATTTAAGCAGTTTTGCACATAAAGTTCTATTTTTGGGGAAGTCAGTCTGACTTTATCATTCACACCAAGTATAGCAGGAGGCAAAGACTCAACCAATATATAATCTAAAGTACACAAGCTGGACGCTAGTTCATGAGAACAGAACTGAACTGCGGCTGACTGTTCAAGTGCTCTTTCAAATCCCTCTTCAGCTGCACAGCTCCCTGCTTGGCTCTAATAGCCCTTGTGTGTGACTTGTCAAATTTAGCAAATGGCTGCTTTGCCTCTACCCTAGTGGCAGCTTTTCTCCTTTCAGCTAGAGTTTAAGCCCAGCAGGGACAACCAGATCATCTCATCTGATCTGTACATCGCAGGACACCCACACACTCAACCCAACTACTCAACTTAGAACAAAGTATTACAGTTCACAGGAGACTTGCCTTAGGTGCCCCAGGCAGAGAATAGCAGGGACCAAGCTCCACCAAGGCCCCTGCAGTTGCAGGGAAATGAATGAGATATTCACATGACTGTGGCATTTTTTTCCATACACACATGCTGTAGAGGAAGGAGGAAAAAACCCAAGGTCTCTGCCACTCTGAGCTGTGGTAGAAATTCCTTCCTGACACTAGCGATGGTGATCTGTTATACCCTAGACATGTGAGCAAGAACCAGCCAGCCCTGCACCTGACAGAGAATGCTCAGTGCCACTTCAGAGCCCTGGCCCAATAGCCATATCTGGAGATGCTTCAAAGGAAGATTTTTTTAAAAAACAAACAAACAAAAAAAACCCCCACAGGTTATACTGTGGGGAGGGGGTGGAATATTTGTCTGACTCCTGCAAGTGGCTACCTGAAACTCTGGAAGCATGAGCTTTTGCCACATAATATAAACTGGGAGTGAGTCCCAGGATACTGAGCCCTGCCTCCTAGCATCACAAGCACCCCATCATATAATCAGTCATAAATTTGTTCAGCTCTCTTAATTTGAGTTGTTTACTTTCATAACTCCTAGTTGGGGGGGGGGGGCAGATGTTCCAAATCTCCCCCCTCTGATGGTGAGAAACCTTTCTCTGATTTCCAGGATCAATTTGTTCATAGCCAGTTCATATCCATTTGTTCTTGTACCAGCATTGTCCTTTAGCTTAAATAGCTCTTCACTCTTGGTGATATTTACCCCCTAATTTATTTATAGAGAGTAATTATATCCTCTCCCTGCCTTCTTTTTGCTAGACAGAACAAGCCAGACTCTTCAGCTAGCTTCCTGTCATGTACTGCATGTTATAACCTTGGGATGTTTTTTTCCCCCACTGAGATCCACTCTGCAGAGTAAACAGCAGTGTCCCTTCAAACTACCAACAGCACATTCAACCGTGATTTTGCGTCTGTTCAGCCAGTTGTTGAATTGTTCCATGGTGTTGTCAAGGTGGCCAGCGTACAGCTTCATGAAGCAGGAGAGTGAGGGGTAGCCTGGGTCCCACAGAATTGCTATTGGCATTTCAACATCACTAATGGTAATGAGCCAGTTGTGAAAGAATGTCCCTGCTTGCAGCTTTTTGAAACATCCTTTTGTTCTTAAAGGTGCAAGCATCGTGCACTGTCCATGACAAGACCCCATTGATGTTTGTGAAGTAGCTCTTTCTGCTGTTGTACTCTGTGGAATTTAGACTGGGGGCCACAGCCATAATAGGAATATGTGTGCCAATTATTGCCCCAATGCAGTTCAGGAACTGCATTATTTTACATCCATCCATGATGTCCTGTACATTTAATGAGTCACAGTCCTGGGTAGCAGAAGATGATTAATGGCATTACCCATTTCAATCACAATGCCTGCCCACCAGTTTCGATTTTCCAACTCCAAAATGATTTCCCACTGACTGATTGCAAGCCAGTGTTGCAAGTTTGCAGAGCGTGGTTACTGCTCACTTCTCCACTGTCAGTGTCACTCCCATTTGGTGTGTCTTCAGCAGAGAGCTTGGACAAGCTCAGCGCACAGCCCTGGGGCTGTGGCCTTTTGCATCCAAAAGTGCTTCAGCCACTATTTATCATTCCAAGCCTACATTATAATGCAATCCCACCAGTCCGTGCTCATTTCTCAGGCCCTGAAAGAGCTCTCCACCATATTTCATGAACGCCAGTAGCAACCTGGTATTGCTTTTCACTGTGTCCATCAGTATCCGATTATTGTGCTCAGACATCTCCTAATTGCAATCCACTTGCAGCAGTACTTCCTCAAGCTGCACAAATAGTGGAGAATCGTGCATTTTGTATTAGTAATGCACAGAAGAATTGGACTGAGCTCTGCAGGCTCCACGCTTCTGTCAGCAAGAGGGTGGTCACCAAAAAACACCACATGGGACTGAGAGGGGGTTTTTTTGTTTTGTTTTTTTTTAAAAAAGTGTGCAAATTATGGGATTTAGACAGTGGCATGGTGGTAACTTTATCCCTAGTTCCTAGAAATCCCTGGGCAACTTGCTACTATCCCACAAAGCACTGCAAAAATGTCCCAAAAGGCATTGCACCAGATGGCACTATAGAGCATACTGGAATATCTATTTGGGGTGTACAAGGCTTTATGTTGACATTACATCAAGACAAGCACTGCTGGTGAGTATGCACAAGGTCAACGCAAGCAACCGAGTATGCCCATACCTGAGTTGCATGCAACCGCAGAAGTCTGAATATTAGTATAACTTGCATCGATTGAGCTTTGTGGTATAGATGGTGCCAGAGGAATTCTCCCCATCTTATTTCAGCTCCCTAATGACCATCCCCACTGCCAGAGTGGGGGCTAGAATCGTAAGAACAGCCGTACTGGGTCAGACCAATGGGCCATCTAGCCCGGTATTCTGTCTTCCAACAGAGGCCAATGCCAGGTGCTTCAGAGGCAATCAACAGAACAGGCGATCATCAAGTGATCCATCCCCTGTCGCCCATTCCCAGTTTCTGGCAAACAGAGGCTAGGGACACTCAGAGCATGGGGTTGCATCCTTGATCACCTTGGTTAATAGCCATTGATGGATCTATCCTCTATGGATTTATTTAGTTCTTTTTTGAACCCTGTTATAATTTTGGCCTTCACATCTGCTGGGAACAAATTCCACAGATTGACTGAGTGTTGTGTGGGGGAAAAAGTACTTCTGTTTGTTTGTTTGTTTGTTTTTTTTTTTCTAAACCTGCAGTTTCTTAATTTCACTGGGTGGCCCCTGGTTCTTGTGTTATGTGGCAGAGTAAATAACACTTTCTTCACAACATTCATGACTGTATAGACCTCTATCATATCCCCTCTTAATTGTTCCTCTTCCAAGCTAAAAAGTCTCAGTCCTTTTAATCTCTCCTCCTACAGAAGCTATTCCATACCCTTAATCATTTCTGTTGCTCTTCTCTGTACCTTTTCCAATTCTAACTTTTTTTTTTTTTTAAAATGGGTTGACCAGAATTATACCCAGTATTCAAAGTATGGGCATACCATGGATTTATATAGAAGTATTATGATATTTTCTGTCTTGTTACCTATCCCTTTCCTAACATGGTTAGGTTTTTTTTGCCTGCTGCTAAACATTGATCAGATGTTCTTAGAACTATCCACAATGACTCCAAGATCTTTCTTGAGTGGTAACAGCTAATTTAGACTCAGTTGTGTGTATAGCTGGGATTGTTTTCCAATGTACATTATTTTGCATTTATCAACATTCAATTTCATCTGCCATTTTGTTGCCCAGTCACCCAGTTTTGTGAAATCCATTTGTAACCCTTCACAGTCTGCTTTGGATTTAGCTATCTTGAGTAATTTTTGTGTTATCTACAAATTTTGCCACCTCACTATTTAGCCATTTTTCTAGATCACTTATAAACAGGTTGAACAGTACTGGTCCCAATACACTTCCCTGGGGGTGGGGGGACAGCTATTTACCTCTTTCGAGTCTGAGAACTCACCATTTATTCCTACTCTTCATTTTCTTTTAATGAACATTTTAGCACTTCTATTGTCCAGTGGCCCCACTGATTGTTTAGCAGGCTTACTGCTTCTGATGTACTTAATATTTATTTTTTTCTGTTAGTTTTTGAGTCATTGGCTAGCTGCTCTTCAAATTCTTTTTTGGCCTGCCTAATTATACTTTTACACTCGACTTGTCGCAGTTTATGTTCCTTTTTATTTTCCACAGTAGAACTTAACTTCCAATTTTGAAAGGCTGCCTTTTTGCCTCTATTGGCTTCTTTTACTTTCTTGTTTAGTCATGGTGGCACTTTTTTGGATCTCTGTTTTTGTTTTTTTTATCAACCCTTTGCTCTCTTTATCCCAGCAACAGTGTCAACTTATTTCCCTTATGAACCAAAGTTTACAGGTGTAAGGGAATCTGCTAATATATTGAGAAGAGAAATGATAGCTGTAGTCCTCTCTAGCTAAAATTACTGGCTGCTCTTTGAGTATTACCTTTCCCAGTAGGCACATAGTCTGCACTGTCACTTACTAAAGAGCTGTGCTTCGTTGAGACAAGGTGGCAGTCAGAACACCTTATGCTCTTGGTCTTCTATTTCTGTATACTATAAACAGATTATAGAAGGCCAGAGGCTTTTTTCTTCTTTATGTTTGCATAACTTCTGGAATGCAGTGCACTACATCTTAGTTTGGCAATACTGAGATGGTAGATTCACTACTTGTTATATTATTTGCACCCATACTGTTTACAGATTGAAAATGGAATTCTGAAATGATCATTATGGTCTATATAGTGTGTAGTACAACAGACTTATATGACCCCCATTACTGTACTATCTGAGCACCTCAAAATGTTTACATTAGTTCTCCTCACAACACTCGTGCAAGGTAGGGAAGTAGAATTTCCATTGTACAGATAGGGAACTGAAACAGAGAGGCTAAGTGGCTTGTCCAGAGTCACATTTGGAAGTCTGTGGAGGCGCAGGGAATTGATCCCAAGTCTTCTGAGTCATAACCAAACACTTACATGTGATGACAGATATTTTGACCCATGAACAGTACATCTCCTTATCTCATGCATAGTTGGCCAGCTAGACAAAAGGCAATGCTCTTCTCCACTCACAAATGGAAGGCCTTGTTCTACAAGGTACTGAGCTACTCCTGTAAGGAGCTGAGTGCTTTCATTTCTCACTGTTAAGTGAAACTGACCGTGCTCAACACACCACAGAATCAGGCCCTGAATCTTCTAATTAATTGAGCTGGTTGGAAAATGGGTTTTTCCATGAAAAAGTTGACCTTTTTGTCAAAAAAACGAAACATTGTTGGTATTTGACAACAAACTTTTTTGACCAAAAACCTTTTGGTTTTTGAGTTTTGATTAAAAACACAGAAATGTTTGAGGAAAGCAAATACTTTCTGTAAAAACTTCTGTTTTGACAAAACTCCAATTTTCCATTTAAAAAAAAAAATCCATGGAAAATTTTCGACCAGCCTTACTGGTTAAACTGTGACTGTTTGTTTTATCTAATTAAACACAATGAAATCAATTCAACTCCTCTTAATTAAAGAGGATGAATGTGATAAGAGAGACATCACAGCGGGGTTGTCTGTCAGTGGTACAAGATTATAGGGTTCCTGCCATTTGGCTAAGTGTTTTGCTCTTGGTGTGAGAGAATTTCATCACCCCCCCTGAAGTTGCTTTTCCTTCTCCAGAAATTCTGTAGTGCCTCTTTAAGCCTCTTCTATCAGAACACTTTGTCTTTTGAAATGTCCTCATCTGATCCATCATCAAGGTGGCATGTCACATTCAGTTACTGTATGTGTCTTACTAGCGGCAATGTAAGGCTGGCTGCCAGCCTAACTAATTGTGACTGAGCCTTGCTTGTGATGCTGCTTTCTGGAAAGCACAGCTGAGACTAGTGTCAACAGAGGTTAACTAGAGCTGTATAAAACCAAGGCCTTGTTGACACGAAGAAAAAAGGCATACTTTAACCTGTTAACTAGTCCATGTTACAATGCTAAAGAAAACAAGGCAGTTGTAATTTTAACTCATATTATCTGGTTGAGAAACCTTTGGCTCCTCTCTATGGTTTACCCAGACCAGCTTTTGTTAACACAGGTTAGTCTAGCCTGCATTAAAGATATACTTTTTTCCTAGTGAGTATACAGCCTGAGAGGGGTTCAGTCCAAGGGGAATTTGACAGTTTGCAGCGTTTCAAATGAAGTTCAAGTTTGTAATTTCACGTTGAGTCTTTGTATTAAAATTAAACACAACTGAATCTGTAGAGTGTCTCCTGGGTTTAAATGACAATAGAAATCCGTTTTCAGAATCACTGGGGAAAAGAAAAAGGCACAGCTTAGATCTTAGCCCAGATTTATCAGAAACATAGCCCAGGTTCAACAAAGGGTTCATATATCTGGGCAAGGTTTCAGGATTGTCACAACACAGCAAGGCAAATTCTTCAGGGGTCTGGGTTTCATAATACAGTATTTGAATAGCTCTGTAATTAGGTAATGTACCTTTTTGATAGGAACAGATAGACAACATCTTCATGGCTACGTTCTAAAGGAATGAGTCCACCCTTGGTTGAACAAGCTCTAAAAGAGGCATTAGTCATGGGACAATCATTCAAGTAGAGAATGTGCCTAACATCCCTGTTCAATACACATACTTCTCCGCCTCTCGTTTATACCAGCTGACTTGAATGCAGCCGGGACAGATATTGCAACCCCATGCAGTATCTTTGGGGGCCATTGCATTAAATCTATGAATGGTTTAATGTAGGATTGTGTTCTGCTCCATGGGGAAGGATAAACACAGCTCCTGTGGGAACTAAAACAGTGGAGTGTGATTAAGGTGAGTCCGAGAGACTAAACTCTCTAGAGGTACCACCTTCTGCCGTGTTTTGCAGTTATTGATTTAAATTGGGTTTTCTGGTGGCAAGGAGACTAAGATAGGGCTTTTAGTATAAGAGGAAAAGTTTGAATTGACTCATGGTCTTCTTTCTGATCCAGCAAACAGACAGGACCTTTTGTCCAAGGTTGGCCCCAATCCTTGCAGAAGTGTTGGAAAAACTTTGGCCTGCTAGGGCACCAGTGACTTTTGGTATGTTTAATATGTGTTTAAATCTGCTTATTGTTTTTTATGTTTATAGAGAAGGAGTACTTGTGGCACCTTAGAGACTAAGATGCCACAAGTACTCCTTTTCTTTTTGCGAATACAGACTAACACGGCTGTTACTCTGAAACCTGCTTTTATGTTTGTTTACTTTAAGAATAAATGTGCTTGCTTAGAAAGAGCTGTGTGATAACTTGTAATTGCTGGCCAAATAATGTACATAGCCCTTGGAGAGAAAGCAACGCACAGATGCTGGTCGTTATGCAGACTGGCTTGCTAGGTATATTACAGTGTAAGGCAGGGAGCTGTGCAGCCTTAAAACCCCAGGTCAGAAGGGAGTGGGACAAGGATTCCTGCCCAGAGACCGGTGATGGCAGGAGACATCTGATTGGGCACTTCTGGAGTGGACCGTGGAGCAGGAAAACAGGTGCAGTTACCCTGAAACTGTGATAGGAACTACTCCTGGTTTTCACGGGTATAAGTGAGGGAAGAATTAAGCCCACTGTTATGTCAAATTCCCCTTTAAAAGTATGACTCATATTTACATCAAATATCAGAAACATCCTTGGTTCCCAAGCAATTTTCGTCAGTGGGCTTTCTTTCCCCATTACTCTCACACTTCCTATTTCTGTCTTTGCTGCCCCATTTCATGGATTACTGAATAAATCCATTCTGGAAGATGGCATAGCCAGCATGGCATCCTTGTGCAGTTTTCTCTTTGTACATGTGTGTCCCGCAAGTACTGAGAACACTTATGTATTTGAATCTGTTCCCAAACATGGACCTTGTAGGTCACAATGTTTTATGTTCATGTGGATATTAATTTTAATATTTTTAGAACAGAATTACAAGTTAGCTGTAAGCAAACAAAACAAATCATGCTGTTAGGATAGTGTCAGATTAAGGCTCAATCCTATAATTACTGAGTCCCTCCTCCAAAGTGCTAAGCATCCTCAACTCCTGTTGACATGTCAATTGAAACGAATGGGAGCCAAGAACACTCATCATTTGGTAGAAGCAGACCTTTCATGTATGTCTGCCTAGAGTTTTATACTGCCACCAATCACCATTGTACCTGAAATCCTTCTACATAAGACCAGTAGCAAAGGTCCTAGTGAGCTTCCTGGAGTCTCTGGCATTTCTCCCTTTTCAGGTTAAAAATTCTTCTTGGGATAGGGTTTTTGGCATTTTAAGATTGTGTGTGTGTGTGTGTGTATGTGTGTGTGTGTGTATATATATATATATATATATATATATATATATATAAAAAAATATAAAAACTTGGTTTTTTTAGGTTGACTTGTTTCAGTGTAATATTTGTTTGGATTGGTTCATGGTTTTGGGGTAGAAAGGAGTGTCAGTGTTGACTGTCCTTTATGGTGGAAAGGCCTTTTTTACAGAGGAAGGATTTACAGTGTAGATAAAAAGAACCTGGATAAAGATGGCCAAAGACTCCTTTTAAAAAAGGACTTACAAATATTCATTCAGGTTCAAATGGCAAATTTATTTTAACAGAATGCATGACCCCACTTACTTGCTACATTGAACATTCTTACTAGAAACCTTTTGTTCCTAAAAAGGTTTGATGGAAGGACAAGTGTTGCAAATATTTACGCCAACATATATACATATGCGAATGTGCCAGAATGGAAAATCTATAGAGATGATACCAAGGTATATCCACTCTGCGAGATGTGTTGGGAGCAGGCTTTAACACCTGTCCACACTTTTGAATATAATATTGTAAAGAAAATGATGCTCTTCCGATTTGACACATTGGATCAAGCGCTTACAAAGAACCCTGTAAAAATCACCAAATTCATTCTCAAATTTCATGGCCTGATATGATTATCAGGAGACAAGACGACAACAACATGAGTTAATTTGAGGACTGGGAGTCATTCAATCAGGAAGCAGCAACACTATGGCATAGCTATGATGACCACTCAACACAAATATGCCAATTACTGGTGCCTACAGTCAACACTTAAAGCAACAGAGACAAGGTGAGTGAGGTAATTATCTTTTTTATTGGACCAATTTCTGTTGGTGAGAGAGACCAGCTCGAAAGCTTTTGAGCTTCTCTCTCGAACAGAAATCAGTCCAATAAAAGATATTAAAGACCAACATGGCTACCACACCACTGCATATAATGTAAAACAGTAGTCATGGAGTAGTCTATAAGCCATGTATAGTATGTAACCCTTCTGCCCGTCAGAGTTGGCAGCAACAAGGGTCGGGTTCAATATCTAGGGGATCCATTCCAATAACACAATGCAAACCGGCTCGAGCCCCCACCCAGTGACCTGGGACAAATATATACCACCCCCGCTGGGCGCCTCCAAAAGGCAATACTTCCCCTCTCGCAAGCACATAGTCTGAGTGTAGCAAAAGCCTTTTAATAACAGAGAGAAACAATGTGGCATTATGTTGGGGAAACACCACCAACAGGATTCATAACACAACCCATGAGCAAAAAAAAACCCACCCAGGCAAATTGGGGCATGCCCTTTTCCCTTTGGTTCTTGAGTCCAGCAACCCCAAATCACCCAAAGTCCCAAAAGTCCAATGCCCCAAAAGTCTCTGTCCCTGGTCAGGGCAGCCCCAGAGTTTGAAAGTTTATCTGTGGAGCTTTACCTCCCAACCTGGGTGGAAATGGGACGGGGGTAAGAGGCACCTTACATGATCTGAAGCTGACCGCCCCATAGCTCCATAGCGGCGCTCCGCTCCGCCAGCCGCCCCACGAACTCCTTCGCTCAGCTGCGCTCCGCTCCGCCAGCCGCCCCACGAACTCCTTCGCTCAGCTCCACGACCCACAAGCAGCTCCTGCCATCCACACACTGCTCCGCGTCGAACTGCTTCACCAGCTGTCCTGCAAACTGCTCCACAATATATCTTCAGGCTCCCCCACTACTTAACACAACATTCAGTGATTTCAGCTCTTAGGTGAATTCAGCTTGTAGTAGGGGAGCCCCAGTGCTGGTGCACTGTCAGCCCAAAGTGAGCTCAGCAGCCTATAACCAGACTTCTAATGAAATCAAAATTAGCTCTGATATTCCACAGTGGAGAGAGGAGGAAGTGCAATTAGCATGTAAGGCCCTCACCAAGGGGCCCATGCCACCAAGTATTAATACTTGTCCCCAGCCTCTCTCTATTCACACAGTTTTGGAACCCATGACCCTTGCCTAGCGAGTGCTACTTAGTTGATGGTGAATCCCTCCATCATAACAAAAGGCCACGTACAGTTCCAAGCACAGTTCCCATAATCAGGGTAATAACAATTTATTCTTCCTGCCCCAATAACAGAGACGCTGGGGATCCCACAGCAGCCAAAGTGACCATTTGAGCAGCTATGGTCTCATTCTAGGCATGGTGGGTGTGCCTATGCAAATGACATTGGCCCCTGAAGTTCTTTTCCACAACTTGCCACACCTCACCACCAGATGTCAGGGTGGAGCTCATCCTGACACTGCTTACAAGTATAAAACATATTTCTGCTCACAATCTTTCAACTTGGAAAAATCCATCTGTTCCTGGAGGATTTATAAATGGGAAGGGGCTACATTTGTTGAATAAATTGTTAACTGTCGCTAGTTCACCAAGCAGCGATATCTGCATCAGAAATGTAGCATAGGATGCATTAACAATTTTAAAAGTGTTTGCAGCAATGCGTTTGCTGTAAAGAAACGAGGGGAGCAAGCCCTTTCTTCAAACAGAAGGGCAACTCAAGCCCTTTTCACTTCATTGTTGTCCCGGGGCCTGATTCACCCCTTGAAGAATTCCACCATGATTTCAACAATTTCCATCCCACCACCAACCTCAGCCTGGTCCAGTCCACACAAGAGATCCACTTCCTGGACACTACAGTACTAATAAACAATGGTCACATAAACACCACCCTATACCGGAAACCTACTGACCGCTATTCCTACCTGCATGCCTCCAGCTTTCACCCTGACCACACCACACGATCCATCGTCTACAACCAAGCTCTGCGATACAACCGCATTTGCTCCAACCCCTCAGACAGAGACAAACACCTACAAGATCTCTATAAAGCTTTCTTACAACTACAATACCCACCTGCGGAAGTAAAGAAACAGATTGATAGAGCCAGAAGAGTTCCCAGAAGTTACCTACTACAGGACAGGCCTAACAAAGAAAATAACAGAACGCCACTAGCCGTCACCTTCAGCCCCCAACTAAAACCCCTCCAATGCATTATTAAGGATCTACAACCTATCCTAAAGGATGACCCAACACTCTCACAAATCTTGGGAGACAGGCCAGTCCTTGCCTACAGACAGCCCCACAACCTGAAGCAAATACTCACCAACAACCACATACCACACAACAGAACCACTAACCCAGGAACTTATCCTTGCAACAAAGCCCGTTGCCAATTGTGCCCACATATCTATTCAGGGGACACCATCACAGGGCCTAATAACATCAGCCACACTATCAGAGGCTCGTTCACCTGCACATCCACCAATGTGATTTATGCCATCATGTGCCAGCAATGCCCCTCTGCCATGTACATTGGTCAAACTGGACAGTCTCTACGTAAAAGAATAAATGGACACAAATCAGATGTCAAGAATTATAACATTCATAAACCAGTCGGAGAACACTTCAATCTCTCTGGTCACGCAATCACAGACATGAAGGTCGCTATCTTAAAACAAAGAAACTTCAAATCCAGACTCCAGCGAGAAACTGCTGAATTGGAATTCATTTGCAAATTGGATACTATTAATTTAGGCTTAAATAGAGACTGGGAGTGGCTATTTCCTCTTGTTTTTTCCTACCCCCCCCCCCCAGATGTTCCGGTTTAACTTGGTTTTAAACTTGGAGAGTGGTCAGTTTGGATGAGCTATTACCAGCAGGAGAGTGAGTCTGTGTGTGTATGGGGGTGGGTTTTTGGAGGGGGGTGAGGGAGTGAGAGAACCTGGATTTGTGCAGGAAATGGCCTAACTTGATTATCATGCACATTGTGTAAAGAGTTGTCACTTTGGATGGGCTATCACCAGCAGGAGAGTGAATTTGTGGGGGGGGGTGGAGGGTGAGAAAACCTGGATTTGTGCTGGAAATGGCCTAACCTGATGCTCACTTTAGATAAGCTATTACCAGCAGGACAGTGGGGTGGGAGGAGGTATTGTTTCATATTCTCTGTGTATATATAAAGTCTGCTGCAGTTTCCACGGTATGCATTTGATGAAGTGAGCTGTAGCTCACGAAAGCTCATGCTCAAATAAATTGGTTAGTCTCTAAGGTGCCACAAGGACTCCTTTTTCTTTTTGCGAATACAGACTAACAGGGCTGTTACTCTGAAACCTGTCATTATGCAAGGCACTGCATTTAGCCATATGAAGCGGAAATCTATCAACTGCATGAAAAAACTTGTACAGATACAGACAGACATCATCTTCCTTTCCAAATGCAAACAGATGGACATCGTACCAAAAGGACTGAAGGTAAAAAATCCATTACAATCTACATGCCACACAGACTATGCTGACAGCTTGTGCCACACGCTCTCAAAGAAACTGCGCAATCACCTGATCAACATCCTCTACAGCAAACAGGGAAAGATTAAGAATGAGCTCTCAAAAATGGATACTCTCATAAAAAACCAACCTTCCACACAAACTTCCTCATGGCTGGATTTTACTAAAACTAGACAAGCCATTTACAACGCACACTTTGCTTCTCTACAAAAGAAAAAGGACACTAAACTTTCTAAACTACTACATGCTACAAGGGGCCACAGCAATGGTTCCCTCAACCCACCTAGCAATATTGTTAAACTATCCAACTATACTCTCAGCCCAGCAGAAGCAGCTGTTCTATCTCGGGGCCTCTCCTTCTGCCCCTCCACCCCCACGAACATGATACAGTTCTGTGGTGACCTAGAATCCTATTTTCGACGTCTCCGACTCAAGGAATATTTCCAAAATACCTCTGAACAACATACTAATCCACAGAGGTCTCCCTACCAACACTACAGAAAGAAGGATTCTAGGTGGACTCCTCCTGAAGGTCGAAACAGCAGACTGGACTTCTACATAGAGTGCTTCCGCCGACGTGCACGGGCTGAAATTGTGGAAAAGCAGCATCACTTGCCCCATAACCTCAGCCATGCGGAACGCAATGCCATCCACAGCCTCAGAAACAACTCTGACATCATAATCAAAAAGGCTGACAAAGGAGGTGCTGTTGTCATCATGAATAGGTCGGAATATGAACAAGAGGCTGCTCGGCAGCTCTCCAACACGAGTTTCTACAAGCCATTACCCTATGATCCCACTGAGAGTTACCAAAAGCAACTACAGCATTTGCTCAAGAAACTTCCTGAAAAAGCACAAGATCAAATCCGCACAGACACACCCCTGGAACCCCAACCTGGGATATTCTATCTACTACCCAAGATCCATAAACCTGGAAATCCTGGGCGCCCCATCATCTCAGGCATTGGCACCCTGACAGCAGGATTGTCTGGCTATGTAGACTCCCTCCTCAGGCCCTATGCTACCAGCACTCCCAGCTACCTTCGAGACACCACTGACTTCCTGAGGAAACTACAATCCATCGGTGATCTTCCTGATAACACCATCCTGGCCACTATGGATGTAGAAGCCCTCTACACCAACATTCCACACAAAGATGGACTACAAGCCGTCAGGAACACTATCCCCGATAATGTCACGGCTAACCTGGTGGCTGAACTTTGTGACTTTGTCCTTACCCATAACTATTTCACATTTGGGGACAATGTATACCTTCAGATCAGCGGCACTGCTATGGGTACCCGCATGGCCCCACAGTATGCCAACATTTTTATGGCTAATTTAGAACAACGCTTCCTCAGCTCTCGTCCCCTAAAGCCCCTACTCTACTTGCGCTATATTGATGACATCTTCATCATCTGGACCCATGGAAAAGAAGCCCTTGAAGAATTCCACCATGATTTCAACAATTTCCATCCCACCACCAACCTCAGCCTGGTCCAGTCCACACAAGAGATCCACTTCCTGGACACTACAGTACTAATAAACAATGGTCACATAAACACCACCCTATACCGGAAACCTACTGACCGCTATTCCTACCTGCATGCCTCCAGCTTTCACCCTGACCACACCACACGATCCATCGTCTACAGCCAAGCTCTGCGATACAACCGCATTTGCTCCAACCCCTCAGACAGAGACAAACACCTACAAGATCTCTGTCAAGCTTTCTTACAACTACAATACCCACCTGCGGAAGTAAAGAAACAGATTGATAGAGCCAGAAGAGTTCCCAGAAGTTACCTACTACAGGACAGGCCTAACAAAGAAAATAACAGAACGCCACTAGCCATCACCTTCAGCCCCCAACTAAAACCCCTCCAACGCATTATTAAGGATCTACAACCTATCCTAAAGGATGACCCAACACTCTCACAAATCTTGGGAGACAGGCCAGTCCTTGCCTACAGACAGCCCCGCAACCTGAAGCAAATACTCACCAACAACCACATACCACACAACAGAACCACTAACCCAGGAACTTATCCTTGCAACAAAGCCCGTTGCCAATTGTGCCCACATATCTATTCAGGGGACACCATCACAGGGCCTAATAACATCAGCCACACTATCAGAGGCTCGTTCACCTGCACATCCACCAATGTGATTTATGCCATCATGTGCCAGCAATGCCCCTCTGCCATGTACATTGGTCAAACTGGACAGTCTCTACGTAAAAGAATAAATGGACACAAATCAGATGTCAAGAATTATAACATTCATAAACCAGTCGGAGAACACTTCAATCTCTCTGGTCACGCAATCACAGACATGAAGGTTGCTATCTTAAAACAAAGAAACTTCAAATCCAGACTCCAGCGAGAAACTGCTGAATTGGAATTCATTTGCAAATTGGATACTATTAATTTAGGCTTAAATAGAGACTGGGAGTGGCTAAGTCATTATGCAAGGTAGCCTATTTCCTCTTGTTTTTTCCTACCCCCCCCCCCAGATGTTCTGGTTTAACTTGGTTTTAAACTTGGAGAGTGGTCAGTTTGGATGAGCTATTACCAGCAGGAGAGTGAGTCTGTGTGTGTATGGGGGTGGGTTTTTGAAGGGGGTGAGGGAGTGAGAGAACCTGGATTTGTGCAGGAAATGGCCTAACTTCATTATCATGCACATTGTGTAAAGAGTTGTCACTTTGGATGGGCTATCACCAGCAGGAGAGTGAATTTGTGGGGGGGGGGGGGTGGAGGGTGAGAAAACCTGGATTTGTGCTGGAAATGGCCTAACCTGATGCTCACTTTAGATAAGCTATTACCAGCAGGACAGTGGGGTGGGAGGAGGTATTGTTTCATATTCTCTGTGTATATATAAAGTCTGCTGCAGTTTCCACGGTATGCATCTGATGAAGTGAGCTGTAGCTCACGAAAGCTCATGCTCAAATAAATTGGTTAGTCTCTAAGGTGCCACAAGGACTCCTTTTCTTTTTGCGAATACAGACTAACACGGCTGTTACTCTGAAACCTTTCTTTAATGGAAACTGCATTTGTGTAAAATTAATGTGAGAGGAGAATCAGAATCTTGGGGTTTGTTTATGCTTGTGGTGGATTATTAGCTAGCATTCCACTATGGTGGTGATGTTATCAATTGGCTGTGTTGATTGCAGCTCGCACCCCTCAGGCCATCCTCAGCCATTCATTCATAAATTGTACTTGAATGCAGACTGAGTTCCTTTTAAAGAATTATTTCACACTATCTTTGATCTTCTATTCAGCTGAGCCAATAGGGTGCTCTCCTTTCCGTTCTGAGGCTTTGCCTTTGTCTTTACAGTGCTTCACTCAAAAGCAAAATGCTTTGATATTTATTTCACTGGAGTAGAAAAAACATATATTCTCTTTCTTAACCTTTAAAGTACATATTCAACTTAAGATCCAAGGCAATGTGGTTGTGTTTGCAAGCATTGTATACACTAGGTAAAATTTTCCTGGATATCCCCTGGCAGGCTCTGAATAAATGGGCTTTGTAGAGGTAATTACATGGATTGTGAGGGCAGAGAAAAGGAATGCACCCCTATGCCCATAGGCAGAACATTGGAACAGCTCCACTGCCTTTCTGCCAATGTTGTTAAAGCCTCTTGATACGCCACAACCCCTGATTATCCCTGATCCACTAATTGTCCCCCAACTAGTCCTCCCAGGCTGTCCTCAAAATTCGCCTCTGCAATGGCTTATATGGAGCTGTTGTGCAGTCCATTTCTCCCAGACATGAAATACAGTGGCACTCCAGCTGACTCTTTTTTTCAAGGACCTTCTGCAGCCCTTAAAGCTCTGAATCAAGCTTACCCAAAAAGAATAAAGCCAAGTAGCATAATAAACTTCATTACAAACTCTTATTTTAGTGGTGGCCACAGCTGCCAACCATGTCCCCTCCTTATACAGGGGCTCCTTAAAATCTGTGAGGCAACTACAAAGAGGCTCCTATGGGACTGGAGAACAATACCACAATGCATGTTCCCTCACAGTTAAATACCCCTGGAGCCAGGATTCATTGGATCTCAATAATACTTAGCATTTATAGAGCATTTGCATGTTGAGAACATTTTACACACAGTACTAGTAAATCCTCACACAGCCCTGAAAAGGTTTAGTCACCATTTTACAGATGGAGAAACTGAGACAGAAAAGTGAGGAGACTTGACCAAGGCCACACAGCAAGACAGTGGCAGAGCCAGAATTTAGAAGACAGGACCTTCTGAGTACTAACCTGTTCTCATTCCTCCAGGCCCGGCTGCCATCCACATGTGCAAGTGGTTGGGGTGTGATATAGCCCCAAGACTTAATGGTGTAGTATGGGTGCACCATTTTAGTCTTTCCCTTAATGCACAATCTTGATATAGGAAGCCTTCCCTGTCTACTCCATCATGCTCCAACCCACCTATCTGGCCATGCTCCAATCAGTGCAGGATCCAGAGTTTTAAGAGAGTCAGAAAGGTGGCCTTTATAGAACACATGTGCTTCAGTCCCTGGGGCTGCCAGGAGATGGTTTGGTACATGGCACAATTTAGAGTAGTCCCAGGGATCCTCCAATTTGTGGTAGCAGTAATGGTCCTCTAGGAGTCATTGTTATGCTCTTGTGACTCATAGCCAGCACTTACTCTGGCTACACCTCTGATATACCCACTAAATTGTAGGGGAGGGCCACAGAGCAGGTGATACTGGATCTAGGCCAGTCAAGATTATACCAAATTGAGGGATCTCCTCAGATACTCACTTAGGGCAGCTTTTGCATCTTCCCGTGCCACTCTGCCATAGTCCATGTGCACTCCTGTGGAGCAGGAATCTGATCCTTACTATCAAACTGCCTCTGATACAAGCTTTTTCATTTCCTTAGTTTAGCATCTGGCCACTCGTTGGTTTGTCCTCCGCCATTATGGCGCCCTGTCTAAGCTTCTGAGCTGGCTGTTAATTGTTTGTCAGAGCTTTGGTTCCCTGACTTCAAAAATTTGTGTCAGGCAGGGATTATACCCGTGAAAATATGTCCTGGCGGTAAACTTGAATTGCCTTGTTCCTCCATCTATGGCACTGATGCCCCACAATTTACCAACCAAACAGACCCTGGTTCCTTCCTTTCCCTATGTAATTACCCAGTGTGCAGCAGCAGGATCCTATCATCATCTAATGATGCATATTTTTCATGGGTAACCTCAGTGACAGATATCTTTCCAGTTGTTCTCACAACCCTTATAAACATCAAATCTGTTCTTGGATCCTACTAAGCTCTTTGCCTCAATGTTTTAGGGCAATGGGTTCCAAAGTTTGATGATGCATTATGTGAAGTATTCTCTATAATCAGTTTTAAATGTCATTTAACTTCATAAAATGTCCTCTTGTGGTATGAAAAGAACCACTGATGTAGCACCTTGTAACATCACTCCCAAAACTCTCACTTGGTATAAGAACAATTTTATCTATTCTACTATCAGGGAAAGCATTGTCTGTTGATATTTAGGTCTGTCTGTACTTTTTGTTTGCTCAAGCCTAAAGTTAATAGCAAGGTGGGTGCTTTATCTAATTTCAAATCCACTTAAACATTTTCAGAATCCATCTAGGAGAAGACACTAAAGCTGGTTCTCCACTCATTTATGCTTGGCTCATACCAGTGTAACTGCATTGATTTCTACTTGCATAAGTCTTAAGCTCTTCTGAAGTCCATGAATTTACTCCAGTGTAAAACCAGGCCAACTGTAATTAAGCTCCTTGAAAGATGCACTCCCAACACTTAGGCCTGTACACTAACACACTAACTACACAGCAATTAAAATACGCCTAGCTGAATTATGTGAGAATACATTTTTTGGAATAAATGTGAATTGTGATATTAACAAGAATGGATTGGTATTGACATTTTTTTGGGTGGTCAAGTTAGCATGGTTATGATCAGAAGAATGATTATAGAGCAGAACTTGACAGAGTTCAATATGCTTCTTTTATTGACAAAAATAATCATTGTTTTTCACTGAGTGAACATGACCGAGCCAACCCAGATCTGGGACAATGATCTGGAGTTCTGGTTTGGCTTGTGCAACATCAACAATATTTCAAGTTCCAACAGCAGGATCTGAAATATCTGTGGTGATGTATGAGCAGGAAAGACATCAGATGGGGTTTCACATCACAAGCTGAGTTTGTACTGCTGGCAGCTAAAAAGACTAAACTAGATCCTTGGCCACATTCTGACTGCTTCACGTTGCTCTTGAGGCACAAAGCAGCAGTAAACATAGTGGATCTGGCCTAAGTAGGCATTTCCTAGTATACAAGAAATCCCATAGTGGTGTAGAGCCACTAATTGCTCTGACAGGTTTCAGAGTAACAGCCGTGTTAGTCTGTATCCGTAAAAAGAAAAGGAGTACTTGTGGCACCTTAGAGACTAACCAATTTATTAAAGCATAAGCTTTCATGAGCTACAGCTCACTTCATCGGATGCATACAGTGGAAAATATAGTGGGGAGATTTTGTATATACAGAGAACATGAAACAATGGGTGTTAGCACACAGACTGTAACAAGAGTGATCAGGAAAGGTGAGCTATTACCAGCAGCACAGTCAGGGGCGAGGGGGGGGAGCTTTTGTAGTGATAATCGAGGTGGGCCATTTCCAGCAGTTGACAAGAACAGTGGGAGGGGAAATAAATAAGGGGAAATAGTTTTACTTTGTTTAATGACACATCCACTCCCAGTCTTTATTCAAGCCTAAGTTAATTGTATCCAGTTTGCAAATTAATTCCAATTCAGCAGTCTCTCACTGGAGTCTGTTTTTGAAGTGTTTTTGTTGTTGAAGAATTGCCACTTTTAGGTCTGTAATCGAGTGACCAAAGAGGTTGAAGTGTTCTCCAACTGGTTTTTGAATGTTATAATTCTTGACATCTGATTTGTGTCCATTTATTCTTTTACTAGAGACTTTCCAGTTTGGCCAATGTACATGGCAGAGGGGCACTGCTGGCACATGATGGCATATATCACATTGGTAGATGTGCAGGTGAACGAGCCTCTGATAGTGTGGCTGATGTGATTAGGCCCTATGATGGTGTCCCCTGAATAGATATGTGGACACAGTTGGCAACGGGCTTTGTTGCAAGGATAGGTTCCTGGGTTAGTGGTTCTGTTGTGTGGTGTGTGGTTGCTGGTGAGTATTTGCTTCAGGTTGGGGGCTGTCTGTAAGCAAGGACTGGCCTGTCTCCCAAGATCTGTGAGAGTGATGGGTCGTCCTTCAGGATAGGTTGTAGATCCTTGATGATGCGTTGGAGAAGTTTTAGTTGGGGGCTGAAGGTGATGGCTAGTAGCGTTCTGTTATTTTCTTTGTTGGGCCTGTCCTGCAGTAGGTGACTTCTGGGTACTCTTCTGGCTCTGTCAGTCTGTTTCTTCACTTCAGCAGGTGGGTATTATAGTTGTAAGAACGCTTGATAGAGATCTTGTAGGTGTTTGTCTCTGTCTGAGAGGTTGGAGCAAATGCAGTTGTATCGTAGAGCTTGGCTGTAGACAATGGTTCGTGTGGTGTGGTCTGGATGAAAACTTGGAGGCGTGTAGGTAAGTATAGCGGTCAGTAAGTGTCCGGTATAGGGTGGTGTTTATGTGACCATCGCTTAGCACCGTAGTGTCCAGGAAGTGGATTCTTGTGTGGACTGGTCCAGGCTGAGGTTGATGGTGGGATGGAAATTGTTGAATTCATGGTGGAATTCCTCAAGGGCTTCTTTTCCATGGGTCCAGATGATGAAGATGTCATCAATGTAGTGCAAGTAAAGTAGGGGCATTAGGGGACGAGAGCTGAGGAAGCGTTGTTCTAAGTCAGCCATAAAAATGTTGGCATACTGTGGGGCCATGCGAGTAATCTGCAAACTGGATACAATTAACTTAGGCTTGAATAAAGACTGGGAGTGAATGTGTCATTACACAAAGTAAAACTATTTCCCCTTGTTTATTTCCCCTCCCACTGGTCTTGTAAAGTGCTGGAAATGGCCCATCTTGATTATCACTACAAAAGGTTCCCCCCGCCCCCTCCCCGCTCTCCTGCTGGTAATAGCTCACCTTTCCTGATCACTCTTGTTACAGTCTGTATGCTAACACCCATTGTTTCATGTTCTCTGTGTATATAAAATCTCCCCACTATATTTTCCACTGTATGCGTCAGATGAAGTGAGCTGTAGCTCATGAAAGCTTATGCTCTAATATATTTGTTAGTCTCTAAGGTGCCACAAGTTCTCCTTTTCTTTTTAATTGTTCTATGTATTCCCCTTCCCCAGTGTAGGGGTATGGCCAGAGTGCTGGTGTGCTGTATGGCTTCTTGGCTGCCAGAATAGTTCCTTGAAGTCATAGGCAGCTGGATGCAATTAAGGGCAGCCCTAAAGTTGGACTAAACTGTTAGGGGCCAAGACAGGGGACAGCACCGGGGAGCATTGACAACCTGCTCCTAATCTTCAATTAACGCTAAAGATATGACACTGTCTTGTAAACTGAGCCAGCTTCCCCTAGGAGCCACTGAGATATTACACATGAATCCCCATGCTATTGGAGATACTCTTCAAGGAGAATGAGCTTCATTTTTATGGTTCACTATTCTAATATGAGATTAATCAATTACTGAGAATAGCCATGGGAAT
This sequence comes from Eretmochelys imbricata, assembly GCF_965152235.1. NCBI lineage: Eukaryota > Metazoa > Chordata > Testudines > Cheloniidae > Eretmochelys > Eretmochelys imbricata. Next base: position 195,338,446 of record NC_135572.1, on the reverse strand, counting down.
CCTAAATCCAGCCTGTTCCACATTTAAGTTCTTTTAAACCTACTTTTAGCATCTGCAATTACAAATAGATGGTTAATTGCTACTTTTATTGGAGTAGCCTCAGCAGAGGCAAAGGAAGGGGCCAGACTGTACCTATCCTGTGGAGGATTCACCAGTCAAGGCTGTCATTTTGTCACATTCCACTAGCTCTAAATTAATACCAACAAAATTATTGTACAGTCTTATGAGACCAGTACATGTAGGAGATTGGATACAGTAGGTTATTTTCAATGGTATTAAACTATAGAAATAATACCAGTCTCTCTTCTTTGCATTAACTGGTTTACTGGTGCTGGCTCATGCTTGTATCTTGACAGCTATTTTATACTAAACATTCATTGAAGTTAATAAGAGAATATCAGGAATACAGAGCAGTAGCTGTAACTCCAGCCTGCTGTGGAGGTGCCTAATTTCTGGATAGACCTGGAGGGGAGCATGCAGACAGTAATAAACAATGTGAGAGAGCTATACTCACACTGTAAGTTGCTGTTGACACAACTATTCCCCTGTAAAAAACACAGGCTATGTTCTACTCTGTTTCAAAGACATCGATGCATTCAAGTTTTCTTTGTCTCTATTCTATTATGCATCACTCTGGTCATGCTGTAAATTTGGATGATTACCTCCTTATTCATGGTGTGTGTGTATATGCTAATGTGCAGCAATAGCCTAAAGCATTTCAGTTTGAAGGCAGAGAACCACTTAATATCCTATTTCCTTTAGGTCCATGTCTCACATGCGTATGGCATAATGCTGAAGACAAGAGACTGCAGCAGTTTCATTTAGCGCTTCATGGTAATGCCTTTGCTTCTCCAAATGTGACTGAGCATTGCTGGAGCAGGAGTCTCAAGTCCAGTTCTTTGTCAGATCTCTAAGGCTATGCCTACACTGCGAGCGAGGGACAAGTGAAGCTAAACGTCACTTAGACTATGTCTACGCTATGTGCTAGGGGTGTGATTCTGCTGCTCGTGCACATATATACTTGTGCTAGCTCTCGCTGAGCAAGGTGGAGTGCCAATAGCCGTGCTGTGGCGGTAGTGTGAAGAGTGGCAGCAGAGGCATGGCTTGAAACCACACACCCCGTTGCTCATTGTGAACCTACATGAAGTTCAGCGTCCCTTGTGGTCGTATTACCCGGGTATTTCAGTGCACTCCAGCGCTGCCTCAGATGTGGGTAGGAATAGGTTCTGCTTTTCAGCAGACATAAATGTCACACACAAAAGAATGGTGACCACTTGTGATATCCAGCATTAATTTGTGCTCTGCACTTTCTGCCCACTTGGCGAGGGATAGGTGAATCTATGACAGCTTCTGAGGAAGGAGACTGGTTAGGTCTGCAGTATGCAGAGAACCAGTCTGCTTCCTTAGGACCTGGATTATTCCAGAGCCACGTAGCTATCCATCTCCTTGCAGTCCACAGATGAACCTATTCCTCTCCAAGTGGCGTAGACCGTACAGTATGGTACTGTAAGTAGCATTAACTACTGTTTTCTTTTCTGCCTGAACCCACTCTAGTTTCAGAGGGAAGCATTCTGCATAGAGTGGGCTGCTCCACTCCTTCATCTATAGCTTCTCATGATTCCTTACAGTCCTTCAGAACCCAGCCACCAGTGTTTATGTGCAAAGGTTTGGCTGGGTTGCATAAGCCGTGAGCATGCTATATAGCTTCCTATTCACCACTTCCATGAATTCTGACTCCTCTTCCCTGGTTTTTTTCCTTTTATTTGAGCTCTTCTATGCAGCAAGGGACAATTGCCTCTGGTCCTTACTTCTCCCCCACCCCACCAGTCTTGACTGCCTTTGGAAAGAATTTTAGTTTTCCTTCTCTGACAATAAGCTGCTCTTTGGATTTGTCTTGAGTTAACAGATTTCTCAGCCAGGCTGATCTATGATAATTTGGTTTCCTTGATCTCTTCAGTTCCATTTTTTATGATGAACAGAAACTGTGACAGCACAGTCCAGTAAGGCAGTTCAGAGATAACCTTAGGGATTGCTGAACAATGAGCATTCCACAAGCAGCATTTTCTCTCCAGGCTTACAAGAAGTGAAAGGTGAAGATTATATCCCAAATGCCAAAGGCAACATTAATGTTTAGTTGGAAAAGTAGTAAATATGACTCCGTAGGGTGATGGTTCTGGGTCTGAAATCTCAGCTTAATTTTATCCTTTACTGTGTTGCATTTTCAGGGAACTACCAAAAAATGACACTTGCTGTCCACCAGTAAAATTCTGTTTATTCCACAACATTTCTAGGCCCTGATCTTGCCACCTTTACTTAGGCAAGCTCCCGGAGCAGCTTCAATGTTCAGCTGTGGCCAAGGGCCAGTTGGCATAGTGGAAGGGAGTGGGGAAGACTGTGGAGCAAACTCAATAACTAAGGGCCATCACAAACCTCAACACCTTCTGCCCAGGTGCAAGATGTACTTCTTTGGCCTTGCCTGCTTTAACAAATACTTAGCAGCATGTAGATTTAAAAAAAACAACAATCCTACCAATGCAAAATGCTCCATTGCACACCCAATTCTCCCCCCTGTGGAGAGGAGGAGGAGGAGAGAGAACAAACCACACGTGGCAGATGATAGTTCTGTCACTTAATGCACTAGGGAAGACACTCTGATACTAGGGTGAGGAGGGCAGTAAAAGAACGTGTATAGACTAGAATAGGGCGTGAGTAAGGGCAAAAATGGCTTTAAAATCTCTTTGCACTCCCAGGGTTTTTTTGTGTTGGGCTGCTTGTCCAGTGCAGATGGGAGAAGCCTGAAGGTTTTGTTTTTTGTCAGTTGCCAAGAGCCCCAAAGGTCTGGCATGTGGGGATCAGTAGGATGCAAGTATAACACACTGGCACACCCTTGATACCCCTCTCCCTGGTCATATCCCCCCTGACCGTGGAGACTCAGAGGCTTGGCAAAGGAGGTGGTACTGGAATGGTGCAAAGTTGCCTCATGGCCCAGAGAATGCAGGCCTCTGCATTTTATTTCAGTAGGTTCAGATTCTGGAAACACAGGGCTAGCTTCTCCACTCTGCCACAGTTACTTTGGTACTGCTCTGTCAGACCTAAAGGGCCATAAAGAAGACTATCTGGTAAGCTAAGGATTCCCCTGAAGCCACTCTAAACTACACCAGACCAACGCACAACCATATTCAGGAGCAGGGAGCCACAAAGGGCTGAACCCAGTGCTTATTAGTTGCAGCCGAAAATCTGGTTTGCACTGCCGAAGCACTCTTAAGGAAAAACATATGAGATGTGTTGCCATATCCTGCTCCATCAGTGGACACCAGATTGTGATAGAATCCGACCTCTGAATTCTACATACTTCTAAGGTCCCCAGGCTCTGGGTAGTGACTGGTCACTCTTCATAGCTCTGGGTTTTTCAGGCCTATTACCATGTGCAGATCCAATGTGTAACTCCCCTCTTGGGAGTAGGGCTCCACAGTGCAGCCACCTAGCCTCCAGAACCACTGTCTCAGCCCTCCCAAGCTTCCAGTTGCTTAGACCCGTTCCCTCCAGAGTCAACCTGGCTATGGGAGGTCTGCTTTCCCTTGTTATGCCCTTCAGAGATAATATGGCAGGAAAACAAGGAACACAGGCTCAGCAAAGGAACAACTTAAATAAACAGACTTTAGTCTTAAGAAGCATCAGAGTTCCAGATCTATCTAAAACAACAAACTCCTCTACACAATCCCCCTCAGTCTGACCTTACCTCATTTTTTGAGTCCCTGGTTTTGGTTCAAATCCCTAAGGGAGGCAAGGTATCTCCTGCCTATACCCTTCCTCCTGGGTTTGGCAGTAAATGGCAAGTGGAAGCTCTCCTTTTTGAATAGTCTCTGTCCATTGATCTGAGAGTCTGCTGGGGGAAACTGCGCCTCTGCCAGTCACGTGCTGAAGCCAGGGAGAATTCCTGCTCCCCCTTCTCACCAAGCAGGGGTGTCTCGAGAGAGTCCGTTCAAAGGCAAAGGCCCTGCTGGCTGAAGCCCCATTGTTCAATCAGGTGAGAGAGATATTTGCTGATGATGGCTCTTTGGTTGCTCGGTTACACATGTTTGCCAGACATAGCTTTTCTCTATGTGCCAGGTTCCCTGCTCACAAATGGATGATCTAATCAGCACTGACTGTTTTAAGTACAAATAGTGTTCATAAAATCAAATGGAATTCATAATTGGAGACAGACTATTCCCCAAACTGTCACACTCTGCAAATAAAACAGCTAACATGTAGTTGCTGGAACCCTAGTGGATTCCTTAGATACTACACTGCTGGTATGGAGTTGCATTGTTCCTGTCACTTAATGTAGCAATGACAGAAGTGGGTCTGCTCCTGTTACTATATCCAAAGGTCTGGCTTTGCTGCAGAGATAAATTTGAGTTACCTACGCTTGAATTACTCCTCTCCAGTTAGCTTAGCTCGAGTGAGAGCACCACACTGCAAAATAACTTTGGCACTGCACTCACCCGTGTCCAGCAGTGAGACTTCTGGGGGCACCTCCCATGGTTCTTAGTGCCACAGTAAGTGGAGTCACTCTGTGAGTTCAGAGAAAACTTGCTTGGCCTGTCTGGGAACAAGGGGGGAACTGTGAGAAGGTATTGAAAGTCCTGCGGCGCTCGCATGGCCTTAGTCTTCATCCATACCATGTTACAGAGTGTTGGCATTAGCAGCTGATGAGTTGTGCTCAGCTGAGTTGCAGCCTATATTCTATACTCCCTTCAGGCCAGCCACTGTACTCAAGTGAAGAGCTTTAGGTGTGGATGGGACTCAGGTTAGGGACAACACTTGAGTTACAACTCAAATTGACTTTGCAGTGAGGATAAGCCCAGATGCTTCTGCTCCCTGTAAATCCCCTTGCATGATTAAGGGTGTAGTAGCCTTACCTGGCCTCTCTCTGCCCCCAGAAAGGAAAAAGATAAGAGGTGTGGCCTAGAAGAGAGGGCTATCAGCCCAGATGGTGGCAGAAATGTGTGGGTGAAGGGAGTCAGGCCACCACTCCCACCAAGCAAAGCTCATACTAGAGATCCCAGGGCTCAAAGGAGGGGTCTGGCTGGGAAGGTGTTTGTGGCAGGAGGGGTGCGGGAAAGAAGTGTGCATACTTCCTAATCCCAGGTCAGTGAACATTCATCTACATTGGCTCACTGTATGCAGGCTTGACTAGAACTACACGTCCGCTGATGTCAGGTCTGATCCTGATTGTAGGGAAAGCTCTCACGTGGTCCATGCTAACTGACCGCTTTAAAACCATTACTTTGTGTGGAAGCGCCAAGCTAATTGTCATATTTCCATAGTTATGGACACTCGGAGACATCAGTTTGTCTTGCTTAGATCGGTTAACTAGCAAGGCTAAAGGTTAGCCTAAATCCTCTATGCATCTGTCTAAGCATAACCTGACTTAATGATATGGTCCCTCCTTTATCTCAGTGTGAAGACTTTGTCTTAATGCAGTCAGTTCCAGGGTGCAAAAATTGCCTATTTCATCTTGAAGCCTGCTTGATTTAGTTAAATATAGCCAGGGGTTTAGAAACCCCTTTGGTTCCTAAATAGAAACTTTAAGAGCGGAAGTCCTCCTTTTCTTTTTGTGAATACGGACTAACACGGCTGTTACTCTGAAACCTAAGGTATTTATTTGAACAATACCACTCTAAGGTAGGTACTATTTATGCCCACTTTACAGATGGGGAACTTAATGACAAAGTAACTTGCCCCCTAGTCACACAAGAAGTCTGTGGCAGAGGAGGTGTCTTCTAAGGACCAGGTGAGCACTCTAACCACTGGACTATCCTTCCTTTCAACTAGACTCGTCTCTGTAACCCCCAAGTATAGTTTTCCTGTGGAGATTTATTTAGAACTCCTACTGTACTTCAGCAGAAGCTATTGCAATGGAGTCTCACATATCTTGCTATTACTACTGACTCCAGACTTCTTTAGATAGTAGCTGATAAAGTTCAAAACAGCAATTTCCACCAACAAACAGGCACTGGTAGCTTAGGGAGTTAATAGAGCTTTTTCATCTCAACCTAACTCTGATTTAATTTCAGATAGCAGGAAATATGCCAGCTTTAGCTGCTAATTACTCATTGGAAATTATTTGTAGCAGGCCTCCTAGCTTCCTATTACAAAAATGCACTGACAACGCTGCCAGCAGAAATGCTACATTTTTCTGGGGGTGGGGGGGTATTTAGATTTTGCGGTGATCTTCTGTGAAGATGTCTGAAATACATCAGGCTACATGACCAGTGATTTTTAGCAAATTCAGAAACCACAATTCAATGTTTCCTCAGCAGCATCAGAAGTGCAGGCAATTGTGTCCATTTTTCTTTAATGTGCTAAAAGTTTTTGAATAATTTTTTGGAGTGAGTCGGCATTAGTAATTAAATTTCAATTCTCATATGCTCGTGGATCTAACTCCGCAAGCTCTCTCAGTGCCACACTCTCTGCTGCATTCTGATTATACTCACTTGGGAGTAGGGCTTTAATTCACCCTAAAAGATTTTTTGTTCTTTTAGAAAATGAGATACTGTTTCATTATGACTAAGCAGTCTGCACATTGTACTCTCTACTCACAAAAGGCCAGCTCTTGTCACCCTTATACACTGCAATTAGACACCCCCACCCCCATACCGGCTGATTCTGGTTTGCAGGGCTTGGGCTAAGGGGGTGTTTAATTGTGGAATAGACATTCTGGATTCAGGGAGCAGCCTGAGCTCTGGGACTCTCCGACCTCACAGAGTTCTAGAGCCCATGTTCCAGCTGGATCCCAAATGTCTACAATTAAACACTCCCTTAGCCCAAATCCCACATGCCCGAGCCACTTGGCATGGGCCAGCTGCCAGTTTTTAATTGCAGTGTAAACATACCCATAATGAGTATAACCTATGCCTGGTCCATGAATAGTACCACCAGGTAAAGGTGACACGCTATCCCAAAGAAACTCAGCATACCGGTAAATGGTGTGGTAATAACATGCTTTTTGGTTAATGTCTCCTACGTCTGTAGCAATTGTACTTGGTATTTCTATATCATCTTTCATTCAAGGATGCTCTATTTGATGTTAAATTTCTGTGGCACCTAGGCAGTAGCAATGACAAAGCAGTTTATAATATCACCTAACCCTCACATTATACATCTGAGAAGGAAATGTTTGCCTCAATTTTCTCCACTTTAAAATGGACATCTACTTTTTTTTTTATTCTTTGGGCCTGGTTCTCCAATGCTGTCACCTTGCATGGTCCTTCATACCTGCACAAAATGCAAACACCTTTGTAAAGGGCATGAAGAATTCAGACTGGGTAGTGTTCTACCCACTCTGCCCAGCAGATGACAGAACAAGGTATAAGGACAGTGGAGAATCAGGCCCTTTGTTGTTTTTTGTTTTAGTTAACCTATATCTGAGGAAATATCCCTCCCCCCCCCAAAAAAAAAAAAGTATAATCAACATCCACTGTTAATGAAGGGGTCAGAGAACTCCACTCCATGGTCCCAAGGAGAGCTTCAAAAACACAGCAAAGACAAGTCTTGATATGACTGAATTTTTAAAGAAAAAAAGACCACCAGAAGACTAACTAGTTTTGTCCTGGAGAAAGGAAGCATTTCCAGTTGGCCATAGCCATTGAAAGAGCACAACCCCAATTTTTTTTTTTTTGGGTAGGTCACTTTAAGGCACATAGACAGATTTGTCAACAGAAAATCTGAGTGGAAAGGGGTTTATTTTTCTTGCCAAAAGAGATCCACAAATTTGGGGGAGAATTGTAGCCTTGGTCACCCATATAGAAACAACCCCAAGTTCCTAGGTAAAATACCAGAGTCTGCTTGGGCTGCTACACTAGATGTACGTGTTGCTATTGTTTCTCTTGCTGATGCTGAAATGGTTGCTTCTAATTCATTTCCTACAGCTTAAGACAATCCATCTGGACATCTGCCATAGCCTGTATAGTCAGTGGCTTCCATTTTCTCAGTCTCTATCATTGCTGTCAGAGAACTAAGTTCTGGTGCAAAAGGTTACATACAATACAGTATGCCACAGTGTTCCCAGGGGAAACCCAGCTAGGAAACACAAATAAACAGAGGGGTGGTCACAGGTGAAGACATCAGTGAAAACATTCTATTTTAGCAAGAGGACGTGTGGGCGGTGCACCCAGCAGCCACACTTGGGCTTTCTACACCCCAGGGTATTTTGGCAAAACTTTCCCAGACCACATAGACTAGGGCAGACATAAACAATACTAGGGATAAGGCTGATGTAAACCCACCCCCACCTCATTAGCTGTGCCCAGAGCATACTGGACATTGCTGAAAATATGGATCCCACTGTATATTGGTCAGAAAATAGCCATGAGTGGGAGCAAGTGGATACAATTTACATGATGGGGAACTGAAAGGGCGAGGATGATAAAACAGGAGGGTGTAAAATAGTGTGTGTGAGATAGTTTTATCTTATTGTCACATTCCGGGGTGCAGTCTAAACCAGTGAGGCCTTAGGTCACCACCTGCCCTGCAACCTTGGCTGCCTCACAATGCTTTGCTATTGTAGCTTCCAATCTCTCACAAACAGCATGCAGGTCATGCTCTGAATGTCTGTGTATCGCTACAGCCCTGGGCCACTCTGGCCCCAACAGCCTGTGAGCAACACTCCAGTCACACTATGGCTCCCAGAAGACTTGGTTATTGTTTGCAGAGTGACCTCAATGCACTCCCAGTCCAGATTTTCCACAAACCTGTGTTCTGCACTGTCAAGCCCTTCCCTGGATGGTTCAGATATTAAAGTCCATTGTCCCTGTAAAGGGTCAATATTCAACAGTCTGCTCCTTTAGCTGGAATTACCAAACTGTTCAGTTTAAATACAGCACTGGATTAGTTTAGATTAAAAATAAAACAAGTTTAATTAACTACAAAGAGAAGTTTTAAGTGAGTAGACTAGAAATATAAGGCATTAAAGTCAGAAATGGTTACAAGAGAAATAAAGATAAAAGCTTTCTAGTAGCTGAAACTTAGCAAGCTAGATTTGGTTCAAGGTAAAATCCTTACCACATGCTCCCAGCAACATGGCTGACCAAATTCTGAGGTCAGGCTCTGCGCGCCTGCAAAAGGGCTGGTTCCTTTGTCTTCTTACGTGAGAGAGAGAGAGATAATTTAGGGTGTTTTTGCCCCTTACTTTTATAGTCCAGTCACTCTTTGAAATGTATTTTCCTGAGAGTTACCCCTAGATAAAGTTCCTTCCAGCTGTGAGGACAGACATGCAGTCTAGTGGAGAAGAGGTTCCATGCTGTTTTTTGCTAAAATGCAGATTGATCTGTTCCTGCCCTCCCCCCCCCTTGTTTGCCAAAGCATGGCCCTTTAGAGGTGGTTGCCAATCAGCTTTGTGACACCTGGCTAGAGGTGTCAGCTTGTCCTTTGTCTCTGAGAAACATATTTAAACCCTCCCCCCCCCCCCCGACACGTCTGGTAAATGCAATGGTGGTGTAACTGTGTTTGTCCCAGGATATTGGAGAGACAAGGTAGGTGAGGCAATATCTTTTATTGGACCAACTTTTGTCTCTGAAGGTGGTCCAACAAAAAGATATAACCTCACCCACCTTGTCTGGTAAACACATTTTGGTCATAAGCTGAAATCATGTTCGTAACTCTTAATAGCATTTTGTACATCCATTACAAAAGAATATTAATGATCAGTGTGTTAGTTTCTAAAGGATACCTCACAAGGCATATTTTGCACCAAAATTATTACAACTGTCTGTAGGGTGTTTATTCAGGGTGCTTAGGGTCACACTGACTCCTTCCTGTTAGTTGCTTTCCCTCTTGCTATCCATTAGGCATATAAATTCCACATCCATCCATTTTCTGACCATTTTTCACCCATGTAACATACAACACCATTTCCAGTCTCTCTGACCTATTAAGTCTCCCTCTTGAGCACAGGCATAGTGACAGGTAGATGCTTGGGATTGTTAAAAGCAGGTGTCATAAATATAAAGGGAAGGGTAAACCCCTTTGAAATCTCTCCTGGCCAGGGGAAAGCTCCTCTCCCCTGTAAAGGGTTAAGAAGCTAAAGGTAACCTCGCTGGCACCTGACCAAAATGACCAATGAGGAGACAAGATACTTTCAAAAGCTGGGAGGAGGGAGAGAAACAAAGGGTTTGTGGCTGTCTGTATGCTGGGCCTTTGCCAGGGATAGACCAGGAATGGAGTCTTAGAACTTTTAGTAGGTAATCTAGCTAGGTATGTGTTAGATTATGATTTCTTTAAATGGCTGAGAAAAGAATTGTGCTGAATAGAATAACTATTTCTGTCTGTGTATCTTTTTTGTAACTTAAGGTTTTGCCTAGAAGGGTTCTCTATGTTTTTGAATCTAATTACCCTGTAAGATATCTACCATCCTGATCTTACAGGGGGGATTTCTTTATTTCTATTTATTTCTATTTTTATTAAAAAAGTCTTCTTGTAAGAAACTGAATGCTTTTTCATTGTTCTCAGAACCAAGGGTTTGGGTCTGTGGTCACCTATGCAAATTGGTGAGGCTTTTTATCCAACATTTCCCAGGAAAGGGGGGTGCAAGTGTTGGGAGGATTGTTCATTGTTCTTAAGATCCAGGGGTCTGGGTCTGTAGTCACCTAGGCAAATTGGTGAGGCTTTTTACCAAACCTTGTCCAGGAAGTGGGGTGCAAGGTTTTGGGAAGTATTTTGGGGGGAAGGACGCGTCCAAACAGCTCTTCCCCAGTAACCAGTATTAGTTTGGTGGTGGTAGCAGCCAGTCCAAGGACAACGGGGGGAATATTTTGTACCTTGGGGAAGTTTTGACCTAAGCTGGTAAAGATAAGCTTAGGAGGTTTTTCATGCAGGTCCCCACATCTGTACCCTAGAGTTCAGAGTGGGGGAGGAACCTTGACAGCAGGTGTTACCTTACTGTTAGGATTTGTGTATTTTAGCTAATAATACTAATTAGAATTTGTTCCAAGCCCCACGGCTGGATCAGCATTTTCATGTACAATGGCCAACTAGATATACCTGAAAGAGGCCTACTCTTCAGAAATTACTGAGCATGCACTCCCTGAAGATTAGGCCCTTCTGTGGTACCAGGTTGATAACCCAAAAATGGAGGCTTCCAAAATTACTTCTAAAACTCTTGGCCAATATCCTCAACTGTCTGACCTCATCCTACAACTCTTATTTATGCAGCAGTTATGGGATGTATTTTCTTTCTCTTCAGTATCCATAATAAAACATGCTACGAGAGACTTGAAAGGTCAAGCACTCGAGGCAAAAACATACAGCTTAAAAGTGCTTGCCAGGCTTTCAGTCCCACCTTGTGCCTCTGGTGCCACAAAGCTGCTGTCAAGCTAGTTTAACTAGCCGTTTGCCCCTGCGCAGGGGAATCTTTGGGTGATGCAGTGGCTCTGTCAGTTCCTCTCTCAGTCCCTGGCAATGGGATGTGGCTGCTGAAAAGTGGGTGTAGCCAGGATATCCCTATACCCTTGTGGCTGATTCTACTGAAATGACTCTTGGGAGGGCTGATGGTAGCTAGCAATGCTACATCTCCTGAAAAGAACTTGAAGTCCAGATCCTGGGCTGTCAACTGCTCGGCACAGTTCAGGAGGGCTATGTGCAAAATTGCCTTAAAGCCGCTCTCGGCTGCAGCTCAAGTTCAATTCAGTGGGTATATCATTGGAGTGGATGCGATGTTATATTGCTGAATACAAACATCATGATGATGTGCTGTCATCTCAGCAGAGCCTTGTGGTTTCACAGACGCTAGGACCTGAAAAGCAGCAGTAAGTACAACAGCCTGTGGAGGATGATAAGCAAAAGCCTCATTTATTACAATCTCCTCTGAAATCAGCTATGCCCCCTTCCTTGTGCCCAGGATATACTGCTGCATTATCTGCATTTGCAAATAGGACAACTTGGCAAATGCAAAATCCCTGCTCCATTAAGATCCTTGTCAGGATCATACATTTGAAAGCTCTGGAACAGACAATCTTAAGCTTATACATTTTGTGTTAGTGCTTAGCAGCAGGAGCTTAAAACTGTTGTTGCCAAGGGAGAATAGACTGAATGACTTGAGAATCTTTAAGAAAGCTTTTGAGTCACTTAAAACTGGGTGCCTGCCTGAGCAGACTAATACACAATGTTAATGATCCTTGGAGCACCAAATCAAAAGTTAATTGAAATATTTAATTTTCAAGGCCGAGCACTTGTACTTATGCTAACTCCTATGATTTTAAAAGCATCAGCATCTTCACATCTGGATGGATGCATTTGAATTTTGAATATCTTAAGTTTTGATCACTGCAGTTTTCTTACATCTTAATAGCGACCGGTAGACTTTACTGACTTTCTTACCAAATATTTGTTGTTCACAATAGATTTCTTAACATTTTATCAAATAAAACATTAACCATGTATTTGAGCAAGGAAAAATTCATTCTCATTGACTTGACAAGATGGCTGAGGTAATACTTTTATTGGACCAACTTCTGTTGGTGAGAGGGAGAAGCTTTGACTTGGCAGCTGTAGAAACCGGGAGCCAGTTCTTCAGGTAAACTAACTCAGACTGGCACAGTATCTGACACTGAATGGTGGAATGCAGTGCAGTGCTCACATCTCCCTCCCCCAAAATCTTCAGTGTCCAGGCTGCCTGCCAATCCCCCTGTGTCAATCAGGCAGCTACAGTGATTCTGAAATATTTAAACAGTACTTCAGTGGTGCTGTGGAAAGACTCCATGACCTGGTAATATGAGCACACTTTGTTTAAGAAGGAGACTAAGGCTATGTTTACACTTCAAGCTAGAGGTGTACATTCAAAGAGACATACCTGTGCTAGCTCTGATGGAGCTAGCATGCTACAAATAATGTACAGCCATGGCAGTGGGAGTGGCAGGAGGGGATAGCCACTCAAGTTCATATCTGTTTGAGACACTATGCACATAATTGGGGCAGATAGCCCCTCCCACAGCTACACTCTGTGTTTAGTGCACTAGGTGGATCAGAGCTAGCATGGGTATGTCTCCTCATGCTGGAATTTACACCTTCCAGCTCAAAGTGTAGACAGACCCTAAGAGCCAGGACTCATGAGTTTATTCTTAGCTCTGCCACTGACTCATAGTGTGACCTTGGGAGGCCACTTCAGGTATAGTCTGCACTGGAAAAGGTGTGCTGGTATAACAATACTGGCAAGCCCTCTAAGGTGTAAATGCAGCCTCTACCAGCAGCAGAGTGCTTTTGCCAATATAGCTCTGCTATACCAGTTCCCTGAAAGAAACTAATTTTCCTGCCAAAAGCACTTTTTTGAGGGGTGGCATAATTACACCTACATTAGGGCTTTTGCTTTTTATTAATGTAAAAAAAAAAATCACACCCCTAACCAACATTATTCCTGGCCTACGGTATTAATTAAATTAATTACTTACTCATAGTTGGGCCAGAGAGAGGTTGATTCTATGGACCAGCAGTTAGGACATCCACCTTGGATGTGGGAGACTCTGGGTCTGGTCCCCCTGCTTCCATCACTTTCATTATTGATCCACTGTGGAACAGTGTCAACAGGAGAGACTGAGGGATTTTCCCCACATCAGAATATCCCAGAGCTCAGAGCACTCTCCTGGGAGGTGAGAGACCATGGTTCAAATCCTTCCTCCGCATCTGGCAGAGAGGGGGGAATTGAACCTGCAACTCCCACATCCCAGGAGAATGGGCTTGTCCCATATATAAATATAAAGGGAAGGGTAAACCCCTTCAAAATCCCTCCTGGCCAGAGGAAAAATTCTCTTACCTGTAAAGGGTTAAGAAGCTAAAGGTAACCTCACTGGCACCTGACCAAAATGACCAATGAGGAGACAAGATACTTTCAAAAGCTGAGAGGAGGGAGAAAAACAAAGGGTCTGTCTGTCTATGCTGCTTTTGCCGGGGACAGAACAGGAATGGAGTCTTAGAACTTTTAGTAAGTAATCTAGCTAGGTATGTGTTAGATTATTATTTCTTTAAATGGCTGAGAAAAGAGCTGTGCTGAATAAAATGACTATTCCTGTCTGTGTGTCTTTTTTGTAACTTAAGGTTTTGCATAGAGGGATTCTCTGTTTTGAATCTAATTACCCTGTAAGGTGTCTACCATCCTGATTTTACAGAGGTGATTCCTTTACTTCTATTAAAAGTCTTCTTGTAAGAAAACGGAATGCTTTTTCATTGTTCTAAGATCCAAGGGTTTGGGTCTGTGGTCACCTATGCAAATTGGTGAGGATTTTTACCAAACCTTCCCCAGGAAGTGGGGTGCAAGGGTTGGGAGGATTTTGGGGGGAAAGAGGTGTCCAAACCACGTTTCCCAGTAAACCGAGATAAAGTTTGGTGGTGGCAGTGGAAATCCAAGGGTAAAATAATTTTGTACCTTGGGGAAGTTTTAACCTAAGCTGGTAAAGTAAGCTTAGGAGGTTTTCATGCAGGTCCCCACATCTGTACCCTAGAGTTCAGAGTGGGGAAGGAACCTTGACAGGGCTGAAAGCTGGCTACAAGTTATAAAGTAGGACCTCTTCCTTCTCCTGCAGTGGCAGCAGCCAGATTTTGAATGGGACTTGATCCAGTAGGTAGCCTCAGAGCCTGCCTACTGCATCAGGCCCTGCATGTGACATAGATGGCTGAATACCCATCTTCCCCATGAATGGCTCTGGGTCTTGGGTGGGAAATAGCATATGGACACTTAGGGGCAGGCAGCAGGGCACATGCTTAGAGGCAGAAAAATGGGAAGTTTTACCCTGAAATTGTAGGTGCCAAGCTCATTTAGGTGCCTATGGGGTTCAGTGGGAGTATTGTGGATCAGAGTGGAGCCAGCATTAGGACTTAAATGCCTAAACCACAGATGTGACTAAATCTGGGGTTTAGGAGCCTAAGTACCTTTGTGGTTCTGGGCCTAGGTCTCTAAGACACTGATCCTGCAAAGTCCCAATACCCTGAACTGCCATTAAAACTTTCTTGGGATTTGAGCACGTGCAACATATCAAAAGAAACTTGGGACTTCCCAGGATTGGCCTCCATTTCTCTGATCATTAAAGTGGAGATAATAGTACCTCACAGGCATATTGTGTCTAAATTCATTACAGTTTGTAAGTACTTTGCACTTCTTGGTAGAAGACCTCATAGAAGCAAAAAATATTTATTTATTACTATTAGTGGGTTATTGCTTAAAAGACACATGAATAAATAGCTTCGGGATATATATTTACCCATAAATGAGACACACAAAAGAGTAATAAAATGGCAACTTCTTAAGGGAACATCTGCTAAAGGAAACAGCGTATGCAAAATCACTGTATATTGAGATAATTCACTAACCAGCTTCCCATTGAGGATTCAATGTCACAAATGGATTCTATTCACTGGTTTTTCATGTATTCAGTGTTGGGTTCAAATCCTGAATAAAGCCAGGGGTGCAAATGAGTCTGGATGGTGTCTTCCACATCCTCTTTTATGCACCACATAATTTAGCACATTACCAGGCTCAGCTCAAGAGAGACTGGAGAACTATGACAGCAGGTGTGTTACAGATCATAATTCAGATGCACTATCAGAGCTGTTTGCGCAGTAGCAGAGCTGTTTGCACAGCAGCAGGCTTCTTCATGCCAGTGCTCTTGATCTCTCACTTTTCTGATCTGATCTATAGATTGACTCAGTTTTAAAAGTCCTATTTTCTATTAAATAAAGGAAGCTTTCTCAGGGAAGAGTCACCATGGATTATGGCCAAACAAAGAATGGTACCAAGGAGGGGAAATGTTTGTCAGTATTAATTAGGGACAGTAAAAGGAGTTTGGAAAACAAAGCTGGAATGGCTTGCCTTTTTTTCTGTCCAAACCGCTATGAGTGGAAGTTGAAGCAAGGGAGCGGGAGGAAGTCTAGACTAATACTATTCAGAACATGGAAAGGAAAAGAGGCTTAGCTAGACATTTGAACCTCTTGAAGTTCCCCCAATACTACTCTGGTTTAACAGAGCTGAGCTTGCTTCTCAACTTCTATACAAAATGAGACATCACTGTTCTTCACAAAAACAGATGCATGTCGGACAAGGAGTTTAGGAACAGGGTCACGGGAATTTCATGTAAGCCTCTAGGTCTGAAAGCCAGCATTTCTCAACCTGACATGCTAATGCAGGAGGTCACCAGCTCCAAGGACAGACAATAGTATATACCACTAGGATTCAAAGTTCAAGGCTCTCATACCACATACGTTTACCTGTCAAAATACCAGAGCATTACAGTGACTGCCATACTGTGCTGCAGTGATTTTCTTGGTGGAGATGTATGCATTTGGAGTTGCATTTTTAATGCTCGGTGGGATTATTCCTGTTTGACAGAACTAGGCTGATGTGTTAAAGTGAAACACCGGTAAGATCACCAAAACACTTTAATGCCCTTATCAGGAGCAATTTGTGAATTTGCCAAACATTCTGATTTTCCCCCCTTTGTTAGTGGGTGTAAAATCCTTATTAAAGCATAAAATAGCTTCCTTGGGATTTATGTTCTAGTCGTTTACTTAGGGTCAGAATTGAAATGTTCACCGTTCTCAACATAAGGGAACAAATTAATCTCTGGTAACGTTCTGATGGCTTCACTGTGACAGCAGGGAAGATACAGGCACAGGCTTAGGTCCAATATTAGAGACTCCAATTAACTGTCATTGGTTCAAATCCCAGTAGCCTTTCAAAGTAGATACACTGAATTCCATGCAGTGTGTGGGGGCCTTGGAGCTTAAAACCAAAGGTAACTTTTTCAGATTTGTGTGCTTAAAAGTTATGCCGTTAAAGCCATATTTAAGTGTCTGTAAACATGTGGCCTACTCTTCAAAGGTGCTGAGTACTCTCAGCTCCTGTGGAAATAAACAGCAGCGGTAAATATCGAGCTCTTAAAATCACGCCACTTAAATTTAGGTGCCTAAATATTGACATAATTACCTAAATTGAAGCACCCATATTTGAAAACTTTGTCCCAAGCTCTTTTCTCCTTCTGGGTAGGAAACTAAAAATCCCTTGGCACTTCTCACAAAATCCGGGGTTTGCCTTCGGGTATGTTTCTATGTACAGTGCTGCAGCGGCGCAGCTGTACCAACACAATCTGGTGAAGACGCTCTGTGCCGATGGGAAAGAGCTCTCCTGTCAGCATAAAAAACCCCACCTCAAGGAATGGCAGAAGCTATATTGGCGGGAAAAGCTCTCCCACTGACATAGTGCTGGGCACACAAGCGCTTGCATCAGTGTAACTTACATTACTCAGGGCAGTGGAATATTCATTCGCCCCCTGAGCAACATAAATTTTTTCCCGACATAAGCCACAGTGCAGACATAGCCTTAGTGTTCCCTCCTCCATCCCCTGGGGGTTTGTAGGATGCTGTATCAGTTGTTTTCCCTTTCCTCCCTAACGAGAAATAGCTCATTTCATTGGTGGTTTATGTAGGATCATTTGGGATTGTTGAGGATGAAAGGTGCTATGTCATGTAAAATGCCATTATTGATATTTTTTTCATCTACTGCCAGGGTTGCAGAAAACTACCAGCCTTTACATAATTGATCTGACGGAAAGAGAAAATGAAGATAACTGTGCCTTCCATGCAGTGTGTAGCAGGTATCTGTGTCAGCTGCTCCCTGCAGCAGAAATTTCAAGGTGGGTATTTTGCAGTGTAAACCAGTTCTGTCAACTTTCATTGCATCAAATTACCCGGCATGATGTGATGCAAAATGGGAGCACAAATAGATCCTGTGGCATGAAAAATGTTACTTTAAAGGAAAAGTGTTTCTCTGATGCTCCCTGTGGTTACCATGCTCCATACGGTTACACATAGTGTGCAACACGTGTGGCTGCACGCATAATGTGCATACATCCTGGTCATTGACTTCTGTAAATCACATCCCCTTGCGGCATGGTGCATAGAACTTAGGGGTAGGACATTCAGCTAACCAATCTTAACTTTGCATTGCTTAGGGTAAAAAAGAATTGCCATTAGATGTCAACAGTATTATGGTTCATTCCATGTTTATAGACACTAGTGGAGAAATATTGGATGAGAGAAAACTATACTGTTTAAATACCTGTTCTCCACTGTGCTCATGGTGATATTCACCCACCGTGCTGATGATCACCATGCGGCTTATATACCACTACTAAGTCCTACTGAAACTTTATTTTGAGGATGTAAGTGATGACATCCTACGCACAACATCACCTACAGAGTCTGCGTTTTTAGCTCAAGCTGTCATAATTTATGCTTTCAGCTGTGGAGTTCCCTACATCAGTCCCCAGTAGGTCAGGTAAAATGACTTCCTTCATACAAGTAAGAGAGAAAATGTCTTCAGGTGAGACTGAGGCAGAGAAAAACAGGAAAGCTGTTTCAGCTGGTGGGAATTATAGAGGAGCAGGCTCTCAAACTGTGGTCATGCTTGGTGAAGGAACAAAGGCAGAAAATATGAGGGAAAGGAGCAGAGTGAGACAAGGTCCATGAGGCAGGCTGATGCTAATCTATGGAAGGCTTTTAAAAATGGGAATCAGTAGTCAGAGCTGAATAAGATGGGGTGGGGTGGCTTTTCTTTTTCTTTTTTGTAGATATGAAGTTGGCTAGCAACATTTTGCTGGAGTCTGGAAAGTTGGGTTTTCAGGAGGCTTTAGAGAAGGGAGATGCAAAAAGAGAAAAGAAAAAGGTAGACTAGTAAAATATTGAGAGAGTTTCCAAAGATTAATCTTTGAAAGGTGAGGTTCTTGGACCTCTGTTAACGTGCCTGTATTACTCATTGGGGGGTGGGGGGGGGAAATGCACATTATTTCCCTCCCAGATTAATAAAGAAGCCTGGGCATGCAAAAGAAATTGTTATCTTGGCTCGTATGCTTAATACTAAATCAGTCTAATAAGAAACTGAAATTATGTGCACATTATAAGAATCCCGTGCGTGATTAAAATAAAGTGAAAAGTCCTTGAATAATTTCCTCATTCTTTTCATAGGAAAAAAAACCCTTATCTCACAGAATAAAAACATCACTTAACTGAGGCTGTTTTGCATCTGGTTCTCTGTGTTGTGATAACAAAAGCCAAGTTGTAAGGAGAATGTTTACTGCTATAAGACACTAATGTATTCATTGGAATCTAAAGTGTTCTGTGAGAAATTCTACAGTACAAAAGTAATTAACATTAATCATCATAAACAATGAAAGTAGCTTTATCATCAAGTGATAGTGTGCACGGAAATAATACATGAGAGCATGGAATAAAAGAGCTGCTTCTACATAGCCTCTACAGTTATCTCACAACTGCTTGTACTATATTAGGGATGCTTTGCTGCCCGAATGGGTTTTGAATTTAGCACAGCATACAGTTCTGTCAACAGCTGTTTCCAGTGGGTACAGTTAATTTTTTGCAGCTCCACACATGTCTTCAGGATTGGGGCCCTGTCCTGCTCCCACTAAAATTGCTATTGGTTTAGCAAGCTCAAGTTCTTGGGCCCCAAATCCTGCAAAGATTTAAACGCAGGCTTGTGTTCACACATGGTGTGGTGGATCAGGATTTCTGGGCACAATGGTCTGAAACGTTTTGATGACTGTGCCTGGAGAACATAGAAAATAAGCTGCCAAATTGTAAAATCTAAGAAAAACCCTGTTACTGACTATAATAGGACTGTTTACAGTGCATAAATTAAGCATGTGCCTACGTTTTGGCAGGGCCAAGGCCTTGGATTGAAAATGCCATTTCATTATAATGGTGCATATTTTCATTGTGACAAACCACATAACCAATTACACAAAATCATGCCCACGACAATTAAAGAGTTGGACTTTTTTAGTGTTAGGTACAGGTGCAATAAAAATATTCTATTTTCATAAAATTCTCCTTTATCTAAAAATAAAATCTAAGCTAACACATTCTCCCTTCAGCTCTTTACATCATCAAAATTAGCCTTGTTTTTTTTTCCTTTGGAAACGTCTACATGGGGGAAAATGATTAAGAGTACTTCACAAAACTAGTTTGCCCAGGAAATTACCCATTATCGTGTATTAAATAGAATGACAGTCCCATTCCTGAGCTTTGCTTCAGTATTGTATTAACGTTTCAGATATGCCACTTTCTCTTCTTCCTGTAATTCCTACAATTATACCCTTTCAGATTTATAAAAGTGCCAAGTTTTTATACTTCTAATGTGCTTTTTAGTTCTTCCATTCTGAGATTTTAACTATAGGCTGCGTGAATTTGTTTTTCCTAATTTCAGCATTGTTGGGTACATGTTCCACTTTGTGTGTGTGTGTGTGTGTGTGTGTGTGTGTGTAGTTGGAAGCTAGGAATAAATGTACAGGCAGAAAATGTATTAAATACTTTATTGCTTTCGCAGGGCACCTATTTGTGTTAGCCTAGATTTTAGGTGGTTTCTGACTATCCCATGTTACAGCTGTGTGAATATTCAATTTTTTTTTTTCAGGCAGCAAACTAAAAAAAAAACCCAGAAAATATTCAGTTTGGTTCCAAACATATTTGGAGCCAGTCAGCAAATTGGAAAAGTCCATTTCAGACCAGCAAACCCTCCATCTACGGTCTCCTTTTATCCCAGTGGCTAGGGCACTTGCCTGGCTGTAGGAGACCTAGGGTTGAATTACCACTCTTGAGGCAGGGATTGAACTCAGCCCTTAGCATAGAAGCCCATCACCATCACTTACGGTCTGCTAAGGTATTAAGCAGAACCTAGGCCCAGTGCTGTCACCCTCCATGTGCATGTGGAGTGTTATGGGTGAGTGACACACTGTGGGTAAGCTCACTACAGGAGGACGGAACCCTTCTTCTGTGGCAGGCCGCTAACACCACTTTAAGACAGTGACTTTTTACTAATGTGAAATTCTGAATTTTTTTTTTCCTGTTTAAAAAAGAATTGAGAGTCCATTCTGACTGTTTCTGTCTTTTCCCCGTGTTCCAGCAGATTAAAGCTGCACTAAATCTGGCTTAACAGACTTGCTTCTAGATGCAAGTGCAATACCAATAAATAAAATAAATACTCCAGAGGAATGTACACAACCCTGATAATGGACAGTTTACGGAATAATTTTCCCATGGTGGAAATTTTTTTTTTTTTTTACTAGTGGAATGATATGCTCTCTGGTTTAAAAAAAAGAAAACAGAAAGCCAGATCAAGATATACCTAGGAAATCAAAGAGTTCATTGCTATACAAGCTATATCAGTAGTTGTTCACTATAAGAACAAATGTCTCATTTGATGCTGTTCTTGCCAAAAGCATCTTCCACCAGGAAGCTTCCAGGGAGCATCAGTCTTTGAATTTGTTGTTGAAATGCTGTGCAAAAAGTACTTCAGGTTCTAGGGAAAACCTTCCCTCCACATGTTCCATCCCCCTGCCCCTTCCCCAAATCACTGTGAAATGGGATACGGCTGGGTGTAACTTGTATGAATAATTTATTTGCATATATGCAATTTTGGTTGACCTACAAGTATTCAAAAATTTGACCCAATAGTTTTGGCTGGGAAAAAGTTACCAGGTCAGCTTCCGAAAAGTGAATATGTTGTCTTCCCCCCCATACCTTCAACCAGGGCTGGATTACCCAATAGGTAGACTAAGCACGTGCTTAGGGCACCAGCAAAGCAGGGGGCACCAAAAAAAAAAAAGTTCTTTTTTTTAAAAAATTGATATTTGATATTTCAAAAAAAAAGCATCGAAGTAGTCATCATGGGGAAAAATCAGAACTTTGTTAGACTTCCTTACACTCCACTACACACTCTTCCCCCATTTTTCTGTTCTCTTTTTATTACTTCTCCCCACCTACCATGTTCTGCACACACTCTCAATCTTGTTGGCCGCAGTGCTGTTGATTGTTGTCCGGTGGCAGTAAATTTTTTCTCAACAGTCCCGTTACTTTATACATTTTTCTCTGCCTCAACACACTGATGGGCAGTTCTTAAAACATATTTGGGCAATGATCGTGTGTTGAAATCTTTCTAATACTCACTGGGAGGCACATGCAGTGGCAACAAGTACAATTCTGGAGTCCTACTCAAAGATTGTGGATGCATTAGAAAGTATAGCTGAAGACCAACCACAAAAAGGAGAAACAATACAAGAGGCAGAAAACATTGCAAACAAGATGCAAGAACTAGTTTGTATTCATGTTGACCATGTGGAATGAAATTTTACAACACTTTTACCACACAAGTCAAGCTCTCCAAGAAAAAGAATTGGATTTGAAAACATGTGCAGACCTCTGTCAATCATTAGCAGACCACTTACACACTCTGAGGAATGATTTTGAAAGATTTGAAGACTTATCAAAAGATATCTTGCCTGATACTAACTACAAAGAAGCCCAGTCCCGCAAGCGAATCAGGAAAAAATAAGCAAATGACAGCAGTGCAACAGAAACAGCATTGAATCCTAGAGACGAATTTCGCGTATCTACTTACTACGTTTATAATTGATACACTTGAAGCTCCTATGAAGAGGAGAGGTGAAGTGTACAAAGTAGTATCAAGTGGATTTTCTTTTCTAAATGATATGGACTTATCTGACGAACAGTATTCACAAGGTTCCCAAAAGCTAGTTGACTCATACTCAGGTTGACTTGAACATGAATCTCTGTGGAGAAGTACGGCAGTTCCACTGTTATATGAGCGCAGCGTTTAATGAAACAGGAAAAATGAAATTCAGTCACATTGATCTTCATGACACAATATTGAAAGAGGGAATACAATGTGTATTTCCAAATGTAGAGATCGCACTATGTATTTTTCTAACATTGATGATTACTAACTGCTCCGTAGAACGCTCTTTTTCTCAGCTGAAAAGAATAAAAAGCCCTCCGAGAACAATGTGTCAGGATAGACTTGATTCACTTTCCCTATTGTGTATGGAAGCAGACATGATTCGTCAAGTCAGCTTCTATGACCTTATCCAGAATTTTGCAATCAGAAAATCTAGAAAGATGCTATTTTAATTTCAGCATTCATGTAAGTTTTGTGTCATTTCGAAAAGTAAAATTTTATTTTATGGTATAGTATTGTTTTTATTTTGAATTACATATGGGGGGGCACCATAATCTTTTTAGTGCTTAGGTCCTCTAAAGGACTTAATCCGGCCCTGCCTTCAACCCAGTGGTTAGGGCATGTGTTTGGGATGTGGGAGACCCAGGTTTAAATCCCCACTCCCAAGCAGGCAGTTGAACTCAGTTTTCCCCTTCACCCTTTTAGGTGACTCCTCTAACTATCAGGTGATGGGCTATTCTGCTCTCAAGGCTCCTGTTGAAGACATCCACTTTGTATAAATATTTAATTAGGCGAAAAAGAATATGAGAATGATTTTATATCCTGGTGATTAAGGCACTTGGCTGTGCCATAGGGAGATGTGGATTCAAATCCCTCCTCTGAGTCAAGTTAAGGGCAAGTTTACACTTAAAACAATGGAGCTGCACTGCTGTAGTGCTGTAATCAAGACTCCCTATGCTGATTGGAGAGAGCACTCCTGTCAGCATAGTTAATCCACCTCTCTGAGAGGCTGTAGCTATGTCAACGGGAGAAGCCGTCCTGCCCACATAGAGCTGTCACTCAGGGGTGTGGATTTTTCACATAGAGAATTTACTAATATAGCTTTGTAGTGTAGACCCGCCCTCAGACAGAGAGAATATTTGAATCCAGTTTGGCTTTCTGAGATTCGAACCATGGGAGGGGTATCAGCAGGACAATGTTTTGGTGCCTGGAGAGAAACAGAAGCAAGAGCGCTGTTTCTTGGGACCAGGCAGAAATGCCAGGCTCCTGCACAGGTAGACGTGGCTGCATTTTGATTGGTTTCTGCTGCTGTTTAAGGAAATGGGATGTATGTACATTGTTTTACAAATAAACTAATGATTGTCACAGATTTCTCTTTCAACAAAAATGTCCCAGGTTTTATTACCACTCAGCTAAAGCTAAAGGCAACAGGATAGTGCCAAGAACCTCTTGAAAGGCCATAATCACTATTTATCTCCTTTAGTTTTCACTGCTACAAGTTAGTTAATTTCAGAGATGTGCTGGACAGTCTTTGTGACTTCAGCAATACACCAAAAAGGGTCTGTATGATGTCAATACAAATAATGTAGGCAATATGTATACTTCCTGTGACACATTATTAGTGTACATTACATACTGTTATATACAGTACCAGTATTCTATCTATTAACCTCTTTCTCTAAGTGGTGTGCTTGGCATATGTGTTGCTTTTTGTTCTGACATCTCTCTTCTGCTCTGGAGTATGTGTGTGGCGTTTTGTTTGTTTGTAATCCAGCCAAATCTAGCTACACCAAGAGGGAGAAAAGAGGCAGGTCACACTCCAGTAAAGAGAACAAGAAATGTTATTTAAAACAGCCTTTGAATTCTTTCACCCTCGGAGATAATAGTGCCTTCTACTCTCAGAGGTCTGGATTAAGTAGAAGTTAGGACAAATCTTCCCGTGAAGGGGTCAGGTTACCACTGGCACCTCCTTGTGGCCAGACATGGCAAGGAAGCTCTCTCTTCACTGGTGCATGCTGGTTCTGGCTGCTCCCGCACTGTTGTGGCCTGTCTCTTCCTGTGACTTGTCTCTCAAGACAGATGACTTCAAAGTCTCTGCCCAGAGTATTCTCTGAAGGGGCGTTAACACAAATAAACCGTGTTAGTAAGGGACAGCAAGGAATGCCTCCCTCTCAAGGTGGATCAGGATGAGGATCTCCTGGATTTTCCCTCAGGGAGGGACCTTCAGGCAGTGGTTGTCAAGGAAGCGCCTGCCTTCTGTCAGCTCCTCTCCTCAGGAGCTGAGGATTGAAGGTGTATTCTCTTCCCTGGTCTGGCCACAAAAAGAACTGTTCTGCTTCCCTTTTAAACTCCTTCTCCAGATTGTGCATCTCTTGCAGGTATGGTGGGGCAGAGCTGGCTGAGCCCAGAGCAGCTCCTTAACCCTTGTTATCCACCCCATCATGCTTCCCAAGTAACAAATGGATAGAATTACTGAGGGGAATAGGAACAAACTGCAGTAGTAGTTAGTTATGATTTGGTACATGTCTTTCATTAAGGTGCTGTTTCCTTCTCTGTGGTCCTCCCATAAGCCATTTTTCAAAACTCTCCTTGTGATTGCTTTTCTGGATGAATCATCCCATCAATCTGTAACAGCCATGATGTTGCATTACATTTTGTGCTCGGGCATTAATGAGCCTTGACTCATGCGTTTTGAAACAGACTGGTAGATATGATGAGTTTATCGAGAAAACCTGAAGAACACAAGGTTCCTGGCAAGCAGAGCTTTCACAGCAAAGTAACTTTTTGTATTTCATTTGTTTTTAAACAGACTGGCCACTGAGCGAAGTGTTTGGGTAATATGCATAAAGCAGCTCTCATGGCAATAGGTGTTGTGGGATAACAATGATACCAAGATCATGTCAATCAAACTCTTAACAAACCGGTTCCTTGGAATGAAAGACCCACAGTCACTTATATGTGTAGTGACAGCATGTAATAACCATTCAGTTATGAATAGTGCACTCTAGTATTTGCAGTCCCAGATCAGAGTGATACTTAAGTGATGGATAAGTCTTGTGCTGGCCCTCTGTACAGGGGTGAATTTCTCTGAGTAATCTGGCCTCAGATAAGGATGACAGTCTGCCCATATGAAAGCTCTAGTCCCTATGGAAAAGAGAATTGTTGTTTTAAGGAGATTGCTCACCAGTAGGCTTCTTTGATATTGGCAAGTCAACAGATGGGACTATTTTGATACATGCGTGTCTCACAATAAAAATCCTAGTGGAACATGCAGAATTAAAATAATCCCAGAAATAATGGAAGGATTTGAGATTGAGTGGGGCTTCACAACTGTGGAGGAACAACACATACTTACCATTAACAGCAAGCAAGTGACTTATGGAGGGCTGAAATGATCTGATGGATAGAATCAAATATCTAAAATGTTTATATGTACTACTTATATACCTTAAAAAAGCCATCCAATTGCCTGACTTCTCCTCAGTCTAGCCTTTCTTGTAGGTGTTATGGAAGAAGTGCCTTGATTTGAAAGTGGGAAAGGTCTCATGGAGCACTTCAAGGAGAGTTTTCTAGTTATAAGGACAATATTGCAGAAGGCATACATACAGTAGTGGGAGAAGTGGACAACTGAGTGGTTGTGATGGAATGCACCCCTAACTCCTGAGGTGGAAGCAACCCATTAGGTGAGCTAGTCTATTTCCTCTGCTAGTGCACGCTATTCCCCCAGGAACAGTCCTACCATTTCTATAAAGATACCTGTCAACAGCTTAGGACATTTTATTGTCAAGAAATTTGCTCTAAACTTTTCTTTTCATAATTACATCCTGTTAGTACTTTCTCACACTCTCTAAATGATTCCTTGTATCTGAACACTTGATAATAAAACTAGGCTTATAAAGACATGTAATCTAGTTTAGCTTCTTTCCTTTCTGCCCAAAATGGTTGGGGATAATATTTTTAAAAGCACCTAAATGATTTAGGACTATAAGTCTTATTGAAAGTCAATAGGTCTAAGCTCTTAAGTGCCTAAGTCCATTTGGAAAATAAAACTTGGGCTCCTAAATCACTTAGGTGCTTCTGAAAATTTTACCTTAGGTATCTATTCCTTTCTCTTGTTTCTCTAGAGGGAAATCTAAGATGAAGAAATTAGCTTATTACTTTGGAATGTGGTAAGATTTTAGGCATTCTAATTTTCTCTGGAAGTGTGTTCTGTAGATGGGAGACTGAGCTGTTTCAGCAGCTGGCCCCCATCCTCACAAGTATTGCTTTTTAAGGATCTCTTAAGTAGCTTGAGCCAATTCCGTGGAGGGCTTTAAGGTAAACCACATGCTCCTCTTTAGTGGTCACTTAGCCAAGTGCCATTTAGCTCTTTTAATCTTTCCTTATAAGACTATCCTTCAGCTTTTTAATCATTTTTGTTGTTTTTCTCTGAACTACCTCCAGTTTGTTAATAGCTTTCTGGTAATAGAGGTGCCCAGAACCAAACATAACATTCCAGGTGCGATTGCACCAGGAACATATTTTTCATTTAGCATTTTGGAAGTTCATTAGTCATAGTCATTTGGCGACATATAGAGCATGCTAAGTGACTTTTGCACTCCAGGCAGTCTTATTTATTTTTTGAAACTGGCATATGGAAGTGTGCACCACAATTGCATTAGCAAACTTGGCTCACCCCTCTGACAAAAGGCTCTCAGCTGAGCAGAAGTCTGTCCGTTGCCATTTGTGGCAGTATATTAAGGTGAATATGTGGGTGGGGGTGAGGGAGCTGATGTTCAGTGAATGCAGTAAAGTCAATTTCTGTGTGATTTTAATGAGAAGGTCCTGGCGAGATCATGGGGATAAAAACCTCAGATCCAGACCATTTTTCTGCAGTTTATATTTAAAATATAAAGAACATCAGAAAAACCAGATGCTTGGGGGATTAAATTTCTGCATTATTCTCCCTTTCAAGTTAATTTCTTGTCTGAAGATGGTTTGTCTAAGCTGACAGCGGCACTGCACTATTTATTCATTGCAAATCATCAGGCAGAGGTTGGGAGAGTGGATGTCTGCCCCTCAGAGCCATTTGTTTTTAGCAATGCTGTTGGAGCATTATCCTTAATATGAAGGAGAAGCTGGAACTACTTGGGAAGGCAGATGAGAGTTTTTTTCCAGATCCATAAACTTGTCTGCTGCATGTTTTACAACACATTCATCATGTCTGCTTCTCTTGGAGCTTAACCTTGTTATACCATCCCTAGGTTTTAGCTGAATGATCCTGGGAATTACCTGGCTGGCTAGGAGGCCTTATTTTGCCCTCGCTGTCACACATGCCTCAGTTCCATATACAAGCTGAAATCCCTGGGACTGATTCAGTCTCAGTACATTGCTGTTTTTACAAACCACATGGGGAAGGAAGTAGATGAATGTGGCTAGTCAGATGGTTGACCATCCAAGAAGGCATTGGAAGGTCACACAGATGACCGACAGTAGCCAGATATCTTGCCTTAGTATCCTGGGGACCTGATCCAGTTCCACTGAAATCAGTAGAAGTTTTGCTGTTAACTTCAATGCAAGCTGGCCTAGGTTCAATACAATGCAGCAGTGCTATCCCATAAAGTGTGAAGTCTCCCTAATTTCTACTGGATTGGGCCTGCTGGGTCCAGTTTACTGTGCTGGAGAAGATGATGACTGCAAGTCTGCTCAGAAAAAAAGGAGTTTATCTTTGTTAAACAAGACAAATATTTCTGGTGGATAGCCCAGATTTAATTAAAATAATGCACAACAGACAGCACAGATGTTACCAGTTTCTCAGTGGGAAGGTAGCAGTGTTGCACAACTTTATTAAGAACAATGTTACAATGCATGTAACTTAAGACAGGGCATGTTGTTTTTAAAGTCTTTATTTTTATTGAAACAAAGACAGACACCAGCTGAAAAGCCAAGACAGAAAATAACTTAAGCAGTGTGCCAGTTCTTGCAATTTTGAGTCTTGTAACATTTGATATTTTATTTAAAGCCCCAGCTGCTGGAGTCATGTGAATATATGAGGATTTCGTCTTTCATTCTTAAAATAGGACATTCTTATCCCCCATGGTAGCAGAAAAAAGCTTGAAAATGTGACCCAAGTGCACCCTAAAGCTCCCAAACCATAACACAAATTCATTTTAAAAAATCTATCTTGGAAATTCTGAATTTCATTGTGGGGTGGTGGGGGAGGCGGCTGTCTCATGATTTTTGAATGTTTGGGTTTGGCAGTATTAATATTGACAATGCTGTATACAAGAAACTTGTACCAAGCAGTTTTTCAATTCCATAATCCAGTCAAGTCAGATTGCAATACATAGCAACCCAGACTTGTTTTTCCCCCAGAGAATGGAGCTCTGACAGAAAAGAAGGTAAGAACACTCTTCCCTAGTTCTATGAGGAGAGAAAATACCAGGGAGTGCACGTCCTGCGAAAGCTCCACCCTGGTTTCAAGACCTGGTGCACACCAGGCTTGCTCAATGGGAAAGAGAGCAGAAAAGCTACTCTTATTAAAGCGTAGGGGAAGAAAAGCCTAGTTGTCAAGCCCCTCTTGGCAAAGGATGCTGGGAAAAGGGGAGAAATCTGGGACCTTCAAAGTTAAGTCTCCTCTTCTTCTCAGAGAATGCTACAGAGAGCAATAATATGGGAAAATATAATTCTGGGCTGAAAAAGGCCCGAGGAAGTAAATTCTAGAGAGTACAGGTAGGGGGGAATCAGGGGTTTTCCGGATCAAAAAGCTTTCCTTCCCTCACTTTGGACATTATATTTAAATAATTTGATGAAGTTATTTTTAGTATGATGACTAGAACAGGAGAACAAAGTCTGGTGTCACAAGGGACTTTGTTCATTGCAGCACTAGGTGCTCAGAAATACAAACCCAGCTCAGGCCACTTGCCCATAAACTCTAGAGCTCCACTCACTAGACTAATAAAGATCCCTTTCCTACAACTCTGCTGGACTGCCTGCACTTATTGAAGATGAAACATGTATCACTGAGCATGTTGGGGAACTGGCTGGTGTAATCCATCTCTAATGGCATGATACCTTGGTTTTAAGAACTTATCTCTTTGTCTGTTCTTTTTATCTCACCACTTTTGTGGTGGGCAGGAAAAATTGAACCTGGGGTGAAATCCTGGTCTCACTGAAATCACTGGCAAGTTTTTTAGTGACTTCAGTTGAGACATGATTTCATGCCAGTTGTCTAATACAGCAGACCTAAGTTTTATCCATGCAGCTACACTACGTTACAATGTTAGTTCCAAATCTCTGGCTTTGGTTCTCCTGTCTAGCCAGGCTAGATCACATTCCCTACCTAGCCAGAAATAGAACTCAGGATTCCTGATCTCTAATATTCCTCTGCATAGCACAGTGTGTATCAAATCCTCCTCTAGTGGCTGGTTTGCAGCGGAGCAATTACTCCTTGAGTTCAAGTGGTAGCAACCTGTGCTGGAAATCTGAAGCTCCAGGGTTCAACTTTTCTTAATGATACATGTAGTTTGATCCTTATGTTTGTGCATAATGCAATCTATGTTCCCAGTTTTCTTTTGTAAAATGGCTTAATTCACACAGGGAGGAAACTTCCTTAAAAACAAGGTTTATTGTGTTAAATGACCTCTCTCAACGACGGCATGAGGTGCTACAAAACAGATGTTCCTCATTTTGGTTATTTGTCACATTTTGCTTCTCAAAATTGGCATGCTTGAAGGTTGAGAGACATGAGTGCAGCAGCTGTTCAACACTGCACAGCAATTCTACACAACAGTTGAAGATGAATACAATATTTTTCACTTCCTGTCCTAAAATGTAAAAGGACTGTACATAAGGAGACTGTAAATGCCAGCAGTGTTTAATTAGAAACAGAGATATTTAGAGACTTTTAGCTTGCACATGGCTTATCCTTTAAAAATTAGGTTTTCAAGAAAATCATCTTGCTAAGCATATTTGTCGTGTCTCTGTGAATCGTGCAAATATCTTTTTAGCCTGTGGGATTTCCTTCAGACCTTTCTTTTATAAATACTCTGTGGTTGGCATAGAAGTAATCTCCAATCCTAGGATTTTAACTGTAGAGAGAATAATTGCTTTTTATGCGATCTTGACCTTTTGCTTCATATAAAGTTACACTGGCACTACCATTTTTTTTCTAGCCTCTTATATTCATCCTTCCACTTTATTGCTTCACTTGTCTGTATCCGCCTTACAGTGTATGTCAGAACTATTGGTCTTATTTTCAACTGGGTAATAGAGCTAATAATTAGGTCTCAGTGTTTAATGGCCAATATCCATTTTCCCCATTTTCCTGTTTTGACCCGTCACACACGGGAGACAATGATTTTTGCCTAAAAAGAGTATCTAGATTAACTATCAAGGAATAAGAAGGAATACAGGAACCGAGCATTTGTTTCCACATGAACTATTTTAAATGGCTACCTGGTTTCAGCACAAAAGTTGCCATTAGAATACATTTTGATATCCATCAGGTCACAGTGCAAACTTGGGTCACATTCTAGTTCAGAAACCTTGACTAAACTTGTTGTAGGAACAGCCGTGATCTGTATGCTCTGTATGACTGTGCTATGTATAACCTCTGTGCTCAAAAGGTCTGTTACACTCCCCCCCCCCGCCCCATTTTGTCTCCTCTTCCTCTTTGAATACCTGTGAAGTAGCTTTTCCTCTCCCTCCTGGAATGCTTGTGGGATGAATGGGCTGCTTCAGAAGAGCTCCAAGGTAGACATGGTGTCTGGGACTCTAATTAGGCAGTGATCACACACCCAATGCGTGGACACAGCATGGACACTGCCTGAGGTGGAGTGTGACCAACCAGATGCGGCCAAGTCATCTCTAGTCGCAGGCCATGAGGAGCAGGTCCTTAAAAGGGGAAGTGGCCATGTGCTTAGGAGTGCACTCACAAGCTTGTACCTCCCAAAAAGGCCCTTCGCCCGGATTGCCTGGCCAGGGGTTCACTGAGTTGCATTCCATCGTGCCTTGGGAAGACTTACCTTCATCACACCATCCATTGCTGCACTGTGGGACACTTACCCTGAAGGATCCTGACATCTCCAGTGCTGTGCCTGTCCTGGGAGCGTGAGGATGCGGATGTGAGTGTGACCCAACCCCCTCCCCCAGCTTTTTCTTCTTTGGAGCTTAGATATCAGTGTAATAAACGTGCTGCTTTCTGCCAAACTCTGGTGGGTCATTAATCCTCCCTAAGTTTACTAGCTGGCCCAATTACAAGTAAAAAACTCATCAGGGATGTATGTATATTTAGGAATGCTGATCTTGCATGGAATTTGAGCATGGATGCTGTCATAAATATAAAGGGAAGGGTAAACACCTTTAAATCCCTCCTGGCCAGAGGAAAAACCTTTTCACCTGTAAAGGGTTAAGAAGCTAGGATAACCTCGCTGGCACCTGACCAAAATGACCAGTGAGGAGACAAGATATTTTCAAAGCTGGGGGAGGGGGGGAGAAAAACAAAGGTTCTCTCTGTCTGTGTGTTGCCTTTGTTGGGACCAGAGCAGGAATGTGGGTCAGAACTCCTGTAAAGGGTTAATAAGCAATCTAGTTAGATATGCGTTAGATTCTGTTTTGTTTAAATGGCTGATAAAAGAAGTTGTGCTGAATGGAATATATATTCCTGTTTTTGTGTCTTTTTGTAACTTAAGGTTTTGCCTAGAGGGATTCTCTGTTTTGAATCTGATTACCCTGTAAGGTATTTACCATCCTGAGGAGGAAAGGGAGGCTGCCCACAGGAGAGCTATGGAGGCAAGGGAAAAAGAAATGGAGGAAAAGGAAAAAGAGAGGAAGCATGCACTGGAGATGGAGAAGGCAAAGGCTGAGCGGAATCTACTGGATAACCCTTACCACCTTTCCCCAACAATCCACAAATGGGAGCAACTATGTCCACAGTATGATGAATCCAGTAATATTGCTGAATACTTTCTGACCTTTGAGAGACTGTGCACTATCCATACAATTTCTGAAGCTCACAAGATGACCACATTGGTCGCAAAATTAACTGGAAGAGCTTTGGACATATTCAATAAGATACCTATTGATGAGGCTTCTGACTATAATAAGTTCAAGGATTTGTTTTTAAAGCAATTTCAAATTACATCTGAAACGTACAGAGTAAAATTTCGAACCCTTAAGAGAGGGCCTGGACTAAGTAATGTGGCTTATCTAAACTAGATGAAGGATCTGTTAGATAAATGGGTCCAAGGAAAGGGTGTCACTAGCTTTGACGGAATGTGTGATTTGATAGCTCAGGAGCAATTCCTGAATATGTCCAAGGAGGAAATAAAACAGTGTTTATGGGATAAGGAAATGGACTCAGCAGAAAGTCTTGCTTCTTATGCTGATCGATACGAGCAGTCCCAGACCGCCAGAGGCAGGGCAAGCCAAAACAAAATGGGTGGAGGGAGGAGAGCGGAACAACCCTGGTCGCAGTTGAAGCAGATACCAGAAGGGACACCCTCAGACCACACCCTATTACCGGTGGCAGCCCAAGGCCCCAGCTACACACCAAGGAATACTCCAGACACCTTATTGTCCTGCCACAGCGTTCTCCAGCAGCCCACCTCGCCCCAGTGACCCATCAGCTGGACGATGTTTTAAATGTAATGAGCCAGGGCATGTAAAGGCCAACTGCCCCAAGAACCCCAACCAATTACAGTTCATTGCACCAGAAACACACCAGAGGTCCTCAGGCCCAGATACCTCCCAGATAGCCTCAGAGCGGAGGGAAACTGTGAGTGTGAGCGGGAAGAAGGTCACCATGTGGAGGGACACCGGAGCACAAGTGTCGGCTATCCATGCTTCCTTAGTGGATCCCAATTTAATCGACCCAGAGATCCAAGTGACAGTTCAACCCTTCAGGTCCAACTCTTTCAATTTGCCTACAGCCAAGTTGCCTGTCCAGTACAAGAGCTGGTCAGGAACGTGGACTTCTGCAGTCTATGATGATTATCCCATCCCCATGCTGTTGGGGGAAGACTTGGCCAATCATGTGAAGCTAGCTAAGAGGGTGGGAACGGTCACCCGCAGCCAGGCTAAGCAAGCCGTCCCGTCTAGCTCTGTTCCAGAAACTTCTACCAGGACCCGGTCAGAGGTGATGGACCCAGACCCCATGCCAACGTCTGCAACAGCAGTAGTGGATCCTGTCCCAGAGACCCAGACAGAGCCAGTCCCAGAACCGGAACCGGCAGCAGCCGATAACCCTACACAAGTCGATCAGCTGGAGCCTGAACCCCAACATAGTGCACCAGCGGAGAGCGGTTCACAGTCAACGGAAACAGCCCCATCCCTACATCGCTTCCAGAGGGACCAAGCCTAGGTCTACAATCCAATGAGGAACTGATGTCTCCAGCATCAAGGGAACAGTTCCAGACTGAACAGGAAGCAGATGAAAGCCTCTGGAGAGCTTGGACGGCGGACCGGAGCAACCCACCACCTCTCAGCTCTTCTAATCAATCCAGGTTTGTTGTAGAAAGAGGACTTTTATACAAGGAAACTTTCTGGTGGACACCAGGAAGACTGGCATCCTCAGAAACAGTTGGTAGTTCCAACTAAGTACCGGGTAAAGCTCTTGAGCTTGGCCCACGATCATCCTAGTGTCCATGCTGGGGTGAACAGGACCAAAGACCGTTTGGGGAGGTCATTCCACTGGGAGGGAATGGGCAAGGATGTTTTACCTATGTCCGGTCTTGTGAGGTATACCAAAGAGTGGGAAAATCCCAAGACCAGGTCAAAGCCCCCTCTTCATCCACTCCCCATCATTGAAGTTCCATTTCAGTGAGTAGCTGTGGATATTCTGGGTCCTTTTCCGAAAAAGACACCCAGAGGAAAGCAGTACATATTGACTTTCATGGATTTTGCCACCCGATGGCCAGAAGCAGTAGCTGTAAGCAACACCAGGGCTAAAAGTGTGTGCCAGGCACTAGCAGACGTTTTTTGCCAGGGTAGGTTGGCCCTCCGACATCCTCACAGATGCAGGAACTAATTTCCTGGCAGGAACTATGGAAAGCCTTTGGGAAGCTCATGGGGTAAATCACTTGGTTACCACCCCTTACCATCATCAAACAAATGGCCTGGTGGAGAAATTTAGTGGGACTTTGGGGGCCATGATATGTAAATTCATAAATGAGTACTCCAATGATTGGGACCTAGTGTTGCAGCAGTTGCCCTTTGCCTACAGAGCTGTACCACATCCCAATTTAGGGTTTTCACCATTTGAACTTGTATATGGCCGTGAGGTTAAGGGGCCATTACAGTTGGTGAAGCAGCAATGGGACGGGTTTACACCTTCTCCAGGAAGTAACATTTTGGACTTTGTAACCAACCTACAAAACACCCTCCGAACCTCTTTAGCCCTTGCTAAAGAAAACTTACAGGATGCTCAAAAAGACAAAAAAGCCTGGTATGATAGACATGCCAGAGAGCGTTCCTTCAAAGTTGGGGACCAAGTCATAGTCTTAAAGGTGCTACAGGCCCATAAAATGGAAGCGTTGTGGGAAGGGCCATTCATGGTCCAGGAGCGCCTGGGAGCTGTTAATTATCTCATAGCATTCCCCACCTCCAACCAAAAGCTTAAGGTGTACCATATTAATTCTCTAAAGCCCTTTTATTCCAGAGAATTAAAGGTTTGCCAGTTTACAGCCCAGGAAAGAGATGACGCTGAGTGGCCTGAAGGTGTCTACTACAAAGGGAAAAGTGCTGGTGGCGTGGAAGAAGTGAACCTCTCCATGACCCTTGGGCGTATGCAGCGACAGCAGATCCAGGAGTTGTGCACTAGCTACGCGCCGACGTTCTCAGCCCCCCCAGGACTGACTGAACGGGCATACCACTCCATTGACACAGGTAATGCACACCCAATTAAAGTCCAACCTTACCGGGTGTCTCCTCAAGCTAAAACTGCTATAGAATGGGAAATCCAGGATATTCTACAGATGGGTGTAATCCGCCCCTCTGGCAGTGCCTGGGTATCTCCAGTGGTTCTAGTTCCCAAACCAGATGGGGAGATACGTTTTTGCTAAATGCTGTAACTCACCCAGACAACTATCCAATGCCATGCACAGATGAACTATTAGAGAAACTGGGACGGGCCCAGTTCATCTCTACCTTGGACTTAACCAAGGGGTACTGGCAGGTACCGCTAGATGAATCTGCCAAGGAAAGGTCAGCCTTCACCACACATCTCGGGCTGTATGAATTTAATGTACTCCCTTTCGGGCTGCGGAATGCACCCGCCACCTTCCAAAGACTTGTAGATGGTGTCCTAGCGGGATTAGGAGAATATGCAGTCGCCTACCTTGACGATGTGGCCATATTTTCGGATTCCGGGGCAGAACACCTAGAAATCTACAAAAAGTTTTTGAGCGCATAACGGAGGCAGGACTAATGGTTAAGGCTAAGAAGCGTCAAATAGGCCTAAACAGAGTGACTTACCTTGGACACCAGGTGGGTCAAGGAACTATCAACCCCCTACAAGCAAAGTGGATGCTATCCAAAAGTGGCCAAAGTCAAAGAAACAGGTCCAATCCTTCTTAGGCTTGGCCGGATATTACAGGGGATTTGTACCGCAATACAGCCAAATCGCCGCCCTACTGACAGACCTAACCGAAAAGAAACAGCCAAATGCCGTTTGTGGACCGAAGAGTGTCAGAAGGCCTTTAACCAGCTTAAAGTGACACTCATGTCTGACCCTGTGCTAAGGGCCCCAGACTTTGACAAACCGTTCCTAGTAACCACAGATGAGTCCGAGCGTGGTGTGGGAGCAGTTTTAATGCAGGAAGGACCGGATCCAGAATTCCACCCTGTAGTATTTCTCAGGCAAACATGACAGAAACCAAAGAAACAGCCAAAGATGCTGCCCACAGGAGAGCTATGGAGGCAAAGGAAAAAAAAAACTGAAGAAAAAGTAAAAGAACACCTCTGTAAAATCAGGATGGTAAATACCTTACAGGGTAATCAGATTCAAAACAGAGAGAATCCCTCTAGGCAAAACCTTAAGTTACAAAAAGACACAAAAACAGGAATATACATTCCATTTAGCACAACTTATTTTATCAGTCATTTAAACAAAACAGAATTTAATGCATATCTAACTAGATTGCTTATTAACCCTTTACAGGAGTTCTGACCTGCATTCCTGCTCTGGTCCCGGCAAAGGCAACACACAGACAGAGAGAACCTTTGTTTCTTCCCCCCCTGCCTCCCCGCCCACTCTCCAGCTCTGAAAGTATCTTGTCTCCTCATTGGTCATTTTGGTCAGGTACCAGCGAGGTTATCCTAGCTTCTTAACCCTTTACAATTGAAAGGGTTTTTCCTCTGGCCAGGAGGGATTTAAAGGTGTTTACCGTTCCCTTTATATTTATGACAGATGCCTCAAAGGCAACAATGATGTTCTATTTTATAAAGTTCCAGAGGTGGGTACCTTTTGCATCAAACTCATCAAAACTCTTTAGTTTTGACAAGCTTCATAATGAAACCTTCACTAATAGTTACATGCTAGTAATTTCCAACAACATATTCTATATTGGATCACTAGATGTCTACCATGATGGAAAAATGGACTTTATTTCCAGATTCTATCACAGAGATTGCTGGAAAACAGGCAGCACTAAGGAGAATGAAAAGCAGTGGTGGATTACAGATGATACAAACAAATTATGGGAGAGAAAAAAAAAGGCATGGTGCAGAATGGATGCACTGGAAGTCAGAGTCAAGTCAGTGAAGAGAGGAAGACGTGTGAAATAGAGGGAAAGGAATGCCTTGAGCAAGCAATCTAAAAGGCCTGTTGAAAGGATTGTAAACAGTGGTGGAATAGTATGGTGCAGTGTATTGAGGAAGCCTCTAAAAGGCATGTCCAGAAATACATTTGAGACTTTGAAGGCCCTAACTGGAAGTCCACTCTCACAGTGTCTGCAGGTTAATGACAAAAATGGGGAAAATGTACCATGGCTGCATCATAGCAATTTGAAACTGCCGCTGCTGCAAACCTATAGGATAGGTGTCCAGAGCATAGGATGCGTGCCTGTAGCTGTATTTAAAATTCAAAGAAATAATAATATATTGAGAAGACTGCTTCTTTTACTCAACTGTAAAAACTTAACCTTGTTAACATTCAAAACTGGTTTGTGTTACTTTGCTGAACACAGGCAGAGTAGCAATGCAATTTGTAATATTTGCCATCCCCTCTCAATATAAACAAAAAGAAAACAGCTGCCCGTTAACACACTGACAATTTGACTCTGTCCTGACACGACTTGTCTGGTTAAGTGGAAAGGTAGCTGAAGATCAGGTGTCCAAGTATATGTATATAAAACCGCCTTTAAATGAGTACCTGTGATACTGAGTTGAGAACTTTTCTGGCTGTCACACTTGTTAACAAACAGC
Source organism: Eretmochelys imbricata (assembly GCF_965152235.1). Taxonomy (NCBI): domain Eukaryota; kingdom Metazoa; phylum Chordata; order Testudines; family Cheloniidae; genus Eretmochelys; species Eretmochelys imbricata. The sequence goes on along the minus strand of NC_135572.1, from coordinate 195,300,531 downwards.
CTCCATTGAAGGTTAAAGGAATTGAGGCTGGGACATCTCCACTCAAGTCAGGATTCTTTCGTGAAGTTCTAGCCACCTAACCTTTTTTCCATTACCCCATTCCCTCTCCCATCTCAGTTTCAGTAATCTCCTTGTTCCTGCCTGCTGGCAAACCCTGTCCTACCAGCCCTTTTCATTTTCATTACTCACCTCATTTCTGCTGGTGGCCAGTATCCCCTACTACATACCTTCCTGGCTCCCAACCTGCCACCCAGTCCCACTAGAAACACAGATGGACTACCACTTTGATCTGTACAGTCAATTCTATTCCAGTGTAATATCTTACAGTAGCTAGTACTTTAGAGGAAGGTACATTAATCTCCAGGACGGACAATTATGGTATATAAGACATTTCTTCTTAACTCCTCTCATTTAGTGGTTGTCGTCTTAGCTGAAACATGAGTTTGTCTCTTATTACTTATCTAATATAACTATGGATGTTCTGTTCATACAATAACCAATAACTTTCTGTCTCTATCTGTCATGCCCCTACATCCCAGTATTCATATTGGGCAAATAACTCCTGTTATTTGGTAATAATACATATAACCTCTGTTTCACCACTTATGTAAAATGTCTTTGTGTTCCCTTGCACAAATGTTGCACAGTCTTAGCATGTTGCATTTCTGTAAACAAGTAATGAACAAAAGAGCTGGTCAGAGAACTTTGACAGGATGCATGACTGAATGCATCCGATGAAGTGAGCTGTAGCTCACGATTATGCTCATATAAATTTGTTAGTCTCTAAGGTGCCACAAGTCCTCCTTTTCTTTTGACAGAACCATATTCCATCAGAATATGCAGTTCTGTTTGAAGCATTTTGGGAAATCTGGTTATTTTTTTGCTGGACTTTCATTCTGGGAGAAAATCAGAAAGATTCCAACAATGTGGAAATGTCCTGGTTTTCTGTTTTGAAATGACTTTTCACTTTGAGTATGTTTAATTTTGTTTTCTATGATAGAGCATTCAAAATTAAAAGTAGAAACTGAAAAAAAATATTTCAGTTGATCCCAAACAATTTGTTTAAAATTTTCTTCTTGGAGAATTCTAAGTCAGAACAAAGCCAGATTTAGACATTTCAAAGTCCTTTGTGAAGTGGATCTTACATCCTCTCACAGCTCTATTAATTTTGATCCTTCAGTTTTAATTCAGGCAAAACTTCCATTAACTTCAATGATTTTTGTCTAAGTAGGCTCTACAGGATCATGTGCCCAGGAAGTACTAACAGATGCTTTAAAAGGCCACAGGTTAATGTAGAGAAATTTTATCCAGCTACCCACCCAGGAAAGTGAATTTTCCTAATGTCTGGTATTGTCCTTTGTTCTTCACTGCAAGTCAGGTCAGTTAAAAACTATTAAACATTTCTCATTTTGCTCAATTTTTTTAAGCCTTTGTCTGATCTCACCTACACCCGTTGTATGAGAGTGTAACTCCTTTGACTTCAGCTGGTTTCTTTCTAATTCTCACCAGTGTGAGAATGGAATTGAGCTCTGGTTTCAAACAGGTCCAATAACAATTGCTAGGGGGTTTCATTGCCCATCCAAAGCATGAATATGTGCAACCTGCCACCAAAATTACAAAGCAGTTCTCTAGCTAAGCAGCCCATGCTTATTGGATGCAGAGTATTCATCCATCTGGAGATTTTCTTGCTGGATTTAAGATGCCCGCTAGAAAGAAGAAAAAAGAACAACAATGCACCCTCTTTCTACCATCTGGCTGGAGCAGCATGAATTATTTTGAGTCAGTGGCATTAACACAAAGCAAACAAATGTAACGTTTTTCTAACTGCTTACGACTGAGTTTCTGTCACTCAGAGATTATAATTAATCCTAATTCATGTACAAATAAAAGGCGAGAGGAGAACTTTCAACACTGATTCCTGTATAAAAGCTCTCCGGTGTACTAGCTGAGCCTTAACTCCAAGAGTGCTATGCTCTTCTGCCATGGCAGCACAAAGATGTGACTTTCAACACAGTTCTAATTCAGGGCACCACAAGCTGTGCCCAACTGTACAGGGTTTGAGACGGATGTGTAATGTCTTACTGAAGCAAGAGAGAAGCTAATGAAGCAGTTCCATTAAAATTAAACTGCTATCCCTAGAACACTAATTTAGGGACATAAGGTTTTTCACACCAGATCAGGCCATTGGACCATAACTTCAGTGTCCTACCTCCTGAGTGTAGGTTAATTGTGGATTCTGAGTGAAAGATACATGCCTCTACCCTACACAAGGCCTCAAGCCCATTGCTAGGACTGGGGAAGAGGTTATTTTCTGTAGGTTATGAGTCTACACCAGGAAGCATGAGTCTCTGTTTCCCTTGTATATTTTTAGCTCTAGTTTACTGGCAGTATTCATCTTAACATGGCAGTGGTAACTATAATCAGACAAGTGAGAAATTCTGAGCTGAGTCTTCCCATTGAACTGAATAGTCTTGAACAGCACAGCCATGCATCAAGGCTGCAAGCAACGTACAGAATTCAGGAGAAATGTACCTATTTTATGTTTGCGCTCACAAACCAGTAACTGTTATGAGGTATACAGACTCTTTGCAATTTATGAGGAGCTAATCTCACGCTATCTCAGGCTTGCTTTTAAGCATATGTACAGGACAAGGAATGGTGCCACTGTCACTGGAGGAGGGGCAGACGGTGACCTTGGAAAAACAGTGTAGGCTTCATATAAGAATCTGTTTTTATCGACCCTGACTTTATGGCCTGAGGCTGGAATTCCATGAGCATTATTGGATGGAATTCTCCTCTGTCTTCAGTGGGGAGAGATAACATTGACCCATGGTAGTTCTTAGCCAGCATCTCTGAAATCCAGGGAAGGCTAGGATTTGTAGTCCATTGGGCAGTCATATCCTGACTCCTAGCTTCTGGCAAAGCCTGGTGGGATATCAGGGGTGTATATAAACAGCACATATCCCACAGACCCAGGAGTGATATGGAAGAATTTGGGATATGTGAACTGTCTTTCCTGGAAGACAAGGGCAAGTAACCCCATTTCCTTACGTTTTACATTGTAGGAGTTTTCTTTGTAATGACTCCAGCGTGGACACCTCCAAAAACATCTGGAATAATCCAGGAAATGTTGTGCAGTTTTGATCTCTCTTTTCCGGCCATGAAAATAAAGTTATCTATAAAAGAGGGGGATCTTTGTGTTAACATGGTCCAAGAACTTACTCTTTTTTGGTTGGCCTGCAACACAGCAACCTGGCAGTGTCTTTCAGACGCTGCACTAGAGACCAGGTAAATATCAAGAGAGAGTTATACATTTTCTTCAGCCCTATAAGATACATTTTTTCAAGCAGAGATGCCAAGAAAATCTTCTGCACATGTGCTGACCTGAAGAATGTATGACACCTGCAACTGCTGCTTCGTTTCGGGACTTGTATGTTTTTGTTAAATGAGAGACGTTCATTTGCACGGGGTGCTTTTTCTACTCAAAATCCAGAGAAGATCCTCAGCTGGTGCAAATTGTTATTGACTTGAGTTTAAGATCAGCCCCAGAATTAATTTTTCACCTCAGGGTAGTTTGTTTTAAAGGAAATAACCCTACATTTCATGGCAAATCATAAACAGCCTAACAGCTGAAAGAAGACCAGTTAAGCAAACAGCAGAGGTGATGAGAATCTAGGCTCAGTCGTGGTAATGGCTCCACTGTGCAAAGTGAACGGAGGAAAAGATCAATAAACCAGTCACCAAGGAAACTGTTTTAGAAGCTAAACCCTATTTCTTCATTTAGAGGGGAGGCAGCACTTTCTAATGAATTTCCTCGTTGTCTAAAACACTATCTCTATCTCTCACTGCTCTTCAGGCTGTGCCATCACAAGCACGTCACCCCAAACCCTTTATAGCCAGCTCTTCTCTAAACCACTGGTGTCTGGAAGTGTGGAAAAATTGTTAGAGAGTATGGCCAGAGGACTGTCTTTCCTGATTACTTTCAGAGGGTAGAACATGAAGATAACAGAAGGTAATTCTTGTAAAATAAAACACTCCCCCGCTCTCCAAAAAGACTACAGTGGCTCAAATTAATCCCTGGTCTAATTCTATTACAGCTGTTTGGCCTATATATTTCAGACAATACATTTATTTTATTTTTTCCCTTTTCTGATCTATTTGTGAAATATTAATCAGCGGATTCCAATTTAAGTGAATATATTAGAAGTAGGGAACAAATGATTTTATCCTGCTGTTTATTTGGAAGCTCTGCATTTTTTACTAGTGGGCTGTTGTGTGGCCAGTAACCTAAATTGGATGCAATTATTTCTCCTTCAAGATTTGATAGCTGAAACGTCTAAGAACAGGAGAATTCTGAATTGGACAAATGTTCAGACAATGCTATTTTTAGAATTGTGAATATTTTCATGAATAGCCATTGGCGCACTGAACTCTTATGACTATCAGATTACATAACCTCGTGAACAATAATCTGAACATGGTGAATCCCTCTTTGGATTTTTACTATCCAATTAACTCTCACATCTATTAACAAAGGGATTTAGACTAAGGGAACAATTTGGCTCCATATGTGAGAACTAGTGGTAAATATGCAGCCTCCGGGCTGTAACCTACCAGTCAAACCCATTGCACTGAAGCAGAAGTTTCTTGGGGTGGAGAGCAGGCTGGGTTTACACTGGGTAACTCACCCAGGGATTTTTCTTTCCTGGCATGGGCATAAACCTCTTGAGAATTTGCACTTCTGCAGTAGCATCCTATCTGCCCTTTTGGCTGAATCGCTATTCATTTTTTGCAGCTCTGCTCATCCCTTTTCACTCCTTCCCTCTCCTCCTTGCAGGTATGGTTACAGCCATTTTCTGCCCGGGAATTCTGGTCTACAAGCAGTTTTTCTACTCAGGGACTTCCACCAACATTCATAGAATCATAGACTTTAAGGTCAGAAGAGACCATTATGATCATCTAGTCCGACCTCCTGCACAATGCAGGCCACAGAATCTCACTCACCCGCTCTTGTAACAAACCCCTAACCTATGTCTGAGGTATTGAAGTCCTCAAATCGTGGTTTAAAGACTTCAAGGTGCAGAGAATCCTCCAGCAAGTGAACCATGCCCCACACTGCAGAGGAAGGCAAAAAAAACGCCCAGGGCCTCTGCCAATCTGCCCTGGAGGAAAATTCCTTCCCTACCCCAAATATGGCAATCAGCTAAACCCTGAGCATGTAGGCAAGACTCAACAGCCAGACACCCAGGAAAGAATTCTCTGTAGTAACTCAGATCCCACCCCATCTAACATCCCATCACAGGCCATTGGGCATATCTACTGCTAATAGTTGAAGATCAATTAATTGCCAAAATTAGGCTATCCCATCATATTATCCCTTCCATACATTTATCAAGCTTATTCTTGAAGCAAGATATGTCTTTTGCCCCCACTGCTTCCCTTGGAAGGCTGTTCCAGAACTTCACTCCTCTGATGGTTAGAAACCTTTGTCTAATTTCAAGTCTAAACTTCCTGATGGCCAGTTTATATCCATTTGTTGGTGTTAGCAATTACTGGTAAATACAGCCCTTTATGCCTACACAGGAGAATAACTGTACAAAATCCAGTAGTTCTCCTGAGGCATCATTTCTCATTAAAACAAACTGGAATCTACATTATGTATTTTCAACATAGGTCACAGCAGCGGCTTAAGAAAATGATGCCAGTAAATCCTGTTGTTTCCCCCAAGCAAATGTGTCCATGCATGATGAGACTCTGAGGAGAGGGAGTGCAGAGACCAGTCATGGCCTCAGTTGTCTGAGTCCTTGCCAGGACACTTCTATGCAAATCCTCTTTCTTTCGACTGTTCTGAATGGCACAAGGGATTTGAAGTTAGGGAAATGTTAGGCAATCATGAGAGAGGAAGGCTGTGGCATTACTGCAGGAAGTTATCTCAAGCAGCTGAAAGCAAAATGACAGGAGGCAAAGTACTATCTCCCCCCCTCTTCCCTGAATCCACTTGGGAAATGGCCTGGCAAGATATAAAACAAAAGAAACCCAATAAAAATGGCTACATTACATCCAACAGATAAATAGTTTTCATTTCAGGAAGCCCATGCCTGCGACGTGCTGATCTGCACAGCACCATGCAGGGTCAGGTCCAAATGGAGGGAATCAGATCGGGAAGATTTCTTTCAAAACCTGATCTTTGACCAACTTAACTTCTAATATTTTCTGTGCTGTGATTTCAGTTTGTGAAGCTTTCTGTGCAGTCCTTCCGTAATCACTTCACTTACAGAAAGGAACTTGTCTGTTAAATGAGACCTTCAAAGCTGAGGTCCTGACTAAATAAACTTTGGTGATATGTCTCAGAAGTAGAGGTTTGCCCCAAAGTATTCTGTCAAAATATCCTTTCTTGGCAGCATTCTGCAAGGTGTTGTGAGCCAGCTGGTTGACTCCCTCCTCCCCAGAGGTAGTTGCATTTCAGCAGTACTGTAAGAGTTTTATTTTTAGATTTTTAAATGGACACCCATCGTATTTTTTTCAGGGCATATGGACTTAAATTGCTAAAAAGCACAATACCAACCTCAACTGACTAATAATATCAACTAAAACACAATGTCATAACCAGCTATACAGAAATACTTCTCCATCACTCTGTCAGGTAAAAGCCTAAGGGCATGAGTTTTCAGAACTGCTGAATAACTGAATAAATTTGGAGTTGTGGACTCAGCACCTCTGGAAATCTGCAGCAAATGGATTGTACTCTGTGTCCAGAAGGTCTACAAATGTAGGTACATTAGATTGTGATCCTATCGGAATTTGTTTAGACTGAAATATGCTATATAAACGTAAGCTATCACTGTTCCTGAATATTGCCACTCTGGATTAAAATGAAGACAATGGCTTTGTCTTCTGAAGTTACATATGGCCAGATTTTGATTTCATAGATCAGAGAGCTAATACTTTTGAGATCAGTGGAGTTACTGATGTAGAAGTGGTGTTAGATCAGAGTTGGGTCTCTCTTTTTGTTCACAGATACTTCTGCTAAGGGCCTGTCAGTAAGCAGCTTAGATTTTGGGTTGGAAGATTCATGGAACATATTGTGAAGTGAGCTGTAGCTCCCGAAAGCTTATGCTCAAATTTGTTAGTCTCTAAGCTGCCACAAGTACCCCTTTTCACAGAATCATAGAATATCAGAGTTGGAAGGGACCTCAGGAGGTCATCTAGTCCAACCCCCGCTCAAAGCAGGACCGATCCCCAATTAAATCATCCCAGCCAGGGCTTTGTCAAGCCTGACCTTAAAAACCTCAAAGAAAGGAGATTCCACCACCTCCCTAGGTAACGCATTCCAGTGCTGCACCACCCTCCTAGTGAAAAAGTTTTTCCTAATATCCAACCTAAACCTCCCCCACTGCAACTTGAGACCATTACTCCTTGTTGTGTCATCAGCTACCATGGAGAACAGTCTAGATCCATCCTCTTTGGAACCCCCTTTCAGGTAGTTGAAAGCAGCTATCAAATACCCCCTCATTCTTCTCTTCTGCTGACTAAACAATCCCAGTTCCCTCAGCCTCTCCTCATAAATCAAGTGTTCCAGTCCCCTAATCATTTTTGTTGCCCTCCGCTGGACATTTTCCAATTTTTCCACATCCTTCTTGTAGTGTGGGGCCCAAAACTGGACACAGTACTCCAGATGAGGCCTCACCAATGTCGAATAGAGGGGAACGATCACGTCCCTCGATCTGCTGGCAATGCCCCTACTTATACATCCCAAAATGCCATTGGCCTTCTTGGCAACAAGGGCACACTGTTGACTCATATCCAGCTTCTCATCCACTGTAACCCCTAGGTCCTTTTCTGCAGAACTGCTGCCGAGCCATTCGGTCCCTAGTCCGTAGCGGTGCATGGGGTTCTTCCGTCCTAAGTGCAGGACTCTGCACTTGTCCTTGTTGAACCTCGTCAGATTTCTTCTGGCCCAATCCTCTAATTTGTCTAGGTCACTCTGTATCCTATCCCTACCCTCCAGAGTATCTACCGCTCCTCCCAGTTTAGTGTCAACTGGAAACTTGCTGAGGGTGCAATCCACACCATCCTCCAGATCATTAATAAAGATATTGAACAAAACCGGCCCGAGGACTGACTCTTGGGGCACTCCACTTGATACCGGCTGCCAACTAGACATGGAGCCATTGATCACTACCCGTTGAGCCCGACAATCTAGCCAACTTTCTATCCACCTTATAGTCCATTCATCCAGCCCATACTTCTTTAACTTGCTGGCAAGAATACTGTGGGAGACCGTGTCAAAAGCTTTGCTAAAGTCAAGGAACAACACATCCACCACTTTCCCCTCATCCACAGAGCCAGTTATCTCGTCATAGAAGGCAATTAGATTAGTCAAGGACGACTTGCCTTTGGTGAATCCATGCTGACTGTTCCTGATTACTTTCCTCTCCTCTAAGTGCTTCAGAATTGAATCCTTGAGGACCTGCTCCATGATTTTTCCAGGGACTGAGGTGAGGCTGACTGGCCTGTAGTTCCCAGGATCCTCTAGTGCAGTAGTCTGGGAGCTGACCTTGTTCGTGAAGACAGAGGCAAAAAAAGCTTTGAGTACATTAGCTTTTTCCACATCCTCTGTCACTAGGTTTCCTCCCTCATTCAGTAAGGGGACCATACTTTCCTTGACTTTCTTCTTGTTGCTAACATACCTGAAGAAACCCTTCTGGTTACTCTTAACATTTCTTGCTAGCTGTAATTCCAGGTGTGATTTGGCCTTCCTGTTTTCACTCTTGCATCCCCGAGCAATATTTTTATACTCTTCTCTGGTCATTTGTCCAATCTTCCACTTCTTGTTAGCTTCTTTTTTGTGTTCAAGATCAGCAAGGATTTCACTGTTAAGCCAAGCTGGTCGCCTGCCATATTTACTATTCTTTCTACACATCGGGATGGTTTGTCCCTGTAACCTCAATAAAGATTCTTTAAAAGAAAGCTCTCTTGGACTCCTGTCCCCCTCATGTTATTCTCCCAGGGGATCCTGCCCATCAGTTCCCTGAGGGAGTCAGTCTGCTTTTCTGAAGTCCAGGGTCCATATTCTGCTGCTCTCCTTCCTTCCCTGTGTCAGGATCCTGAACTCAACCATCTCATGGTCACTGCCTCCCAGGTTCCCATCCACTTTAGCTTCTCCTTTTCTTTGTGCGGATACAGACTAACACAGCTGCTACTCTGAAACCATTTTTATTTGTGTCATTTAACATCACCTTCACACCATATGTCCAGCCATATCTTTTCCAGCTCCCACTCATCACTTAGATGCCATCTCTTAGCATGCTAAATCTCAAGGTTGTTCTTTTGTTTTTTGAAGCTACTGAGCTAACATCTTCAGTGATTTTTTTCCCCAAAGCAAAGTTTGCACCTGTGCATAACAATTTTATGGCACATTTGGAAAATATATATTGCTGTGCTATCTATTTTATGGAAGGGTTAAAGGCAAAAGGATTTGGATTAGATTAAACCTGGCTAGCACAGGGAGATACAAATTGAGCCTCCTTTCTTAAAGGAGGCCAGATGTGGGATGTACTTTTGCGGGATGGCACAAGGTATTTTCACTGCTGCCCTCCCTCAGAGATTGTGCCGGCAGCAGCTTTAATGTCTGAGAGCTTCACAAGAACTAGAGCTCATCAGAATATTTTCAACTAAAGAAAATTTTGTCAAAATATTGTGCTTCAGCAAAGTTGAAACGTTTTGTGGAGATGTATCTGTTTCAGCAAACTTTTCTTTGGGAATTCTTTTTGGGTCCAGGGCTGTTTGGTCTTAGACTATGTCTACACTAGGCGCGAAGGGTGTGATTTCCTCTGCTCATGGACACTTACTCATGCTAGCTGTCATCAAGCTAGCATAAGTATACATAGCGATGTACCTGCCAGTTTCAAGCAGTTTTGTACTCAGCATAGCTACCACTGCCCATGCTACGTGGCTACTCTACCGTTTTATACTTGCACTAGCTAGATAAGAGCTACTGCGAGTTTGTGTGCATGAGCAGGGGAATCACACCTCTAAAGTAGTGAGAGAGAAAGAGAGAGCTGAATTAAAAAGCTCAGGTTTTCAATGTGAAAACCACCATTTTGACACGCAGCCTTTTTAATATTTTTGCTAGATGGATTTTGGTTTGGTTCCAGTGTGGAACAAAAACAAATGTCATCCTCCAAAGTTGCCGTGAAGCAGAATTGCCATCTTCCATGCAGCTCTCATACAAATCCAGCAGGCAGAGGCTGCTGAGAGGATGCAGTGAATCAACACCTTCACTGACCACTACCCTCGCTAGCCAGCAGTAGCCCATTGTTTGGGCAGTTCTTTCCACCCACTCCCCTGGTGAAAGAGGAGGTTATAATCACTGTTCAGTGAAACTAACCCCCTTTGGCAGACTTTCCACTGCTGGCGGCCATGCACCCTAGCTTCTGATGATAAACCCCATAAATCAGCCGTCATCTCAGGGAAGCCCTAGGATCTGTGTTAGGTAGAAGGTTAGACTAATTGATCACTGTGGTCCATTCTGGCTTTATAATCTGTGAATCTACTAATTATTTTCCACAGTAGATTATAACATCCTATGGCTCATAAACGTTAGTGGGCAATAAAACCACTTCAGTTGTTCTTATATCATGTCTGTCCACATGGAAAATTAAGGCTCAATCCTGCAGTAGGTGTTAATGCAAATTTCCTGTTGGTCACAATGCAAGTTTTACCTGCATCAAGCCCGAAGTGGATGTCATAATAGATTGTCTAATATATGGAGTGTAATAATGTTATGAAGCCTGCAATAAGAGAGTGGAACTGGAGAAAGATAATAAAGTTTCTGGAGGGATAGCTATTGGTGTGGGACTAAAGGCCTGGGAGCTTAAGGGTATGTCTAAACTGCAGTTAAAAACCAGCGGCTGGCCTGGGCCAGTTGACTCGGGTTTGCCGGGCTCGGGCTAAAGAGCTGCTTAATTGCAGTGTAGACTTCTGGGCTTGGTCTGGAGCCTGGGATCTACGACCTGCAAGGTGGGAGGGTCCCAGAGCTCAGGCTGCAGCCAGAACCAGAATGTCTACCCCGCAATTAAGCAGCCTCACAGCCCGAGTTCTGCAAGCCCCAGTCAGCTGGCGTGGGCCAGCTGAGGGTGTCTAATTGCAGTGTAGACGTATGTTAAGTCTTGGAGTTGTTCCTCGGTATCATAGGGAGAGAAGCAGTAGTGCATGTGATACTGGCCTCCCAGCATATTTTAAAAAAGCAAGATTTCTTATAACTTTGCCGACTATTTTAATCACTTATTGCTAATGAAATAGAACCTATTAAAGACTGAAACCAGGGTGTCCAGAAGCAAGCAAAAACAATGTTAAATAAAATATTGACCTTTGACAAGCCAAAAGGTTTGGGTTTCCTTGGCATCTTGGACAAGTGTTTGGATCTTATTTATTCAGAAATTGCTTAAATCAGAAGTTGTCTAGTAAGCTTTCTCTTCCTATAGGATTTTGCAGTGTTTGCTAAATTTTATAGTGTCATATTGCAAAGTAAATGACCCTAGATATGAAAACAGACAACATGTGTTTTTATAAAAGGGAATGTAAATGTTTATGAGTAACTGTAAGCTGCTATGGGGGGGGCGGTGTTTAGGCCAAAATTTTCAACACTGACTGCCCATTTCATTGCTCTCAATGATTTTGGTAGGATTTGGGGTGCTTAGCAGTTCTGAAAAATGAGGCTTCTTATATATGCCTAAATATGGATTTAGGTGCCTAACTTTAGAGTTTAAAAAGGTTAGCCAAAGTTTCCAGCATGACTGCCTTCAAATAGTTCCAAAATAACAGTTTTATTTTGGGTGATGGATGAGAGATGTCCTGGCTTTATATCCAAAGCATAGCATTATAAATTACTGCTTTTCATTTGTAAGGAATAAAATTTTATTCAGATGTTGGCATCATTTATCATTTTGAGGCCGAGCCTGAGATGGGTTCATTGTGGAAATGCTGAGAACTCATGAAATGTATCTTATTAAAAGCATGCATGGTTTGCTATTACACCTGTGTATATATATGTTTCAAAAGTTAAGACAGATGAGTCCCCCATAGAATGGTTTCTGTAGGTTAATGTGCTTGATCATATGACCACATAAATCTGTTGCTCAAAAGGCTACATAAAATGTAAGTTTTTTATCATTAGAAGTAAAGCACAGACTTAATCATGCCAGTATCTTTTGACTTTTCATGTCTCCTTAATGATCCAATATGGTCTATTTATCTAAGGCTTGTTACTCTATGAGCTTAAAAAAAAGGAATAGCTACCATATTTCTATTCATCAATTTGTCCTGTGGGAAATTGTTTCTTGATCTTGCTAAAGGGCCTTCATCTGAGACATCTCTCCAGAGGCCTCTTAGCAGCTAAAGTGGGTAATTAGGACTGTCCCCGTTGGTATAGATTTTCATGAAATCTCTCATTTCTTATGTTGTCATTCCTCTAAAGTTCCCCAGCCTGAATGGAGGCTGTCAACAAAATTTCTGTTCAGAAATTACCTAGGCAATAGTTGTGTCTCTTCCTGATAGGAGCCAAGTGCTACTGACCCCTTTTGACTTCAGAGGATGTGAGGGCACCTGGAACCTCAGAGGAGCCAGCTCGCTAACTATAGCTCCACTAACCTAATGGGGCATCCAGGATACAGATTTTGATTGTACCTATGTAGTGGGGCAGTTGCCCCACTTCGGCAGGCAACAGGTTAATTGCAGCCCTTGAAGTGTCTGCGCAGAACCAGCCAATCAGAGAAGGGCAGAAAGGCAGTCAATCCGGGCCAGGCTGGGCCCTATATAAAGGCTGCAAAGCAGAAGAGACATCAGTCTCTCCCTGACAAGCAAGGGAGGAGGACTGGCTCCCAGGGTTAGCACCTTAGATAGAGCAGTGCTGGGCAGGCTCAGGGGAGCAGAGGGAAAGATCCAGTCTGATACCTGCCAGGCTGAGGCCCCTGAAAGAAAGGGCCGAGAAGGTGCAAGGGCCAAAGAGGAAGTGGCCCGGGGAGCGCGAGCAGTATTGGGGAGAGAAGGAGGGCAGGACATGGCTGCTGCCAGAGGGTCCCTGGGCCGAGACCCAGAGCAGTGGGCGTGCTGGGTCCCCCCCTCCCTCCTTACATTGTACCTGGCCATGGAGGAGCGAGGCCGGATACAGACTGTGACTTGCCCCTGAGGCAAGGGGCTAGACTTTGGGGCTGCAGTTGGCCTTAAGGGCAAGTGCAGACTGAGGACTATGGGTACCCCCAGAAGGGGAGAGAACCGAGTGGGGCACAGCCGGAGGGCTGTGTCCAGAATAGGACGCTGCAAGCCAGGGAGCAATGCAGGTCCCAGACAGAACAGCAGAGCAGGCAACGGGCGGGACACCACCCACAGAAGGCGCTCCACAGCTAGGACAGAGCTAATTCCTGGAGCAACCCGCAGGAGGCGCCGCAGTGGTGAGTCAGCAACCCGTTACAACCATGAACTGGAGCATCATTCTATGCCTGAGCATTTAGGCTCGAGGTGTATGGAACATTTGGTGAAATTCACCCTGGAAAATTAAGGCCAGGGTTGGGGCTGCTATTCCAACCTAGCTGCAGCCCCTCTGGGCCAATTACACGACATACCATTGACACTGGATTTGCCTAAACATGAATCTCTGGCAACTCACTTGACTTATTGTATTCTTTCATGCTAAACTAGGTAGGGCCTATGTGGAGACCATGTCTATGGTTAGGGTATGGGTAAACAATCTTCTACAGCTTCTTACAAGTGAACTCTGTGTGGCTTAAGTGTTGCACAGGGCTTAATGCTAGTCCATTGCACTGCACTTATTTTTTTAGACAACTAATCACCCAAAAGAAACCTACAAAAAATAACTTCAGTAGGAGATCTCACTATTGAGAAATATGTCTATAGAAAAATGTCAGAAAAGCCTTTGTTCAACAAAACTGTTAAAAGAAAAGAAAGGAGACTCAAAATGCGCAGTAAATCTAACATGAATTTCATTAAATATATGCAGGCCTTAATATTATCCAGAGAATGTGTTTTCTTTGTGCTTTTCTAGACCTTATAGTGAATATCTCATTATTTTTCCTTCTTTCTCCATAAGGCTGATTCTCCTCTCTTATGCCAGTGTAAATCAGTAATGACTCCATTTATGTCAATGGAGTTACACTGCAGTGTACATTTATTTAAAAAAAAAATTAATCGAATCAGTGACTAATGGGAGAGAAGAGGAGAGAGACCTGGAGCCAAAATGATACCTCTCAAGCTCCCTGGATTCCAAAGGCGATATGGCCTATGGGAGAGCCTGTGCCTTTTATTTCAAAAGTGTTTGAAGTTTTGTTTTCTTTATTAACATTTCTATTTTGTTTGATTCTAGATTATTTCTGAAAATATTCCTAAACTGGGGGGGAAATATGAACCAAAACATTTCACACTGGGGTTAAGGAAAGCCAAGCTGGAAAAAGAAAACACAGCCATGTCAGAAAAAGACCATGTAAACTGCTCATCAAATTACATAAGATGCGGTTGGCCATAACTTCATCCTCTATTCCACGGCAGAGCTCTTATGTGTGAGTTTACAAATACTGGGGCCAATATTGTGTCCCATTTAACTAAGGAAGGTAAACCCTGCTTTCTTTCCACAGCCAAAGCTTCCATTCACTGCACTGGGAACTTTGGGTGCAGAAGAAATGCAGGATCGAGTCCAAAATTTTGCTTAACTTTTCCAATCAACTCTCATTTGGTTTTTCTTCTCCTCCTGAAGGGCCTAATCCTGGTGCCACTGAAGTCCATGGCAAAATGCCTAGTGACTTCAATGGGAGCTGGGTCAAGCCCAAATATCCCATATTTATACAGCTGAACTAATCTTTTTCCAACCTATCTATTTTTCATTTATGTGAAATGTTTTCAGTGACACATAAATTCATAGAACCTGTAACTATTTTAAATGACCAGCTTTGTTTGTTGCTAAGTCTTGCCACATCCTTCATTTACTTCACTTAAGGTCATTTTCCAAGACTACTTGCTTACTTACTGTGTACGTGGCACAGTTCAAACGCATCCTTCTGATCAACCCTTCACTCATTCCCCTTCATTTCAATATGAGTGCAAAATAACTTCCTGCTGTAGTCATATGCATTTTTTTAAATGGACAATACTTTTCTTTTGGCCATTTAATTCAGAACTGTTTAGATGCTCAGAACCCATGTGCTTGCTGATGCTTTGGGAAAGGATTGTGTATAGAGATTATTTTATATTATGGAGGGGCCAGATTCTCAGCTGCTGTAAATTGGTGTAGTTCCATTAAAGTCAATGAAGCAACCCTATTTTACACCAGATCTTCAACTCTAGCCCTTTGAAATCCTGGACACTGGAAAGAATAGAATATGAAATGTTTCTCCTAGGATTTTGTCAACAGGGCTGATTTTCTTTTCTTGAGGGGAAAAATATTTGAAAGAAATACTGTTACATGGAGCCTCTTTTTATTTTATTTCACTGACAAATGGAATTGTTTGTTGTCTAAAAGGTACTGTTTCAATAGTGATCAGTTTGCAATTTGTTTTAAAGCTTGTACACACACACACACACGGAGAATGTTACAGAAAACAGAGGGTTTTGTGTATATTTTACATTCTCTGTGGGTGTAAGAAATTGGGGCTACACACCTTGAGAGCCACATTGTGTCTTGCCTTGCAGGAATAAGCGAGAATGCACCAGGAACCTTCTTTTTACATATACTGTACAATGGCAGCCCCTTCACTTTCCCCTTCACTGGGGAAAACAAGGCCTGCTTCTGCTTCTTCCCAGCACCCCAGGGTGCAACTCACCCAAGGGAGTGGGGATAGGGCTAGAAGAGGGCACAAATCACATTCCCCTCCTCTATACCCTGTGCAAGAACCAAACATATTAGCAGTCATGCTCTGGGCAGAACGGAAAGAGGGACATACTCCTTTCCCCTTCAATATTGACCCATGAAGAACCCTTGTTCTCATGATTGCTCCAGTTGTCCCTCCCTCAGCTTCCTGGGTGGGCAAAGAGCAGCAGATTGCAGCATCCACAGGAAGTTCAGTGTGCACATTCCGTCTGGACAGCAGGAAGCTGAGGGCAGGAAAATTCTTGGTGCAGCTCTTCACTGCCTTGTCAGAGGCCTGTGCCTGTCTGGCTTGATCTTGTCTAATAGGATGTCATTTTGGCTCACGGGAGATGTTTAATTTTGCTGACATAGTTATTTTGTATGTGCCATGATGGATGATTGTAAGTTGATATACAGCTCAAGGAGAGGAGGGGGGGAAAAAACCCTTAAGGTAAACTCCCTATTTTGTCTGTTAGGTTTGGAGGGGGTTTTTGTTTTGTTTTGTTCTAAAGCTAGCCACAGCTGAGTCACTTCTGTCCTGCAGATGAAATGCATGCAGGCTACTGCAAAGCAGTGAACAAACAGCAATATTCTCAGCAGTGCTGATAGGCCCTATTCTACCAGGGGCTGAGCATCCTCCATTCCAAAGGGAGACTGAGGAATCTCTGCATCTCTCAGCAGATACTCGGCATCTCACAGGATTGGGCCAAAGACGACTGCAGTGGAATGGTACATACTCAGAGGAAGGACAATCCAGTAGTTAGGGCTTGAGACTTAAGAGACCTAGGTTGAATTCCCTGCTTTTCCACAGATTTCCTATGGAACTTTTGGCAAGTCACTTTGCCTTCTGTGCCTCAGCTCCCCATCTGTAAAATGGAAATAACAGTACTTCCCTATGTCAAAGGAGGGGTGGGGATATGAGGATTAATGTGGTAAGGATGGTGAGGCACTCAGATACTGAGGAGACAGAGGATATATAAGTTCCTTAGATAGTTACTATTGCTACTACTTTGAAAGTTCCCACTGGGCTGAGATTTTTCAGTCCATATTATGGGGAATACAGATAGAAATGTTTTAAGTGTATCGTTGGGACGGTGTTCTCTTACTGAGTGTCATGTGGACTTCAGAAGTGAGGAACTGTCAGGGGGCTTAACTTCAGCTCTAAATGTTTCAAAGGAAGAATTTTTTTTAAACTATCCTGCAACTAATTGAATACATGGATTACTTTCAAACTCCCCCTTCCCTCCAGAGCTCCGCATCATGCACTTGGAGAGATGATATGGAAAAGATGAGTTCTGGTACAAAAGAGGAAGGGAAAGGACTTGAATAAGAAAACCCAGAACAAACGCAAAAGAAAAGTGTGGTGTGTCTCTTTCAGTCCTCTTTTTGGAGGGGCATTAGGTGAGTCTGAAAAGGAGGAGAGTTAAGACTTATCAGGGGCCTAAAAGCTATGAGAGTGGGCAGCAAGTTGTCTAAGCACATATATAGTCATTTCTTATGCAAGTCCAAATGCATTTATGGTTATCCTGGGTAACCCACAAGCCATGAGACTCGAAGCTAAACTTGGCAATTGTTCCCTGAACAAAACCAACCATGTCTAGAGGAATCTATTTGTAATATTTCTAGATCCAACACCAATGTATTTAGGTGCCAGAAGCAGACTCTGGCATGTACCTCAAATGTAAATCCCCTTTTGGGTCTCTTTTCCATTGCTCCTTTTGTAGTTGGGGGTTGCTAGTGTTGGATTGAGATAATATAGCCTGCACAATATTGTGAGTTTTCGATTACCAAAATACTGTGATCCACCTGGCAAGACAGATGAACAACTCTTGTCTTCTTCTTTGTGTTGCTTATAAAGTTAGTATCCTGAATGCATTTTGCTATCTGCACAGGGCTAGCCAAAAAAAATAAAAAATAAGTGGGGGCAGATTCTGTCATAGAATTGTAGAAGATTATTGTTGGAAGAGACCTCAGGAGGTCATCTAGTCCAACCCCCTGCTCAAAGCAGGGCCAACACCAACTACATTATCCCAGCCAGGGCTTTGTCAAGCCAGGCCTTAAAAACCTCTAAGGATGGTGAGTCCACCAGCTCCCTAGGTAACCCATTCCAGTGCTTCACCACCCTCCTAGTGAAATAGTTTTTCCTAACCAACCTAGACTTTCACCAACTGAAACTTGAGACCATTTCTCCTTCTTCTGTCATCTGCCACCAAGGAGAACAGCCTAGCACCATCCTCTTTGGAACCCCCCTTCAGGTAGTTGAAGGCTGCTATCAAATCCCTCCCCCCACTCTTCTCTTCTGCAGACTAAACAAGCCCAGTTCCCTCAGTCGCTCCTCGTAAGTCATGTGCCCCAGCCCTCTAATCATTTTCATTGCCCTCCGCTGGACTGTCTCCAATTTGTCCCCATCCTTTCTGTAGTGGGGAGCCCAAAACTGGATGCAATACGCCAGATATGGGCTCACCAGTGCTGAATAGAGGGGAATAATCACTTCCCTAGATCTGCTGGCAATGCTCCTTCTAATGCAGCCCAATATGCCATTAGCCTTCTTGACAACAAGGGCACACTGTTGACTCATATCCACCTTCTCGTCCACTGTAATCCCCAGGTCCTTTTCTGCAGAACTGCCGCTTAGCCAGTTGGTCCCCAGCCTGTAGCAGTGCATGGGATTCTTCCATCCTAAGTATAGGACTCTGCACTTGTCCTTGTTGAACCTCATCATATTTCTTTTGGATCAATCCTCCAATTTGTCTAGGTCACACCTATCCCTACCCTCCAGCATATCTACCTCTCCCCTCAGGTTAGTATCATCCGTGAACTTCATGAGGGTGAAATCCATCCCATCATCCCAATCATTAATGAAGATGTTGAACAAAACTGGCCCCAGGACCGACCCCTGGGGCACTCAGCTTGATACTGGCTGCCAACTACACACTGAGACATTGAACACTACCCGTTAAGCCCAACGATCTAGCCAGCTTTCTATCCACCTTATAGTCTAGTCATCCAATCCATATTTCTTTCACTTGCTGGCAAGAATACTGTGGGAGACTGTATCAAAAGCTTTGCTAAAGTCAAGGTATATCATGTCCGCTGCTTTCCCCATATCCACAGAGCCAGTTATTCCATCATAGAAGGCAATCAGCTTGGTCAGGCATGACTTGCCCTTGGTGAATCCATGTCAACTGTTACTGATCACCTTCCTCTCCTCCAAGTGCTTCAAAATGGATTCCTTGAGGACCTGTTCCATGACTTTTCCGGGGACTGAGGTGAGGCTGTAGTTCCCTGGATTCTCCTTCTTCCCCTTTTTAAAGATGGGCACTATATTTCCTTTTTTCCAATCGTCCAGGACCTCTCCTGATTGCCACGAGTTTTCAAAGATAATGGCCAATGGCTTTACAATCACATTAGCCAACTCCTTCAGCACCCTCAGATGCATTGCATCCGACCCCAGGGACTTGTGCATGTCCAGCTTTTCTAAATAGTCCTCAACCTGTTCTTTCACCACTGCGAGCTGCTCACTTCCTCCCCATACTGTGCTGCCCAAGGTCTGGAGCTGACCTTGTCTGTGAAGGCTAAGGCAAAAAAACATAGAGTACTTCAGCTTTTTCCAGATCATCTGTCACTAGGTTGCCTCCCCATTCAGTAAGGGTCCCACACTTTCCTTGACCGTCGTCTTGTTGCTAACATAGCTGTAGAAACCCTTCTTGTTACCGTTCACATCCCTTGTTAGCTGAAACTCCAGTTGTGCTTTGGCCTTTCTGATTATACCCCTGCAGCTTGAGCAATATTTTTATACTCCTCCCTATTCATCTGTCCAAGTTTCCACTTCTTGTGAACTTCCTTTTTGTGTTTAAACTCACCGAAGACTTCTGTGTTAAGCCAAGCTGGTCGCCTGCCATATTTGTTGTTCTTTCTGCACATCAGGATGGTTTGTTCCAGTGCCCTCTATAAGGTTTCTTTAAAATACAGCCAGCTCTCCTGGACTTCTTTCCCCCTCATATGAGCCTCCCATGGGATCCTGCTGCTCTCCTTTCTTCCTTTGGTCAGGATCCTGAACTTGACCATCTCATGGTCCCTACTGCCCAGGTTGCCACCCACTTCTACTTCCCCTACCAATTCTTTCCTGTTTGTGAGCAGCAGATCAAGAGGAACACGGCCCCTAGTTGGTTCCTCCAGTACTTTCATCAGGATGTTGTCCCTAACACTCTCCAAAAACTTCCTGGATTGTCTGTGCACTGCTGTATTGATCTCCTAGCAGATGTCAGGGTGATTGAAGTCCCCCATGAGAACCAGGGCCTGTGAACCTGTCCTCGGTTAAAGTCAATGATTTGCTAACATCTAGCAGAACATAGAATTTGGCTCAGTGAAAGTAAATGTCCACATAGCAGTTGTCAAAAATGAACGTTGCTCACAAAATAAGGTGTCGGTTTTAGCTCCTGGCAATTACTATTAAAAACAAGCTGTGGTTCTCTAGCTCTGAGGTTCACAAACGTCACAGAGCAAACTGCATAAAGCTAAAGTGGAAAATGTACAGCTTGTATCCCACACTCATGCTCCTGGTATTTCTGTCATACAATATTAAGCCAATTTTCTCTGAAGCCGTGAGAGAGATACTAACCCAAACATTGGAGACACCACGTGAGGGGCATCAAAACTCCAGCAGGGCTGCACTGGCAACAAGCCAGTAGTCTAAGAGACTGAGCTAATGTTCATATCTAAGTTTACATTATTTGTTAATGCTAACTGAACACAGACATAATGTTTGCTTAGAGCCTAACTCTTCTTGTATTCGCACAGATGCATGTGTGTCAATGAGAGTAGAATTTGGCCATGAGATGGATGAAACTGTATGGTGCTTGAGATCACCAATAATAACCTGCAGCCTCTCAACTTCATCCTTGCCCTCCAGCTACAATGGGACTTCATTTTAGGATGCTCTAGGCTGGATGTTGAGTGTCTCTACACTGCTTCCTGGTGAGTAGTGATAAATCTATCAGTGACACAGATGGGAGAGACAGGTCCTGAGCCCTTGGAAGTAAGGTCAAGCCTTGACTAACAGGATATTACTCTGGTCATACAGTATATTAGATGGATGAGCGAGTTCATATAAAATAAGAAATGATCCCATCTCATTTAAAAAGAGCAAAATATGTGCTGATATTGGATTTAATTTCACTTGTGTCTCCACTTCATGCTTGTAGCTGGAAGTGGAAATACCAAAACACCAGGAGAGAGATTATTCTTAATCACCATATTTCTGGCCCAACAGAATCCAGGTACATATATACTTCACTGGGAACACAGATAAGTAGCCTCCAAACTAGACATGGTCCCAAAACAGAACACAGCATCCGAACTCCAGTTTGCAGCTCAGGATAGGAATTTTGCCTCTCAGGCCTAAATGCAGTCTCCCCCCTGCTTTTCTTTACTGTCACTTCACCCACCCCTACATTTCTACTCTGCCTTTTTCAAGCTGATTTCATGTTCTTTCTATTAATGGGGTTGTTCCCAGCTGCCAGGAAGCAAGTTCTGCTAATAGACTCTCTGGGTTCTGAAGCCAGCGTGTATCACGTGCATTTTCTCTTCCTGCCTGCAGCACTGCTGACATGGTTTGTGTTACAGAACCTTTTCATGTCTAAAATGAGTGTAGCTGCAGAAAATAGATTCATATTGTGCCAATGCACAAAGGAATTGAGTAAATCTACTTAGTGATACAAAAAAGCATAATAAATAGTTTTGTTAGGAAGTTGGTGGATGCTTCAGGTAACAAATTTGACAATGATGTAGGAAGTGTCAAGTAATTTTCCTGTTACATGATTGGCAAATTGGCAGGAAGAATAATAGGCAGCTTGATACAAGAACCTAAATACGTGGCCTGATTTTTCCATCCCCATCTCCCCTTCCTCCCCAGAGGTAGTTCTCCTATTGATGTGACTCAGCTAAGGTCATGGAACAAGTCAGTTACAGAGCATGGAATAGCTAGGATTCCTCACTCCCAATCCCTTGGGCTGACAGCCAGACCATACTTCCCTCCCACTCACGCCTGGTAAAAGAATAACAGCATTCCTATATTACAGCTAAATGATTAACTGAAATAATTCTTCAGGTGCCAATAGAAGTCATTATAATTTGCCCAGTGCCTCTTCATGCAGGCTTATGGGGACAAGAAGGAGCCATGAAGTTCCAACTATCCTAATCATATGTCTTTTGATCACTTCACTACTTCTATCAGCTCCTCAGTAGAATTTTTTTATTTTTATTTTTTAATATAACAACCTCCAATTTCTTCTATGATGGGAGCCGACTTGAACAATAAAACCTCAGCAACAAGGAGACTCACATCCCCTTTAACTCAAATTCCCGAAAAGAAAATGGCAGTCGGCCTTAACTGTAACTCTTGCAGAGTAAAAAGAAAAGGAGTACTTGTGGCACCTTAGAGACTAACAAATTTATTAGAGCATAAGCTTTCATCGGATGCATCCGGATGAAGTGAGCTGTAGCTCACGAAAGCTTATGCTCTATCGATACAGACTAACACGGCTGCTACTCTGAATCTTGCAGAGTAGTTAATTTAACCTCCTCCAAGTGATATTCAGAACACATTTAGTGCTGCTGAGGATGCCTTTCTTCACAGTATGGTGCCTGTCAGGTATCTTCAATCTGGAGAATGTAGATCAATCAATACCGTTAATGGTACTGCAAACAGAGATATTGGGGTATTTTATCTAGAAGATGCTATCTACTGAAAATAATCTGGTTTATGACATTGATCTTGATAAATAGGCTGTTATATCAGTCCAAATGGGAACTTAGTGTGAAAAGGAATGAGCTGAACACAAGTCATGTGGCATAACTCTAGACGTTCCTGACTGTGACATGATTGACTAACTGGTATGTTTCTCTCTCTCCTCTCTCGCACACACGCGCACATGCCTCCCCCCCCCCCAAAAAAGACTTGCTGTAGTTTGTATATCCCTCCACCTCCCCTTATTCTGTGCTCTTTTGTAGTCAGAGCTGTTCACAGAAGTTTTGAAAGCTACATATCCTAGAACGTCGCAGAACTGTCTGTTGAAAGCTCCAGGTGGAAGTTTTGGATTGGGGGCGGGCGGGAGGGGGGGAAGGGATAGTCATTGAGTGTTGAGGTTAGGGATGGCACATGCATGTTGGATTTTCATTATAGATCTCATCCTGTGCCAAATTTGAATTCAGTGGCAAAGATCCCATGAACTATAATGGTATAGGATCAAATTTTAGGTATGGGACAGCTGGGATTAAAGCCCTGCTGGAACAGGTCCCAAGGTGAATCTAATGTTATAATCCCAGGCAACAACTAGGATAAATACATTCTGGAAGAGGGAGTAATTAGGGCTGGACTAAGGTCTGGATGGCATACAAATTGAGTATAATAATTAGAGATAAATGAATTATTTTCATTAAGTAATTTACTCGATGAACTAGTTTAACCTCTTTCTCTGCTTGTGCAATGCCCCAAAGCAGACCCGTTTTCACAAATTTACTTGTTAATCAAATGCATTTGACAGCATTTTTTAAATGTCTGCATTGACTGTGATTCATTTGAGCATTCAGTACTCAATACATTGAGTCATGTGGGTTAGTTGTGATTGCTCATATAAATCAGAGGGGCTTTTCTCCTATAATCTTATGTCTTCTCTTATGCTCTTAAAGAAATTTCTGTTATCTTGAAAAAGTAACTGCAGTTTTGAATCATAGGCAGAGGTATCCATTTAGGGAGATATAATAGGTAAACATGGTGAGGGAGATTGAGGAAAAGATTAAACCTTTTCCTTTATGGGCCACAATAGACCTTTCTTGAAGCATCACTCCTAGAAAAAATAGGTTACTATAAGAATTATTGGCTGGGTACAGAGTTTAAATATAATCTTCCCCATGGCATTCATACAAAGTAAGGGCTGTGCATGGTCTTAGGCATAAATGATCAATTGCATGCCTCTGTGTGATTGTGCTATGCTTTTGTCAAGGGAGTTTGTGCATTTGCTATGCTAAATTATGTCCCATATAAAATGTAGTGTCTGCCTTCACTGATCATCAGCCCCAGTGAGGAGAAAGGAGAGGATGGAGCAATCTGTCTGCCAAAAACACAGGTTTAAGTTCCATAAAGACACAAGGGATCAGTCCTAACAATGCCACCAGCATAGCTTCATCCCAGCAACCTGCTCCTTCTGCTAGTCATAGGCCATAGGGAAATTCCACAAAGAGCTGCTGAAAATATTAAAATATTGTTCTGTTTAACCTAGCAGGCAAGGGGCTATCATTTAAATCTAAAGGGTGTGGTGGTGCAGTTTGCCTAGGTAGAGGCTGATGGATGTGATAACAGTACACATGCATCTGGGGGAGAGGGATGAATCTAGCAGTGATACATCTGAGTCATTCTGACATTGCTGCAAAGCCAGTTACTCAAGAAAATATGGAGAAGGAGCAGAAAGGTACTGATTTGAAATGCCATTTAGAAGGAAATAGTAGAAATATGAGGAACTTGCTGTAGGATGCTAACTTCTATTATATATATTATTGTATAATATTTATCATAGCAGCTCCTAGCACCACCGAGCAGACCTGGGCTCCAATATGCTAGGCACTGTGCATATCCATAGTGAGAGTCAGCGCTTGTGCCAGAGAGCTTACACCCTTAATACACAGGACAAAGAATGATAAGGGCATCAGGCACAGAGAGGGGAAATAATTTGTCCAAATTCACCAAGCAGGTTAGTGACACAGCTGGGAATAGAACCCAGCTCTCCTGAGTCCCATGTGTGAAGTATTCTACTTCAATGATGTCCAAAACTAAAGAACACATACTGTCAAGGGATTGTGCAGGGAGAAATTGGTACTGGAACTAGCAAGGCTATATAGAATAGTAGGAATAGAGTTTTCTACGCAACAATCTCTACCGCTTCATAACAGCAACAAGCAGTGGGACCAAGTACAGTACCTAAAACATATCAATGGCAGAAATCATGTAGCTGGGTTTTCTAAAAACTTATTTGGTCAACTGATGATTAACTGTGGAACTGACCTAAACAGTTGGGTACTTCCTATTGCTGAATCAGGAGGTCCAGAAGGAGGTGAGAGGCAGACCAGCTGAAAGTCTCTGAGTAAAGATATAATAGACAAAAAATAGGGGTGACATCATGTTAGGGGGTCTATGGTATACCACCACATCAGAAAGAGAAGGTGGATGTGGCATTTCTAGAACAAATCACACACATATCCAAAACACAAGACCTGGTAATAATCAGGGACTTTAACTATCCAGACATCTGTTGGAAAAATAACATGGCAAAACACAGAATTTCTAAGTTCTTGGAATGTATTGGGGACTACTTTTTGTTTCAGAAAGTGGAGGAAGTAATGAAGGGGACAGCCATTTTAGTCTTGGTTCTGAGCAACAGGGAGCAAGCAGTAGCGAATCTGAAGGTGGAAGGCAATTTGGGTGAAAGTGACCATGAAATGAATGATTTCATGATTCTGAGGAAAGGGTGGAATGAAAGCAGCAGAATAAGGACAATGGATTTCAAAAAAGCAGACTTTAACAAACTCAGAAGTGGGAAGAAAATCTAAGGGAAAGGATCTTCAGGAGACCATTTTCTCAAGGATACCATAGTAAAGGCACAACTGCAAATTATCCCTAAGCAAAGAAAAGATAGGAATAATAGTAAAAGGCCAGTATGGCTCCACCAGGAGCTCTTTAATGACCTGAAAATCAAAAAGGAATCCTACAAACAGTGGAAACATGAATAGATTGCTAAGGAGAACTAAAGGATAGCACAAGCATATAGAAACAAAATCAGAAAGGCTAAGGCACAAAATGAGTTACTCCTAGCAAGGAACATAAAAGGGAATAAGAAGCAGTTATTTAAATATATTAGGAACAAGAGAAAAACTAATGAAAGTCGAGGTACTCTGCTTAGTAGGGAAGGAAAGCTGATAATTGATGTCAAGAAAACTGATGTGTTCAATGCTTATTTTGCTTCTGTCTTCACTTAAAAGGGTGAGATGACCAGATGCTCAACACGATTAATATTAACAACAAGGGGGGAAGGAATGCAAGCCAACATAGTGAAAGAATAAGTTAAGGAATATTTAGATAAGTTAGATGTATTCAAGTCAGCAGAGCCTGATAACATTCATCCTTAAGTACTTAAGGAACTAGCTTATGCAATCTAGGAATCGTTAGCAATTAGCTTTGAGAGCTCCTGGAGAATAGGTGTGGTTCCAGAAGACTGGAGAAGGGTAAACATAGTACCTATCTTGAAAAAAGGGAGCAAAGAGGACCTGAGGAATTATAGACCAGTCAGCCTTTAATACCTAGAAAGATACTAGAACAAATTATTAAACAATCAACTTGTAAGTACCTGTAGAATAATAGGGTTATAAGGAATAGCCAGCATGGATTTGTCTAGAACAAATCCTGCCAAACCAACCTAGTTTCCTTCTTTGACAGGGTTACTGGTCTAATGGACAGAGGAAGCTGTAGATGTGCTATATTTTGATCTTTAGTAAGGCTTTAGACACAATCCCACATCACATTTCCCTAGTTTGTTTGTCAGCATGTCATCTAGATGAAATTACTACAAGATGGGCACACAACTGGTTAAAAGACTGTACTCAAAGAGTAGTTCTCAATGGTTCGCTGTCAAACTGGGAGGGCGAATGTCATGGGGACCTGCAAGGGTTGGTCGTTAGTCTGGTACTATTCTATATTTTCATTAATGACTTGGATAATGGAATGGAGAGTATGCTTACAAAATTTGTAGATGACTCCAAGCTGGGAGGCATTGTAAGCACTTGGAGGACAGGATTAGAATTCAAAATGACCTTGACAAATTGGAGAATTGTTCTGAATCCAACAAGATGAAATTCAATAAAGCCAAGTGCAAAGTAGTTCACTTAGGAAGGAAAATTTAAATCCCCAACTAAAAAATGGGGAATAGCTGGCTAGATGGTAGTACTGCTATAAAGATTCTGGGGACTAAAGTGGATCACAGTGTGATGCGGTAATGAAAAAGGCTAATATAATTCTGGGGCATATTAAGAGGAGAGTAATATGTAAGACATGGGAAGTAATTGTCCCACTTTATGCATCAGCTGGAGTACTGTGTCAAATTCTGGGTACCACACTTTAGGAAAGATGGAGACAAATTGGAGAGAGTTCAAATGAGAGCAACAAAAATGAGAAAATGTTCAGAAAACTTGACCTGTGAGGAAAGGTTAAAAAAACTGGGCATGTTTAGTCTTGAGAAAAGACTGAGGAGGGACCTGATAACAGTCTTCAAATATGTTAAGGACGGTTATGAAGAGGACTGTGATCAATTGTTCTCCATGACCACTGAAGTGAGGACAAGAAGTAATGGGAATAATCTACAGCAAGAGAGATTTAGGGTAGATATTAGGAAAAGCTTTCTAACTATAAGGGAAGTTAATTCTGGAATTGGCTTGCAAAGGAAGTTGTGGAATCCCCATCGTTGTAGGTTTTGAAAAACAGGTTGGACAAACACCTTTTATTTGATCCTGCCACAGAGCAGGGTGCTGGATTTGATGACTTCTCATGGTCCTTTCCAGCCCTCCATTTCTATTATTCTGTAATCTGCACAAAGCACAATTCTAACATCATCTATGCATTATCCCAGGTGGAGGGCAAGCCATTGTTGTGTCTGACAATACAGAACCTTTTCTTCAGATTCATTTTCTGTATCTGTCTCTGGTACCTTGTGAGGTCTCTCTCTCTATACCCATCTCCCTCTTTCTTTCCTTTCTTTGATCTCTTCCTGCTCAAAGTTATTTCCCGCCCCACACACATCCCCTTCTCCATTCCTAGTATTTGCTCCACTCTGCTGGTCTCTGCAGCTATAGCATTTAAGTTGAATACCTGAAAAACTTGTATTAAAATATCAGTCCTGGAAAACATGGAACTCTGGCTCATGCCATTGTGACAAAACTTATTCTTAGCTGTATCTTGCCAAACGTTTCCCCTGCTATGTCCTTTAATTTACAATTGTTAAGCAGATGTTCAGACACTTGAGTTCAGTGAAGTCCCTCCTTCCCTCAACAGGCCATCAGTAATCGAAATCGATCACTGATTTAGTTGCTTTGGAAAGAATATTAATGTTAAATTCCTGCCTATTAGAGAAGACCTGTCCTACTAAGGTTGTTGAGACTTGCAGGCAGCCTCTGCTGCTTTTCCGTCTATAAACATCATCAGAGCTACTTAAGCTAATTAATTACAGGCTCAAGGACATTAATACCTCAAGATTATGTACCAGGCACAAATCATCCTAAATCTCCAAATGATGAAATACAGCTATTGGGACTACATTTATGCTGGATCTTTAAAGCAACATATTGTCAGGTTTTGAATACTAATATTTGAAAATTACTGGAAGTTGACACTTTTCCCCGGGAGATATGGTTAAGCATCTTTTTATCAGAAACTTTCACAGTCAGGATGGCTGACTAAACCTGCTCTAAGATACTGTGACAGGGTGTACCAGCCCCGAAAGAGTTAACTCTGCATTGCAGGCTGAGGAAGCCCTGCCCCTCCAACTCTGCTGAGCTTTCTCAGGCTGGAGGCAGAGTATAAAAGGAAGCAGCCCAACTCAGTCAGGGCAGGTTGCTGAAAGGGGAGGATGCAGACTGCAGGCTCTCTCCAGGGAGCTGCTACAGGCCCCAACTGCAGAGCCATGACACGCAGAGTTCCAGACGGACTCCAGTTTGCCTGACGAGCCCAGAGAAGAGACTGCACTGGGAGGAGCTATGCCACTTGAGGACGCCAGAGAACGTGGGGAACCGTGGAGCATCGCTGAGGAGAAAGGGTAGGAAGCAGTCCAGGGGGCTTAGACTCTTCTCCGGTGCGTGAACAGGGGAACCAGTCAGCATGTTTTGGGAGGATCCCCGCTGACTTGGTGGTGAGTACCACCACCGCTGCCTGGGCTGGGACTCGGAGGAGCAGGGAAGGCCCGAGTCCCCCTACCCTGGGTGCCATACACCCTTAGGTGGCGTCCCACTTCCCTAATGAGCCAATAGGCCACAAGGCACCCCAGAAGTGGCAACCTTTGTTGACCCTGGCCTTTAGCCCATGCTGCCCTGAGCTCTGTTGACTCTAGACATTGGACCACGCAGCTCTGTGTGGAAGGGCACCTTTATGGACTCCAGTCACTAAGCAGTACTACCATGTTTTATGGTAAGGGTCATCAGCATAGGACCTAACTGGCTGTGGTACAGCCTCTGCCCTTTCTTTTGATCCACGTGACCCGAGACCCCATGACAGATACCTAGGTAACTAATTCTACGTTTGCTTCCATTAAACCTAGAAAATGCTAGGGCTGATTGCTGCAAGGTGATATGCAACTTCAGGAGGTATTGAGCTCTTTGAGCTTCTGTTGGCTTTGAGCCCTCAGTGATCATAAGCATTACTTGCAACCACATTGATGACTGAAGAGATAAAGTAGTTTACCAGAAGACATCATCTTCCCTCTAGAAATCATAATCACCAGTAATGAACTTATGGGTCTAAATTCAGAAGTGAGTGTAAGTCTAAATTCAGAGGTATTTCTAGAGATATTAAGTTGGTGCAACTTGCATCATCTTCCGTACCCTTTCCCATGATCATTAACATTACACAAACTTAGACTCTGTCTACCATCTCTTAGACTTGGATTCACACACACTCACCAATGTGTGCCTTGCCTTACATATCACCTCAGAATTGATCCCACAGAATAGAAGGGTCTCATCCTATTCCTTACAATTCAATGGCAAAATTCCCATTGACTTCAGTGGTACAGAATGGAGTCTTAAATGCATCTTAAGTAGTGTAATGTGAACACCCAAAAGAAGGGTCCAAAAGAAGAAGGAATGTAACAAGCACAGTAACTAGCTGAAGGATGCAAGAACATGTAAGGGTTTGTCTACATCAGTGGTTCTCAAAGCTGGTCTGCCACTTGTTCAGGGAAAGCCCCTGGTGCACCAGACTGGTTTTTTTACCTGCCACGTCCACAGGTTTGGCTGATCGCAGCTCCCACTGTCTGTGGTTTGCCCTTCCAGGCCAATGGGGGCTGTGGGAAGTGGCGTGGGCCAAGGGAAGTGCTGGCCACCCTTCCCGCAGCCCCCATTAGACTGGAGCAGCGAACCGCGGCCAGTGGGAGCCGCGATCAGCCAAACCTGTGGACGCGGCAGGTAAACAAACCTGTCCAGCGCGCCAGGGGCTTTCCCTGAACAAGCGGCAGACTGGCTTTGAGAACCACTGGTCTACATCATAGGTGCTGACTCTATGGGTGCTCCAGGGCACAAGCACCCATGGAAAAAAATAGAGGGTGCTCAGCACCCACCAGACACAGTTGTTTGGTGAGGTCGCAGGGCTGGCCACGAATCTGCTGTTCAGTGGCTGGTGGGAGGTGCTTGGGGGACAGCAGAGAGGAGCCCACGGTGGGTGGAGGGGCTTTGTGGGCGAGCACTGAGAGGAGTAAGCGAAGGGCAGGAGGGGCGGAGCGGGGTTGGGAAGAGGCAGAGAGAGGGTGGGGCTTCAGGGAAAAGGTGGACTGGGGTGGAACACCCACTGGGAAAAATAAAGGTCGGCTCCTATGGTCTATATGGCAAATGAGTGCATGGCAAACCAGAGTATGAATTTACAGCACATCAGCTAGCTATGTAGCGATTCATTGTGTAGATACTGCTACAGTGCAGTGAAAGTCTTGGAGTGCAATGAAAATTCACAACCTGGCTTCCTGCACAGTAACTCATCATCTAGACAAGCCCTTAGTTATGGCAGACCACTCCCTGTCATAATTCATGCTCTCTTCCAGCTTCTTGCCATGTGGCCTCTGATTTAGATTCAATAAATAGGTGCAAGTAGGTCTAAGGCCCAGATTTTAAAGGTATTTAGGCATTGCAATGCTGAGCACACCAATGCCTAACTAATTTAGGAGCCTAAATATTTGCAAAGGGATTTAAGCACTTAGGAGCCAAAATGCCATTGGCTGTATCACATTAAATGACTGTAATGACCAACATAGTGTAGAACGACTCCAATATTATTATTTATATTTACGTTACAGTTATGCCTAGGGACCCCAACCAAGGCTGGGACCCCATTGTGCTAGGCACTGCATATACTCACAGTAAGGTGTTGTCTACACTGTGCCGCTACACACAGCTGTGCTGCTAAAAGAGAGCTCTCCTGCCAACAAAAAACTTCCACCCCCCAACAAGTGGTAGCAGCTTTGTCGGCAGGGGTGTGCTTCTGTTGACAAACCACCGTTAACACTGGCGCTTTTCATTGGCGAAACTTGTCATTTGGGGTGTGGTTTTTCTTGTTGTTTTTTAACACCCCAAACGACAAGTTTTGCCAACAAAGTTCCAATGCCGACAAAGCCTAAAAGTCAGTCCCTGTCTCCACCTAAGTAGGTAAGGGAGACAAAGTAAAAATTACCCCTTTTTGGGGTAGTGAACCGATGAGGCACAGAAAATTTAAGTAACTCACCAAAGTCACATAGGAATCATGTGGCACAGATCTCCCGCGTGCCGGTCCCTGCCTTAACCACAAGCTAATCCATCCTCTCATCATCTCATCTATTAATAGCTGGAAGCAGATGATGTCAATAAAGTGTTTAGTGTCCTATAAATATGGATTGCACGCCTTAGGACTGCACTGAAAAAGAGACTGTAAACCAGTCTTAAAATTTTGTAATACATTGTCCACTTATCCTACAAAAGAAGCTATGCTACATGATTACTTTCAATTTCATTTATAAAATTAAATCACCAATATCATACCATACAAATGGTCATATGCGGGTTGGAGATTTGGATTATAACAGATGAGATGTATATGAAATCTGTGAAGTCACCAGTAGGGACATTAATTACATCTGAATTATCGGCAGACTTCGCCCATCTTCAGTATTTTTTTGTCAAATGGAAAAATCTAGTTTAACCTTTGGATATAAAAATGCAAATAAAAGATGGCTGATCAACAGGAGCTACAAATATCTAGCCAGCATTTTCTTAAAATAAGCTAATTTATTTGGACCACTAAATTGGACCAGTATTTTGGGATAGAATTTGAAATGAAGTGTGTTCCCAGTTTTCAGTCTAGTTAAGGGTGAACAAAAGTCCACATCATAAAACCTGCAATCACTATTGATGCAGCATTAGTATTAATGATGGGTGAAACTTAAATGACCGAGAAGCTGAGTTTAAATAAACCTCAAAATATTATTGCCATTAATAAATATTTATATTATAATGTCCAAGGCCCCAGTCAAGATTAGGATCTCATTGTGTTAGGTGCTGTACAAACACATGTGAAGATCAGGCCAGTATGTCCCTCGGCCCGCATCGCTTCCAGCAGCTCCCATTGGCCTGGAGCAGCGAACCGCTGCCACTGGGAGCCGCAATCGGCTAAACCTGCGGACGCGGCAGGTAAACAAACCAGCCTGGCCCGCCAGGGGCTTTCCCCGCACGAGCCGCGGAACAAGTCTGGGAACCACTGCTTTAGATAAATATTCAAATTTTTTTTCTTTTGCAGTTTAGATTATAAATGCGCTCTCTTTCATCTTCCATCTCTGTCCATGTCCAGCTCTTTGCTTGTTATCCTCCTTTTAACCCATCCAGATTTTCCTTTCTCTCCTCCATTTAATCCTTCAGTTATCCTAACCACCTTCCCAAATTGCTCTTTTTATCCCTGACCATCAAGCTCTGCAGGGAAATGTCTGTGCTGGGCTTGTATGTCATGAATGATCAGGTCTCCTTGCCAGGGGAATAATAGAATGTAATCTCCCATCCAGTCTTGATGGGCCCTGAAGTCCTTGGTATTTGAAGATTGTGACTAGCCTAGAAGAGATTGCCAGATTAACTGTAACCCCAGTATAGGTTTCTGTAAGTGCAAGAAGCCTGTGGGGACCAGAAAGACAGATAGGTAAGATAAGAACTCTCTACCTTGGAGGGGTGCTGTGAGACTTCATAAACTAATGTTTTATAAGATGCTTTGATATCCTTAGATGAAAGGTGCTAGAGAAAAGCAAAAATTGTATGTGCTAAATTTATCTCAAGACTTGGGTTCCACTCAGGCTGAGTCCTTCTGTTCTCCAGACCAGGTCTCCAGTGATTCATTAACTCTGGGCTGGATTGGCCAGAACTGGAGGGCTTTGTAAGCAAAGAATAACATCCAAAGGCATAAGAGAGATGATTTTCCATCATAGTTTTGCACTTTTGTATAGACTTTGCTCAGTCACGCCTTCCATTTTGGTGCACTGAATGCTCTCTGATCATTTGAAAGCTGTCTGCTGCATGCCTGCATATACATGAAGTAGTGCTTCTGCTGAATTGACCTAGGTAGTTTATGGGATTGCAAACTTTTTACTCCTTGCTGAAAGGAATGAATTGTTACAACCTGCCTATCCCTAAATAACTCCATTTTCATTCTGACTAACATGAAGGGGAAAAGGGTAAATAATTTGCTCTTTTTATCCTCCTTCATATTTGTGTTCAGTGTATCAAATTAAAAAGGTTACGTGTCTTGATGTTCATACAGAGGTAGCAATTTCCTTTTTGTGTGCTTCAGTTAAAAGCTTCTGCAGGAAAAAACCAACACTGGCCTGTTTGTGTTTGAATATATTAACTTGTTTGTCTCCAATATTGTGTATAACATCTAATAATGAACATCCCTTCATCCGTGTTTTCATGGGTAAAGTGGCACACAGGATGTGAATCAGCCAGCGCTCTGGAAATACTAACTATTTGTACCCTAGGCTCTTAAAGATGAATCAGAATCAAAGAAGGTGCCGGATCCCAATGTGTCAGATGAAATTAAGTCACCTCCTTTTGAGGAGAGGAGATGTTGCAGACACCGTATGTGCAAAGCATTCTCGGGGAGGAACTAAATGAATCCTTCAGCAGCAATGTACCATTTCACAATTACCAAGCAGTTACAGATGAAGCAGTCAAGGGATTAAAGTATTATTCATTTTACCTGCCTAAGGATAGGAAAAAATTGTACCTCATTTCTCAAAGGATAATTCCATCCAATGACCACCTAAAAGGTTGCAGGAATTGGATACTGAGTCCAAAGACGTATTCTGAGGGGAAAAAACCTATATTCCTGCAAAAATCTGTTATAGGTATTAATATTTCATAGTTAAGCACACAACAGTCAGAAAATAACAAAGTTAAGTTTTCACTTTGGTGTAAAGTACTGGATTTGCCTGAATGAGTGGCTGACTCTAAAACCTACTGCTCTAGTGTGTTCCCTATTGATGCTACCCCACCAGTGAAAAGGAAGGAGAGGTTTTACTGCCACCGCCCCATCATGGCTCGGATCAGATGGAGGAGGACCAAATCTTCCCTTTTCTGATTTCTGCCATCCAGGAAGAGGTGGGATCATGGGCTGGCACCACAAGAGAGCCCTTATGTCAGGGTGTGTCAAGCATCCTGGATTATTTTAATCTGACCCTGCTGCCTGAGGGATACCAGCTAGTGCTGCTATTTTTGCTGAATGCACCCAAGAGGGAATGTCTAGTTGGGGTGGGGGGGAAGGGGCCATAGCTTTGCCCCCCTGTATCAGCTAGTGCCAGGAAATTGTACCGGAGGAGTGCAAGATTGTCCTGTGTAATGATGATCTAGGAACTCATGCAGGAAAGGGCTTTCAGGGACCATGATGAAGCATTATACCTGTAGTAGTCAAAGCTCAGAGCCTTCAGTGATCATGGCTCAGGCATTGTACCCACTTCCTCTGCTTCCTACCCTCAGAAGAACTCCTGCTCCTTGAGCCACAATATAGACCTCAGAGAGTAGTAGATCTGCAGATCTCCTGGTCACTTCAGGAGAGGATATGTGCTCCATCCTTCCAGGTGTAGGGAGAATGTCATGTATGAATGGAAGACAGGGAGTTCCAGAGAAAGTAAATATATATACACACACCAGTTTTTCATCCCTAAGCATACCACAGTACACAGCCAGACCATCTATAGGAATCACTAAAATACCACTGTCAAGTATCGGGGGGTAGCCGTGTTAGTCTGTATGCACAAAAACAACAGGGAGTCCAGTGGCACCTTAAAGACAAACACATTTATTTGGAGATAAGCTTTTGTGGGTAAAAAAACCCCACTTCTTCAGCTTTAAGGTGCCACTGGGACTCCTCCCAGTCACTTCTGGGACAGAAGATGGCAGCCACTGTATGCTAAAGTGAAGAATAATTTCTGCAAATGAAAAACAGAAGAAAGTACACAGAGAGCTTTTGTTGCTAATTTGCTTTACTTTTTAGGTTGGTAGATTGTAATCTATGGAAATGGTGGTTGGCAAGATTTAGCCTTTCCCTTGAAAAAAGTGTCATGGGATTGTCCGTGGAGTCCATTTATATGGGATGCTAAATACAGCCCTTCTGGAAGTAGAGAGCCCCCCAGTGGCATGCCATGAAATTAGTTCCATAGTAACTCAGAGAAGAGTGCTATCTTCCTAGAGGCTTATTCATCTCACTTCCAGCAATTGTATTTTCACTGATGGTCTCCCATCCTATGCTGATGAATCTTGTGAGATCTGCTGAGAGCATAGTACAAAGATAATAGTCCAAAACACCACTTTGACGGTATTTTTTTTTCTGGGAAAAGGAAAACTTATTTCTCAAAACAAAAATACTGGCCATATTTTCATCAGTCTTGTTGCTATATATTGTAGTCTTGTCAGGCATGCTGGTATGTTTAAGAAGTGACGCTTTAAGAACGCTTATTCATTAAATGCGGAGAACTGGCCAAAAAACAATGTCAAGCATCTGAAACTTACAAACACGCTATCCTGGCAATAAAAGTCATTGAAGGAATATACTGTGAATGGGCCAAATGCCATTCTGCTCCCTGTAGGTGCACAATGGTTAATCATTACATATGCAAAAACCTGTCAGTTTTAACTGCTTGTAAAATATCTCCAAATGTAAGCAAATGGCCAATCATCTAAAGTGCCTGATTTACAATCCCTTTCCCAATAAAATAACCAAAAAATGTAATATTAATGATCCTTTATGCTTGTATCTCCCTCTATCTAAGGATATCAAATCATATTACAAACATTAATCAAGTCTCATGACTCTCCTGAGGTGAGCACCAACATTTCTTATGCCCATTTTCAACACCATGAGTGCGTGTTGGTCTTGATGAAAGCTGCGTTATTGGCAGGACTTGAGGTTTACAGGATCCACAGTGCAAATACAGCAGGGGCAAGAGCAGAGGATTATGCCTTTCCATCCAGATTAAACATTAAACCTTTTCCTGAAGAGGCCACCTTTGCGAAGACTGCCAACAAGTGTGTCATTTGTGAAGCGGAGTCTTGCACTGTAGGTCTAAACCAACTAATGCTTGTCACATCTGACACCAAACAGCCATCAGATGGTAAGTTTTCAGTCGCTAGACGGAATCTGAGCTGGTAAACTGGAGATGAAAGGTGCTATTTCCCATTACCAATATCCTTATTGTACCAGTTTTACAGATGAGTAAAGAAAGGTAATTTGTCTACGGTCATTCAGAAATCCAGGAATAGAACCAAGTAGTTTGATCCAGCACTTAGATCAAACATATTTAAAAACTGCAAACAAAATAACATAATAGATATAAATAGATCAGCATATAATGAAATATATACACCCAAAAGACAAGACTAAATAGAATACAGATCTTAAAAAAAAAAAAGACAATCGAGGGGAGAGATGTGTAACTGCACACTTGCTCAGTATGGTACTGTCGTTTGTCAATAAGGAGAAAATTAATGATCACTTCTAGGCTGTCTCACTTTCTTTCAAAACATAGTTTGCATCAAAAGACAGAGTTATTTGTAATAGCACATGTGTTCTTATTTAGCCAGCCTTTAAACAATGCAGCCACAACCCTTTTCCAAGTACTTGTGGCTTAGCTTCATGACTAACTGTGGTAAGGTTTAGCATGATGGTGCCACTGGCTCCTAGTCAGATAAGCCACTGACACATCTCCCAGATCAAATGAGTAGATTCTTGAGGGAATTTGGATCTTGGAATTTCTCATCCCTTCCCACAAATCCTCAGCTGAGGAGGCAAAAGCAGGGCATGTCTTGTAAAACTCAGGGAAGGGCCACATGTCAGACACAACAATGTATGCATTGCCCAAAAGTGTGGAAGTTGCAAGGCTGATTTATTACTGTGCTAGAGAGGAGATTATTCTGAAAGGCCTCTTGCCATTTCCCCCTAATGCAACCACTATGAGGATCAGCCTTACAACAGGAGAGAGGTCAATGACACAGGATTACATAAGGCTGTTTGCTATGTAGAAAAACGCAGATGGTCTAAAAGTGTTTCATGTTTTTAAATGAAGTCACATGTGAGAGAACTGCAATTTAAAGCAGAAGAGGAGTCTCTGAAGACTGAATACAGCAAAGGTTGTTTTGTTTTGGTTTGGTTAGAAATAACTTGAGACTCTGTCCGGGAAATAGATTTAGAAGGAAATGCTTAGCTCTCTGATGTTCCAAGTGATTTAGAATAATTCCACAAACACCTCCCATTACTTATGCTTCATCTTGGAGCACTTTGAAGACACATTGCAGAGACTTGCACAGGTCCTGGTCTAAAAGTAACTGATTCCCAATACATATTGGGTCATATTACTGTTCCATGTGGCATGAAGCAATATCAAGGCACAATAACTCTTTACATTTTGATACTTGTTCATTTCATGTATGTTCAGCATAAGCCCCTCTCTGTTGCCTCTCTGAGGTATGTCACTTACTTCAGTCCTGATTTACCTCCATCCCATCTAAACCTAGTCTACAGTACTGTTTTTTTAAACTGTATGTAGAAATGTGAACTCTTGGCATGGAGACCATTTTATACATGTTTGAAAATTGAAATATAAACCCATGTCCCATCAAATTTCCTTTATTTCTTGTTGCATTTTTCAATCTGGATCTTTGTTATATAATAAAAGTGTTCTTTATTCCTTTGGCTCTTGAAGGGTTACTTTGCATTTGTTCTAACCAGCTTTTCCTTGTAAGCAGCCCTTTCCTTAAAAAACATGGTGTAACAAAATGAAACTACAGTATGATAAAAGAAAAGAGAACTGACTGTAGAGTAATAGTCATTTCTGTCAAGGTGAAAATCTATTTCAGATGCAGACATAAAAAGAACAGCATTTCAGTAAGTTAATTTATATGGTAAGTGAATTACTGTGCTAGATATTATATATTTAAGCAAATTTAATGCTCATGAAAAGTAGCAGACTTTGCAGCCCAAGAGACTGGAATTTTCTCTCCTAAAAGAGGTGAGGCATCAACTTTAATAATACCTAGTTGTTATGTAGAGCTTTTTATCACTAACACTTTACAGTATCATTATCCCCAGTTTACAGGTAGGGAAACTAAGGCACAGGGAGGAAAGTGACTTGTCTAAGGTCACCCACTAGTTCAGTGGCAAAGCTGGAAATAGAACCCAGGTCCCCTGAGTCCTGGGCCACTCCTCTATCCACTAGGCAACACTGCCTCTTACAGTAGCAATGTAAGTGCCTTCCTCTGCCACATTAAAGTGCTACAGCCTTATCCTTGAAGGACAATCTGTAGTGCCAAGAGTGTGGTTCACTCAGTCATTCAATCCTGGGAGACTGGCAACGAAGGTGCCAATTAGCACCACTCTGATGTGAAAGCCTGTTCAGCAGTAACTGGATTGAGATTTTCTTCATTTTAATGGGGCTTTGAGATCAACATTTAATAATCTTAAACATTCTCATATATTTGGAGAGCTTCCAAGAGCATGTGTTAAAGAAAGAGAAAAAGATAACCGAGGCAAGTAAGAGAAGTTTCCAGTTCTTCACTTATTCATGTATTCACTTAGGTAGGCTTTTCACTTGTAGTCATTCAAATAATCATAGGGAGGGAGCAGTTAAGATGGGAGAACTCTGATTATTAGGCACCAAGACAACATTGTAATAAAGGCGTGATACACAAGAAGAGACTGGAATATTATTTCCTGGTCACAGACACCTGACATAGTTCAGGGGGCAGAATTCACTGATTCCCATGGCTACTGTTACAAACATGACTGTAAATGTAAATTGCACATGATACTGGGGTGGAATTGTTTTCTGTAGCAAGTCCATCATATAAGAACGAAGCCACTTGCCTCTTGAAAGTAGAATAGCTTGTAGTGAGTAACTGAATGTGTCAAAACTTATTCCTATGGATTTATTTTTAAAGAATGTAAAAACTCAATAACACACCAACTTCTGGAAAGATTTCACAGAAGTCTGTGTTGCCTGATCTTTCAATATCTGGGAACAAATCAGGAGAGCGTTGAGCCTCATAGCCTAATAATATTTCACTAGCGAACTTAATCAAAGAGTTCTTGAAATAACTATTGTAGCATCTTGGAGTGACAGGATTAAAGTTTTACATTTGTTTGGTGGGAGAGTTGTATCACAATGGCTAATTTTGCTGAGAAGTTACTCTGCAAATTAACACTTAACAAGGGGAGTTAAAGTAAATTAGAGGAGCAGGACCAACAGGCTTCTCTCCCCCTCCCTCATGGTAAAATCAAAAGGGAATTTGTCCCCCGTCTCCCCCCCGCCTTCCTCTCCCAAACTTGGTTAATCTTCTCTCCCACACAGCTCTTCCTCCTCCTTAGCTGGTGTGGTGAGAGCTCCCCCACCTGTTTCACTTTTCTTTAAAGACAGAATAACAGCCGGGAGTGTTTAAAAGGTTGAAAATAATACTGTGGAGAGGACTGGATGGATCGGGGGATTGAGTCATGAATGACTGTCAGTAGTTCTACTCAGGCACCCTGATTTTTAGTACTAGAATGCAACTGGGTTAGTGCATAGATTTCCCCAACGTGCCTGCAACACTCTGAACCACACAGTAGCACCCTGGAACCACCATGTTCACCACTGTCATATAATTCTGGTATGTTTTGTACAAAGTATGCCTTGCAGGGTATCATTTTAAAAGTCTTGATCTGTTGAACATTAATATCTTGTTGTATTGTGTGTGCTAGCGTTGTATGTGAAGTTATAAAGTTTTGCGCTGTGTGTGTGTGTGTGTTCCTAAAATACATTGTGAGGTTGGGAGACGCCTTTCAATTGCAACAAAGGACCAGCCAGCCAATATCAATGGCTCATCTACATCCATCAAGGAAAGAATCCACTATTATCCCAGAGACTTCTCAGAGAGAGCACATATGCAGTGGAGATATGCCTGATCAAAGGGGACTGCCTGATCCTCACATCGTGGCAAATATCTCTTTAGCAAGCTGGAAGAAAATATAAAAGAAGGGAAGTGACATCATCACTTGGCCTCTCTTCCCTCTCCCTCCCCCTCCCCCCCCAAATTCAACACCTGGAAGAATGTCTGGAGGACAAAGACTTTCAACTGGGGAAGAAGGGTGGTCCCAGGCTGGAAAAGGGAGTCTAGTCTGTGTATTGAGGATCTGTAACCTGCTTGTACCATCTTTCAGGGTGAGGCATCCCTTGATTCACATCCTGTTTAGTTTGTAAAACTTAGACTGCAAATTTATCTTTGTTTCTTAAGTAACAACTCTAATCTCTATGCCTGCTGCTTATTATTGTGTAACATCTGTCTTTCTGTAGTTAATTAATCTGTTTTATATTTTATCTAAAACAGTGTGGTTTTGGTTGAAGAGTTTGGGAAATCTCAGCTCAGGTTACAAAGACTAGTGTGTGTCCATTCCACATTGAGGGAGTGGTGAACTGGATAATGAACTCACACTGTCCAGGTTTCTGAGCAGTGCAAGTTCTGGGCTGCAAGGCTGGGGAGCTGAGGGGGGGCAATTGGCTGGAACCTCCCTATTGATGGTTCGTGAGTGACTGGGAGATCATTCATGTAACACAGTTGGGTTTATCCCTGCCTGTGGATGTCTGTGTAAGTGCAGTGACTGTCAGAGATTTGTAGATTGATATTAGTGTGAGAGGCAGCCCACGTTGGTGAGTTCAGAGGGCTCAGCAGTTCCACAGTCCGGGATGCACCCCGGGGACCCAATCATAGTGTCCTTCTGCCAATGTAATGTTCACTTATAATCATACACACTTGTGTGTTTTGGGGAAACACCTCTTTAAAAGTCGGAAGAATCTAAGTTTGTCAACTGAGTTTATCATACCGCTCAAATGAAATATGCAATATGCTAAGAATCAATCAACGTTCCATGCCAACAAGACAGATCTCTGAAAGTTACACAGAACTGGTATAGGCCAGGGTGCACAGAGTTTATGGACATCAGTAGTACTTCAGACAGTCTGAAATGTCCAGAGACTTTAGTCTCTTTTTCACCTTTCACATGAGGCCATGGTGTGTTTATCTCTCTTGCTTCTGCTGAAATTTTCAATTCCTCAGTCCACAAGGTTCTGCAGATTCTTCCCTTATCTGCTAATTAACCCTTTTCCACAACAGGAGTCAGTAAATCTCTTCTTATATAATTGCAGATGGAATATTCTTTGCCCAAATTCTCTGTAATTTTCTTCCTCACATTTTACGCTTCCATTTTTCTGCTGCTAGAATACCCCTCTTTACCACTTTCATCCTCTTCCTATTATTGTGTGTTTCTTTAGTCCCACATTTGTTGAAAATTCCCTGTAGTTATAGTATCAGCTGGAAAGAACACAGCCAGCAGCTGAAAGTTGTCCTTCAAATCAGCTCTTCCTAAAAACTGCTTATGGCCTTCTCACTCCATTTTGAGACTACTGTACTATTTAATGACCTTTCCAAGGGTCAGGTGGTAGCGTGACTTGGTATTCAAGCACAGAGTACTTTCTATAGTTGATTGTATTCTGAAACATGTATTGCAGGTTTTTTTATTCTGAGATGCGACTCGGTATTATTTATTACCTTTATTAAGGCCTGCTTGAAATCCTCTGCAATGTGTGTTTTGGGGAGTTTGAAATGACAAAATATGGTACCTCATAATGTGAGGGGAGTTATCCTCTTCTATGGACACAATTTATCACAACGGTACGTCTTGCAGTACAGAAAACTTTAGGGAAATTACTGTGGATTAAAGGTAATTCAACCCTCTCTGTATGTCATCTCTGACTGACCTCATCAGATATGGTGAGCTAAACAGTGTTGAGTCTGGCCAGTAGATGGGTATTCCATGGAGGTTTCCTATCCAAGTGCCACAAGAAGTGTCATTAGAAATTAATTATGTGTCACTTCCTCCTACTAAGCACTGAACCAAGGCTACCACTATTGTGTTAGGGTCATATCATTTGGGTTTTGTAGGTGTCATCTTTCAATTAGATGTAAAACCAAAGTGTTCAATGTTTGTGGTCATTAGAGGTCCCATGGCACTTTTCTTAACAGTAGGAGTGTTAACATCTGGTGTCCTGCCAAATTCCTTCCCTCTTCTCTTCACCTAAAATTCCTCCTCCAATTTGTCTGATACTTTCTTCTTTCTCTGCAGTACTGGGCAAACTGATTCCCATATATTGTAAACAAAGCTAGTTGAAATTTTTCAAATGAAAAGTTTCTGGTCAAAACATGGCATTTTTGAAGAAAAAAATAATGAAAAATTGTCAACAACATCCAAATATACGGGGGTGGGGGGAGAGCCTCTTTTCAATATGGTGTTTTTTCATTTAAAAACAAATTAAAATGTTATGAAAATTGTTCTTTAGTTAAAATTGGGGTTTTAGTAAACAATGTCAGTAACCATTTTGAGTTTTAAAAAAACTGAACAAATAGAAAAATGGATCAATTTCTGACACATTGAAACTAAAACAGCTTTGAAATTTTTAACAAAAACAGGTTGTTTTTTTAAACCATCTCTAATAGCACAGTGTAAAAACTGCTCTTCTGGATGAAATACACTTTGTAAATGCGACACTATTAGCATACACTGTGATTCTGACACTGAGAACAATCTTCAGTAAGTAACTCCTGCCATAAGCAACCATTTTAAAGTATCCCCAAGGTTTCCACTGCAATTCTGTTTGACCTTTACAGGCCTCTTCTCCTGATTTTGCTGGTCCCTTGAGTGGTTGCTTAAGAAAGGCATCATTGCAAAATAAATCTCTGTCAGACTTCCAGATCTGCTACGTTTCAGATATCAGCTCCTGAGTTGCTTAACCCTCAAATAACTGAGCTAGCCTGTGCATGTGTTACAGTTGTGCATACACCGTACATCTCCCCTCTTGATTGCCACCTGGGGAAAAACAGCAAATTAGGACTGCTGCAGGAGCCAGGTAGAGCTCTATCTCACCTTCCCTCAAGGGCCATAGGCATTTTTCAGTAGGGGAGGAGGGAATAGGGGCACCTGACACCAGGTTCACAAGAGGGCAGGAGGAAGCTGAAAGAACCCAACACCTCAGGGCTGCTCAGCTCCCTCCCCAACCTGTGAAAAATGAGT
The DNA here is from genome assembly GCF_965152235.1 of Eretmochelys imbricata. Lineage (NCBI taxonomy): Eukaryota > Metazoa > Chordata > Testudines > Cheloniidae > Eretmochelys > Eretmochelys imbricata. The sequence goes on along the minus strand of NC_135572.1, from coordinate 195,257,275 downwards.
CATTCTGCTCTCTGCTCCTTCCCCCCCACAATGTCACACCCGGTAGGGAAGGGTGGGAGTGAAGAATCTCTGCTTGTGCCCAGCCTCTGCCCTGCCAAGTCAGGAAGAGATCCTAATGGAGCTGACTCCCTCAGGCCTGGGAGAAATGGGCTGGAGAATGCCTGGAGCTGCAGGAGGAGCAGAGGTGCACTAAAGGGGTAGGGGCAGCTGTGGGGCTGGTGTGGGGGAGAGAATTGATGTGGGGCTGGGAGGGCAAAGTTGGGGTGTGTAATGATTAATTACTGGGATTGGGGATGGCCAGATGTGGGGCTAGTGGGGCACTGAGTTGGGGGTTTGATGAAGCTGGCAGCCGTGAGAGCTCCTGCAGCAGAGGCTGATGTGACCTACTCTATACATTTGGGAGAGCTGGTAAATCACCACACCCACACCTGGGAGTGGGCAGGGGGTATTCAGCGATTGAAAGACAAGCCAAAAAACACACTATAAATTAAAACAAAACAAAACCACCACCTCGTAATGAGCCAGGGGTTCTGTATCAATGTGGCTTCAGTGGCCCACCTAAACACACAGCCTTAGAGGGTGATACAGTATCCAGTAGTAGTAGCTGCTGTTTTGAGCTGTGCTTCAGGCCCTCACCTGCTTCTGGTTTCGGGAGTGGATTTTGCTCTCTAGGCCCAATATGCATGACTTGCATAGAGCCTCTGACTTAATGTGTGTGAAATGAATTTCACCCAGTGAGAATAAATCTATACATGAAATACAACCAGACCATCACATATGGCTCTGCAATCGAGGGGGAGTCTGCGACGTTCCCCTCTGGTGCTATCTGGACTGGTGATCTGCTAGGTCACTCCTCGACTCTGGGAGCCAGACTTACCCTGCTTTTCTGTGAGAACCCCCGCTCCTGGGCTGTTCATGCACAGCCTCTGGCATGTAAGCTGCTCCTTGGATTGTGCAACTGAATGACACTAGCCAATACCTTCGGTCCCAGACACAACCTTAGGAACCTCTGTCTTGCAGTGTCCAGTTATGCCTGCTGGACAGTGCAAGCTTATATGAGTCCATCAATTTAACAAAGAAATTGATATGTATGTACCAGGTTTGTTATCCCAAGGGGGGTCTCTAAATTGCTTCAAACCAAACACACTGCTTTGGTAGAATAAACAAACACATTTATTAACTACAAAAGATAGATTTTAAGTGATTATAAGTCAAAGTGTAACAAGTCAGATTTGGTCAAATGAAATAAAAGCAAAACACATTCTAAGCTGATCTTAACACTTTCAGTGCCCTTACAAACTTAGATGCTTCTCACCACAGGCTGGCTGGTTGCCCTTCAGCCAGGCTCTTCCCGTTGAACAGTGCTTCAATTGCTTGGTAGTGATGTCTGTAGATGGAGGTGGAAGAGAGAGGAAGAACACGGCGAACATCTCTCCCTTTTAACATGTTCTTTCTTCCCTCTTGGCTTTGTCCCCCTCACCTTCAGAGTCAAGTGAGCACTACCTCATCACAGTCCCAAACTGACCAAGGGAATGGGGGTGACTCACTCAAGAGTCCAACAGATCTGATGTTGCTGCCTAGGCCAGTGTCCTTTTTCCTGTGTGGCTGGGCTGGGTTTGTCCCATACATGCCCTGATGAGGTTTGAACTGCCCCTCTGTTCCTGGAGAGTTTTGTCTGAGCTTGTTTTAAGCCATGAGGACACATTTTCAGCCTCATAACTATATACATGAAATTACAGCCTATAACATTGCTATAACAACAATGCTCAGTGCATCATGAGCCTTCTGAAGACACCCGACATGACAAACTTTGCATTGGATACCACACAATCATAATATAAGGATAAACATGGGGGTTCAGGGTGTTCCCCTGAGATACAGAGTGTCACAGAGTCTTCAGTGCTGCCTGTTTCAGAAGTGAAACAGCAAAGAAGTAGTCACTGTGCAAAGGTTATTCCCAGGGCTGGGAAACAAAGACCAGGAGATGGCCTTCCAGCACACACAAGGAAACTTTATTAACCTCTCACCCAAGCCATGACTTCCATAACAGGGAACAGTCCCAAGACTCTTCCCCGTCTTCACCCACAGAGCATTAGACATCAAGGAGTGAAGTTTCACACAATCCCATGGAGCGCCTCTCAATGGCTCCTCTCATGTGTGCAGCCCTTTCTTCCTCTTTCTTTCCTACTTCATTGGTCACAAGTCCTATATGCACCTCCTGGTGTTTTCATCGCCCTATTGTGCAATCTCTCATGGTCCTGCCGCTGCCTCGTGTTCTGCCCCTGCACTGCTGCTGCTGCATCATTCCTCATGGTCTCGGTCTCCCCATTGCTGCCGTCATGCCACCCCTTGTGGTCCCATCACTGCACTGCACCATCCCTAGTCATCTTGTGCCTCCATTGCTGCCACCATGCCCTCCCCTATGCCCCCTCCCCCATTGCAGCTACCACATAATGCCTCATCCTTCCCCCACTATGCACGCCCTATTGGTCCCCCCCCACCCCACTATTGTGGCTGAACCATCTTTTGTGGTCCTTCTGCTGCCACACCATCCCTCATAGCTCTTCCACCTCCTCCACTGACGACTGCCGCACAATCTCTCGCAGTCCCCCGTGACACGTATTGCAAAGTAATGCAGTACCTTGGGGGACCATATCGGATTAAGTTTATGATTGTTTTGTGTACATGGTGGGCCAGGGATTATCTGCAACTCCATGTGGGGAGGGTTACCACAGCTGCTTCAGGAACTAAAAAGTATGTATGTGTGTGTGAGAGAGAGAGAGATTATTACCATCCCAGAGGTTGTGAAACACTCCAGAGAAGTACTATCCCTGGGGTGGGTTGCATATATTCATTTAGGGCAGTCCCAGAGTAGAGGTAAGAGACAAAGAACAAACAGGCTATAAAGGCTGAGTTTAAACACTCAGAGGTTTTCTTTTGGTTCAGCAAATGGATGGGACCTTTGGTCCTGGGGGGGCCCAGCTCTCACAGAAGGGTTGGAAGGACTTCAGCCTACCAGAGCCCCAAAGGACTCCTGGGTGATTTCTGGTATGTTTAGTCCATGTGTAGGTTAGGGGTGTGCGTGTATTTGTCTGTTTGTTTTTCTCTGCATGCTTTTATCCTATATGAACGTACTGTGCTGAGAAAGGACTGTGTGGTAACCTGTAACTGCTGGCCATACACTGTTCATAGCCCTCAGGGAGAAAGCAATGCCCAAAGAGTGCTGGCCTTTGGGCAGACTGGCTTGCTGGGGATATCACAGTGAACTACAGACAGCCAATTGCAGCTCAAAGCCCCAGTCCGGAGATTCCTTCCCAGAAAGAGGTACATTCCTTCCCAGAGCTAGATGGCTGAAACCTGACTGGGCATTCCCTAGAGCAGACCATGGAGGAGATCAAAGGTGTAGTTACCCTGAAATTGTGACACCTGCCATGGTGTGATCCCTGAGGGTCCTATTGCCTCTGTTGTGCCCTGCCTTGTGGTCTTTGCACTGCCTCCTGTGAGTGATCCCTCACTGCCCTTAATTTAAGGGGTCTCCCTGGTTTCACCTTGAAATCCATTGCCTCGACATTTAGAAATGCAGATAATGATGTCCACATTTGGGAATCCTCTGAGAGTTCAGTTCTCTGCAAATGCTGCTTTTGTGTAGAACCATTTTCACTGATCAGCCTGAGACTCCAACATACCTTTCATGCCCGGATTCAGTTTGTCAGTGGCTTGTGAAGTATGCCTTTAACTTGCTGTCAAGGACCTGAACTGGCTCCAGTTGACTTCAATGAGAGCTAGATCAGGCCCTCGGCTGGCTTTTGAAATAGATCTTGTCTATATGAACTTCCTGTCATAGAAGCAGTTTTGAAGTCTACAGCTGAAGTCCATTACAAGCTGTGGGGAGGTCACAGTCTTGCTAGTTACAATGTGTTATATAGTTGTAGTCAGAGGATTCTCTATATTTTAGACAAAAAAAGTTCCCTCAAATGAGAGGGGAATCAAAATAGCATAAAACAGCCTCTCAGATTTCAGAGACCTTTTATATATTATACATAGTAGTAAGGTAAAGAATTAGGAATTTTATTGCTGTCATTATATCCTGTCAGGATGGATGTCTATCTAGAACAAAAAATCTCCCCCCAAATACCCTGAAATGTCCCTTCTCGACAAGCAGTGAATCCTACGTAAAAGCTGGAATGGATTCTTTGGGGATTGTCTCTACTTTATCTCCACACACCCCCAAATGCCTGTTGAGAGTCACGTAGGGGATCATTATAGGACATTACACACTCAGTAGGACCTTCACTCAGTTAGTCATGATCTTTCCTCTAAACTTTTCTGACCCCTTTTCTCAGAACTTAAGATCAGACAGCTGTATTGATTGTGTTTTACTTTGTATAATGGAAACATCCTCTCCCCCTCTTCCTCCTTCCTATTTCCCAAATCCCAGTAACATCATCCACTTTTTCATTGTTTTGTTCTTTCAGTTTATAAGCAAACAATAAACACCCACCCATTGTCCTGTGTGTATTTACAATACATCAATATACACAGTATGAAAATATAAATTCATTACTAACTGTCAGAGTGTAAACATAAGCCCCCATGCTAACTTTATAATCTTCCATCCAGCTGATCTCCAAGTGCCAAGGAGAAATGTTGGTCTCATAGCATAAATGGAGGGATAACAAATTCTGGTTCTGGAAGACTAAGGGTGAGATAGCTCTACACTGTGTATGCAGGAAAAGGGATTAGAGGAATGCAAAGGGGCTCTGAGGGTATGTCTACACTGCACTGTTAGCCCAGGGTTCGAACTCATGCTCAAGCCTAAACCTCCTTCTGTCTACACACAAATTGTACTAACCTAGGGCTCGGACCCAAGATCCCAGAACCCCAGAGGGGTTGAGCCTGAGTCAAGCCAGCACCCAGGATTCAAGCCCTATTGCTTTGCAGTACAGACACAGATCCACTAGACTCGTGCTCTGGGAGTCCACCACAAGTATTCCACAATCCCCCAGGCCAATGTTCTTTGTTCTCTGGACAGTCAAGCTTGGTGGACAGTCAAGTTTTCCCACACTGCACCACAAACTAAAGGCTAGAACAACCACATTTTGGGACGGCATTAGGAATTCTGGTATATTGGGCTTGGGCCCACATAATGCAATGTAGATGCTGGAGCCTTCACTATCATTGTTAACTCAAGCTGGAAAGCTGAGTTGCCCTGTCTTCAGTTCTATTTTAACCCCAGGTAACATGGGTTAGCTACCATGAGTTAAGAACATTCCTTTTTTTTTTTTTTTTAATTTTTTTTGCAGCGAAAACATACCTTGCGTTTGTAGACAACAATTGCACTGGCTTCTTTTTCCACTAGGCAATTCATCTATTGCTTCCTGTGAACATTTGACTGAGAATTATTGCTTTCTAGGGTTCTTGCTCCCACTGAGTGTCTTTGTGTTCAGTTTCTTCCCCCAAGATGATTTAGGCTGCATTTTTCAAACCTGGATCTCAAACCTGGTTATTTCCTTACCCCATGCTTTTAATCTCTCTGGATGCTTTTGTACTCCTCTCTGTTTAGTGTCAGCTGCAAAATTTCATTAATTTGCAGTTTGCTCAGTGTCCTGGATCATGAATGAAGAGATTAAGATTCTGACACAGAGCACCTCCCCTGCCACCTGCCTTTGCTGACACAGAGTACATTACTGCAGCAGCATGCAGAATCTCCATTGTTGCAAGGCAGCCCAGGCTCTCCTGAAGTTAGGCTTCTTACATGGCAGCTCAGTGACTGCTGCCACCACCCCAATTCAGCAGTGACCATGACGAAAAACAATACGTTAATTAAAAATTCCTGAAATGTACAGTTTAACTCCCTCTCCCACCCCCAGCCCAGACACATTTTCCAAGGAGGTGCCAGGCTTTTGGTTTTTAATCTAGCCAGTGTCGCCAGATTCACAGCTTTGGAGACCGAACGCTTCCATTCAGCCACGGAACAGCTGCCGCACAGGTCTCAGCAGTGCAGTCTTCTCCACAGCATCCCTCAGGGGCTGCCTGTCAGGCTTCAGAGAGGAATTCAGTTTTCACGTCCAAGTCCTTGGCCTCCTTCTTGAGACTGCTGGTGTTGAAACCAATCTAGAGGAACGTCACCATACCCGCATCTATCATCGAGGTTTGTTGTTAGCCCCTTAAAACAAATAACTATGATGTGTGGGTGTAAACAGCCAAGGTATTTACTAAACCATCAACAGTTCGAAACAAGGTAAACCAGAGGTAAACCAAATGAATAGGAACACAGGTAAAGCAAGGACCCCACAACAGGTGATAAAAGAGGTAAGTAAAGGACTGGCAGTATGCTGACTATGACTGAGGATAAGTTCCCTTCCCTAGGACGGGACCCAAGTAAGAGAATGGAGGATCAATGGACCACTACCATGTCTTGCAGCTCTGAGGATCCTCACAATGATAGGACAGCTCCGGACTCCATCCAGGTAGGTGGAACCCACAGGTAAGGAATGGACCTCAGGATCAGGTGATGACCGCTCTGCCCCAGCGATGACTCGGCTTGTACTCTCCCTGTGACGTCATGGGTATGTGTGTTTGTCCTCAATGAAAGAGTGGCAGCTGGTGACACACTCTGCATGCAAGTGAGAACTACCCTCCTGCAACCAGATGAATGAGCATGGTGTTCAGCGTACTCCTCTGAGGCAATCTAGAGAGCTGAGGTGTCTGCTGTGCTTTCCAACGGTTGCAGTAGCAGCACCTCCAGACTGCCACTCAGATGGGCAGCCCCCTCCCTCTGCTGTGCTGGCCCTCCTATGCCCTGCTGTTACTGGGCAGTTCACAGGTCACATGGTTTGCTTGGCTTCCTGACTTTCGGCAGAAAGGGCAGGAAACTACACCCGAGGAGAGGGGAAGAAGGGCAAGCAAGATGGATTCCCAGTTGTTGTTTGAGCATTTCAAGATGGCGCACCTATGATGTTAATCACCAAAGTTTTTCCCCTACACTAGGATATGGTGCACCAAGCAGTGTCAATTGTGGGGTGGTATCCATCGTTGAAGAAAGCTAGCAGATATTGTGATCACACAGCAGAAAGTAATCATCTTTCCCTCAGCATACTTGTTTGGCCTCCATTACCACCATATCTGAGCCCTGAACTAATCACTTGTTACAGTAACCACTGCTATTGTATGTTACTTACACATATGTCTGGGTAGAACATACCAACTGGCCTGCTGAATGAACCAGGTTTCAATGGACTATTAATAAATGATAGCAGCACAAGAACTACAGCAGAGTTTTTTCAGCTTTGTTCAGGGTCAGCGTGGGTAAAACCTGCAGGAAATAAGGCTGGTGCCTTTGATCTGCAGTAGTTAAAAGCAGTTCCTGCTTGTGTTTAGAGTCCATTTAGAAAAAGGGCAAAAAGCTATAACAAAAAAAAAAAAGGGTGGTGGGAGGGGGGAATCTTTACTTTTTAAGTTTGTATCAACAGGAGTTCATCCAATTTTCAGCTTTTTTATTATCATATATTACAGGGGGGAAACAAGCATTCACTACCAGGTGAGATCACTAGTGCATATAACACAGGCTTCAGCACTTTGTACCATCACACAGTAAGTCAGAGTTATCAAAAGAAGAAAAAGTGCTACCGTTTCTCAACTGTGTTCTTTCTGAGGCAAATAGGGAGATATCTGGGGGCAATTTGAAAGGCAGTACTGGGGCGCAGGGCCAACCTTTTGTTTGGATAGTATTCCTCTGGAGAAAAACCAAAGCACTGTCATGCTGCAGACTCCTGAATGTTAATATGGCTTGGGGGTTGGCTCTTTGAGTGGTAACCTAGTCCAAGAGGTTTGCAAATAACCACAAAATAGACATTGTTCAGAATACTCAAAAATATTTCTAATGCCTTTCGGTACTCTGGCAACTCAACCTGCCTTCTAAGCCTCTGAAGGAAGGCACTGGGGTAATCAGGTCTTTAGTACCCTCAGGAAACAGTGACCAATGAATATATGGGTTCGGATCGATCTGTTATCTGAATTCAGCTTTAATGCCGTAGGATGAAGAGAAGGGCTGGGTGGGATCCAAGAGAAATGCAAGTAAAATAGGAGGTAAGGAAAAGAACAATGATAAGTAAAATGCTGTAGTGTAATCTTCTCCCTCCCCTCCATCACATCTCTGGCACATGGCAAGCTCTACAGATTGCTCACCAGCTCCTCCGCTAACCGAATGCAGCATGTCTCACATTTTTTCCAAGTTGTATTTTGTGTTACTTACTAGTAGCTTTGGGAATAGGGGGTGGAGAATGAAATGATCCAATATTGCTCATATTAAAAATCGATGGGCCTTGATTTCAATGAGACCAGCATGTTACTTTCAGACTGTGTTATATGCACAAGGTTTGGTTCTTGGGTCTGCTGTGGCACTTCTGTATCAATTCAATGTGGAGCTGTAAAGCCCGAAGATCTGGCCAATTGAATACCCAGATGGTATAGAGACAGTACAACAGCTATATTGCCACCCTTTCCCCACCTCACCTCCCTCCGTGTAGAAGGCACAGCTAGGGGAAAGAGGCTTTACTCCGGCAATTCCTGGAACAGCCCGTTGGAGCTTTTGGCAGCCAGGTATAATTTAGAGCAGCCCTCAGAGATAGCCTCAGGACTGCTCTAACTTTATGCTGGGGGTCAAAACTATCCCTAGCTGTCCCTAGAGGAGCTGCAAAGCTGCCATCAAGCCTCCTTTTGCCCCTCCCCCCTATTTCTGTGCTCAGCACAGCTCTACGTGACCCATAATTAGTCCATCGCATAATGCCATGAAAATAAACATCAGTACTTGCTTGGTGATCAGCCTCATTGTGTCTTGTCAGTTGCCCAGCTATATATGGTATCAAAGAACACAATTATGGTAGCATCATGTTCAGTGATAATGTGTGGAGATTAAGTTTGTGAGGAAAATATCAAGTATAGTAATTGATAGGCTGTTTGAGAACCTACCAAGCCAACTGCTCTTTCATGCATTTTTAGTGTAAAGAAAGGGATTGTCTCTTATCAGACTTCACTCTATCCTGGATGTTAAGACAATTGATACAGAATTAAGATGAAACAAATGTCTGTCTAATGCCTTTCTTTGCAAACTGGGGATTTAAAGTTTGGATTTGGGTAACCTTTTCATACAGATAATGAAACATATCTTTCTCATATGTATTAGAGTGGTTTTGCTTTGAAAGGTGACTGTAAAATGTGTTTCACTGATTACCAATTCAAGCAGCATATTTTCCTTCTCAAAAATCAGTGTCAATAATAAACATTCTGCAGCTCAACAAGGCTTGCAGAAATGTCTGCGTAACCTTATCATCATCAGTGAGCTTGCATTTGCACACATGCAATTGATTGAAACAATCAACCATTCTCATGACAAGGCACAAAAAGGTAGAGGCCCTAGCCTACTCTCTTAGTTGGACTGGCTCTGTGGAGTTTAACAGGATTAAACAACAGTGAAGGCTGACTGTGCCTCTACAGGCAGAAGGTGTGATTCCCTATATGCACATGGACTAGATGTGTGAAGTTAAGGGGGGGCTTTTTTTACATTGTCACTTTTCAGAGCAAAGTTGTATTGCAAAGTTGAACAGAAAAGGAACATTGTGGCTAACCTTTCTGATGGTTTTTTTTAATAAAGCTGCTCTGAATGGGATTATGGATGTAACCAGTAAGTAAACTGTCATTTTAAAAGTCTCTCTCTCTTTTTGCAGTTAAAAATAGATAACTGAATTGCAGGAAATTTAATTTAGCTGACATTCAAATTCACAGACCTAGTGGCATTTAATTGATCGCACTATTTTCAAGTTACATCCTATGCAGGATCATTTTCAGATTAAAGACAGGCAAAATTATTCAGACTCCAAAATAAAAATTAACTATAATTTTTGCTCAAAGCTTAAACTAAGATATTTTGTTGTTTTGTTTAAAAAAAAAAATCCTCTCACCACTTCATTCCTTAGTTTTAGCCAAAACAGAGTAGCAAAAATAGCTGAAAGCCCATTTTCAAGGTATTTTCAGATTAGCCCTAACCAAGGAGACCCCGTGAGAGCTTCAAGTCATAAATTACTAGGATAAAGCAGTTCAAATAAGTGCCTTAGGCATTTAGATATTACCCTGTTGGACACAGTGTAAGAATCTAAATAGAATATATAGAAAGAACTTGAGGTTGGCCTTACTCTAGTTCTGACTATGGCTGGTAGGTGACACCTGTGGCAGCTAATCAAAACAGTGGTAGCTTTTGCAATGGCCTTTACACAGGTAAGTTAGAGGCAAAGCACCAACAAGTTACAGTGGTTAACAGAAAACTATGAGAGTGTCCTGCCACTTTAAGGCCCAGACTGAAAGATTGAACCTTCCTTTGGCTGCAAAGCTAAAGGAAAAAGATATTTCATTGTGACAGATAAAGCGATTTCCTACAATATCTTGGACAAACCTTATTGAATTAAGTGTAAGTATCTTGGGAATTTCTCCCTTAAGAGTTCATTGTATTAAAAATGCAAATGTTTGTGGGATTATAAGTAACTTCTTTAAGAGGGAGGCAGGACTAAAGAAAATCTTGGGAAAGCGTTATGAGCTTAAAAGGACTCAGTGAGCCAGCCAAGATTAAATTTTTAGTTGAGTGGGTTTCCTGGGAAATATTTGGGAGGAGGGGAATGTGAATTATACACCTCTGGACCCATCCTTTTGAAGCCATGCTAAGGAAAAAACCCATTGTCTGTTGATTGCTTGTTATGTGAGGGCAAAATAAGAGACCCAAACTGGATAAGAGTGACTCTCCAATTCATGGGTTATGAACTTGTAACCACAGAAAACCCCCTTGGTAGGATTTAAAGGTCTGCTCACTGGCTAAAGCCCTTGCTGGCATTAGAGTGATCTCTGGTATCCTTATTAGCATGCATGTAGGTTCTTTTGCGGTTTTAATGCTTTTTTTCCTCTGCAATGCTTTTATTTTAAGAACAAATGTGCTTGCTTGGAAAGAGCTATGTGGTAATTTTTAACTGTGTCAGTTGCACTGTTTTATAGCCTTCAAAGAGAACGCAAAGCAGAGTAGGTCTGCTTGGGCAGTCTGACTGTGCTGGGGAATTCATAGTATGTGCAGGGAGCTGTGCAGCCTAGGAATACCCTGCTCAGGGGTGGGGAAGAGAGAGAGAGTGAGAGAGATACGTGTCTCTGCCCAAGAGAGGTGACCCCTGCGGAGTCAGAAGCCTGTGAATGGGTGCTCTTGCTGGACCACAGAGAGTAAATACAGGTGCAGTTGCCCTGAACTTTGATGCTTAGTAGCTATTGTCCACATTAAAGCATATAGGGCAGGGTTTATTTTAGAAAGTGACAGCATAACCATTATCAAACCATGCTGGCTTAGCCCTTCATGTACCCTTATTCACTACACTCTATCCCCACTTTCCCTTGCAAAAATTTATCTAAAGTTTTAAATGCTGCACCCTTAGGGCGTCTGATATCAGATGCCAGTGGAATCAGTTCGCATTCCTGAGAGTAGTGCCTTCTAATCTACCCTCCCTGTTTATGGAGCGGAAGGATTCTAGGCTGCTTGCAAAGGGCATTAAGCCTGCCCTCCTCCTGGAAATGACACCCTTCACTCTATCATAGCATCACTTCTGGAGAGTATAGTCCAAAATCCATGTACAGAAGCTGCTTCAAAATAAGTCCTGGTCATGATCCAATTTAACATGACTGCAGCTTCTGATCCATACCTGATAAAGAAAGGCAAGAATTATGCTCAAAATACTCTTGCAGCACAAAGGAAAATGACCATAATGTGAGTGACATATGCTGGAAAGAATGCTGGTAACAAAGCTGGAGTTAAGTTTGTTGGTCATTGTGGTCTTGGGATTATGGACTCTGGCCTAGATTCTCAAAAGTATTTAGGCTTCTAATTCCCATTGAAATCAATGGGATTTTGGGGATCTGGGGGCCCATGTTACAGTGCTAAACCACAGTTTGCAGTGGGATAGGATGAAGGGAGGCTCTTCACAGGTGGCAACTGCTAAAGGAAGTCTACCTAAGGCAGGTAGAATCTCCAGGAATGCAAGGGACCGCCTGCAGCATTACCTATTGCTTTCTCTCTTGAAAGGTGCATGAGCCAGCTATGGTCTATTGGATGTTTTGGAAAGGACAGAGCCTTGTCCTTGTACCCGCTCTTTGTTTCCATGACCCTTTGGCATGGTACTAGACACCGTACACTAAGGGAGTATAAGAATTGGGATTGTGGCCAGCCTGTGCCACAGGAACTCAAGTTGGGAGGCCTCCTTTAACCTTCTGCTGCTTGTGAGAGCTGACACAATGCTGGCCACAATCTGGCTCTGTGCACGCAACTCTCCATTCCTCCAGAGAGCACTTATGCATTTGCGTCATAGTTAGAATGAGAGCATTTAGCTACAAACAGTTCTGTAGAGAGTTGTTCTCGTCTGTTGTCATCTCAAATAATGTTGATTATTCTGATAAGGAAGCCCTCCAGGAGGCAAATGAAATTTCATTTTGTGTCCAAGAAGACTCTACCATGGTTGTAATTGTCAGTACTGTGTAGTAACAGTTATCTAAGATACCATGGGCCTTCCTTAGATTGCTGTGACATTACCCCAGGGTACAGTCTGGACTAATAGTTGTATCCCCTCAATTCTCCAACCTTTGGGTGCCTTTTACACTGCTTTGCTGTGATAACTACTCCTGGTCTGCCCCCACACAGCTTCCAGCAAGTAAATGACTCCCAGCTATACTGTATGAGTTCTGTATCCTGCTAGCCAGCCAGCCACTCATGAATTACATTAGAGCAACACCAGCAAATTCCCAATCCCAGGCTTTCCCTCAGAAATGTGCCTCTTTTACTGCCCAGTATCCTCCTGGACAAGACAAGCTCATATAAAGTTCATTATTTCATTAATCAAAATGATATACATAAATCTCGTTATCTCAAATGGAAGTTTCCCAAAGACTTCAATACAAGTACACAGTGGTTTAGATAAAACAAGTTTATTAACTACAGACAGATGGATTTTAAGTGACTACAAGTAATGAGGCATAAAAGTCATAATTGGTTACAAGTTTAAAAAAAAAAAGCAAACTAATACTTAACAAGCTAAATGAATTGAAAGTAAAGCTTTCTCTCACCACATGCTTTAGCAATCTTACTGACTGGAATCCTTTCAGCCAGGACTCCTCCTCCCAGTTCAGTGTTAATTTTCTCGTCCTTCAGGTGGTGTTGATGCCATGAGTAGAGATGAAGGGAGAGATGATATGGGGCCTCTGTTCCTCATTTTTATCATTTTCCTTTTTTTTGAGAATTGTCTCAAGATGAGGTTCAGGAGACAAAAAGGCTGGAGAGATGAGAACCTCCAGCTGCTTCTTAGCTAAGATTTAAATTTCTCGCTCACACCCTTTTTCCTGCCAAAGAATGGCCACTTAACCTGGTGTTGGGCCATTTGATTTTACTGATACCTGGTGAAAGTGTCTGTTTGCCTTTTATTTTCAAGGAACTGGTTTGCGCCTGTTTTTCTAAACTTGAAATACATCTCAATAATGTTATACAATAGAATCTTATAACTTTACATACAATGCTGCCACACGTATTTTACCAGAACAATAACAATCAGCATATTATGAGTTATCAAATGATACCTCAGAAGGCGTACCTTTTTACAAAATCCATTACAGTTTTATAAAAAGTGTGAACATAGGAATACAGACTGTCACAATTGCAAACACTGATTCTTTAATGGCTATTACTGTGTGTCATAATGAGAATTGTTGAACTTGGATACAAAGTATATGTTGATAGGCTCTGTCTGCCAGGGCTGCAAGAACAGACTAGTAATACAGCTAGAATGAATCAAATGTTTCAAATCAGTTTAATACCATGGAAATAAATTCAATATTCATCATTATCCACTAAGCATCTCTGGAGATTTCTACACTAATGTCACGGCCAATCTATTCAGCTTTTCAGAAAAGAGACCATGTTAATTTCTATTAATACCTAGCATAACAGAAACTTGTTTCACAAGAGTTTTAGACATTACACCTACAATTAGTTAAAATGTACATGCTTTATCACCTTTTCTCATTTACTGAGGTCTGGCTCTCCTCATTTCTGAAGATTTGTAAGCTTACAAATCTATCTTAGAGGGTACAGTTATAAAGTAATTAGTCTTGCTAAATTTTGCCTCTGCACAAGATTATTTTATATTAAGTTTTTGCTTTAACAAAACTCAGAAACTTCAGTCCCAATAGTTTGGGGATTTTTTTTACCTCAAAGTTACATATGTAAATTTCTCTAGGTTTAAAAAAAAATCCATACAAATTAAGGTGCTAACAATAGTTACGTTCACTACAGTAGGAGTATCCCTGTGGAAGTTAGAGACCATCAGAGCAACTCTCATGTCTATTATGGAGTTTAATTCCTGTCAAATAATTTCTATTTGTTGTTCATTATTTCTATATCAGAAGTGTCTAGAGCCCCTAATGAGAACCCTGTCGTATTCCCATGTTCAACTCTTCACAATATGTATCCCACTACCTCAAAAGATTGGTCACTTAGCTGCAAAATTTTGGCACTTCTGTGTGACAATGAATAAAGGGCTAGAAGTGACTGATATTCTCCTTTTCAAGGTATTATCAATAAACTGGGAAACAATAACATGACCACTACAAACACTCTGCTTAGACCGAGAAGGAAACTTGACCAAGCTCAGAAGATACTCTGATCAAATGAATACAATTTGAGTGGAAAGGACCATAAAGTAGGGCTTGTCGTTTACAAATCCCAAGACCTAAAAATACAAATGTACTGGCAGGGTTTTACTACTGACCATCTGATCAGGAAAGTGATGTTGAGTGCACAAAGTTGGGGGAGATGAGTCAACTGATCCTGTTCTTGTTTATATCAGTCACTTGACACTACTCAGGCAGCACAGATAGCCTTAAAATGGAAGTAAACTATATTTGTACCCACTTTAAAGTTCCCTTATACATCTAGAATGGTGTAACATGGCAGTAGTGTAAATGAAAACAGAAATAGTTGGTGTTTTCATCTACACATATATAAAACTGGTCAAATGTTACCATAGGACAATGTTTAGAAAAGCAATTTTTTCAACACCTTCAAAGATTTATTTTTGGGACAGCTAATTTTAATGGAACTAGGATGAGGTGTTCTTCTCCATCTAATCCTACAGTAAGTAGTGCACAGAAGCTGGTTGGCAAGATGGTGACCACAGGGTAATTAAGTTCAGCATTGTGGCAGGGAAATCATAAAACAAACAAAAACAGCAACGTTCCAAACTTTAAAAAGAGGTGCCTATTCTCCCCAGTCTGTTATAAAATTAGTTATTGGTCTTGGACTAGCTGTTTTACAAGTTATACTATGATGAATATTTTGCTATTTATACGGTTGGCTATAAATTTTATTTAGTTGCCTAAAAGGAACATCAGGTAAAGACACATTTACCGACAGATAATGAGGTTAGTATCAAACCTTATCCCCTTAGTGGAAGTGATTGCATTTCAGCAATTAAATTAGGTTTCCCTGAATCAGGTTAATAGAACTGCTGTGCAGTATTTTTGCCAAGATTTATTCTTTTTGATAAATCTACTTGGTTCAGCTCTATAGCACGGTTCCAGAAAACAACCTCTAAACCAGGTCTAATAATTAAACAGAATGATGAAGTTCAGATAGTTTAGGAAATCATCAAAGGTGGAGGGAAGCTGTTTTTAGCTATGTCCAGATAGATGTGGTGGTGGTGGTGATATCCATGAGGTAAATTATGAAACCATGTAATAAACTGCATTTATTACACACCCCCACTAACTTACTCTGCCCACTAAGGGCCTGAAAAGTATATTGTTGGAAGAGGAATGCCCAGTGATTAGGGCACTAGCCAGGGACTTAGGAATCCAGAATTTTCTTCCCTGCGTTGCTACAGACTTCCTGTATGACCGGGATGAATTCACTTAGACTCTCTGTGTCTCAGTTTCCCATTTGTACAATGAAGCTAATAGCATTTCACTACTTGTGTTGTGAGGATAAATACACTAAAACTATTGTGCTGTGCTCAGTATGGTGATAGGTATTTATTTATATGGTCCTAAAATAGATAGAAACTGCAGGGGCTGAGTACCTCCTGGGAGTTAATGAGTATTCTCAGCTCCCGTATCTATTTCTTGAATAGCCGTATTCCTGGAAAGTTCTAGATTGTATATACGGGGACTTATGATTCATCTCCTCCAATCATATGACTTGTATGTGAATTAAGCTGTTCTTTACCAAAAGTCTCCGAAAGGAGCTGCTGTGTCTCAAAGTCCATTTAATATGTGAGGTCTGAAAAGATGGTGTGAACATTTGGGCCAAAAAATGCACTTGATGACATTTGCCCTTTTGAGTGACTCTCTGTGTGTCTATATCGTCTTCTGACCAATGACAGTAAATGTATCATAGCTGAGACAGTCTCTGTTGCATGCCATCACCAAGGAAGTACTGACCTAAGAGCCCTCATTCTGTTTTCATTCTGACCCCAACTGGAAACAGTCTCCAAGTATAAAAAAGCATATTGAATTCACTTGACTAAGTTAACCTTAAAAGGAATATGAGAAGAGTTTAGGATTGAAATAGAGCATGCAAAGGTGAATAGTTCAAAGAACAATCCTTACTGGAGAAACAGCTTCTCAGTACCTGGCAGAGAACGTAGCACATAAATTACATATATGCCAAACTACCTGAAAATAATCTGGATCCTCAGTGAAGCAAAGTATTGTATCCAATGGTTCACTGCCAGGGCAGATCTATCTGCTTTTCATTTCACTTTATCCACCATAAGAAAATCAACAGAGCCACACTTTTGCACCCCAGTGCAAAATCAGAATCTGATCCTTAAAATCAGAAATACCAAAACACCTTCTATCTAGAATGGAAGTCTGAACGCTTAATTTCATGATAGGAAAAGGAATTCTCTTTGGTGCCTAATTATCTAATTTGAACACTCTATTTTAGTGTGTGTAAAGTGAGGGGAGAGAGGATCAAATTTAGATCCCAGGATCTAAACCTTTTAAATCAACCTGTTAGGTTTGGATTGGAGTCAGATCCAAAGCTAGGCATGTTTTGTAAACTGGTTAAAACTTGGCTTCTGCTGATACAAATCTAATAAGATCACCTGAAATTGTGGGGCTTCCACTGTTTTTAGCTGTGATAGCATGTAAAGAGCAAATATATGAGACTTTGACCCCAAAGAATCCTAATCTGAACCCCAAATCCAGATATGAAAGCCACTCTCTTTGTCCATCTCTGTGCAGCTGTTACCCGGGGTTCTTTCAACCCAAAGCTCTCGGTATCTTTTACTCTGTGCGAGGTGGTGTCAGGAAATAAATCAGGGGAGATGTGGCCATCCGACCAATAGATGGCTGGCACAAAGAGGACAACACAAGAGTGCTTTCACTTAAAGCTAAACTTTACTTAGCCTCAAGCACTTATACACACGTCCACAATAGGTTAGTAAAACACCCCCAACCCTTGATAATTACCAAAGCTGAGTGTGGCTGTCAAGTGGCACAGCGGCAGCTCATCTGCTAGTGGGGAACACAAGATGTATCCAGAGGGAGAGTCCAGGCCTGAAGAGTCCCACTACCTCAAACTTTCCCCCCTTATTTATACATTAGTAATAGAATGACATGTCCCTTAAAGAAAACTTGTTAAGCAAGCAGTTCCAATGGGCAAGCAAGAGGCTCCTTCTGATTATCGATTAACCAGGTGTGGGTTTTGCCAGAGTTTGCAGCCTTGAGGCCGCAATAGACATTCCTGGGACACATCCTGCTCTTCTAAGATGCACGTATCAGCAACTTCAACACAATTCCTATCAGGAAGGATGCGGGGTCAAGCTGCCCTTTCTGTGGTACCCAAAAATCCCCCTCCCCTCCTGCCTTGGTTAAACTAAGCCTGCTGACTTGGCTAATTTACAGCCTGCTGACTTGGCTGCTTTTAGCAATAAGCCATAGTGGTTTCAGGCACTTTACTGGTTTGCCAAAGTCTCCCCGTACACAGCAAGTGAATTCCTGATTCTTAAAGCAGCACCATTTAGTATGTGCGGACAATAGGTGAAGGTGAGAAGTACTGGAGGGTTGGAAGTGAGGCAGAGGAGGGCAGAAAGGAGAAATAGAAAAGAGTGGGCATGTTGCGGTTCAAATACAAGACAGGACAAGGCTTTAAGCAAGCAAGCAGGCTGGTCTGCCGACAGGCTCATCCGCCTGTCAGCTTTTCACCCTCTCTTTTATTTCTCTCTCTCCCCCCGCGCATTACATACTCCAGCAGATAAAAGGAATACACTGGCTTTGTAAAATATTCTTATTTACCAATTTCTATCTACCGCATTCCTTGCTCTCGGGCCTTGAGCCCAGTCCTGGGAGGCTTCCCACGGTTCATGTCATCTGGGCGAGATTCCAAGGTTCATGCCCTTGAGAGGAGCCGTGTGTGCACTGCTCCTACACAACACTCCGGGTGTGCCCTGAATGTTGCCAAGTGCA
The DNA here is from genome assembly GCF_965152235.1 of Eretmochelys imbricata. Taxonomy (NCBI): domain Eukaryota; kingdom Metazoa; phylum Chordata; order Testudines; family Cheloniidae; genus Eretmochelys; species Eretmochelys imbricata. The sequence goes on along the minus strand of NC_135572.1, from coordinate 195,238,738 downwards.
TGAACCCCGTATGAATCCTACAGTGGGCATGCCCAGAATGTGAATGGGAAGCCTTCAAGGAAATCTAGAGAAGGATTCAATAGATGAGTTTTTCCTCTGAATCAATATTGTATCAAGACCTCAGAATGGTGTTAAGGAATCTCTGTTCTGTCTTTTAATGAGACATAAAACCAAATTCCTCATTACTTACAGTAATTAAAGAGCCGGTGGGACTGTTTACTGTATAATGGCTTTCTTGGCATGAGTTTGGGATGTCTACATTCAAAAGTGCTCAGCACTGGAATAGGAATTTTACCAGTGACTTCAATGGTGGCAGAGTTGGGCTAACACTGAACTCATTTGAATACATAGGCGAGTTGTTTCAGAGACATTTAAAATGTTTGTTTGAACTGTGTGGTCATCCCTTCCATGTAACGCCATCCTCCACTAGTTACCGTGGGTTGGTGAGATGGGGTGTGCTTCCCACATTTGCTCTGAAGGGGTTAATGTAGGCAAGATGGGCCAATTAACCTTTTAGGCTGCAAGCTGGGGGATATTTTGGCTGAGAGGAGAGCCCCAATTAAGGGAGGTTCACCTGTGCAGGAATAGGCAGGGCTTCTAAAAGCTAGGTAGCTGGTTGCAGGGAGAGGACTACAGTCACTCCCCCTGGGAGCAGGGGAAGAAAGAGAAACTTAGTGCCAAGAGGAAGGATTTGTCTAACAAACCCAGAGGAAAGGGGATTGGCTGGAGGGGTGGGGAATGCGAGCCTGGGATGGGTAAGGTAAGTAGTACAGAGGAGTATTAGGAAGGTTTGTGGTTACCCAGACCTTCACTGCTGGATATAGGGCCTTGGACTGGAACCCAGAGTATAGGGTGAGCCTGGTTCCCCTACTAGCCACTGGCACAATCTGGGAAGTGAACTTTGATGCTGTCTAGACTATGTATTCTAGCCACTGAGGGAGTGGCCCAGCAAGGGCAGTGGTTTAAGATTTTTCTGGGACAGTGAGGAAGGAGTTATTACCATGGATGGGGAGGCTAAGCCACGAAGGCAAGGTGCTGCAGCTCCTGAAGACCAAGAAAGGGGCAGCAGACAAAGAGAGCAAGATGAGGGGCAGAGGAACTGCAGGAAGAAGGCATCAGGCTGAAAGAGCCAATCCCCCAAATTAGCCAGTAGGAAGTGTGCTCTGGCAGTGAGTAGAGTACCCCAGGACAGTCTGATTTGCAAAGATAGTTAAGTATCGAAAGAGGTAGATCACTGACTGCAAAACTGACCATACAAAATCAAGAGGTAATGTTTTAACTTGTGGTTTTAAAAACTATTAAAACATACTGCTGTTACACTAATGCTTATATTAAACAAAATGTCAGAGTAATATAGTCCAATGTCTTGGCATACTCCTTAGTTATAGCAGAAATGAGCGCTGTGTTCCCCTATTAGAAACCTGGGGATCTTCACTTGCCAGCTCCATTAAGCACCTGTTTCTAGTAATCATGGGTTATAAGATATTGGAGTTCATAACCCTCACTTTCCACAGCTAACTATTGCCAGTCATGGTCCTCGGACTACTGTAATTTTTTGAGGGAGTGGCCTAGTGGTGGGGATTCTGCAATTGGAGGAAATATTTATCTGAGAGGAGGATTTTTACAAGACTGACAGGTATCTGAGCTGCTGCTATGTTAGTAATATTGCAGGTAATCTCTATAGAGAAATTAGTGAGCTCGGTGCAGATAAGGTGGTCAAAACTTCACCATACAGGCAATTTATTTCCTGGCTATTGCCACTACACAGGTGATGGCAAGTAACTAATTTTACACTTCCCTGTGATTCATTGGGAGCTGCACCCATTTATGCAATAGCTAAATCTGAGGTTGATAAAGCACTCTGGGATACTTCTCGCTGAAAAGTATTCTATACACACATAAAACATTATTATTTATGAGCAGATTGAGTCAGACTGTCATTTCATTTCATCAATCTGAGATTAGACTCAGGCCTGAGCCAAGCAACAGCTCAATAATACAAACTGATAGAGAAATATTTTACCAGGCTAAAAGGAAATCTGAGCAAAATAGTAAACAAATCATCACAAACAAGCCTCCCCACACATAGCATTTCTGGGACTTGGCATTTGGAATGGCAGATGGGGTGGCACAGAGCTTTTTCCACTGGGACAAGAACCTGCGTTCCTTCTCCAGTCTGCAGCAGACATATTTAATTTAGAGCACACAAAGATGGGGCAATTTTGCTGTGTGGTAGAATTGTAGAATGGTTATCAATATTTTATTAATCCTATGAATTTCAGCTGCATCGAAATGTTAGTAATACTGAAATCTATTGCAAACAGCGGTAGCATGTTCTGTCCTTGGGGGAACCCTTGTTATTCAGTGAGCTCTCATGTGCACAGGCATGGGGAACAGATTCCTGTTTGCCACATTCAGCACCTTGTAGGCCAACCTCTGTATTCAAAGCTTACCCGTCCCCAGCTCCAGCTCCATCCCTCCATTCAGATTTAGGAGGACACAGCCCTCCTCATGGCCGCTACTTTATGTGCTTGGGAATATTTCATTTTCTGAGCCAAAACAGTTATCCTTTTCCATTCTTACATTTTCTCTCTGTTGGCTTTAATTAAGCTTACCCTAAGAAGCTTGTGAGGCTAGATAATGTTGTTACATGAAAGGAAAAGCTTACACACTAGGGGTGGCTCTCAAGCTTGCCCATCCTTTATAAAGCCAGGATTTATAAATCTTTAAGCTTTTCTGTTTTCAGACTCATTTTATTTAAACAGTATTTATATAAACTGCTCAGCAGATTAGAGGGGCAGCTCCATAGCCTTAATTTCAGTGTCACTTTCCAGATGTTTTGATCAGGCTTCATGCCTGGATTTAGTGTATTTGTGCACCCAAATAAAAAAAAATCTCAATGATAAATCCTCTGAAAAGAAGGGGGAAATAGCAGTAAATAGCATATGTTGAAAATCCAGTGTAAATAAAAACAAAGGCCCACAGATAAACCAAATACAGTGGGGAAAGTTTGAAAGCAAAATGAATGCTGAGTTTGGGCTTTAAAAAACCCAATTATCCAGATCCTTAAAATTATACGTAAATGTGGGGCTTGGGATTTCTGACCTAGTGTTTTCATGGATTTGTCAGTAACAGATGATAAGAGGATAGTTATTAATAGCACATTTGGGCTTGGGACCTGATCCAAAGCCCACTGAAGTCAGCTGAGGATCTCTAACTGTGTTACAAATATTAATGAAGTTGTCAGATTATCTCAAAATTAATTTTTACAGTGGTCAATTCTTGCAATGGCATGCACCCCAAGCCAAAACAGTAGGGCATGATATAGAGGTCTTTTGTTCAACCACCTATCAAAAGAATAGTTCCTCAATATATCAGAACTATGAAGATTTTGTCATACTTGGGGTGTCCAAAGTTAAACACCTAAATAATTGGCCTGATTCTTTTTTCCAGAGGCAGACACCTGCAGCTCCCATTAAAGTCCACCAGGATCTGTTTCATATGGAGAACCTCTCAAAATCAGACCATTTACTTAGATGCCTAAAGTTAGGCACCTAAGTCTGAAAAGTTGGCCTTACCAAATTGTCCTGAAGCATCTAATTTTCTGTGGACTTGGATCTAAGTTATTTACCCAGCATCTCTACATAATGTACCATTTTCTTTATATCTGCTATGGGAGAGAATATTTCTGAAAATCACTTTTCCAATTCCTAGTGCATTGAGATTGTTGGTTTTAAGCCATAGTCGGTTGTGCAATACTTGTGATGTAACTTACAGGGTTAAGTTCTGCCTTGTCATAGTAAGGCGCATTCTGCAAAGCCAGTGTTTTGGGTTTCTCTCTTGAATAGTCTAAACCCAGGCAGGGAGAATACCATGAATTCCACAAGTACGCACTTGAATTTGAAAATGGTTTCACTTTCGCCATGTTGGCGAACTGAAAATTGAAAAATATGATGTTTTCAGTTTTTGAAAACTGATGAAATGAAAATCGCAATTTGAAACAAAAAGAAAATTCTTGTATTTTTTTCAAAATGTTTTGTGGAAAAATTGAATTGTTTTCACAAAACATTTTGATTAAACTGCTTTGGGGTCCTTTTGCATGGAAAAATTTAGGGGTTTTAGAGGGACAACTGAGCTACAGTGATGTTGGTCTCAAACAATGAGTCAGCCATACACTGTGTGACCAGACTAAACTGGTTTGCAAAGCGCTGAGAGTGGGGGAAGACGCCAAGTTTGAAAATGACAGACAAGTACCTTAATTTATGGCTCCCATTTATCAACTGCTCTGAAAAGAGCACGTCACTGAAGGCCAACCTATTATATACACATTCAAACTATGTAGTTCTTTTATTGTGGCAATAATAATCATTCTGATCTAAGTATGTTTTTGGTAAATTTCATCTGGTGCATTGGGTTGAAATGTAAGCTTAAATGTTTCGCTGAATTGGAAGACTGAGATAAAACACCTGTATCACCAAGGGCAATAAATATATCTGGAACTTTCCACCTTCACTTATGTCTATATTTCATTTCTACCCTCTTTATTTCCTTCTGACATGTCTCTTTGGCCTGAATTTTTTTCCCTCGCTTTTGTGATCATATTTAACTTTCTATTATTTTATCTCGCTGATCAGCTTTTTTCCAATATTACAAGATGTTCCTCTTTTCTTTTCAAATTCAGGTCATCCTACAGAAGCTTAAAACTAAGTAGGCCCATATCTTAGCTGTGGCATGCATACCATACACCACACGGGCTACCTGAATACTGTAGCAGACTTTAGATGCTCATGAATCCTGAAGGCTTGTTCTAGGTGAATTGTTTTCTCTGTATTGCTTTGGGGTGCTTCACAAAAGCCTAATGGTGGTGCCACAAAATTTCAGTAGGTTCTTTCTGCTTCAGGCCTTGTGGCAGCTGCAGGCTGTGTGGGGCACAAAATGTGTTTAGTGATGAACTAGGTTTGATATGTCTGACTCATCCAGCCATCTGTGATAACTCTTCTCTTTCCCCCGGCCGCAAGTCCTTCCTGTACTAGTTGCAAGTAAGCTGATCGCTGGAGGGCAGCCATATGGCGTGGTGTCGGTGATCAACCATTCCAGGGAACTACCCATAGACATAATCCTATTTAATCAACCAAACATAGTCTCTAGCCCCATCCTTCATTACACTTGTGTTGGATCAACTGTGGGCCCTCCGGCCTTGGGTGAGTAGTGCCCGTATGGTTCTGTTCTTTAGAATGTTCCTTATAGCCGCCTTTTGAGATTAGCTTTGCCCTAGTTACAGATCTAGATGCACATCTGTCCCATATCTGGGTTCTCTGAGTGCACCCATTTAGGCTTTAGGCATTATCCTCTCACCTTTTCTGGTGTGAAATTCCACAGTTCTCCCACTCTTGGACTGGGTCCTGGACTGCGGTACTGTGGGTACCGATTGTGCTTACCCAGCAGGTCCAGCTGGGTTTGGCACCTGCAGTTCTTCCCTAAAAGAGTCTCATTCGTGATGTATAGCATGACCAGGCAGCCTTGTCTAAGGGCCCCCATTTAATCTTAATAGTAAGAACAAAGTATAACATGAGAGAGGATTTTAAAACCCTAAACAGTCCACATGTGGCTTTATTACCTAAAGCCCAACAATCTTGAATAGCTTTCTAATAACCTCACCCCTGCAGATGGGGAGAGAGTCTTTTTTTTTTCAATCCATCTAGAGTTCCTTTGTCTTCTCCATTCCCAGCTTTTTGTCCCTGCTTGGCAAAGCTAGTTCTATAATTTGGTGGAGTCACGAGGTATAATCCTCACCACTAATAGCTTGAGCATTGCCATTTAGCAACTCTGGAATATTTCCCTGGGGGAGTGGGAGTGGCTTATATTGAGCCATTATTTTGCTTCCTGCCTCTTTTTACAACAACCCCCTATTAAACTAAACCAATATTAATACAGGAAAGATCCCAATAACCAAGTCACATACAGTATTCATGAATTATTACAGTACAGCTCCTTGTCTGTCACAAACTCAACTGGTTAGCGTCAGTGATAGCCAAACCTAGAGAGAGATGATCATATGCAAGGCATAGAGCACAGTGCCCTGTTTGTCAGTAATGCCATGTGAAATAATCTACTTTGCTTCTGGCATAATAGATGCTTCTACAGAGATATGGAACTTTAGTTAGCTTTCAACGTGTGCATGGTTCCCAATCCCCCATGTGCTCTGAGATCATACACCATAGCCACCTCCTGAGCATCAGCCTGATGGCGGGGGAGAAGATTAAATGCAAACAAACCCCATGTGGACTCAGTTGCCTGAGGACATCCAGAATTATGATGACGGTGGCTTGTGCAGTCTTTATAAGAAAGTTATGGTATAAAACAAGCCTTTGTTAAGCAACTGCTTAACTGATTACCCGTACCACCTTTCTTAGGGTCCTTTTAATTTTGATTGCTTAACTAAAGAAAATGGACTCAAGCATTGGAATTTGTTTTATAGAGTGTATTAAATATCCTTCACAATAGCAACAAATGTAGGCTATAAGAAGGCAAAAATTATATTTAGTCCCTACATTAGAAAGTTGGTCAATATAATCATTTAGACTTTTCAGAATCAAATTACACAACCACAGTAGACAATAAAACACTTATACTCAATTATCTTGGGAAGATGACTTTTGTTTAGATTTTTGACAGGGTCCCTCAGGATGGACCCTTGCTTATGTCAATTTGTTATCAACTTCAGCATTGTTAACACAATAGATGAAAAACAATCCCAAGCTAGATCACAAAACCGTTTGGTCAATTACTTACATGCCTATTAACCAATGTCTCCATCCCAATAGATCTAGAGTTGTCAACTGTTTTACCCTATTTCCCAATGAATATTAGCCCTAGGAGCTGGCTAACGATCCTAACTACCTAAAATAAACTTCTGCGTTTATGACAGACTGAATAGACCAAGTGCGGTATAAGAAGTTTGCACACTTGATCTCATTTTATGTCTGTATACACCAGGAACTTGAAATGCTATATAAAACCATTAAATCTGGTAGACACATGTACAGTTCTATAGTTTGAAGTAACAAGAGTAACTTCTTCAGTCTGAAAGCTACTTTACAACAATCTTGACTGGAAACAAAGACACACAGTAAGTGTGTTACAATCTTTAAAATGCATACACAAGCATGTACACTTCCTTACTAATTAGGTACTCCGTTTCAGGAAGTGTTCATCTGACAGAATTGGGCCATCATCCAAGAGAGTCTGTATTACTTATCACCAGATCTTTGTTCAGCCATCAGTTTTCATCAGTTATCATTCACAGCAGGAGTGAGCCCTGCAAACTCAGGTGGAGCACAGGACAGACACAGCTGTAGTCTTTTCCTACATAGGCATAGTATGACTTCTATGTTTGGGGGTGGGGGGAGCAGCTCCAGCCAGGCCAAGAGGGCCATGCATGGGGAGGGGATTCCGTGCCTGACTGAAACTTGCGGTTTGGGGGCGCAGGTGTAAGGCCTCCAGCATGCCCCTCCTATGCTTTGCCCATGTTTTCCTAGTGTGCTAGTAGGCAACCCAAATTGCTGGAAAATTGAAAGAGTTAAAGGTTCCTATCTGAGGTAGGTACTTGATGTCACCAGGAGGAATCCCAGATAGCCAGTCCAGAACCTCAGCCTTTTCCCTTCCAGGTGTCTTTCATTTTTGGGAAGTGATGTGCTGAAGGAGATAAGCCATTTTATTCTATTTCTGTTGAGTGACCCATCTTGGTTTCCCTTTTTGGAGATGTTGGTGTGGACCAATTAGATTATGACCCCTATGTCTTCCAAAGATATGAAATGTCCAACAAAAATGAGTCATCCTCTCTCACCATCCAATCAGGGAATGAGACATCTGCTTTTGAGTTCCTGAAGCTGGGACTGGAATTTTCCAGTCTCTTTGTTTAACACATCTTGTCACTCTAGCTTTTATAAGACAAATTGGCCATAACAGTTGCTACAAACACCTTGGGACTTATTTTAAACACTGGCTGACTTACTCCAGTCAGCAACTTACCTCAGCAAGTCACTTTCCATGGGGCCCTATACAGTGTATCCCTTGGCCAGTTTTTCAATTTCTCCTTCAACACTCTGCTAACTGTTGAAATGTCCAGTTTAAAGTTCATATAACTTATATGAAGTCCCTCCATATTCTTTGATGCTCTTCAAACTTGTTTTAATAGTCCATTATACAATGCAAAGTCACTTCAAGAACTATTGTTCTCACCAGGCTGGAACAGCTGTATAAATCTTGCATTTCTGTTTTGCTTGTTTTGACAACAATAGAGGGACCTTAGTATGTATGGCTGAGTTGAGTCTGTGCATCATTAATCAAATAGTTACACTTCTGATTAATTCCACTCTGTGGTCAAGTGTCCTTATAAACACACTATTGGGTTTCAGTTCCTTTAATTTACTACCTCTTTCAGCACAGATGCATTTCACTAACTTGATAGCATAAGCATACTTGATTGCCAACATTAGCCTTGCTGCTTCAATTTATCACTTAAACGAAAAGAAATCAATATGAATGCAAACCCTTTCTTTCCGAACAGGATTGCTCATGAGGTGAACTCTGTCATTAAAGCTTACAATATTTTGCCCAAAGCTGTATCCCTTATAGCTGACTTCCCTGTGCACATTTTAATTATAATATTAGATTCCATCAAGTTCCTCATTTTACTAATGTTTCTGGCACATCACGTAATATCAATGTTTGATATTAATGTAATATGATTTTTAATTAATTCATAGACAGGGAAAAAGGAGCTGTCTTTTAACTACACCAGGGATACACTTTTGCCAAAGGCTGCAGCAACTCTGAGTTTCCTCAGACTATTGAAGAAATCTAGTTATTAGACCTGGGTTGTTCATTCTCTCAGCCCTCTGTTCTATCTGTACTAAAAGGTGTGATGCCTGGGCAATTCTTAAGCAGTAATACTTTTTTCAATTGAAGTAACTAAGGCCCCCAGACTATGAATGAACAGAAGCCCAACCCAGTCACTGACCATGAAAATCACGAGCCACAGAAGAAGCTGTTTTGAGAACAAGAGGTGCTTGTGTGAGCAGAACACCGTTAAAGCTCAGAAACCGGTAGTTGCTGACTGATGTCCAATACCCTAACTTCCATCCTAGACATCTGTTTCTGTGCCTTATAAACTGGCTGAGTTTGTGGTTGTATTGGCTACTGTGTGATTTGCATTTGTTGGGGTTTTTAATTCTTAAAAGTGGAGAGAGATCAGTAGCCACTAGAGCTGGTGATATTGACCTTTCCTAGGCTGTTCTTATTTTTAGACCAGTGAGGTCCAGCTTTTGTTGATGTTTTGTCTTCTGACCTCCCTTTTGGTCCACAGTTTCTTTGTTCCAGTGAATCATGGTTGTTGTGAGAGGTCACAACATGATCTTTGTAATCGTGATCCATGTCATATGACTGTGGCCGGGAAACAAAGATCACTGTCTTACTAGGACTCATCTGAGTCACAGATTTATTGCAGTCTCCACCCTTCCTGCACTTTTTTCTCAATCCTTAGGTGAGTAGCTTTCTCCTGCCTTGGCTTCCTTCCTTTGATAACGTGCAGAAGTGCTTTTCTTGCTAACAGTCACTTAGTCCAATTCAGGTTGTCTTACTTAAACTGTATCATTGGGAAGCCCTGATCATGTGTTAAAGGTATCCAGCTCCCATCTTTCCCTACCTACAAGGAATTCAGTTGCCTAACATTTTATCATCTTTCTCCCCCATCAGAATCATCCAGGCCCTTTGACGGCCTTCTTCATTGCTTGCTCCCTCACTGAGGGGGCATTTCTCTACTTTCTGCCCATCTGGCTTTAAGCAAATGTAACTCTTTGCAATGGGATTGTAGCTTTCATTCAGATATGTTATCCTTCTTAACTCTCAATCCTTAAGAGCTGATTACTGTTACTGGGAACTATTAAACACTGGCTGGCCACATTCCAGGCATGAGCAAAGTCACACTCCAATACCTCACAGGCAGTGGATGAAAGAGAACAACATATGATGGGGAGCTCATCAGTTTTAGTGAGCTTTCATCCCTGGTCTCATCATCATGTGGTGATAGGTCTTGTTGTAGTGAGATACAGAAAGAGGAGGAGAATGGGGACAAAGAAGAGTTGTGCCTGAAAGGGAGTTCATATCCCCAAGCAGTAGGCCTATATCTGCCAAGCAAAGTGTCTGTATGGTACACCTCTACAGAGGTCCTGATTTCCCCATACCTAGAACTGCTGCACTGTTATGCTTCTTTAGGATGGAAAATCTGTTGCTGTAAAAACAAAGGAAACTGGGGGAACCATGTCTTTCCTCTTTCATGGAAAAGTCTGAAATACCCGGCGCAGGTTTCTACATTTTGAAAGATTTAAAGACTATTACAAAGGGATTTTTGTGCAGAATCAATTATGTATGATTTACGTGTCATTGGAAGGGAATAGGTCTCCTCCTGTTCTGCTGGAGGGAAGGGGGAAACTAAAGAAGATAGATCATATTTTAGAAAAGAGGACGACTCCCAGCAGGGACAACACTTATTCCCCTGTCAGATGTGGTTGCTGCTCCAGCTGTTTCCAGGAACGCTGAGGGAGCCCTAGAAACTTCTCAGCCAGGCTCCTCCTCTTCTAAATTCAAAATCCTATTAGTCTTCTCCTCGCCAATCAGGAGGCAAGAGAGGTCTAGGAGAGTGTCCTCCTCCTCACCAGGGTGAGGGATTGTTGAGGGGATGTCCTCTCCTGCTTTTAGTAGAGGTGAAGAAGTTATGCTCTTGAACACTCCCTCTCACTTTCACCCAGCTCACACATGAGGCTGAATTCTCTGCAGTGTCATGGCTTGAGTATAGCTGTGCCAACTTACACCAGCAGAGAATTTGGCCCAGCATCAGCTGGGCTCCCAGCCCCATCTCCAAAAGCATGCTCTTTCTTGTGTAAGTTGTGCTGCTTTGAGCTGTTTGGACTTTCCACTAACTTTCACTGTTCACTGAAGGGCTTTGGGAAAACAGACGCTCTTTAAAAATGTGTGTTTTTAAAAGTATTTTATTTTTCTCAACCTTTTTTCCCCTCTGGTACAGAACTGGCTGCAACTTGAGAGCATCAGCCAAAAAAATCAGACACTGAGTAGATTATCTTCTGTAGTTGGTGAAGCATGAAAATCTGAATTGTCTAACCACTGACAACCTATTCCCCTTTCCTGACAGGCACTTTTGCTACCTAGGGATCACAGGGGACTAGAAGAAGGGAGACTTTTGTTATCATAATCACCTTTGTCTGTATAGAACTAAAGGAAACTTCCATTTCTTACCACCTCCTGAAAATCTCCAAGTCACATTATGTATTTTTATTTATTTTTTGTTGTTTTTGCAGCAGTTCTCCTAGTACTGATTGATCTATGTCTCAGACTTGGTCCCAGGGCTGGTTTCAGAGGCATTCAGAAAAAGTGACTGTTATCATTGTAGATAATTATTGAGCATTTACTACCTTGTTTACCGGGAGAGAAGGTATTATCACTTTATTGTTATAGTTTGGAAAACAATTGCTATGGTATTTGTAGTTAATTTAATCTTTAAATGTGTGTGGGGGTTTTCCCAGTTGAGGCTGTACATCAATTCCTCTATCAAACATATATAAATATTTCAGTATGTGACAAACTGAAATTTGAAAATATCCTCAAATGCCCCATCATAATCTGGCAAAAATGTTTAGTTTTGTACTCCATTATTAGTCCTTCTTATTTCTTCCTTGGTCCACTGCATTTTAAATGGCAATACAGGGTGGGGGATAGAGAATTCTGCTTGCCTGTATCTCTTTTTGGGAGTTTACTTTACTAACCTTGTTTGCAGTAATCGGTGAATTCGCATGATCTATAATAATAAATCCATCAGTTAAAGCATGGTTTTTCTCAGAAAACTCAATACAGTTTCTTAGAGTTAGGTGCCAACTCCATTTCCATCATGTTACATAAGACAAGACAAAGCAACTTACAACACTGGATGCAGTAGCACTATGAGGAAAAGACTCTAGAGGGAAGAACAGTCTTTCGAAATGCACTTCTAAGGAGCTGAGAGACTCTGCCCTGACTATTTTTCAGCTATTTGGTTTAAAAAAACAGCAACACCCAGAATATATGAAGGACCTGTTCATCATTACCCTACAGCCGCTTTGGGCCTTAGACCTTTACAGAGGCAGCCTCTGTAAAGCCCCATTAGGGCCAGTTAGTGAAGCAATTTATGGGGAAAAAATCTAACAGGATAACCTTACCTTCCTCCATGCAGAGGCTTTGAAGAAAAATCAAAGAATCTTAGCCCTGGTCTACGCTACGAATTTAGGATGAATTTAGCAGCGTTAGATCGATTTAACCCTATACCCGTCCACACAACGAAGCCATTTTTGTTGACTTAATGGGCTCTTAAAATTGATTTCTGTACTCCTCCCCGACGAGGGGATTAGTGCTGAAATTGACATTACCAGGTCGAATTTGGGGTAGTGTGGACGCAATTCAACGGTATTGGCCTCCGGGAGCTATCCCAGAGTGCTCCGTTGTGACCGCTCTGGACAGCACTCTCAACTTGGATGCACTGGCCAGGTAGACAGGAAAAGCCCTGCAAACTTTTAAATTTCATTTCCTGTTTGGCCACCATGGCAAGCTGATTAGCACGAGTGACCGTGCAGATCTCATCAGCAGAGGGGACCATGGAATCCCAGAATCGCAAAAGAGCTCCAGCATGAACTGAACGGGAGGGTACTGGATCTGATCGCTGTATGGGGAGACGAATACATGCTATCAGAACTCCATTCCAAAAGACGAAATGCCAAAATTTTTGCAAAAATCTCCAAGGGCATGAAGGACAGAGGCTATCACAGGGACCCGTAGCAGTGCCACGTGAAACTTAAGGAGCTCAGGCAAGCCTACCAAAAAACCAAAGAGGCAAACACCCGCTTGGGGTCAGAGCCCCAGACATGCTGCTTCTATGATGAGCTGCATGCAATTTTAGGGCCTGCCCCTACAACTATCCCACACCTGTACGTAGACTTCTGCAAGGGAGTCTCATGCAACGGGGTTGAGGGTTCTGGGTACGAGGAAGATGATAGCGCACACCAGGCAAGTGGAAAAACCGTTCTCCCTGGCAGCCAGGAACTGTTTATCACCCTGGAGCCAGTACCCTCCCAACCCGGGCCCCCGGACCTTGAAGGCGGAAAAGGCACCTCTGGTGAGTGTACGTTTGTAAATATAATACACAGTTTAAAAGCAAGCGTGTTTAATGATTAATTTGCCCTGCAGACTTGGGGTGCATTCGCAGCCAGTACAGCTACTGGAAAAGTCTGTTAACATGTCTGGGGATGGAGCGGAAATCCTCCGGGGACATCTCAATGAAGCTCTCCTGGAGGTACTCCCAAAGCCTTTGCAAAAGGTTTCTGGGGAGGGCAGCCTTATTGCGTCCTCCATGGTAGGACACTTTAGCACACCAGGCCAGTAGCACATAGTCTGGAATAATTGCATAAGAAAGCTTGGCAGCGTGTGGTCCCGAATGTTTACTGATATTCAAGCAACATCCTTTTTATATCGCTCTGTGTTATCCTCAGGAGAGTGATATCATTCATGGGCACCTGGTTGAAATAGGGGAATTTTATTAAGGGGACATTCAGAGGTGGCCTTTCCTGCTGGGCTGTTTGCCTGTGGCTGAAAAGAAATCCTCCCAGCTGTTAGCCACGCGGTGTGGGGAGGGGTGAAGCCATCATCCCAGAGAATTGGGTGTGGGGAGGGTTTAGTTGGGTTTGTGCTGCACGTTAACCCGAAAACATCAGCCCCTCCTTTTAAATGGCCAATGCGTCTTTTTCAATTTTACTCTCCCATTTTTTCCTCCTGCAGCTGCAAAAGTTTCAACACTCCCCCTATCATTTCCGTCCCAGAGGCTAGCGCAGAGAAGAAGGCGAAAAAAACGCACTCATGATTAAATGTTCTCTGAGCTCATGCAGTCCTCCTGCACTGAAAGAGCCCAGCAGAATGTGCTGAGGCAAGCAATGTCAGAGTGCAGGAAAGCACAAAATGAACGTGAGGACAGATGGCTGGAGCAACAGGAGAGGTGGCAGCAGCGTGATAGAAGGAGGCAGGAAGCAATGCTGAGGCTACTGGAGGATCAAACTGATATGCTCCGGCATATGGTTGAGGTGCAGGAAAAGCACAGACCACCCTGCAGCCCCTGTGTAACCAACTGCCCCCTCCTCCCCAAGTTCCATAGCCTCCACACCCAGACGCCCAAGAACACGGGGGGGGGGGCCCTCCGGGCACCCAATCACTCCACCCCAGAGGACTGCCCAAGCAACAGAAGGCTGGAATTCAATAAGTTTTGAAGTGCAGTGTGGCCTTGTCCTTCCCTCCTCCCCCCACCCCACCCGGGGCTTACCTCCTCCCTACCCCTCCCGGGCTACCTTGGCAGTTATCCCCCTATTTGTATGATGAATTAATAAAGAATGCATGAATTTGAAACAACAATGACTTTATTGCCTCTGCAATAAGTGATCGAAGGGGGCAGGGGAGGGTGGTTAGCTTACAGAGAAGTAGAGTGAACCAAGGGGGCAGGTTTCCATCAAGGAGAAACAAACAGAACTGTCACACCGTAGCCTGGTCAGTCATGAAACTGGTTTTCAAAGCTTCTCTGATACACAGTGTGCCTACCTGTGCTCTTCTAATCGCCCTGGTGTCTGGCTGCACATAATCAGCGGCCAGGCAATTTGCCTCAACTTCCCACCCCGCCATAAACGTCTCTCAGATATTGTGGAGCACACAGCAAGCAGTAATAACAATGGGAATATTGGTTTTGCTGAGGTCTAAGCGAGTCAGTAAACTGCGCCAGCGCGCCTTTAAACGTCCAAATGCACATTCTACCACCATTCTGCAGTTGCTCAGCCTGTAGTTGAACAGCTCCTGACTACTGTCCAGGCTGCCTGTGTACGGCGTCATAAGCCATGGCATTAAGGGGTAGGCTGGGTCCCCAAGGATAACTACAGGCATTTCAACGTCCCCAGCGGTTATTTTCTGGTGTGGAAAGTAAGCCCCTTGTTGTAGCTGTTCATACAGACCAGAGTTCCTGAAGATGCGAGCATCCTGTACCTTTCCCGGCCATCCTACGTTGATGTTGGTGAAACGTCCCTTGTGATCCACCAGTGCTTGCAGCACCGTTGAAAAGTACCCCTTGCGGTTTATGTACTGGCTGCCTTGGTGCTCCGGTCCCAAATTAGGGATATGCGTTCCGTCTATGGCCCCACCACCGTTAGGGAATCCCATTGCAGCAAAGCCATCCACTATAATCTGCACATTTCCCAGAGTCGCTACCCTTAATAGAAGCAGCTCAGTGATTGTACTGGCTACTTGGATCACAGCAGCCCCCACAGTAGATTTGCCCACTGCAAATTGATTCCCGACTGACTGGTAGCTGTCTGGTGTTGCAAGCTTCCAGCGGGCTATTGCCACTCGCTTGTGAACTGTGAGGGCTGCTCTCATCTTGGTATTCGTGCGCTTCAGGGCAGGGGAAAGCAAATCACAAAGTTCCATGAGAGTGCCCTTACGCATGCGAAAGTTTTGCAGCCACTGGGAATCATCCCAGATCCGCAATACTGTGCGGTCCCACCAGTCTGTGCTTGTTTCCTGGCCCTGGAATTGGCGTTCCATGGCATGAGCCTGCCCCACTGCCACCAGGATGGCCAAATTGCCAGGGCCCATGCTTTGAGAGAAGTCTGTGTCCGTGTCCTCATCACTCTCGTCTCCACGCTGCCATCACCTCCTTGCCTGCTTTTGCAGGTTCTGGTTCTGTATATACTGCATGATAATGCGCGAAGTGTTTACAGTGCTCATAACTGCCGCGGTGATCTGAGTGGGCTTCATGCTTACTGTGGTATGGCGTCTGCAGGAGAGCAGAGTTGCAGGGGAAGCGGTGGTTGGATGACCAGTGTTGCAGACCTACTGCACCGTCTGCTGCCAGGACACAACAGCTGAGCGGGCTGCACGCTTGCCATGGTACGGCGAGACACGAGTAGCCGAGCACAGTTGCAGTGCAAGCAGTGGATGAGGATGGTCGTATAGAGGACCTGCGAGGCGGATTCATAGCACCGAGAGAGCGGAGTGGCAGCGGAAGCGGTCGTTCAATGACGACAGTGTGCAGCCCTACCGCACTGTCTGCTGAAAGCAGTCTGGCGCCCGCACGGAAGAAGGCGCAAAACGATTGTCTGCCGTTGCTTTCATGGAGGGAGAGGCTACTGACGACATGAGCGGTCTATGAGAAGGGGCAGAGAAGCATAAAAAACCAACACAGAGTGGCTGTCCTGTGTGTTCCACAGACAAGAGCATGGACACAGATTGCCAGCCCAAGAAAAGGATCTGAGACTGAAGCATGGTGCTCTGAAGAAGTGTATTCACCTGGAAATAAAATAGTCACTATTGCCATATTTATATTAAAAGAGGCTGAGTTACTTTCAGTCCTTAGGTTAAATAAACTCCCCATCTTTGAGACACCCTGATTCTGGGCTGCCTCAACCAGCAGCAAGAAGTTAATTGTAAACCATGGAGACGAGCTGGTGACGCTAATTACAGTACTTGTAAATTCAATGCATGTTGCTGCTGCTTTGATTATCTCGGTCACACCCAACTGATTTATCTTCTGCACGTATGAAATTTGTGGCTTCATTTACTTCAACACATCAGCTCCACAGAATGATGTTTTTTCTTTTTCTTTTTATTGTTATGTGCTTTATTTGGCTTTCCTTGAATTAGTGAGCAAGCAAACAAGCGATCTTTGGGGAGTTTTTAAAGTCAGTTGAGTGGAGGGGAATTTGTGATGCTCCTAACCCATGTTCAGTGTGAACTCTTTCAAACCCATCTAATTACATGTTAAGATAAGGATATTAATGCCATCAATCTGCACTGCTAGCTCAGTATCCCGGACACTCAGCCCTCTGGCAACTCTCTCATGTAATAGAACAGCATAATGAATGGTTTATAAAGGAAGTGTTATGCATAACATAGCATCTCTATCAGCCGGTTTGTAATCACTAAGCACATGAAAGTGAGGTTAACAAGCTCAAGGCCTGGTCAGCCATTGCTGAGAGAGAGAGGGGGTCATCCTTCCTCATCCCTTCCGCAATATGGCAGCAGGTATTTCTAAACTCTGGCTTATAAAACACAGAGATCTCAGGGTTGTTTTCCACCATATTCCTGCCTGCTGAAAGTTGAAGTAACAGTCTATGCCTATTTTGAAAAAGCAACTGGAAAGGTTTGTGTATATCACCAGTGCCACCTAGTGTTGGACGAGAACAGGAGCAGTTAAGACATTTCCTTCTCAATTAATTAACCTGGCCTTCAGAGGGAAGCGAGGGGAGTTCATTTTTTTTCAGTCTCCAAAATGCATACTGTCTCACTTCAATTTCGCCCTGTTTGTGGAATTTTTAATGCTGTGATGATACCTCTGTATCCATAATGCATTTCACTCTAAATATATGGGCTTATTTTGCTGGTAAATCAGCAGAGTGGCAAATATTTAAGTAGGAGCCGTCAATTTCTTACACACTTTGAGTCAAAATCAGATGGGATAGAATTGGTGCTGGACGTTGGTGAGGCTCTGCACTGGTGTAATACCATAAGCCTCCTCTCTACTTTATCTTACACCCCTGCCTGGGTGCTTTTCCTGCTTCAACCCCACCCTTGTGCTTCCTCTCTGTATAAGTTCCACACCCTTCAACTGACTTTCAATGTTTATGCTACCTTTCCATTTGTTGGTGGGGGATTGGGGAGGGTTGTATTTGTTTGTTTTTTAAACAAGATAAAAAATATAATATACTGGCCAGTCCAGAGTGAAGATCTCATCCACAGCAAATCAGAAAAGAGACAACTGTTGGTTTGTTGCAAGTTTCAGGATATAAATAAGTGTGAAGGGATAATAGTTATCTTACCTGCTGGGAGGGTTTATTTTAATTTTAAATCCAGTCAAATGTACTTGCTCCTCTGAACTGCTTCTTCACTGTGATATACCAGGGTGTTCTTTTTAGTTCACATTGAGCAGCTGCCAGAAAATATGTAAAGGCTTGTATTTTCAACCTCAGCTACTGACAACACACCCTTCAATACCTGATATCAACTGAGAATAAGCATGATCCAGTGATTTGGGTGCTAGCCTTGGATTCAGGAGACCTTGGTTCAATTTTCTTCTTTGCCACAGATGTCCTGTGTGCGACCTGGGCAAGTCATTTAGTCTGACTGTTATCCATATGTAAAATGGGTTTAATAGCAGTTCCTAATCTCACAGGGGTGTTGTAAGGATGAAGATTGTGAGGTGCTCAAATACTACAGTAAGGGGGGCCATAAGTGCCTAAATCTACCTATACAGAAATATTTAGATTAACTAGCTGACCCATCTTTCAGACTAGGAACTTTCTGGGAGCTGTTGTATCTCTCTTTCAGTTGCTGTACCCTCCCTTGCTAGTGATTCCCAACCTCACTTCTCAGTTGTCACAATCTAAGCTTCCAGCAACTCCACCCTTTCAGACTTTACCCACCCAGCAGCTGATAGCTCCCATTGTCTTCCCATTCAAGCACTAATGCCCACAGGCAACATCTGTCAGAAAAAGCCTTGTTTCCATTGTCCTCCTGGTAATTAAGTAGTAAAATTTGCTGCTGTTCCCTCTCTTCCCCCACCCCCACCCCAACCCCCCAAAAAACCCACCACCACAAATTGCTGTAGCTTATTGAGCTGTTGTTCTCTTCTCCTAGGAGATAAAGTGTTGTTCATTCTCTAACAGAAAGCTTTGGATTTTTCAGGAGATTTTTTTGCCTCATGCTATTTGACACTTTGAACCAATGTTACCTTGGGGCAGCAGACGAAAATAAGAATTTAATTGGTCATTGAAATCAATACTTTTAAGCAGTGCTAGAATAAATGATTTTTGTTATACCATTAGTCCTGCCTCAGCATTGCTATTTTTAGTCAAGGGTGTAAGTTGCATTATAATAATAATAATTTGAAATAAAAACAGCTTGTAGAGATGTGAACTGAATGATCATGCCCTGTTTCCTACCCACTTCATTTTAGCATTTCTGGGTTGGGCTGCCATGTAGAAGAGCAGATGTTTGTGAAAATGAAGCACACTGACAAAAAATATTAGTTTTATGAGCACCTGAACATGGATTCTATTTTAAATTAAAGAAATGGGCAGCTACTTATTGTATCCGAACCGCTTTATTATACCAAAGTAAGAGGACATCTGAGAAATACATTGTACTGTACTGAGAGGGCTTCTGAGAAGTACACCTTCAGTCACCCTAAGCAGTAGGGCTAGGCAGAAAACAAGAATTCTGTTCTGCAAAAAGGTTGCGGTTTTGGCATTTGTTTGTTCCGTCACTGTAAGTGGACTCAGAATGAGCTCTCCCCTGACATCTAGTGGTGAGCTGTGGAAAAGGACTTCAGGAGCTGATCTCATTTGCATGGGCACACCCACCCTGCCTAGGTGCTCAGCATGATGGGATTGCTTGCCCAAATGATCACTTGTGGCTGGTGTTGGATCCCCAGTCTCCTTGTTATTGGGGCAGGAGTAATGAACGGTGGTTATCCTTGTTGTGTGAATTGAGGGCAGCAGAACGATACCTGGCATACCCTGATGGAAGGACTTACCCTCAACTGAATGGCACTTGCTAGGCAGGGGACATGGGTTCCCAAAGCCAGTGAGCTGACAGAGGGTGGGGACAGATACTTGTGTCTGGTGGTGTGTGCTCTGTTTAAGGGTCCTAGATGCCATTTGACCCTTCCTCTCCATGGTATAGTAAAAGAGCTAATTTAGACTCACTTGAGAGTCTTGTTACTTGCTGAAATCACTGATATCTAGGTCTAAGTATTAGACCTACTTTGGGACAGTGTCTCTGATGTAAGAGACTTCCCAGTATGCACCAGCAGTAAGGCTCCCCCACTAACATCTGAAATCACTGAGAGCTGTGTTGAGTGGTGGGCCTTGAAGACCTCTCGGTGAGTGGCTAGGTGGGCAGCTGCCAGAGAGGCTCAGCAGGTGGGTGGCTGGTGAGTGCCCAAGCAGCGGAGCATGTAAAATGCCTCCTTACCTCCCTCCCCTTCCACCTAGGGTATGAGGTGAACTCTGCACATGAACCTCTGAACTCAGGGGCTGCACTGACCAAGGGCAGGAACTGTGAGTGGGGTGAAGAGAAGGAAAGGGCACGTTAAAGGGACTTTTGGGTTGCTGGACTTAAGAACCTGAGGGGAAAAGGACACTGCCCAACTTTCTTGGGGGTGGGTTTTTTGCTTGTGGTTCTTTTATGAACCCTAGTTGAGGTGTTTTCCCAAATTAACGCTGAGTTACTTCCCACCTTTTATTAACAGTTTTTGCTACTCAGATGCTGTGCTTGCGAGAGAGGAAGTATTGCCTCTTAGAGGCACCCCGGGGGGTGTGTGTAATTGTCCCAGGTCACTGGGTGTGGACTCAAGCTGGTGCTGTGTTGTATTGTTGAAAAGGAACCCCTAGATACTGAACCCGGCCCTTGTTGCTGCCAACTCTGTCTGGCAGAAGGGTTACATCACAATGAAATCTAGATATTCTGAAAATTGTCATGAAAAATGAGAGACAGAGAGGATAAAATCCAACGCACTCAGAATAGCCTGGCAGTTAGGGAACTCAGTTGGGATGTGGGAGAGCGGGGTTAAAGTCCCTGCTCTGAACTGGGCAGAGCTGGGACTTGAGTCACTCACCCGTGGTCTATGCTCCAGAATTTATGTTGGTATAACTGCATCATTCAGGGTTTGAAAAATCCACCTCCCTGAGCAATGCAGTTATACTGACCAAATGCCTGGTGTAGGCAGTGCTAAGTCGGCAGGAGGGCTTCTCCTATTGACATACGTACCACCTCTTAGGGAGGTGAAGTATCTATGCTGATGGGAAAAGCTCTCCAGTCAGCGTAGCTAGCATCTTCACTTAGGCTTTGTCTACACTGCCACTTTCGTCGTTAAAACTTTTGTCTCTCGGGGTTATGAAAAAACACCTTCCCCCAAACGACAAAAGTTTTAACTACAAAAAGTGCCTCGTCGGTGGGAGCTGCGCTCCCAGCAATGAAGTTACCGCCCCTCGTTGGAGGTGGTCTTATTTTGTTGCCGGGAGAGCTCTCTCACGGCAACAAAAAGTGACTACATAGCACACCCTACAACGGCGTGGCTGCAGTGGCATGGCTGCGCCATTGGAAGGTGTGCAGTGTAGACATAGCCTAAGGGCTACAGTGACCAAGCTGCACTGGTGCAACTGCGCCACTGCAGCGCTGTGCATGTAGACAAGCCCTCACTCTCTCTCCCTGTCTTCACCAGTCCCTGTCTCCACCCAGTCAATCCAGGACCTCAGAAAACTTACCATGACATTTTTACTGAAACTACGTTACATTTCCACGAAAAGTTTTGGTTTTGATGATGAGGCGTTTTCTGGGGTTTTTTTAGACAAATTGCTAACTCATCTTCCTAATCAGTGGATGCGGTGACACTATTCCTAGCTAAAAGAAAAGGAGGACTTGTGGCACCTTAGAGACTCACCCATTTATTTGAGCATCAGCTTTCGTGAGCTTCATCGGATTCGATGAAGTGAGCTGTAGCTCACGAAAGCTGATGCTCAAATAAATGGGTTAGTTTCTAAGGTGCCACAAGTCCTCCTTTTCTTTTTGCAAATACAGACTAACATGGCTGTTACTCTGAAACCTATTCCTAGCTAGAAATCCTTTTTTCTGAGACTGACTAAATGTTGGAATGACACTGCTTCCACAATGTAGACAGGAACCAAGGATACGTTCACCTGCTATGTCTCTTGGCTTAGAGCAGGAGTAGATACCTTTCTACAAGTATAGCCCAGTATTATGGGCCCAGTCATCTGCCACTCTAGTGAATACCACCCTTAAGCTTATGCAAATGAGAGCCGTATCAGGTACATGGGTGAAATCCTGGCCCCACTGAAGTCCACAGCAAAACTCCGATTGGCTTCATTGGGGCCAATATTTCATCCTATGACTTTAACAAATGTATCCATCACTTATGTCCTCTGAACCCCACGTTTTTGGGATCTACTCCTTGGAACTGTGTGTAGAAATGACATATAAATCAGATTGAAATGGCCTTGCAAAACTGACAAGAAAATTGACTGGCCCTAGCACTAACTCTGCTTATCTGCCACTTCCACTGATAGTTGAAAACTGATGATCTGTTACTCATCTGCCAAGAAAGAAACTCCCTGGCTTGAGTGGGCGAGAGGAATTTTGCAAGGGTGAGATTAAAATGTGCTCCCCTGTCTGCTGGGAGTCAGGTGTCAACTTTTTGTTCGTGGACCACAAAATTAATTGCTCCACAATAGAATCAGATTCTATATTAATGAAAAATTGTGTTGTCACTTTGCTTCAATATCAGCAACTCAGCTAGCAAAACTGCTTTCCTGAGCAGCTAGGTAACAATCTACCCTTCGTCCCTCCTTCCCAATTATGTTTTTCATTCTGATTTTAAAAAATGAACAGGAAAAAATGAAACTACAGAAAACTATGGAGTATCATATCGTATGTGTCTTACAAGAATTCTGTTCTGTAGAGACTAATTCTAATGATGAGAGAGGAGTTGCATCTCCATGGTCAACCAATCCTTGGAGACTCTGATGACCGTGTCAACAGCAAGGGCCAGTTAGACCTAGTTATTATAGTGGTTTCTTTGTGATGCGGACATATCTCCACTTGGAACTGGGCTGCGGCCACCAAACTCATGTCACAGTAAACCTCTTTCAAAAGGTAACAGCTTTTGGCTGCTACTCATTTGGCCTACTTTTCGAGTCTGTGATCTAGAAGAAAAAGGCTTCAACATCCTGTTGTTAATCCCTTAACAAAAATAGTCTGCAAAAATGGAGACCAGCCAGTGTCACAAAGTACCCTTAATTATATACCTCCTTATGCTATCCTTACTCGGTGTCAAACCAGGACCCTGTGTCTGTTAGCTTACCCGTTTGCCCTGAGTTCTTTGTTTCCATTGATATGGCACCCAGAAGGACTGTGGTCTGGCCAAAAATAGGTGGAATTTTATTAAAAAACACTTCTTTCATTGCGATACTATAAAAGTAAGATGATCCTGAATGAAAATGTTGAGCGTTAGTAAATGCTGCCCTTACTTCGGTTAACTTAGAATTTTCAACCAACGCAAACATTCGCTCAGGAGCCATCTGGCTCCACGTGAGGTCGCTCACGTCTGCTTACAAATCCAGAGATCCAGGTGCAAGATCTAGCACAGTGAGCCTCCATGTGGCTGAGCAACGCTGCCTGAAAGGCTTTGGGACCATAAACCTGTGTATAGATTTACAATGAAAGACAGTATTTTCTAAAGTGGCAAAAATAACCTACATTGAGGCAAAATTGACATACCCTTCCTTTAAGTGTGGTGCTGAAATTTCCAGCGGTGAAAAATATCTCAGTAGGAATTACCTGAACTTTAATTTGACATCTTTTGAAACATCACCATTGTCTTTTAATTGCTGTACAGGGCTGAATGAACAATTCACAGTGAATGGTTTACTTGGGAGTATAGTGGGACTTATAACTATGTCTGTACAACAGCTGTGAGATGCAATTCCCAGCTCCGGTAGACATATGCTAGCTTGGCTTGAGCTAGCATGAGTGGCAGCTTGGGCTAGCCACCCAAGTACATATCCAGGAGGGGTGGACAGGCTCATACTCAGACAGCTAGCTTGAGCCACTGCCCATGTCACTGTGGCCACATTACTATTTTTAGCACACTAGCTTGAGTGTAGCTAGCTTATCTGTCTACCTGAGCTTGGAATCGCACCTCCCAGCTGCAGTGAAGGCTATCTGAATCTTGGGCCAAAGTGCACAGGAGTAACTGCGTCCTCCATGCAGTAGGTGGGTGGGTACTTTTCAGAGCTTTAGCTACTCTCTCACTGACCAGAGGGGATGAGCTAGTGAGTGTGTGTGTGTGTGCTGAGGTGGGGAGCATTAGTAATTAACTACTGGTATAGCCCTGCAGGAAATAACTAGCTCCCAGGAGCAGGGGAGGAATTATGACCCAGAGGGCAATCTCTGCATCACAATGCCACTCAATGGGATGGGGTCTTACTGTCTGTTACTTCACTGTGTGGGCGTGTAGGGCCCAGCCACAATCTCTCACAATGTGAGGAAGGGCAATAATAAACAGCACGAGCTGTCTCCTCTCAGGTAAATAGATTATCAAGGAGTCGATTTTTTGATGTGAAGTCAAAACATGGCACCTTAAAAAAAAAACTTTATTTTTAAATGCTTAAACCTAGCTCGCAGATGCAGGGCTAGGTATAGATTGAACACTGGACATGTGTGTCAGAAGTCCAGACAAACAAATATCTCACAACCAGATCAATGAATGCAGATCTGTGAAAATCCAAGGGAAAAGTCAGGCATGTGCTGCTAATTAATCATGTCAAGAAGTCTGCTAAAACTTTCATCCTCTGAACTTTTTTGTTTCCAGAGCACAGGAACTGGCCCACAGTATCAAGAGAAAATATTTATACCCTCCATTCAATCTGCCTAAATGCTTTAACATTTATTGTACAATTATTGTCCTGCAGTGTAACTAGAGGACACAGTTAAGGTCTGTCTACTTAACAAAGGTATTCTTAAAGTGCATGTTGTATATAACAAAGTGTCAACTTATTCCACTTTCCAGACAGTATATGTGCAATAAGAGTTAAATACAAATAGGTCCAGCACCGAATGTTGTCAGAAATCTTATTTTGACCATCCAAAAGACTTGCCACCGTTTACAGTGCTCCTCTACTCTCTGTTCAGTAATCTCTTTTCTATCCAGGTTATTATTCTGACTCTGATTCCAGAAACTAGCATTTCACTCATTAACTTCTCATGCAAAGCCTTGTCAAAAGACTTTCTGAAGCCCAGGTTAAATTACAGCAGCCTCATGACCCTCATTTCATTTCTTGGTCACCTCATCAATGAACTCTGTCAGATTTTTCTGACAAGGCCTCTTTTTCTTGAACCCCTCACTGACAGTCTCCTTTTATAATGAGCTAACTAGTTTTGCTCCTTAAAGATTCCCAAATCTTTTCTAGGACAAAAACAGATCTATTAAACTCGGTACTTACGTGGCCCTCAGCATCTTCATGTCTATAATTCACTCCATCACCTCTATTTCCCTGCTAGAGAATACAGGAATATTGTTTCAGCTTCTCTCCATTCATCGGGAACCCTCCCAATGCTAAGGCTATGTACACACTGCCACTTATATCAGTATAACTTATGTTGCTCGGAGATGGGAATATGCCATGTCTATACATACAGCTGCGCCGCTGTAAAGCGTCTGGCATTCAAAAACCAGCTCCATGAGCAGCATAAGCTGTGCTGGCAGGAGAAGCTCTTCCACCGCCTGAATGCTGTGCACATGAACATTTATGTCGGTATAATTTATTTCCTCAATGGGGTGGAATATTTACACCCCTGAGTTTTGCCAACATAGGCTGTAGTGTAGAGGAAGCTGACACCACCCCCTTGAGTGACGTAAGTTACACTGACCTAAGCGCCGGTGTGTTCAGCGCTACGTTGGCGGGAGAGCTCCCACCGACATACCTACTGCGCCTTGTGGGGGCTGGAGTAGTTAAGTCGATGGGAGAGCTTTCTAGTAGTTGATTGCCCATCTTCTATTTTATTTCTTTACACTGTAACGGAGGTTTAAAAAAAAAAATTACCGCCCATCAATTACAGCAAACTTTTGGGTGGCGGTGTGTGTTCTCGTCCATGTTTCCAGGAAATGGCCTGCCATGGAAGGGAACACACCTTAGTGTCATAAGGGGCAGTGCAGTGAGCTCTGAGAGGTCCTGGAGTTGTTTTTTCCACATCACCAACACAAGCCTGTGCCTAATAGGCATCATCTGTCCTTGTGTATACTATAGCACATTATTACTGCAGATAAAATGGATGAGCAGTACAGTACCACACAAACATATTTATATGCAAGACATGTTTAGAAACTGAAGACTTGACTATGTTACAAACAAAATGCAGTGGTAGACTGATGCCATGAAGGATCTTAAATCCTATTTTCTATTAAATAATCACATACTTTATTGCTCTATTTAGCTTTCTAAATTGCATGTTTCATTTTGATTTGATGAAACTGGTACATTACTATTACTTATGAGTCCAAGAACCGTCAGCAAATTTTTAGTGAATGTGCTGATTAAATAGGGGAAAATATAGCAGGGGCCTCCCACACAGACCAGAGAGAGGAATATTTTCATGTACTGAAGCCAGTTATGCATCCCTCAAACCATCTATATGAATACCTTGTGGTCTTTAGCTCAGAGGATATATCTGGGGTGACTATAATAACCTTGAGCTTTTGGGATACTGTAACTTACCTGCCATTGTCTTCAGTTCCAGCCTGTCATTTCCACAACGTTCTATTTATTCCTTTGAATAAAACAGCCTGTCTCCATTTTCCGCTTCACTCATCTTTTCCCATATACAGTGGGTGGGTGACACTGGCAGCTCTCCACCAAAGCTGCTGCTGCTTCTGCAGTTCCAGAAATCAGATTCTGCTGCATAAGACTTTTTTTTAAACTACATATAAAATTGGTGGGGTGCCTAAAATTGATTGATGAAATCTCACCTCAGGTACTGATGGAAAACATAAATGGATGCCACAATCGATAACAGTCAACAGAGGCATCTATCCCAGGCTCACCAGAGTGGGGGTGAGTGCCTAATAAGTATAGAAGTTCATTGGGAGTTGGACACTTAACTCATTTAGGCTCCTTTGAAAATCCCAACTTGGATGATGGATATTGTAGACTTAACTCTCTTTTCAGCCCAAACGTGATTGTGCCTGAATGGTAACTTCATGCAGAAGCCAACCTGTCTCCAGGTAAAACATCTTCAGGCTTTGGAAATTACCACCAACTGGGCAAGTCTCTCTTTGGGATTTCTTTGTTTGGATGCAAATGTCTCTCATTTATCAGATGGTTAATTTTCGAATTTTGTGATCCCCTTCGTTAATAAGGCCACTCGATAGAAGCATGCTGTGCTTTTATTGCCACATCTTACTCATCAGTAATTAAGTTTTACAGATGGCTGTGATGCCGAACCGTATTTTTGCAGTATGATCCTCCACAACTTATGGATGTGGTTTAACATACCATTTAAAATTCAAAGCCCCCTTGAAGAAAATGTGCTTATCTGCTGTAGAAATGCCTTTCATTTAGCATGTCCAGACAGTGGACAGGAGTGTGAGGTACTCAGGGAGAAGCTGTAAATTGTGGCACAGTGAACTACAAGCATGTTAAATCACTAGGAAACCCCAACATTGCTGGGGATAATGAATCAAATGATGTTTCCTGCATTAAAGCTGATCGCAAATAAAGGCAGCACAGAACTCTGATTGGCACTTGGCTCCTACACAACTCAACTATGATCAGACAAGGTACTAATAAGCACACCAGCTTGATGAGAACTGTTCTCCCGATGCTAGTGGGCCCCAAAGTCAGAGCAGCTGCTTGCAAAATGAGATCAATTTAGATGGCTAAAACGCAGTCCCAATAATCAGGAACTATAGCCATGTATTTGGTGGTTGTCAGCCATGCATTTGAACACAGTCACTAAGGCATGGAATTCTTATGGGTAAACCCCAGCCAAAGGGAATTACTTTTGTCCCTACTGTACTGTAGTTACTGTTAAAAGGGCTACATTTGCTCCAAGTAACTGACATCAGAGATTCTGCATCAATTTACTGTACTTAGAATAGGATGGTACCCAGATGCCACAGTGACTGGAAATATGTTGTATAGCAATATAAATACTGCTGTGTGGTAACTGTTACACTGTAGATAGAGCAAATATTAATTCTATGTATCGAAGTTCTTGCACAGGGACTTCAGTTTTCAGTGTGACTAATTTACAAGGATTCCCATCAGACGACATTACAGGGATACACAGGATATACTGTACCATTCCACATGCTTTTAAAAATATCCCTCTTTCTGTCTATACAATTGTTCCAAATAGGACAGTAATCAGAGATGGGAAAGATCTGATATATTTCACTGTCAGTATTTTTTTAAATGATATTCATCCTCAATTGTCCCAAACTTCATTTTATCCCCTTGCTCCCACTTCTGTCCCCTTGATGCCAATCCAAATAATTCTTTCCTATCTACTGTTTACACCATTCAAATTAATAGAGAGAGAGAGAGAGTCACCATTTGGCCACTCTGTATGATACATGGGGTCAAATTCAAATTCACCAGATGCCCAAGGGTGTAAGTCAGGGCAGAACTTTGCTCACTGGGTTCTTTGCATCATAAGCCAGTCCCTCCAGACTTGCTTCCCTGTTGCTGAATCCTTTTCCTTTCTAGCACAAGCAAAACACTAAGGTATTGCTCTTTTATTGCTGCCACCCTAAATACCTTGAGCAAAAATCAACCAGGAAGGTGAAGGAATGATGCTGCTTTGATTCCTGGGTTGCTTGTAGCACTTGGCTAAGTATCCACCAGAAAATGAGAGTAAAAATATCAGAGGTCATTACTAGCCAGATCCATAACTGACAGGGGTATAAAACCATATGCTGGTGATAGCATGACACTTAGACTGAGACTCATGTGATCTCTTCCTGGCTGTGGCACTGAACTGTCTGGCCCTGGGCAAGTCACTTAACCTCTCTGAATTTTTCTTGTAAAATTGGAGAGATTTTCATACTTCACAAGAATTTCTGAGGCAAAATGAAATAATTATGTTGAGCACTTTGAACTCCTCAGACAAAAGCTGGTATAGGAGAGCAAAGTATTGTTTCCATTTATAATATAACAATATGCTATTTAGAGGGCACAGTCTATTTGCAACCCACAGTGCAGAACAACTGAGTAATCTTCTGGTGCTACAGTGTAGCTGCTATTAGATGCAGTAGAAGAGATCCTCAGCTGGCATAGATCCACAGCAGTCAATGGAGCATCACTGATTTACATCAGCAGAGGAGTTGGCCCATTATTAGGCCATCCAAAAAAAGAGTTAGTGAACCATTTAAGTTGCATAAATTGTGCACATTAAAGTGTCATACTCTGACTCAAATTAATATTTTCAAGTATTGAATACATATTCAGTGTAAGTAGAGATGGGCAAATTATGGAGAAAATACTTGAAAATATTAATTGGAAGAAAAAATCACCAAATTCATCAAGTAAATTATTTGGTGAATGTTATTCAGCCAACTCTAACTACTCTGAGATATAAAAGGAGAAGAATGAACTAAATTCTGCATTGTCTGCTTTACAGAAGTTTGAGCATTGGTTTCAGCGCAACTACATAGCGAGTAATTCAGCACATAATCTGTCCCCTTGATCCTAGAAAAAGACAGCAGTCATTAGAGTTACAGTCAAGAAACAAACTAAGGGTTAAGAAGTGTGCAATCACAGCCTATCTCTGGGCCTATTAATCTATCCATGCATGTGGGATTTATGCACAATATTCAGTGGGGATTTGCAGAGAAAATGTGCATGTCTAATTCCCATTAGCATTAACGGGAGGCATGCATGCAAATGTCTTGCACGTTGATGGGAGAATAAACCCCCTTGAAGTGTGGAAAATAAGACTATGAATGAAATTCATGGTTCACTTTAATAACACTAATGGAAGTCAATATAAACAGTCAATACACAATTTCCTCCTAGTCATTAATATGGCATACACAAACCTCTCCAGCAACAAGGACACTCTCTCCCTTTCTACATCCTTTTTTTCTCATCCTACTCTTCTCTTCTATTTTCTTCTCCCTTTCCAATGTTTGCCTTTACTAAAAAATATAGGGCCAGATTCTCAGCTGTTTTAAATCAGCATTGCTCCATTAACTATGCTGGAGGATCTGGCCAATAGTTTTTAGAACTTCTGATGCCATCCTGCCATTGGTCTGTTTCCTTGTTCTCATTGTAACCCATGTGCAGGGTTACTTTAAGAGACCCATTGACGGGAGGTAGGAGTGAGTTGTGTCTGGGTCATTCTTTTGGGGATTTTTTTTCCAGGGGAGAGTGCGAACGTGGTCCCCGACTACCACAAATTATGCAGTCGAGTTTTCTGCATTTGGGGAAATCACAGAGATCAGCGCACCCTCAGTGCAATGGATGAGCCTCACCCTGGCAAAACCACCTTCATGATCATGGTATCTCCCCTGCCAGGTAAGTTTGCTAGGCACATTAAGCACTCCACAACCAGAAGCTTCTGGAATTGGGTGTGGTAGTTTTGAGTCTGCTCCAATAGGTTCGCTGTTGTTGGGGTCAGACTCAGTCAGGGCAGCTATTTGCAGAAGTCCATGTGCCCTGTGTGAGTTGGGAGAAGGTGAGCCTGGGAGCAGGCTGTTGTCCCTAACTCTGAAGCATTTCGCAGAAGGTTAGTGATATTGTTAACCCTCTAACAGGGAAGCCTGGACAATGCTAATTATAGCAAGGGGAAATTGGGAGGGAAAAATAACTTCTATTTTAATTGTATGCTTTGAATGTTATTTTGATTTTAGCCAAACTGTTATAGTTAAATTGTCTCAGCTAGTCTGATTCACCAACTTTTCTTTAAATGTAGTAATGGGGAAAGAGTCATTTCCATTTTGCTATTCTCCGTTTTGTATTTTCTTGTAACAGGGTTTTCTTTATACACTTAACTGAGTGGTTAATCAGTTAGCTGACTGGCTAGCAGTGATTTCAGCAGAGGAGGAGTCTGCACGGATTCCAGCTGAAGATTCCTACAAACAAGTGGAGGGAAGATGTTGTTTTAGACCAGGGGCAGGAAAACTAAAGCCCGGCCCGCGAGCTTCAGCGGGGGCGCTGGGTCAGGGGCCGCACCACATGGCTCGGCCCCACTCCAGATCGGGGGCCGCAAGACACGACTCCCAGAAGCTGCAGCATGGCCCCGCTGCAAGGGTTGGGGGTTGCTCCATGCGTAGGATCTGGGGAAGGGACATGCCACTGCTTCCAGGAGCCACTTGAGGTAAGCACCTCTCAGAGCCTGCTTTCCCCCTTTTTTTTAGTAGTTTAAGACAGTACTGTACTGTAGTTGTTTTTTTCTCTCTCTGATGCAGCCTGATTATGTACTTCTGCTTCCAAATGACGCGTGTGGTTGACTGCTCAGTTAGTCACTCTGAGGTTCTACTGTGGTTTGGAAAGCAACTTAGCATCTTTTTTTCAGAAAGATCCTATCTCTTCATCTGTGCTTGTACAGCACAAAGGGGCCCTGATCCTGATTGGGGCCTTTGAGTGCCACTGTAATATAAATGACTAATGATAATGTTAGGGTTTGTTTGCACTGAGACAGAATGTATGACAAGCTAGGGAGTGAATCTACAGCACACTAGCTGGGCCATGTGGACCCAGCTACCGTGCACCAAAAGTTTCCCGGTAAGCATTGACTTATTGCTATTCTTCAGCATGTCAAAGCACACGACAGAACTTTTAGAGTGCAGTAGTAGGGTCCACACGCCAGTTAGTGCACTGTAGATAAACACCCCAGCATGCCAGGCACTTAGTTGCCATGTAGACAAGCCCTTAATTATCCATTTAATTTGCTCAGCTGCCTTTTGGTTGACAGCATTTGGACTGTTGGGACAGGGCCAAACACTTTTGTCATCTGGAACGCAGTGCAATATGGTTGTGGATTTTATAAAGGTGATCAACCGAGTTATCACAAACTGTCACTGGATCCCACAACATTCACTTTCCTCCCCATGGCTCTGTTTCTCCTTTTTCTTTGAAATCGTGTCAGTGGAACAGATGCACTTCCCTGCAGCATTGCAGAGGGAGAAGACCTCTTCTAAAGTAATGCTGCAGGGATGTTCTAGGAACCACAGTTTCCAAATGATCATTGCTTTGGAAGGGAAGGTGGTATTTTTTTGTTTTGTTTTTAAATCCCCTTCTTTTTATATCTCTGACTCCAAAATGGATACTTAATTCATTGCACCTGTAGTCAATTATCCAGTCAAAACAATTGCTATTTCACGGTGATTAGTTGATTTGCCAATATGACAAGTAGCTGGGTTTTCAGTGGCCAAGTAGCAGAGAATGAAGGTATGAAATCTTTCAAATATAGATTTTTCTCCATTTAAAACATACACATTCCTGTTTCTAAATAAGGATTCCTTCTTCTAAAATAAAAATATAAGTATTTTTGGTTCTAAATGGAGATTACAATGGTGGTGGTGGGGGGGTGTTTTTGTCTTTGTTTTTTTATAAATGTCATATGACTATGGTGGGCAAATGTTCTCAGTGAAGACCAGTTTCTTTTCTCTTGTTAGCCAGGATTCAAACCTTTTGGGGGCACTGAGTGTTCCGGATTCCTGAAGAAAAAGACACCACACCACAACTTCTGTGACACTTTATGATAAACCTTGTTCATTCCTGTCTGTGAGTTTCAAATCTTGGCTTTTCCACAGTACGAAGGCTGAACAGTTAGTCACTGTCGAAATATGATACACTATTGGCCAGGTATAATGTTTTTTGATATCTCATATAAAGTTACATTGAAAATATAAGAAGAATCTACATTGGACCTGATCCTGCCCTCAGTTGTGTGGATGTAGATCAAGATTAACTCCACCGAAGTCAGTGGAGTTACACCAATTTAAAACCAATGTAAATGATATCAGAAGAAGACTCAGAGTGGTTTTGATATGTAAATAAATTAAGGTGTTGATGTTTTTTGTTTTAAAAGATTTATAGTATGTTCACTGGAAACAAGCAAAGCCTTGTTTTGTTAATCATTTCTTGCAACATTATACCTGCTGAAAATGGTCCCTTTTCAGCCACAGTTGCTTTGGATTCTTTCTACATTGCACAATTATTACTAAATTGTTACTAAAACTGAATAGCAAGGTACAAATATTATTGAAGAGGAATATGCTTCTCTTTCCTTGCTTTAACATGTTTGTATGGATACATAAAATGGGTTGTACCCATGGAAGTGATTTCTAGGAGTTGTAGTTACTTATTTTAATGACATACATTTGTTATAATTTATATGAATGAGATAATTATATGGTGTTAGTATGGTAGTGTGGAAGATGGTGCTTGAATTTTTTTTGCCAGGTTCTCAGTTGGTGTGAATTGATGTAACATTATTGAAATCAATGTGGCTGAGATGATTTACACCAATTGAAGGTCTGGCTCAATATTTAGAAAAGAAGTTGATTGCAAGATACTTAGTGTTCTGAAAGAAAATTTCAAAGTTCTTTTGGCATGCTGATTTAGTCAAATCACTGGGTCCTCTATTATTCATATAGACGTCTGCAGATAGCTTACTGGTTCTGCTTATGAAAGATCATTGCCCATTTCCTTTTCATTAATCATTTAGGGCTGTATCCAGTTCTGTTCTGCACCCCACCTGCATGAAAGCCTGTGAAACAGTTGGCTGAAGGTGGGTAAAGCTTGGCATTTTATGACATATTTCATATACATTTTCAAAGCAAGGCAAATAAATGTTTCACTGTTAAACTGTCTCTTTCTATTCCAGTATGCACAACTTCACTTAATTCAACATAGACCAAAACCTCTCTTTGTGAACCCGGGGTACCATAGACATTTAAGATTAATCCAGCACAGCACTGGGATGTCACTAGTATATGTGCTGAACTATGGGGGAATAAATTTAGTACACTGGGCATTTCTGACTGGGTATCATATACCTGTACTTGAAGCACATAATGGTGTCTCACCTCACTAGTCATGCCCATCTGCTTGGAAGGCATTATATTCACTCACAGGTGCAGCAAGCAGGACCATTAGACGTTATTTGCCCGACAAAGATAGATTTGGAATGCATAACACTGCAATCTCTTTAGTAGAAAGCTCTCATTACTGCATATGATTATAAGGAAACGTTGCCTGCTATATTTTAATACGTATCTATAGACACTTAACAGATAAGCCAAAGAAATGTGAAAAGAAGGAAGCTGCATAGCTCTCTGTGGAGACCAACGGTGACAGTTGCAGAGGAAACAGATCAAGCTAGCAAAATAAGGGTCAATTTGACTTCAGTCATGTTAATCCAGGAATTAAACCAATACAAAAGCATGGTAATGTTGGAGGCCAGCTCCCATTGGGAGTTGCATCTGCTAACCTTGAGAACACACTCGATCCCAAGTATTCAGTTTACTGCTCCCCTGAGAAATATGTTTGGAATAACACTAAGCAAGGGGCAAAACCAGTCTGACAAGCGTGAAAGAACAAAGAACTAAGAAATCTGTTTTCTTCTTCTAGTCCAGAAGTAAGAAGCATAAGGACTTTGCATGGAAGTACAAGACAAATGAAAAAGAAAATTTAAAAGAAACAATTAACCAAACTTTAGTCAATTTCAGAGTTTTGGTTTGAGTTCAATTTGAGATTGGGGCAAAGGTTGTGTAGGGGGTGTTATTATTTAAATACTTTCTATATATACCATCTTCCAAAGAGAGGAGTCAGCCCTAGGAGGGTTAGGCGGATGTTGTCAGAATTTGAATCTTAGCACCGTGGGAGCAGCAGAAAGAACTTTTTTCCCTCCAGAATCAAGTTTAAGATCCTTGGTGCTCAAGCAGTTCAAGCCCCAGGATGTTTCCTGGACCAAACTGCAGAAATCAGTTTTTATCTGAGTGGAGCCCTCACCGATGATCATGAAAGCAGACTTGAAAGCAAGTCAAATTTTCCTTTGTTCTTCCTTATCCATCTGCTTGCTTGTTTCTCTGAGCTACATCTGAAAGAAGAGTTTGTTCAAATTCAGTGCAAGATATGACAAAATAGCAGCAGATCTAAATCCAAAGTGTTACATCCAGTAGATGCAGTCTCAGTCTCCATAAAGAAAACAGCAAAGGAAAAGCTGCTTGAAAGTTTTGCAATAATCATAAGACAAGAGATTCACAGGTTTCATTTCCTATAGGAACCCAACATTGTATGATTTTAGTAACTCAGAACTGTAGCCGTTGGTACATATTTTAGAACATGGTCCAGGCCACTGGATTCTTTTTCTTCAATGGGAGTCACTAAATCACATTGTGCTATGATTTAAACATATCTCACAAGCTGAGCTGTAATTTTTTTTGAAGAGGGGGACTGCAATTATAAAATAAAGGGACAAACACTCCCAGGCATCCCTCTCTCTGCCTGGCCGTCACATTCACTGTACCTGAAGAGACAAAGGAAACAGCTATTGGATTCTGGGGGCGGGGTCCTGACCGAAAGGGTTTGCTCAGTAAGACTGCTGAAAGCATGTGGTGAGAAAACTTTGCTTTGAATCTAATGTCGTTTGTTAGGCACCAATAAGCATTGTATCTTTATTTTTCTTGTAACCATTTCTGATTTTTATGCCTCATTAGTTGTACTCACTTAAAATCTCTCTCTTTGTGGTTAATAACCCTGTTTTATTGTTTTATCTAATCCAGTGTGTTCAAATTGAAAGGTCTGGGTAATTCCATGTGAGGCAACAAGTTGTGTGCATTCTATTCCCTTAAAGAAGTAATGGATTTAACATATCTGTACGGTCCAGGAAAAGGCAGGTCAGTACAGAACATGAGTTTCTGGGGGAAAATCTGGAAGTGTGTTGGGCTCACCCTGTAGTGATATTTAAGACTGGTAAGAGCCAAGTGTATGGCTGGCTGGCTGCAGTGCACAGACACAGGCATAGATGGGAGTGACTTACATGCTGGTGGCTGTTTCTGAGCAATCCAGGCTGGAGACATCAGCAAGGCATTGTAAAGGGCACCCCAGATCACAGGGCAGGGCTGACACAGTTACTCATTGGTCTGAATTGTACCCTGGTATGTCACAGAGATACTTTACATTTTTACTTTTGATTTTTTTTGAATGTTTAAAGTTGTAACCTTAACATTACACTAAAGCAAGTTTTTGTGTTTAATTTCCATCTTCTAAATAGATAATTAAACAAACCATTAATTTCTATACAGACCTTAACTTGCTGTGTTGTTGCACGGTCAATATTGCATCCAACTATAGTACCATGAAATAGCAATGCTATGTTGCACCTATATATTTATCTTATTTTACAGTCCTAGAAATAGCAATGTAATTGTTAAGGTAGTGGAAATTTTGTATTGATCATCGACTAACTTGTTAACTTCAAACTCATATAACAGCAAATAACTCTTTTAGTGAATGTCACTTTTCTCCCATATCCTTACAAGGGTTTTTAAAAAACCCAATAAAATAACAGTTCTGTGCACTTGCAGTGTTGTAGCCGTCTTGGTCCCAGGAAGTCAGGGTGACAAGGTGAGTAAGGTAATGTCTTTTATTG
This sequence comes from Eretmochelys imbricata, assembly GCF_965152235.1. Taxonomy (NCBI): domain Eukaryota; kingdom Metazoa; phylum Chordata; order Testudines; family Cheloniidae; genus Eretmochelys; species Eretmochelys imbricata. Next base: position 195,202,429 of record NC_135572.1, on the reverse strand, counting down.
GATCAGCTTCCGTTGGTGAAAGAGACAAGCTTTCAAGCTACACAGAGCTCTACTTTAGCTTTGAAAAACTGCTCTGTGTAGTTCTGTGTAGCTCTAAAGCTTGTCTCTTTCACCAACAGAAGCTAATCCAATCAAAGATATTACCTCACCCACCTAATCTCTCTAACTTGTGCATGTAATTACTGTTAAGAGTGATAATTTAGTTATTTGTGCAAGCGAATCTGGTAATTGTGTGCACAATTATGCATGGACTTTAGTATGAGCAGTTATGAAAAGTAGATCTTTCATATTCTGCATTTAAGTAATACTGTTTTGCAATAACATGGCTTCCTTTCTTATTCAAAGCCATTTTATAAGACGGAAGCCTGAATCTCTATAAGCTAGCCAGAGCTACTGAGAAGAGAAACTTCATTCTACACTTGTGACTTCCTTTTTTAAAATATATTTCTCCACTGTTCCTCTTTGATTTGTGTACCTATTTATGAAGAGTGAAACAGACCCCAACTTTATATCTATTGTTGATCCTGTGCTGTTCTTTCTGACCGGATGTTGATTTCACAGAAAGATTTAGAGGAAATAAAGGCCCAGTTTTGTTGCCTTTGAGGTCAATGGGAGGTTTGCCATTGACTTCATCAAGTCATAGATCTTTTTGGTGGTGCAGTTTCATGAGTTTTTATGAGATTCTGCAACCTGACTCACTGATCAAAGTAGATCTGTTGATATTCCCATAAGTATATACTGCTGAACAGGAGTAAGGGCTACAACACCTGGCCTCAAGTTTGAAGTGGAATAATAACCAAGACATCTAAAAGGTAACCAATCTGGGAAATGCAATTGAACTGGGAGAAAATTCACATTCAGAAATTATCCTAAAATCATGGACTCCAACATACTGCAATTGTTTGTAAAATCAGATGACTTGCTGAGGTCTAGTTATGATAAGCTGATAGATAAAATAAATAATAATCTTCATTCTCCTAATGATTAAGTAGACTGGTACCCTGGAAAGTGCCAGCATTTTAAAGGTTATTGACCATGTGTTGAACTTCTCATCAGAAATTTCAAGACATCCTTCAGCAAACACAGTTACTTTGCATATGCAGATCCATCTGAATGAAGTCCCCTACGTAAACATTTGCTTGGCAGATAGAGACAGCTCATCTGGAGCCAGTACTTCCATGCCATCGATTTGTGGCTAGCAAGAGCATTTCCTAATCCTTCCATTGAAGTCTTAATTGCATGATGTAACTTTTCCCTTTTGTTTTAATACCACTGTTTGCGTATTGGCCATGTTAAGTGTGATTGAGGGGCAGAAGAAAAGAAAATCCAAAATGATTCCTTTCTGTGTCCTTTAAACTATATGATTGGTCGCAAGAGGGTGTGAGGTCAGCTGGTGATCTTACATAACTTGTGTGCTCTGAAAGCTAGAGGAGTAGTGCAAGTCATAGACGGAGTGACAAGCCTTAAATTAGATCTTGCTGTTGTGAGTTTAAGGAAGGATATTTCTTAATGGAGTAATCTCAAAAGAAGCAAACACTTTTTAAAAGAAAAAAAGCAATTTCCTTGGCTGGCTATTTCCCCATATTCCCTTTGCTATTATTTCAGCTGCAGTAGATGTTTGAATAAAAAATTCCTTCACAGACAGAACCTCTCCCTCAATTCCTCCTGCAGTCCAGTCATGACCTGGATTTGCAATATCAGCCTCTGGCCATGCAGATGAACATAACATCACAGATTCAGTGTTATGGGCTGATGTCCATTGTGCATGCATGGCTGTAACTGATTTTATTAAAATTGATTTTTACACAGAGAATAGAGGAAAGTGTAATATAAAATCTATCCCAGTGGGGTCTTGTTCCTGATTGGATAACCTAGGCAATTATTTGCTCTAATACAAATAATAAATTAAAATAATTTTAAAATTCTAATAAAAAGAAACAAAAGTAAGAGAACACAGCCAAAGTTCATGATGCATCATTCTGTTAATTACAGAAGTGGCAACTTTAGTTTAACAAAAATTCAAGTATAATGTAATAGAACAAAATATTTCAATAAATTGGGCACGTATCTTGATTTAAATTTAACTGGCCATATTTTCTGCACCTATTTTCATTGGAGGGTGCTCCTAATTAAGGTTTGACAAGGTACTTAATCCCATGAGTAGACCTATTGAAGTCAATGGAACTATTTCATATTTAACATTAGACTGTTATGCTGAAGTACTTTGCTATATTGGGGGCTAAAACTGTGAAATTAAGATTCAAGATAGCAGAGGGGAAATATCTAACTATAGAAAGAATTATGAGGTCACCCACTATTGGAGGCAGAGAGGGACCTTAGAAAACAAACGCAAAAAACCTAATATTTTTTAATAATATCCCATAATGCCTAGAGGTGACATGTGGTGCCAAAGCTTGTCTACATGAATCAACAATGAGCAGTGGAGGGGTGTGATTTCTAAGGCGCACTACCGTGTTGCACACTGACTGGCCTGTATAGTCCCAGCTGGCATAAACTAAAGGTTCCCTCATGCATGTTAACAAAGTGCTGTTTCAAACAGTACTACTTTAACACACACTAGGGAACTTTTAGTTTGTGCCAGGAGGGTCTAGATGGGCCAGTTATCATGCAACACACTGGTGCACTTGAAAAATCACACCTCTCTAGTGCTCATTGCTGCTTCGTGTAGACAAACCCTAAATCAGTCTTTTTCTGAGGCACTGAGGAAACAAATTGCTTCACTTTTGCATACTCTTTAGTGTTCCCCAAAAATGCAGACAAGACTCATTGTCACCCCTGGGGAAAAAAGAGCTCTACAGGAAACAGCCATTTGTTCCTCTGCTTCTCCTACTTTCTTACGGGAATAAATTCATTGAAGCTTTGCATATGTAAAAAGCCTTAAAGCCAGATCCCAAGCCCACTGAAGTCAAAGCGAGAATTTCCCTTAGTTAGGAAAAAGAACAGGATTGTATTACCTTTACAGCTAATGCCTCCTGCTGCTTTTTTTTTTTTTTTAGGTCTCTGCTTATCCATGGATATCACACAGACGTTGCTGCCTGGATTGTCCTTTTCTCCAGATTTACAAATGGGGATTCTGTAGTCCTTTCCAACAGAGAGCGAGTCCTCAGTAATATCAGTTTTCAGGAGATCTGTAAAGGTTGTCCCCATGGTCTGAGGTTTCGAATGAAAGCTGTTTGGAAAGCTTAGAAGTTGAAAGTTGCAAACTCTCGCCTGATTTCATAGTATTTCCCGTCCTCCCCCCACTCCCACCCGGGTTTTTTTATCTGTTAGAGAACTGATTCTAATTAAGGATCTTTCAAGTTTGGAGGGTTCTCTTGATGTTTTCTTTGGTGGTCGTGGTGGTCTCATTCTCCCCGGGGTTCAGTTGCTGCTTAGTACCAGCAGCTCAAGAGACCAGAGCATGTAACTTTTTTTGACACAGACACAACATTCTTATCCTCCATTAAGAATGTAGATTTTTGCAGAACATTTTAACAATATAAGTGTTAAGGCAAAAAATTTCTTCTAAAGAGTCCCTATGAACAACCTCTTCTCCCACTGGAGCAAGATGAAGCAGGGAATCTGCGGTCTAAATGGTCAGGTTTCCCTTTACTATTTTTTGGTGCAGCCATGGAAAAGGTGAAAGGGAAGCCATTCTTCTCCTTCAGCATAAGAAGGAAGTTGCATGGGTTTGGGAAGGTTTTATCCTCCAAAGCCAGAGCTGCTCTACCATATGTTGGTCGAGGCAATGCCACTGATTTCTGTCCAGGACTGGGATAAGGAAATAACTGTGATCTGTAGATAAATTAGTTTAATGTGTATATAATCTCTTCAACAGTTAGCTAGTCTGGCAAGTAAATTCATTACAAATGTCCTTGATGATGACAAATCTTGCTTTAGGTTAGGGCTAAAAATTGTGAAAGAGATTTAGGAGCCTAAGTCCCATTGGCTTTCAATGAGATTTTGACCCCTGAGTACCTAAGAGTATGTCTACACTACGAAATTAGGTTGATTTTATGGAAATCGATTTTTGAAGCGATTTTATACAGTTGATTGTGTGTGTCCCCACTAAGTGCATTAAGTCAGAGGGGTAAGTCCACAGTACCACGGCTAGTGTCGACTTTTGGAACGGTGCACTGTGGGTAGCTATCCCACAGTTCCTGCAGTCTCCGCTGCCCATTGGAATTCTGGGTTGAGCTCCCAATGCCTGATGGGGCAAAAACATTGTCAAGGGTGGTTTTGGGTACATGTCGTCAGTCGCTCCTCCCTCCCTTCCTCCCTCTGTGAAAGCAACGGCAGACAATCATTTCACAGCTTTTTTCCTGGGCTACCTGTGCAGACGCCATAGCACTGCTAGCTGTCCTCATCAATGGTGTTTTGCTCGCTCCACCACTTCCGCTGCAACTCTGCTAGCCTGATCTCCTGCAAGCTGGAGGCTTCTGCCTCAGGCTGCTCTCCCAGCCGGCAGCACCGCATGGTCGCACCTACCCCAGCCTGCCCCTTGCTCCCATGGCTCACGAAGCCTGGACAGTAGTAAGGAGCAGTTCAACTATAGGCTGAGCAAGTGCAAAATGGTAGTAAAATGTGCCTTTGGACCTTTAAAAGCTCGCTGGTGCTGTTGGTCAGACCTCAGCGCAACCAACATCCCCGTTGTTATTGCCGCTTGCTGTGTGCTCCATAATTTCTGTGAGAGTAAGGGGGAGACATTTATGGTGGGGTGGGAGGTTGAGGCAAATCGCCTGGCATCCAATTTTGAGCAGTCAGACACTGATTAGAAGAGCACAGCTAGGTGCGCTGCGCATCACAGAGACTTTGAAAACCGGTTTCATGATGGCCGGGCTACAGAGTGACAGTTGTGTGTGTTTCTCCTTGATGCAAACCCGCCCCCTTCATTGATTTTAATTCCCTGTAAACCACCCACCCTCCCCCCTTTGAAATAAAGTAACTGTCATTTTGAAACCATGCATTCTTTCTTTATTAATTTATCCACACTACCCCAAATTCGACCCAGCGATGTTGATTTTAGTGCTAATCCCTTCATCAGGGAGGAATACAAAAATCGATTTTAAGAGCCCTTTAAGTCGACCAAAATGTCTTCATCGTGTGGACAGGTGCAGGGTTAAATTGACCTAACGCTGCTAAATTCGACCTAAATTCGTGGTGTAGACCAGGGCTAAGTCTCTATTGAAATGGGACTTAAGTCACATAGGAGCCTAACAGTGTTTGAAAAATTTCCCCTCAGATCTTTAGCCAGAAATCTTGTCTACACGACAGAATATTACAAAATATTTTCAACAATGTTATTCTCAGTTCCTCTGCACCAGTGTTAGTATCAGTACCTGCTGGTTGTGGTGGCTGGATCCATTTTTACCTTTAAGTTAGCTAAGCAGAGTTAATGACCCTCAGGGTTAAAATGCCATAAGCTGCCTGGGGCCTATGGCTCCCACTGGTCCAAGCACCAATATACCTGAACTGCTTTAATGTTGCCCTAATAGGAAAAAAATTTCTAACATTCTCCACAGCTCAGACTTTATTTTGTCAGACTTTTAACTAGTGTTGGTTCAAATTTTTCCATCAAAACTGTTTTGTTTTGGGGTTGTTGTTGTTGTTGTTTTTTGGGGGGGGTTGGGGGGGGTGGAGCGTGGCTTGTTATACTTACAAAGCTGTGGGCTGCATTTGACCTTCAGAATAGAACAATAGCTCTACTGTCTTAATTCTGAGCAAGGTATTGGGAAAGGGCATCATGTAGTGAATTAGGAATGTGGAGTAAGGAGGAGCCTCCCAATTAAGTTAAAAGGTTAGAAAAATATTGTCCATAATATCCAGTTTATCAAATCAAGAACAACATCTAAGACTCCCTAATATAATGTTGTTCCGCAGCATCTCTACTAAACCTTGGGCATTCTCTAACTAGTTTTAGAACTGGAGACAAATGCTGCTGTTAAAGAGTAGCATTATTGCATGTCACTATTTGTCTTTTCTACAGGGATCTTCTGATAATTCAGTGTTTGAGAAGTTCTAATTATCTAATCAAATCACCTGGAAATTGTTTATTGAATTCAATAGATTCATCCTTAAATGCTTTGGTCATTCTTTTCAACGTGCCAGTGGTAATTGGCTGTCAATCCAGTTTTAATGCACATTGCTGAATGTCTTCGGGGATTACTATTCAGTGCCCTGTGGATAATTTTTCCTAGCAGAAGATGGAATTGTTTGCATTCAAATGGTGGTTTTCTTTGATATAAACAGTAATAAGCAAGCTGTATAGGAAAATTCGTTCCTGCCTCTCTCCCGCCTGAACACAGCCATAAAAGCTCTGTAACATCTATATATGTGCATTTGGTAACATCAATCCTTCAGTCTAAATAGTGACTCACCTTTGTGATGTGCACTAGAGAAGATGCATAGTTTTAGTTTTCACAAAAGGTGAGAGGTTTATCGCAGGAGTGGATGGGTGAGATTCTGTGGCCTGCGTTGTGCAGGAGGTCAGACCAGATGATCATAATGGTCCCTTCTGACCTTAATACCTATGAATCTATGAATATTTTTATTTTTAAAAATGGTATGCTAAATTCTGCCTTGGGATACCCATACTTGACTTCTATTTGTGTGTCTCTGAAGTCAGAATCGTCTAGTGTTCTAATTTAGAACAGCCATCTCTGATAGCTTTATCACGATGTCTGGTGTATGTGCATGCTCAAGTGCACATTACCTTACTGGCCGCTTGTAAATGTTCCTCTCTTGCTCCCTTCACACCACTCAAGTCAGTTTTCTAACTGCACACTTTGTAATCTCCTTCCACATTCTTCTTCATGCCTTCTTTAATGCTGCACCCCATACTTCAAATAATCTCTAGTCATTCAAATCCCCCCTTGAAACACACTTTTCTATGGAGCATTTAAATGATAATCCACCAATTAAAGTGAGAGAGCGAGGGAAGAATTGAAACAATCTGCACTGGGGTGAGACTGCCAACCTCCGATTGGACCACCCCATCTTGGGTCATGTAGGTGTCAATATTGTAGTGTCTCTACATCTTATGCCATGCAAGGACTATCACTTCCACCTTTCTGGATAAATATCTATTCCCTATGAGAGCTCCACAGCAAGCAGAGTCCCCAGGACACAGAGTTGTAATGGCCCGTATGCTAAAGAAGAGACTGGAGTTGGTTGTATTACAGGAAACTGCTGGAGTCCCCTCTGACTCTAGCTCCAGGGTGACTAGCAAAGCCTATTCTGCTTACTGTTACTAAACAAAGTCTTCCTCATTCCTGGCCTGAACAAAGTAGACACAGAAGGGACTGTTGACTACACCATGAGAGTCAAAACCCAAATCAGCGAAAATGAAAAAAAAATATTTATTGGAATATTCCAGGCCAGTGAGACAACAGACTATAAAAGATACTCAAATGTTACATGTGTGAGAATGGACTCTAGGAAATGTTCCATTAAGTGGCCCTACAGAATGAATAATTTTTTTTTTACTTGACCCTTTTCATGATAGTACACTCTTAGCTCTAACAGTTCAGAGCTGATTGTTTTTTCCCTCTGAGAGCTTCGAAGAGTGAGACATGCTTCCAAAGGGAATACTCTGTGCGACCGGAAATTGTCCTTTCTTAATTAAAATCCTCTGAAGGATTTCTCTGGGATCGTCCCTGAGAGAGTTGCTGGGGCAGTCATCAGTCAGCCGGGAGTTTATGGGAGAGTGCCGAATTGTGGGCTGAGAGCAGAAGAGGGGGAGTAGTGTGGATGCATTGGGCCCCTGTGCAACTGCTCCAGCCCTCCCGGAATGTCCCAGTAATCCTGTAGATTGTGGGACATCTGCTGGTCTGGAGGGTCATACTGTAGTCTTGCCCACTACATAAAGGAGTGGTTGAAGTGATGGGCACAGGTGGGAGGAGATCCGTATTAGTAACTTCTGGCGGAATGTTTCCACAGTAGCAATGAGTGCTGATGAAACTTGTTCTGACCCTTCCATGGGCTATGTCTGTGGAACAGAAGATGCAGCCCTGTCATTTATGTTGAGGTGTTACAATTCCAAAGCAGACCTATCCCTCAAAATATACATATAATATTTTTGTTCCACCCACCTCCTCTTTTGCATATGCAAATTCTTTTCTCTGCTTCTTATTCCATATATTGACTTTTCTTTAAAATGTTTCTCTTGTGAATTTTCTCCTGTTTAAATAGAACCTTAGGGTCTTCCAAACTGGAAACACCTCATAACAAAATATTTGCATATTTTCTTACTAACCCTTTGTATGCCTTGTAGAAGATTGCATTCAACCTTTCTAGGGATAGACTCAAATAATGTCAATGGGCTGGCCACAATTTTCTTACACTTCATTTATGTTTAAATTATCAAAACCGCACTTGGTAACTAAATCGGTTTTATAAAGCAACACAGGGTCTAAAACCATGAATTATAATGCAAAAATATTGTGTACATATTGAATCTAAAAGTGTATTGCTTTTCTTTTAGTTAACAGAATTGCTCCACTATTTTCAGTAGCGTACAATAGATATTTGGGGGTCAAATTCATTAACTCTATTAAAATCAGTAGGTTACAAGAAGGATGAATTTAGCCCTTCATATTTAATATTGTACCAACCAAAAAGTACAATACAAATCCAGATTTTTCAATTACATAGATACATGAAATGAATAATACAAAAGAAATTTGCATTTATATAGCACCTTTCATTGACAAAGGATCTCAGAGCAATTTGCAGATAGTCCTATAAAATTTCAATTAAGGATTCCCTTCTGATTATTTTTACTTAAATGCATGTCTCTCTTTAATCACCAGATTTTTATGTTTGAGTGTATTGATTGTGTCATTCCAAACTATAAGCATACAAATTATGAACTAGATTATGCACCCCTGCTCTGATTGGCGAGCATATACTCTCATGAGCAGACCCACTGAAGTCAACGAGACAACTCCTGTGAGGAAGTACCACTCATATAAGTAAAGACGGTACAGCCTAGCCTTGTATGACAGTCTACTACAATGAAGATGGGTCATTTTTGCTGCCTCATATGTTTTGTCACTGACTACATATTAAACTCGCTTTCCATCTCAGTAAATCATTATGCAGACTCCACCTACATTAGCTTCACTCATTCTGAGTCTTCATCTCCCAATTGATAGAAGATTGAAACACGCCATCAAGAAGGATGTCATCCTAAAAGAGAGAGGTTCCATTTCAGAAATTTATGCTACTGTTGGTGCTAATCTGGTTTCTCTTTCTCTTGCTTTGGTGGACATTGTTACTGTCACACATGCGATATCTGACTTCCTGCACAAAGGACAAAAAAATGAAATGTTTATAGACCCCTTTGTACTCAAGGAAAGGGAACCCAATCTTCTCACAAGCTACTGGCAGAGCAGGGGTTGAGCACCCCCCCAGGAACTTGGGAAGTCAGCACCTCTGACATTGGCTGTCGGCAGCTGCTGTTACGTGGGCAGGGAGACAATAAAGAAGACTGGAGGATGGTGAGAGGAGGTTTGCCGTGTGCTGTTCAGGTAGGCCTTATATAAGTGTGCCAGGCCTGCCCACTGACTATACAGGTCTGTGGGCTATACTTACCTAATGTCACCAATGGAAACAGGCTTTCTCTATATCCAATAATTAACCTAGCAGTAACCAAACTAACGCACTCCATTCTTCCTCATTTCCTTAGTCTCTGAATTTTTTTGCTCTATATCCCATCACACTGTTCCCAAGTATGTCTAAAGCAAAAAGTTAAGCCACATTCTCCTAGCCTCCTACATATGGACAGCTGAACCATGCTCCTTCAAGTACCTATCTGTGCACCATTTCCAATGAAGCAAGTTTCAGGAACTAAAGGTCCTTTTGTGTCTTTAATATGCAGGTGAAGTTCAATGCAAAGGCATCAAATTACTAATGCAGAACCCAGGAACATGATTTCATTCATTCATTCATTCACAGGCCTTCTCATCCTGCACAACTATCTGATCAAGCTGATATTCATGGAGGATAGTTTTACAGTGTAACAATATTTTGTATGTGAATGTTTTCAAACATTTAAGTTAATTTTTATAGGATACAGTAGATATTTGGCGGGAAATCTAGCTGATCAGGCATATTCTTCCTTCTACCAAGCCCCCCACACTCTACTGTGGACACACTGCAGAGTGAACTGTTTTAAACTCCCAAACCTGGAAACTGCTCAGACTTCTGACATCTTGCAATGGAGGCCTGATCCTGATTCCAACAAAGTCAATGAAAGTTTTGCCATTGATTTTAATGGGAGCAGGAGCAGGCCGTAGATGCCTAGTTAAATTTGTTGGAACGTTATTCTATTGTCCTTCTGGAATTTTTAAGCTACCCTCAGCCAAAAGCATGGTACATAAGTCAGACATTAAATGGACACCCTCTTTCAAAGAAGAGGCAGAGATTAATGAGTAAAACCAAAATGATGGATTACATGAGGATAGAGAGCTGCATCTGCACAATGGCAAAGGGGAATAGCATTACAGAAGCTGGAACCACTAGGATGAGATAAACCCACTAACACTGTTTTTTTTTTTCAGGCATGTTAAAAATGAATGCTATGACTACAGCAAAGCAAATGGTTTAATACACATTTTTAAAAAATGTATAAATTGGGCTCTGTGCTTAATCTAGTTCACCATATGGGTCAAATTCACAGGACGCGCTTAGTTTGATGTAAATTACTCTCTCTTACTAACTCAGACTCCCTTTCACCCAGTTAGATGCCCTTAAATTAAGGTGACCAGACAGCAAAGTCAAAAATCAGGACAGAGGGTGGGGGTAATAGGAGCCTATATAAGAAAAGGACCCAAAAATAGGGACTGTCCCTATAAAATCAGGACATCTGGTCACCCTACCTTAAATCTACATACATCAATTCTTCTGGTTTGTAGGAGAGTCTGTATTTGTGCAATTCTCCTGCTGAGGAGGTGAAAAGAGGTGCAGGTTTAAGATAAGTGGTGTCATCTGGCCTACTCTGGGTGTAGAGAGCAGATTCTGGCCCAGCTGCCAAAGGTTAAAAAAGTTTTTGTAAACAAACAAGTCAAAGTTGTAAACTGGCAGAGAGCATTCTCAAATGGTGACGCCTCAAAGATTTGTTCTGAGTGTGTTGGGAGAGGAGTTATAAACCAAGGCACTGTGGCACATGCTGTTCTTTATTTTATCAGGGCAATTCACCTTACATTTTTCTGATCTGAGGAGCATACACTAACCTGAATATAACTCTGTGATAGTATTTTGATGTTCCCACAATACAGGATCTCATAAGAGCCCTGGAGCAACTGTACAGTTGGAGTGGCATTTGGCTCCAGAAGATTACAAGTGGTACTAGTCTGGATACAGTATGTTAGAGGGGTTTTCAGAGGGTCGTAGCAGAATAGATATAATTACGGGGGTTTTCCTGACAATTAATTTGTAACGTTAACTTGGTATCAGCTATTGTTATTAAGGGTCTGACAGATATTGAAAGATGGCTTTGGGTTAGTTAATGGTCGGATCAAGGATGGTTCTCCTGTAGCTGAATGGTTGTCACAGTGGTGATGTTGAGTGTATGATACATCCACACGTTTCTAATTTATAGTTCAGTTTCATTCTAAATTCCAGTTCTGGTTCAAGCTGTGGTTTTGTGGTTCTAAACTAGTTTCTCTCACAATCATTGTTCCTAATGGAATTATAATCCACTTTCCTCCAGACTTCTTGCAGAAGACACACAATATGTCCTTACTAACAGCTCAGACCCTGTTCAATAATCCATGCTATAACCAGTGTACATAATCTTTTCCCATTTGCAACAGAATTAATGATAAATTTTCCAATTAATGATAAATGATCCATTTTGCTACAGTTGGGTACAATTTCCGATTGGTGAATTTAATTAATGTCTGACAAGATTTTATGCAAATAGCCAATCCTGCATTGAGAATTTATCATTCTAACCATTTTTTAAAGTCACATCATTCATTTTAGTTAGTTCTTATTCTGCAAACGATACAGCGTGCTTCTCTCTGTCTAGTCCAAGGGGTTACCAAACTGCCGTACATGTACCACGTGTGGTACATACGCTTGTTGGAAATGGTTATCCAAAACCGTGTCAAAATTTTTTTAAAACCTTCCAGTTTCAAACAAATGGTCGTCTCAGGCACTGCAGCATGCCAGAAAATGCCCGAGAACATAATGCCCTCTCCGTGTCCACCTGGGTACATCGACACGGTGAGCAGCAGCCCATGGAAGTGAGTCGTAGAGCCCAGGTTGACCGACTCAGATTAGCAGGCCTCAGGCTACCACGCTAGAAACAGCTGTAGAGAGGCTAGGACTTGGGCTCTGAAGTCGAGAGACGGGGCCAGAATGTCTGCACAGCTATTTTTAGTGCAATAGTGCAAGCCCAGGCTCTGCGACTCACTGCCCAGGGCTGTGGAGCTTACAGATGAAAGAACCCCCCACACGTGAGCCCACTGCAGAGCAGGAACTCCCTCTGCACTATCTGCCCTGTAGAGGCTGCAGCCAGGCCACTGCAGTGCTGGGAGGGAGGGGGCGCATGAGGAGCCCATGGAAACTATTTAAATGTGTCCTTGTGGATTTCTGAATAACTCCACAAGCCTGGTAACTTATATAGATCAGGGGCATGGTGCCTTCATTTAACACTTGAATATGAATAGCGAGGACTAGAGCAAGTTTTTGTTTGCAAGTGTTCAGCATTACTGGGTTGCAGTTACACATGTCTTGGCTCTACTGAGTGCCCTTACCTCCCAGGAGTTGGCACCATAATAGAGGGGCGGAAGCAGCATTAACAGCCCCTTTTCCAAGTGTTGTGCCTGCATTTAGCTTGCAGCCCCCATTGATGTTAACACACCGACCCCATGTGACTGCCTCCTTTACCATCTTCCACATTTTAAGATCAGCCAGGGGTTAATGTAAAGAGAAATTGAGCAGAAAAAAATACTGTTTAACTTCCTTTCCTTTCAATACGCATAGATAATACACAAGGTGGCCAAAGGGTGGAATTGTTGTAGGCAATTGGACAGTTTGCTAATTATTCAGTCTAAATAATAACACATTTTGACTATGCCTCTGCCTCTGTTAATTATTCATTATTATAGTTAGCTGGAGCAAAAATTGTGGTATGCACTTCACAGATAGATATGAAAACAAGATCCCTACCCCCAAAAGCTTATAGTCTAAGGCTCCCGTCCGGCAAGTGACAATGTGTATGCAGAATGTTTCACCCAAGCAGAGCCCCACTGCTGTGTCTGAATAGACAAAAACACAGGGGTAGTATGGGGGAAAGGTGATTGAGCAGATACATAAAAACAAGGTGACTGAGCAGATACATTTGATTTTGTTGCTTCCACTTTTCCCTTCTTCCTGTATGTGTGTTTGTGGGTTTTTTTAAAAAACCTGTCCCCTTTCATCTCTCTTGCTCCAGACAAAGAGCCTTGCCCTTTGCAGACCCTCATGTTTCCCACTGCTGCCGAAGGCCAGCAACCCCCGTCTCCCCGCTTAAGTCTAGATGTAACACAACTTACTAGGAGAAAAGGTAATGACCCATTTATCCTGAAGGCCACTATGCTAAGACCACCTCAAACCACTTTAGCAACATAAAGGGGCCAGGGAACACTCCTTCTGTGTAAGAGGGCTTCACTGTTGGCAGAAAGCTGCTGGAATAGCCCTAAACTTCCCTGGAGCTCTTCCCTGCTGTAGAGGTTGTGTTTGGTGTTGTCCAGGAGATTGGAAATGAGGAAGGAGATAGGAGGGGACATGGCCCATGCTCCAGCTATTCTCTGCCTCCCTGGGCCCATAGGGGGCGATGGGAAGCAGAGCATGAGCTAGAACACCCCTGAGGCTGCTTTAACTGAGGCCAGAGTTTTTCACTCCTCCGAGAAGTTCCAGAATAGAGGTGCAACAAAGGTGCTTTAAAGATACTTCTACCCAATTGTGCCTTTTCCTGCAAAAATAGTAACAAACAGTAAGAAAGCCTTAGGCCCCAGGTGCCCAAATGTATTTTCCAGTCCATAGGCCAGTGACCATGGCATGATGTTCTGGCTGCTGCTTTTTCACTGCCAATAGTAGTAGCATCAGCTTTTCCAACTTCTCCAGTGGTAGAGGTGGGTATTTTTTCCCTAGTCTGCATGGACAGGCACATACACCTGCGTCTCTAACCTCCCCTGCCCCAGTTGGGATAATCCTGCATCTTTCCAGTATGACAAGAAGCTTAATCTAGCCACATGGTCAAACACTGGCTGTAATGCTAGAGATGAAGGCTCACTAGCACTTTTTATTGCAGTTACTGATGGTCCTGGTGGTACCAAAGAAGCTGTTATGTCTTCACTAGATTCTTTTGCCCTCCTTGATGTTCCTGAAAATATACTCTTCTTAATTAAACCCTCTTAGAACTGGACACTGGTGCTGAGGAGGAGGAGGGAGACAAGGCCCCCTGCGGTTAGTGTATGCTCACTTCTTTGCAGTGATCTGTCTTTGTTTGAGATGAAAGAGTTGTGTCAATTCTGCCCAGGAGCTACAGGAATCAAGCAAGGTCCTCAACATATTCATCTCTTTGAAACAGTCCACGGATGCTGAATCAGCAGGCAGCGGACAAGCTTATGTTCCTGGGAGGGCAGGCTGCCATTACTTTTCATTATGTCAGACTTCCTTGAGGATCAGCTTTTACTGTAGACTAGTTTGTAAAGTGCTTTAAAAAGGTCAGGTGATAAAAATACTAATGGCTTGGGCTCATAGTCTAATGACAATTACTGCAAAAGGCCAACATTTCAGAAGGATGAGGCCACAGCCGTCTGCCCCCTCAATTGCTGGCCCCGGAACACAGTGTGCACTGAAGTCCTCAATAGAATTTCATAGTTTAAGAACAAACTCAGTAGAAGTAGCTGCTGCAAACAACATCAGGGAATCGGATGGGAAGCCTACAACCCCACCCCTCTGCAGAGCCAGTCCTTAGCCTCTGGAGTCACCTCACCCCTTCCAAAGCTTGTGTCACCTGGGATTGACACCTTTATAGGCTCAGGAACCCTATGTGAGCAGTTCTAGACTTTCTGCAATGTTGTATGGGGCTGAGAGATGTGGGAAAGGGAGATAATAGGCTCTGCTAGCATCTTCAGAGTGCAAATCTTAGGGACATCAAACCATACAGTTCCTCAAACATGATAAATGAACTTTCTGCCTGCAAGCACTTTCCCATCCTCCAGACAGTGCAAGAGAGTGGGAGAACCTTTATCCCAGGCATGGGGGCTTACACAGCAAGTGATGGGCATTATTGGCTGAGGGGGTTGTGGTGACAGCTTAAACTTCTATTAAAAGAAACAAATAATGGTAGGTAGAGGGGTGGTTGGAAGAGAAAAGAAGAGGCAGAACAATTACAGGCAGTGAGCACAGGTGTGGTTTTTCTGGAGGGTGAGGAAACACAAGAGGGTTATGGCTTGATGTGGAATTTTTAAACTGATACACTGGTAAATGATTGGGAATTATCAAACGGAGCACTTTGTTAGAGCCGGTGGAAACATTTTGAAAATGTTGAAAAAAGTTTCTATAAAGTATTTCACTTAATGTATTTCTATTTTTCAATGTTTCAAAATGAGAGCAAATTTACAGGAAAACTGATTACGGATTATTTTTTCCTAGTTTTTGACCAGCTCTTTTATTAACCCGTGTGAAACTGCATTATCTTTTCTCTTCCCCTCATATTTCCTGTTGCATCTTTCCCATTTAACCTTAATTTTGCCTCCTTCTGTGTATACATTATGATTGAACCTGGTTGAAAAAACTCAATTGAAACATTTTCCTGCTAGCATGGCAAAACCAACAATGAATCAGCTGAGATTGTGTAGTGAATGCTTGCCATCCATAGGTAGCTGGGATTTGTATAACTCATCTGTACTTATCATACCCTTCTGAAATCTCTGAATAGGTGCTGTAGTAAATTTGACAGGTTTCAGAGTGGTAGCCGTGTTAGTCTGTATCAGCAAAAACAATGAGGAGTCTTTGTGGCATCTTAGAGACTAACACATTTATTTGGGCATAAGCTTTTGTGGGCTAAAACCCACTTCATCAGATGCATGGAGTGGAAAATACAAGAGCAGGTATAAATACACAGCACATGAAAAGATGGGAGTTGCCTTACCAAGTGGGGGTGGGGGTCAGTTTTACGAGACAATTCAATTAATAGTCCCATCTTTTCATGCCACAAGGACTCCTCATTGGGTTTTGTTTTTTTTTAGTAAATTTGAGTGGTTCTTTCCTATTATCCCCTCTTTAACAGTGGGTGATGAGAGTCTTAAACATTTTTAAATTAAAACAAATCAATAGATGGATAAAATATAGAATAAATAGTATGTCTCACATATGAAGGCTGATCCTGCTCCTTTCACTAGAGCAAAGGACCTTCATAATTCATTCATGCCTGTGCAGTTGTAACTTATGGGCCTTTTACACTCATGAAAGAAACATAATACTCACCCTTCATGGGTGAAATATTCTAGCTGGACTTGGGATTTATTCTTTATTGGTCTCTCTCTGGAAGTGCTCATATTAAAAGTTTTCTTCAAGGATTAGATTTCTTTACAGAAATAAGAGCAGTTAATCTTCAAATCATAGACTAAATATGGTTCAGGCAGTTTCTCCCTCTTTATATTGGATTATCCTGACTTTACAGCTTTGTTCCAGTTTACTCTATGCCTGGGCTAGATGTGTTGTAACAAAGACATTAAATACAGGATTTAGCTGTGAATATGCTCAGAGTATATTGTATATAGCTCTGTTTATAAATAGTTGTTACAGACTTTTGTGTTTACAATTAGATATTTATTTCATTGGATCTCTTATTTGCCCTGCAGAAGACAGTCTAGAGTAATGGTTAGAGCAGATGACTGGGAGTCAGAACTCCTGAAGCCAAATTCCACCTAGTAATACTTATGTATAATTGAATACTATGTGCTGTGTAATTTATTTGAAGAATTTCATAATACATGTTGAATACATTATTTGGTGGTATATTTCCATAATTCAGCCATTTTATAAAACTGAATAAGTCACATATTATTTTATTTCAGTAAAACATTCATGCATACTTTATTATTTGCCCAGCTGTCCATGCACACAATTCCTACTGACATCAACAGAAGTTGTGCATGAGTAGCTAATAGCAAAACTTGGCCCTGGGTACTATTCTTATCTCTGTTACTAAAGGCCCAATTCTGCAAAGGCTTCTGCAGGTCTGTAGAATGGAACTACTTACGTGCACGAAGTGAAGCAGTTGTGTAAGCATTTGCAGCATCTGAGGGTATGTCTACATGGGAGGTGGAATTGCTAGCTTAGGTGTACATATATACACGCTAGCTATGACCAAGCTAGCATGCTGGTTTTAGTTCAGTCACAGCTAGCACAAGTGTGTCTACCCAGGTCCAGTGCAGACATAGCCTTAGATTAAGAGGCAGATTTAGAAGCCTGTCTGCATCTTCACGCACCTTTGTAAATCTAGTCCTAATTGTGTCACCTTGGGCAAATCACTTGGGTTCAGATTTTTTTTTTTAAAAAGAGCAGGGCTAGATTTTCAAGTGTTTAGTGCTCACAGTTGTAACCAGGCTTTCAAAAAAGGTTCAGCTTTCACTTAGACATCTCAGTAATGGCTGGACTTTCAAAGGGCTCAGCTCCCATTCTGACGCTTGCAGACAGGTTTTCCCAACAGCTTACAACACTAGGCAATGAGCCCTTTTGAACATTTGACCATTCATTTCTCTGTCTAAAAAGGAGTTGAGCCCTTTTCAAAATGTGGGCCCATGTGAAGGTGCTGACCTCCTGAAAATCTGGCCATTAGGAGACCCATGTTCTAAAAGGTACGGAATTCCCCCAATTATAGTTGAAGTCAATGGGAGCGGCAAGTCTTCAGCAGCTCTGAAAAATCCAGTCCTGTCAACCTCTGTGTTCCTCAAATTTACCCTAATATATAAACTTTATTACCAAACTCCCAGGGGAGTTGTGAGGCCAACTTGGTGCTTGCAAACCATTTTTGAGATTCTCAGATGAAACATGGTGTGAAAACAACAAGTAATCATGGGTAAAAGTCTCATCCCCTCCAATGCTAAGTCATGAATCCTTTTTGTAAAACATCTAAGCCTGGGACAGGCATTAGAGTCGCTATTCATAAATCCAGTTCTACTATTTGAAGAGATCAAGTTTTATAGCACTTTGATGAAGATTTTCCTTCTCTTTTTTCCTTTTACTGCAGGCTAGAATGTATTGTGTAACACCTCATTAGATAATTACTTGATTACAATTTCAATTTTATTTGCTGTAGAATCTTTCATGAGCAATACATTTTGGGGGCTAAATTTTTATGCTAATGAGTGTTAAACTACTGTATTTTAACTAGATTGCATGGATATGATTATTCCATTAAACTGCACAGTTGTGTGTAAGTTTGCTGGTAATAATGAGATAAAGGATACCGAGACCACAGGCTGAGTTTCAGACCAGTCACCAGCTATCTGTTCTGTAAATTTAATGCGCCAAAAAAAAAAAAAAGCCCTCTACATTTATGTAACATTAAAGTTCTAATTAAAATGCTCAAAAAGTTAGGAAATTCAGTGTTTAAAGTGCAGTTCTGGTCTGAAAAGTGACTTTGTAAAAATCTCAGTTCTGTTCTCTGTGTGTATTCAGATTCTTCTCATATCAATTACAAAAATAAGCTTTGTTTTTATTGCTTTAGCACTACAGAATGAATACAGCTGAGAGGGAGCGAGCGAGCTAGATTCTTTCTTCCTTCTTGTGCACCAGTTATTTACTAACTTCTTCTCAGTGACACTTGTTCAGCTGCCATTGAGGCTCGTTATGTGGCACAGGTCATACTGTGGTCACAATTGTAAATATCTTGGGGTTTCACGGGTGTAAATGATATTAATTTGGCTGGCAAACCTTTATCACTAGAGTTCAAGGAAAGAGCATCCTGACTTGATTCTCAGATATTGGGTTGGGTTTTCAGGGTTGGCAGTTGGAAAAAACTATTTTTAATTCTAAATATAGTGCAGTTGATGAAATAATTGTAGGACAGCAGACAGAAGTCCACAGTCCTATTTTCAGTGATTCACTTTTCAGAGCAAAGCCATAGCTGAATTCTTTCACAAAAACGTTAACCCTTTCTTGTCTGCTGAAAGGGATCATAGACATCATTCATTCTCTGTTCACAAAGCACTGAGAAAGTGATATCTCTCTTTTTACAAATACATAGGCTTGTGATGTTGCATAATGGAACTACAGAAGTTGAAGGCAGGGACACATAGGAGTAGATTTTCTAAATAGGGAATAAAAAAGGAATGCCAAGGAAAGAAGTTACATTTTGTTGACTGTGAATCCCAAAAGGGATTCAGGATTCTTCCCCTGGATGTTTTTTAAGCAGTTGCAGTTTAAAAGCACTTTTCAAAAAACTTTTTTGGAAATGGCCAAGTAAAAGAATAAAATTTAGGAAGCAAAGGAGAGAGAATACAGAAACAACTGAACAATGATGAACATGACTGTGAAGATAGGACATGGAGTGAGAGGAGAAAAAACAAGAAACAAATAAGGGATACACTAATGAGGCAAGAGCAGATGGCATCTATCTAGCTAAAGAAAAGCAACCGAAATGTGCGGCTTTTCAAGTTGTATTGAAAGCATTCTTCTGTTCAGAGTCTGAGGGCTTGTCTACACTTACTGGAGAATTGATTGCATTGGTGATTGATGCATTGGCGGTCGATTTAGCGGGTGTAGTGAAAACCCGCTAAATTGATAGCTCTCCCATTGATTCCTGTACTCTACCTGATCAAGAAGATTAAGGGGAGTCGACAGGAGAGCATCTGCCGCCAACGTCACAGAGTTTAGACCCCACAGTAAGTAGATCTAAGCTATGTCGATTTGAGTTACGCTATTCACGTAACTCAAATTGCGTAGTTTAGATCTACTTTTCCCTTTAGTGTAGACAAGGCTTAAGAAAGAAAGTCAAAGTGTATAGAATTTGCTGCGATCCATTTGTGTGTGTTCTGTGAGCTTTTCCATAATAAATGTCCCCACATCACAAAAGGCACCATCTCAGCTGTCATTAATTTTCTCACTTTGCTTCAGAGAAGCCAAGGACTAAATGCGGATGGAGACTGAATTACACTCTCACTCTCCAGATTATGTCTGAGGCACTTTAGTGGGAGCCACAGTGTGGTGAGCTTGTACTGCCACTTCTCCGGCTGTCTTTCTTCTGTCGATAAACTGAGCATATCGGTCTGCAGGACTGTCCTACCGGGTTTCTTCACAAGCACCAAATTCACACATAAAAAAATAAATGCAAAAACTATCCAAGGGGGTGAAAAAATCCACAGAACTGACAGTTGCCTTGGTTTAAGCCTATTGCAGATCCATTGGTTTCAATGGAGTTATTTGTAATTTGCATTGGTGAAGAGAATAAGGCCTTATATCTGCATAGCCAAAATCTACGTTTGTGCTGCTCCCACTGTTTGCAATGGAGTATTATGTGCATTCAAGAACAGACATATATTATAGGCGGAGCTGGTATTCCTACCCAAGTTATGGTTGCCTGACATGTCCCATTATAAGATCTTTTTTCCAATTGTTTATAACTTTGACAAGATGTAGCTGTATGTGCCATTATGTGTCTATATCGGCCTAAATTTTGGGAGGGAAGTCCCAGCAAAAATGGTTCAGCCATTTCTGAAAATAGTATTACGGAAAAATGTTTTGCTCATGTTAAAAAAAATTCTTAAACAATTTCTTTACCCATTTCTACCTTAATTTTGGCATTTTTCTAACATTTGATTGCTTGATTTTGCAAACTTAATAGCCATTTAATATAATTCTAATATGTAAATCATAATTTATTTGTAAGAAATGTAGATGTGATTATAAACAAACAGGATTAGAATCACAGAGCAATGATGATGTCAAGTATCAGAAGGGTAGCCCTGTTAGTCTGGATCTGTGAAAGCGGCAAAGAGTCCTGTGGCACCTTATAGACTAACAGACGTATTGGAGCATAAGCTTTCGTGGGTGAATACCCACTTCTTCAGATGCATGTAGTGGAAATTTCCAGAGGCAGGTATAAATATGCAAGCAAGAATCAGGCTAGGGATAACGAGGTTAGTTCAATCAGGGAGGATAAGGCCCTCTTCTAGCAGCTGAGGTGTGAACACCAAGGGAGGAGAAACTGCTTTTGTAGTTGGCCAGCCATTCACAGTCTTTGTTTAATCCTGAGCTGACGGTGTCAAATTTGCAAATGAACTGAAGCTCAGCAGTTTCTGTTTGAAGTCTGGTCCTGAAGTTTTTTTTGCTGCAGGATGGCTACCTTTAAATCTGCTATTGTGTGTCCAGGGAGATTGAAGTGTTCTCCTACAGGTTTTTGTATATTGCCATTCCTAATATCTGATTTGTATCCATTTATCCTTTTACGTAGGGACTGTCCAGTTTGGCCAATGTACATAGCAGAGGGGCATTGGTGGCACATGATGGGGTATATTACATCAGTGGACGTGCAGGTGAATGAACTGGTCATGGTGTGGCTGATCTGGTTTGGTCCTGTGATGGTGTCACTGGTGTAGATATGTGGGCAGAGTTGGCATCGAGGTTTGTTGCATGGATTGGTTCCTGAGTTAGAGTTACTATGGTGCGTTGTGTCATTGCTGGTGAGAATATGCTTCAGGTTGGCAAGTTGTCTGTGGGCGAGGACTGGCTTGCCTCCCAAGGCCTGTGAAAGTGAGGGATCGTTGTCCAGGATGGGTTGTAGATCACTGATGATGCGTTGGAGAGGTTTTAGCTGAGGACTGTATGTGATGGCCAGTGGAGTTCTGTTAGTTTCTTTCTTGGGCTTGTCTTGCAGCAGGAGGCTTCTGGGTACACGTCTGGCTCTGTTGATCTGTTTCCTTATTTTCTCATGCAGGTATCATAGTTTTGAGAATGCTTGGCGAAGATCTTGTAGGTGTTGATCTCTGTCTGAGGGGTTGGAGCAAATGCGGTTGTACCTCAGCGCTTGGCTGGAAACAATGGATCGTGTGGTGTGTCCGGGATGGAAGCTGGAGGCATGAAGGTAGGCATAACAGTCGGTAGGTTTTTGGTATAGGGTGGTGTTAACATGACCGTCACTTATTTGCACCGTGGTGTCTAGGAAGTGGACCTCCCATGTAGATTGGTCCAGGCTAAGGTTGATGGTGGGGTGGAAGCTGTTGAAATCATGGTGGGAGTCTTCCAGGGTTTCCTTCCCATGGGTCCAGATGATGAAGATGTCATCAATGTAGCGTAGGTAGAGAAGGGGCATGAGTGGACGAGAGCTGAGGAAACGTTGTTCCAGGTCAGCCATAAAAATGTTGGCATACTGTGGGGCCATGCGGGTGCCCATAGTGGTGCCACTGGTCTGGAGGTATATATTGTCACCAAATTTGAAATAATTGTGCATGAGGATAAAGTCACAGAGCTCAGCAACCAGTTATGCTGTGGCATCATCACGGATACTATTCCTGACAGCTTGTATTCCATCTGTGTGTGGAATGTTTGTGTAGAGAGCCTCTACATCCATGGTGGCTAGGATGGTGTTTTCTGGAAGATCACCAATGCATTGGTCCTGAGAAAACTACAATATGTATGCTCCAATATGTCTGTTAGTCTATAAGGTGCCACAGGACTCTTTGCTGCTTTCAGAGAAATGATGTTGTTTTCAAGTGCTTCTAAGGAAACTATAGATTTGTTATTGCTGAAGTTCCTCAGCTCTGCTTAACAAGGATAGCCCTATACAACTTGTGAATTAAGATCTTTCTATTATCACTGGTCCATGGTGTCTCTCGATGATTGTTCTACTAACAGTATGTAACTTCCTGACATTTCTTGTAGTTGATTATTATTGCCACCTTTGTGTTGTAACTTTGGGAAAGGGGTAGATTGCAAATGTTTTTCTAAAATGTGCATATGTGTATATATAAAGTGTTTTCCATCCTCCGCATCACCTATGGTTTCTCCATTGCTCCTTTCTTTCCTGGGCTCAGTAAGCATGCTCAACAGCTTACTTAACCTAGAATCATAGAAGATTAGAGTTGGAAGAGACCTCAGGAGGTCATCTAGTCCAACGCCCTGCTCAAAGCAGGACCAACACCAACTAAATCATCCCAGCCAAGGCTTTGTCAAGCTGGGCCTTAAATACTTCTAAGGATGAAGAATCCACCACCTCCCTAGGTAACCCATTCCAGTGCTTCACCACCCTTCTAGTGAAATAGTGTTTCCTAATATCCAACCTAGACTTCCCCCACTGCAACTTGAGACCATTGCTTCTTGTTCTGTCATCTGCCACCTCTGAGAACAGCCAAGTTCCATCCTCTTTGGAACCCCCTTCAGGTAGTTGAAGGCCGCTATCAAATCCCCCCTCACTCTTCTCTTCTGCAGACTAAACAAGCCCAGTTCCCTCAGCCTGTCCTCATAAGTCATGTGCCCCAGCCCTCTGATCATTTTCGTTGCCCTCAGCTGGACTCTCTCCAATTTGTCCACGTCCTTTCTGTAGTGGGGCACCCAAAACTGGATGCAATACTCCAGATGTGGCCTCACCAGTGCCAAATAGAGGGGAATAATCACTTCCCTCAATCTGCTGGAGATGCTCCTACTAATGCAGCCCAGTATGCCGTGAATCTAGATGTGAATCATTCTGTATCTTCTACTAAAAATATATTTGTACTGGTAAGTGCTTTTATGACCAGCACTTCCAAAGCAATCCCCTGGAAATTAGATGAAAGATCAAATGACACTTAGAAACCTTGCCTGGTTATATAAATTCCAGATAATCCAAGAATCTGTAATGTTGTGACTCTAGGTCACAACATAATAGTAATTAATAATACCTTGCTCTTAGTTAGTGCTTTTCATCAGTAGATCTCAAAGCACTTACTGTGCTTTATGTGCAGGATGAAAAGTATGTGACTTCCCACAGTGCAAATCAGTTATTGGATAATTGGTACATTTGCTGACTAATGACATGAATTAAATTAAAAAACACTATGTGAATGGTAATAACAAACTGAGGTTGGATCACTTAAGAAAAAATTATCTTTTTAAGTTGTGCAGTGCTTGGCTCATCAGGTTCTCCTCAGTCTGGTTTTTAAAGGGCAAAAAATAGTTTTAAACCCATCTGTACATTAGAATGAAAGCAGAACTGTAGCCAGCTACTTACATTAAGAGACATTAATTATGGGAAGTGTATCCCTCATCTTGACTAAAACTCAGTTCTGGGCACCACACTTCAGGAAAGCCATGGACAAATTGGAGAAAGTCCAGAGGAGAGCAACAAAAGATCTAGATTAAAGGTCTAGAAAACAATACCTACGAGTAATGTTCCCTCTAATTTTTGACAGGCCGTGTATGCAAAAAATTTCTTCTGTGCAAATTTTTCACAGGCCGTGTGCACAAAAATTGTCTTCTGTGCAAATTTTTGTGCTTCTGTGCAAACTTTTGTGCTCCCGGTGTTTCGTCATGTGCGCGGGGTTTAGGATTTGTGTGCGCACGCACACACGCACAGCTTAGAGAAAACAGTGCCTATGAGGAAAGAATGAAAAAATTGGGTTTGTTTAGTCTGGAGAAGAGAAGACTTATGGCCGGGGGGGAGGGGACATAACATCCTTCACTTATGTAAAAGGCTGTTATAAAGAGGATGGTGATAAATTGTTCTCCTTAAACTCTGAGGACAGGACAATAAATTAATGGGCTTAAATTGCAGCAAGAGAGATTTAGGTTAGACATTAGGAAAAACTTCACAACTATAAGGGTAATTAAACCCTGACACACATTACCTAGGGAGATTGTAGAATTATTTTTTTGTAAGGGTCCATATTTATTGGTCAAGATATAATCAAGGTTCAGACTCCAGGAGTCTAGAGAAACATTTTTCACACTGCAATCACAATGATGATAAGTAAATAAAAATTTTGCAGTCCATTCAAAAGCATCTGGCAGTCTGGATTTGGCCCGTCGTCTGCTTATTAACTACACTTGGGATGGTCTAGATAATACTTAGTCCTGCCTCAGTGCAGGGGACTGGACAAGATGCTCTATCAAGGTCTCTTCCAGTCCTAGAACTCTATTTCCATGATTCTGTGCAAATTCCCTGCAGCTGAGCTAGCCAGAAATCAAACTGTGTAAAAGCGTGGTGCCAAAACTGGTCCAGTTTTGTTGTATTAGGGAGCCAGGCTTAATTTAAGATTTCACAGAGAAATTCTTGGGAGAATCTGTTTTTTCATTGTTTCTGCCTAAAACTAGACAGAACTCCCAAGTTTCAGCAGAGTTTCACTTTAATGTTTGGGGTTCCTGTAGACAACCTCCCAGAAAATGAAATTTAAAAACAGATTTACATCAGTCATCTGTGAACCAAACCCACCAAGTTTTATGCAGTTCTAGTCAGAAGCGACCCAGAAAACATGATGATTATGGGTCAGTCTAAGATTAGAATGGGAACCATGCTATAAAATTCAGATCCAAATGCTAGATTTGGATGTTTTTGGTATGACAGATATTGTAGCTGCATGCAATATCTTTGGGGACCATGTTGTGTAAAGTATGTGAATGGTTTATGTATCACTGTGAGCCAGGGATTGTGTGCAATTCCAGGGGGGAGGATAGCCACAGCTCTGCCTAGAACAGTAGGGGATGATTAAGGTGAATCACTCAGGTTTAAACTGACACGGGACCTTCTTTCAGATCCAGCAAATGAACAGGGCCTTCTGTCCAAAGAGGACCACAACCCTTGTGGAAGGGTTGGGAAGACTTTGGCCTACTAAGCCCCCATAAAACTGATTGGTGGCCTGTGGTAAGCTTTTAGCATGTGTGTAGGAACTTATATGTTTTTTATATGTTTTCTCTGTAACGCTGTTACCTTAAGAATATAGGTGCTTGCTGAGAAAGAGCTGGATGGTAACTTGTAAGTGCTGGCAATAGGCAGCTCCTAGCCCTCAGAGAGAAAGAAACACACAGGCGCTGGCCTTTACGCAGACTGGCTTGCTGGGGATATCATAGTGTAAGGCAGGGAGTTATGTAGCCTTCAAACCCTGGTCGTGAGGGAGATACATGGGTCTCTGTCCCCAAAAGGTGATGGATGGGAGCCAGAAACCTAAGTGGGTGCCTTTAAGGGACCACAGAGGGGGAATCCAGGTTCAGTTACCATGAAACTGTGCTGTTTGGACTCAGGGTTCTGGTTTAGGGCCATCTTGACTAAAACTTGGTAATGAAGATCCCACAATGGAAAATTTGTACAGCTCCAGAGCACAGGCACCAGCAGGGCTTTTCTACAGAACCTGTCACAAAAAGTCCTAGAGAACAAAGACATTGGCAACCATGTTTGCAGGACCAGGTTCTTAGGGAGAAATGTTGGACCTATTGAAGTCAATGGGAGTTTTGCCATTATAAAATTTGAAGCATTGAGCTCCATTAATCAAAAAGATGTGGTAGTTAGCAGGTGTGTGTGTGTAAATATAGTTATAGATATTAAATGATTTATGAAGGACTTTTTTTGAACATCACAGTAATGAATTTGATTTCAAAGGAACTGATCAGCAATCAGAAGAAAAAAATTAAAGCTGAGTTCAAAAGCAAAATGTCTGTCCTGGACATCAACAAATGACTGACAGAGGGTCCATGGGCAGGTGCCTCAAAGCAAAACTCCCTACTCAAACTTCTTTTAGAACTCATGGCTTAAACTCACTCCCTTTATCAAAACATTTCTCACCAGCTTTAAGAAATCAGGCAAATTGGCAGTTGGTTTGTGAATCAGACAGAAACCTCCATGGAAAGAAAGACATTTAGTTTTCAGAACTGAGGGATTTTCATCAGTTCCAGAACCCACCCTCCCTTTTTAGCTCACTTTGGAGAACTGTCAAACTGAAAAGAGAATGACTCGCGCTAATGAATCAGTGCTATTCTGTCAAAACTGTGTCCTGCTACCCATCTTTATATCTTACAGATATATATATTAGGCCTAACTCCAACTGAATTTCAACAGTATTTGGGCACCTAACTTCCTTAGACGTTTGAACATCCCAGGCTAATTGTAGTGGGAGGACTATCATTTGTTGCCCAAGGAGAGGGGAAACTAGATGTAGAAAGTATGGTACCCTGGCAGACTTAAGCAGGGCTCTGGCTTTACCCAATGCCCATTGTGGTAGGATGCTTGTTCAAGGGCAAGGGCTATGTTGTGGCTTTTAAATCCTCTGCCACATTCAGAGTTCAGGTTGAAGGAGGACAGTGTGCTAGCAGGGGGTGGGGACTTTCCACCAGTGGAGAACACAGGTCAATTATAAAAAAAAAAAAAAGCTTCTCTGAGTGCTGGAACTCCATGTAACAGGGTGCAATATACACTTCTTCCCAGCCATATGGAAGAGGAGTTGGAGCTATGGTGCTACTATCAGGCTCCTTTTGAGGCATCTAGCGCAATGACGGCCCCCCAGGGTCCATAAGCATGGAGTCTAGTGCTCCCCACGAAGGCAAATGATTTCCTGTGCCTTCTCCTCTACCTGCACAGGAGGAGCCAGAATCTGGAACTTAATGTACAGTTTGGGGCCTCCTACCTTACACCACATTTGTACATTTTCTTCCTTGGCTCTGTTTCTAGGGCACGGTGGTACTCTGGGCTGGCAAGTACTACACACAGCAGCTTCCTTTAGACCCCAAAGACACGGACCATTAAATAAAAACTGGTATGCACTGGTGCTTAAAATTAAATGTCATTTTTACTCACAGACATTAACAGGTGCTGAGCAGAAAAATCCCACACCAGGATAATAAGCGCTATATATAGACAGGAAAGAAATATACGTGCAGGCTAACTTTCTCCTCAACCCTGTCTCATGTGAACACCATCTCCTGCCCTCCCACCAACCCCCCACTCATTCTCTCTCTCACTCAAACAGAAACAAACACACGCTTTCCTCTTCTTCTTTTTATCTTCAGACCCCCACTTCTTCCTGCCTGGGGTGTTGAAACCTCTGTCACCTGGTCTGAGCAAAGAATGAACTGAAACGAACATAAGGCTCCAATTTAAATATGAACTAAAGTGTGTAGGAAGCGCAGTTTGTAGGGAGTGGTGACTATTTGTAATCCTACCGCCTTTCTAGAGGTTTTATAGCCTCTCTGATCCACATAGCAGCTTGTCGTGCTCCTGCTCCTAGATACCTCAGAGATGTCCACCCTGCCAGCCATCCTCATACAGTTAATTGCCTGTGGCAATATAATGGCCTTCTTTTACAAAAAATTTTGGTTCATTTAAAAATTGTTAGTATTGATAGAAGGTGCCAGTCAACTATCCTTGGAGGCTGGGCTCCTATATTTATCCACAGAACAGGTACAGATGAGACAGCAGTGCAAATATCCTCATATGGTGTGTCTTCACAGCAATCAAACACCCGTGGCTGGCTGGCCCATGTTAGCTGACTTGGACTTGGGGGGCTTGCGCTGCAGGGCTGCCAAATGGCTGTGTAGATGTTCAGGCTGAGTCTGGAGCCCAAGCTCTGGGACCCTGTGAGTGGGGAGAGTCCCAGAGCCCAGGCTCCAGACCCGAACATCTATACGGCAATTTTTAGCCCTGCAGCCTGAGCCTGCTGACCCTTGCCAGCTGCAGATCTTTTATTTCAGTATAGACATACCCATGGTGTCCTGCTAACATACTTCTTTCCTGACCTGAAGAAGCCAGCTTCTAGGGACTAGAAGGTAGCTCAGAATCCAGGCCTATTGGAAAGGATAGTACTTTGTGTGACTGGCATACTTGTCCTCTGAGAAATGGGCTGAGATCAGCAACTCATTTTACATTGGCTGTTGAACATAAGGTTAGTAATATTTTCTGCCAATCTCCTTTGGATTTGAACCTGCAGTATACAGGTGAACAGCTCTGTATCCCATTATTCTGAGCCATCTAGTCTCCTTTTCTTCCTATACAGAATACACAATCATTTCAATTTCATCCACTTTCTTTTTACTGCAAACTCTCATTAGCCTACTGTTATCTGCCCAAAATGTGTAATGATGATGATGTTGGCTACATTGTGCTTTTCATTTTCAGAGCATTTTACAAACTTTAATTAATGAAGAATGCAGAGCATCAAATAATGAATTTTTCACTCTATCAGTGAACTGATATAGACAGATAATGTGATTTGCTCACTACCTGAGTAGTTCAGAGGTGAACAGGCGCATCTCTCTAAATGAAAGTGCTGGCTAATTTAACTGTCGTTGATGGTGATGAAAAAATCAGTTTGTTTCTCTGAAATGTACTGTACATCCCAGGACATGAAGCACCTATCTTCAATTGAATTTATGCTTCAATTCTTCATTTATGATTAGTTTTATTTAATAGGATGACGGGAGTACAATACACTCAGTGCTCTGAAATGAAGGGATTAAGAGCCACACACTTATTTTCTAAGGGTAAAAATCTATGGATTTGAGATTTCAGCTGAAGAAATAATTTCATACAATTTTGGAAGCTACTTTTAGACAATTACATGCTCTATAAAAAATCCATTTGGAAGGAGAAATGTGATGTTTGGTGCAAACAGCTCACTTATTTGTTAATCACTCAGATTTTTCCATCTTCATTCTCATTGACCACGTAATGTATTTTCTTTTGGAGGACAAAAAAGGCTGCCATCACTTTCTAGCTCACCAGCTACAGTTCACTGGGCTTCTCCAATAATTCTGCCTTGTGTAAGACAGCTGCAGAACAGCTAATAGTGCATAGTCAAAGTGATGTTTGCAAGCCACCCACAATATGAAAAGGATTAATCAAAACTGTTTGTCAAATACTTACGAACAATGATTCAAATATATTTGAAGGTCATCATCCCATTAGCAATTCACTAGCCAGAAAAGCAGCTAACACCCAACAATTATTTGTAACGAGTAGTTAAGCCAGTTTTGCATCGCAGCTCGGAGGTGGTCCCTCCAGAGCAGTACCAAGGCACAAGGAGAATGTGTGTAGGGTATGAACCATCATGGTTTATTTTGTACCTATTCTATGTATAAAACAGAAGAGTCTGTTTTCCAGTATTTTTCAATAATACTAAATTCAGACTTTAAAATGTTTTTCAAACAAATGACTTTCCTGTTTTCTCACAATTCCAAAGATAATGAATAAAAGTTTGAAACAAAGGCTGATTGGAGCCAAAAGAGATTACTTCCTGAATTTGCCATGAATATTTCTCTAAATTTAAATATAAACCAAACTGGGGTGGAAGGGATGCTGCTTGATTTAATTTAATTCTTGATTCACTCACAAATTGCTTGGCAAACAAGTTTATGCATATTAATTACATTTCTAATGAAAACTATTTGCAAGTTGCACCTGCTTTCATGGCAAAGCCAAGATTTTGGTTGCAAAGTGAATATACATCATTTAGTAGCTCTTGGCTCAACTAGCTTCAGAGAATACCTATATTTAGCTGAGCAAATGCTGCCTTATGGGATTTTTTTTTCTTCAAGGTCCTTTGTGAAAGGCTAACTATATGGGGTAGGAACTCACGTCAAGAAAGGACTCCAGGTTGCAAGTCTAATGACTATAACTGATTTGCTTTCAGTCAAGAGTATTTTCTCTTTTAGACTCAAACTTTGCCACAAGAATAATATGGTAGAGTGCTATGATCTTTTGAACTGTGTCTCTAGTTTTGAGCAGTTCAATCATTTTTCAAATTTTCTGTCATTTCACCGTAGGCTGGCCCCACACCTGCCACAGATTTGGGCTACTATGTTATAAATTAGAGGGAAAATAAGGCAGATATTGACCCTACTTAAAATGTACTAGTAGAACCACAAACATTTCGGTTGTCCTAAAATGCAGGACTACAGAAATGTGTGTGGTGGTTCTAGTGTTTGAACAACTTTTCTCTCTGAGGGACATGTTTGGATTTGAACAGTACAGTCTGGTGCCATTGAATTTTGCATCTCATATTTGTTTGTATTAACTGTTGTCCTTAAAAATAATGCAATGTCTAAATTTAATGTTCAGTGTTTACTTCTGTTGCATTATGTCAAAGTGTTTATTCAGTAGCACAGTTTATTCTTCACTGAGCTTGTAATACATCTTGTATTAAATCACAAGCAGTATAATTTAACATTAGCAAATCTAATGCTAAATGATGCTTGATAATGGCTGAAATTACAGTTTGGATCCTGAAACCTTCTCACTTAGATATGAATTTGGAATTCATATTTAATGCTGATGGGAGTTATGCTTGTGGATCAAGAAGAGAATTCTTGCCATGAAAACAGAGTGTCACATAGCTGTACTTCGCTACACTGCACAGTAATAGAATGATCACCTTTTTGCCATAAACCTTGCTCCAGGCTCATTAATTATAGTAATTAATAACATTGTAATGCGGTACTTATTTTTAGTAGGTGTAATTGCCAATGATATTTCTTTTGAAATGTTTTGAATTGTGTTTCTGTCAGATGAGTGCTGCAGCTCTTTTTCCTTAAAAAAAAAAAAAAGGCATCAAAATCAGAATTCTTATTAATTAAAGGGCTACAGTATGACAGGATTACTCATGCTGAGTGGTATCTTACTCCACAAGTAGTCACATCGATCTTAATGTGACTACTCATGAAGTAAGATGCTGTTAAACATGAGAGAGGATGGCAGAATCTAATCTCAAGGAAGACTGTGATAAGCAATATGCCAAACTCATTTGGTTACATAAGTTTCAGTTAGAATCTTGCAAATAGGAGGCATTTTAAGCTTTCTCCTGATCTCTTCCTGACTTTTAAGTATCTTTTTTGTTTTGTTTTAGTTTTAAAGGAATGCAGTTAGGAAACTTTTAAACCACTTTCCTGCAGTTTAATGTAGTGCAATTGAACAAACGCAGTAAAACCAAATGCATCCGACAAAGTGGGTATTCACCCATGAAAGCTTATGCTCCAAAACGTCTGTTAGTCTATAAGGTGCCACAGGACTCTTTGCCAGTAAAACCAAAGAAAATATCTAGGACTGAGAATGACTTTCAGTTGAGCAAATGGATTTCACCTCTAAAGAATCAAACTGAAGCATGATGATTTTCTGGAACATTTAAAAGACTAAGTAGCATATACCAAAAGTAAAATCACCAAAGTGAAGAATGTATTATATGATTTATGACACATTTCCCAAAACACAAGAGACTTGTGATGTGAGAAAGAGAGTTAACAAATCTAAAAAAAAAAAAAAACCCATGTAGTCACAAGTAAGGCAGCTGACTTAAAAAGATAGAACAGAATGTCAAGAAATGACAAAGTATGTTTCAGTAGAATTGCATAAATCAGTTTTCATGATAACTAAAGAAGACAGGCTTTAAAAAAAAAAAAAACAAATGAAAGCATCCACAGAAGAAGGGAAAGTGTGTTTTTGTGAGTAAGGCTCTAGTCTAAGGCTGAAGAGACCTGGTTTCAGTTTCAAACCCTGCCACAGACTTCCATGTGACCTTTTATATTCATTTATATGGGCTAAAAGTGTTAACATAAACCAATTACTGTGTTAAACAAGGTGTGGGGCTTGGTGTACAGTGACCTCAGTCTGCTAGCTACAATGGCAAACACACCATTAAAAATCCGTTTAATCCTTTCTTTAAAGATAAATAGAAGGAAAAACAGTTAAAGCATTTGAAATGTAAAATGCAGAATAAGACTTTCATTTTTAACAACATCCCTTGATCCCTTCCCATTTAGCTGGAGAGAGTTCTTAGAAGGAAAAAGCTATTTGACAGTCTCTTAGATATCAAAGATAACTGTGCTTTTGGGGAAAAGAGAAGAAATTAGTTGATTGGCTTGAGCTATTGGTCCTGTTCTTGTTAAAGTCAGATCCTGTTTCATCCCAGGTGGTGGTTGGGATCCCAAGAGATGGTGGGGATGATGATGATGGAGAAGGTCACTTGAGTAGCCAATTTTTCTCCCATAGTCTTTTTTTTTGAGGACCCACAAAGGGAAGGGTGTGGAATAGGTCGTCACCCCTCCCCCATTATTTTGTCACCAATTAGGCCTTGTTTCCAACACACCAGTTTCGGTTCATTCATTTCTGGTTCCACTTTTCTCTTGCTTAATCTTTTAAACACAGATCTTAAGACAGTCCTTGAGTTATATCAGTAGGCCTTTTTGTTTGAACTAGTTCTGCCTTTGTCTCCCTTTTATCCCTTCACCATAATCCCTTCCCCATATTTGTTGTCATCGGTTATTGTGATGATTTATGAATTTACATTCATTACAACTGAGTTCACAATTAGTGTAAATTTGTAGGCCCAATTATCACAACAGATTTTGGCAAGTCACTTCATCTTTTTGTGCCTCACTTCCCCATCTGTTAAATGGGCATAACAATCTCCTACCCTTTGTCTTTCTTTTGTATTTAATTTGCAAACTCTTTTTGGAGGGGATTGGCACTTACCATATCAACTCTAGGTACTACTTTAAAACAAATAATTGCTATAAGAGACTATGAAATTAAATGGGACTTGCAGATATAACCACTGATTGATGTTTTGGGGAATGTGGTCTAATACAAAAGATTGGCAGTCTGGACTCCTGGGTTCTATTTCTGGCTCTGCTGCTAGCACGTTAATAAATCCACTTCAATAAATCCTGTAACCTCAGCACTTCAGATTATCCATATGCTAATTGAAGATTATAGTTAACAACTCATACTGATATTGTGAGGCTTATATACTTCTGATAAAGTGTCTTGAGAGCCTCACATGCAAGGCACCACAGAAGTAGTGATAATGTAGATACAGCTTACAAATGGAATCCCACAGAGCAGATTTTCTTCCTCACCCTGCCAAGCTATTTAGATGAAAAGTGGTTTTGGCTGCAGAAGCTTGTTTTGGCCAGTCCTTGAGCTCCTATAGCTCATGAGCTAAGCATGCTTCTTTGTTCTACACTAGTCGTGGTAATGTATCTATGACTATGGATGGATGAATTTGTGTGTGACAGGCAAATCTGTGTGAAACTGAAATTGCAGCAGGCAACTGGTTAGTCTTTGAACACCATTTGTATCATCTGTAGTGAAGTATCTGCAACTTCCTTAAGATCTCGAACCATCCATCAGCATAGACCCACAGACTTGAATGACGCTTTGCTGCTATATTCCAGCCGAGGACCTGGCTCTATGTATTCAGACAATGATCCCAGAGAAAAAAAAACTGAAATCACAGGGGAGCAATATTAAAAACAGAACAATCACTACAAAAAGGGACTGATTCCATGCTGGCTTGTAACTCAAGTGACTTCAGTGAAGTGACTCCTGACTTATACTAGTGTAAATATAAAGTGTTTTTGAAAAATAGGGTACTTGTGTATAAGGGCAAAGAGAAGAAAGGAAGCAGGTTTCAGAGCTGGGCAAAATCTGATGTGGATAGAGTTTAGAGTGAGAACAGAACAGCCCTGGAGATAGGAACCCCAGGAGCTGCAAGGTGTAGGGAATAAGTTCTGTTTGGATTTCATGTGGTCTTGTTGTTCATTTCCTTGTTAATAAAATCAAACACCAAGAAGCGGACAAGTCTTGATTTTACAGGGTGCATGGATTGTGTCTTAAAGCAGGTGCAAAATTCACCTGCTCAGACTGTCAAAAAAGTCTGCAAATCTGTACATGGGAAACCATGGGCTTGTGTACATGGTGATTTTCAGGACAATTAATTTGAATGAACTTGAAGCTGTGAATTTTAAGAGGATTAGTTAAACCACATTGAATCCTTGTGTGGATGCCATTATTAGAATTATGATGGCCTTAATTTACTTTGGAAGTGAATTAAGATATTCAGAATTAAAGTGGCCTGAATTTGGTTTGAG
Source organism: Eretmochelys imbricata (assembly GCF_965152235.1). Taxonomy (NCBI): domain Eukaryota; kingdom Metazoa; phylum Chordata; order Testudines; family Cheloniidae; genus Eretmochelys; species Eretmochelys imbricata. The sequence continues at coordinate 195,167,605 of NC_135572.1, read as the reverse complement.
GATGTTTACGCAGTAGTTTAATGTTATTTATCTAATTCACTTCAAATTCACACCTTTAAATTAATTCAGATTAATTTCCTAGATGTCCCTCTACAAACAAGCCCTATGACTTACTACTTAGTGCTCTGCAGCAGGAGGTTGTCACATCTTAGCCCTGGTCTACAGTACAAACTTATGTCTGTATAACTACTAAAATCCACACCCCTGAGCAATGTAGTTATACTGACCTTACTCCCAGTGTAGATAGCACTATATGAACGGGAGGGCTTCTCCTGTTTACATCGCTGTCATCTCTGGGGAAGGTGGAGTACCTATGCTGATTGGAGATGCTCTCCTGTTGGCATAGGTGGCATCTTCATTAAGTGCTACACTGGCACAGCTGTGCTGTGCAGTGCTGTAAATGTAAACAAGGCCTGAGAGACTGAGTGCTGCAGTAGGGCAGAAAATCTTTATAACTTTGAATGATGATGGAGCATCTGTTGTACTGCCCCATGCAAGTCCCACTAAGACTTCACTACCCAAATGGCAAATACTGGGCCAAATGGGGTGGGCTGTAAGTCAGGATAGAATTTGGCCCATTTAATTTAGGTCTGCATTAAGATGCTTTTCTCCCCCCTCAGAAAAAAAAAATCTGTCTTAAGGCAGTTGCTAATATGGTGTTAATAAAAGGAAAGAGTTAACTTTCTTGAATGCTAAGTTGATAGTGTAAATCCCTTTTGTTGTTGTTCTGAGCACCTAATATGTTAACACGCTTCTCATTTCAAATCCAACCACAAATAATTAGGAACATTCAGACTGCTGATGAATTTGTGTCAATATTTTTACTTTATGATTATTTCTAAAGCCGTATTTTCCATAACTAACTATGTAGTTCAGATAGGGCTGTAGAAAATAATGCAAGTATCGTAGAGCACTAAAAGCAGTAGGGCAGTGGCCAATGAGTAAACACAATGCCTGGGTGCATCTTAATGGGGTGTTAAGAATAGGGAGAATGTAAAGGAGAAGCTCAGAAAGAGTACATGTTGGGTTCGTTGGAGAGTAGTACAGCCCAACTGCTGAGTTCTGTAATTCAGAATAAAGACAAGTTGAACTCTAACTTTGTTTGTACTTCAGGCTTTCAGCATTTGTAATTGATTTACTAAGAGCTATCTCTTTAAGTTCAATAACCAGATGGAGGATATTTAATTGGTGAAGCTGCACTGCTCGTGTATTTACATACAGAATATAAAAGAAGCAAAAATGTTCATTCCCACTGTATCCCATGTCTTTAATGCTGTAGATAAACTAACCTTTTCTTTTGGGCTGCATTCCTGAATCACATCCCAAAATTCTAAAAGCATTTTATGGTTCCCCCACTTCCCTCAAGCATGATTATTGTGTCAGCATTGTGCTTCCATATATTAAGTATTTCAAACAAGGAGAAAGTCATATGAAAAGCTCTCAAAAGTGCTACTTATCTCTGTTTTCTCTAGTCAGCCTTGAAAGGGAACTCTCTTTTGGCTTCCTCACAGAATGAAATATTTAAAGCCATCCCTTTGATTTCCCACCTTAAATAGAAAACAAAATGACAATTTTGAACAAGATGAATATTTTTTTACTCTGATACCTCATTAAGCTCGCTTGAGATGTGTGCCCCTCTGCACTTTCAAAGGCCTGCAAAGGGATTTTAGCTTTGTGATTCCTGTTTCACTGAGTCCCCATCCACTGCTTTGAACATTTGGTGAAAAGGGTTAAGGGAAAATCTCTGTAGCATGGCATCTGTGAACAGTCTTCATTTTTGTTTCTTATAAACAATAGTTTCTTATGGTGTGGATGTGCTTCCCTGGGTTATCTCTGAACTAGGAGGTGGCCTAAATCTACACTCTGAACCTGAAGTGATATTTTTTTGACATTTAAAAAGTTGGGTTAATTTTACTCATTTTCACTTTGACATTTTGGGCTAGATCTCCATTCTTGATGCTGTTCCAGCAGCACAAATGGGCTGTAAAGCTGCCTTAGGTAGACAGCTGATAATTATCCTAACCCAGAGGAATCCTTGGGTGGGGCAAATCTGGTCTTGTCACCTGCCTTCTACGAGGTCCCCTGACCTAGCAGGTATCTGTGAAGGATGTCCTGAGGGAGGAGTCATGGTTGGAATGTTGGGTACCCTATTTGGCATAATATCTTTGGAGGACCATTGATAGGCAGTGTCAATTAAAGAAGTTTCAGGATTGCTCTACTTACACCTGGGCCAAACTAGCCCTGAACATCCCTATGGATCAGGGGGGTACAAAGGTGATATATGGTCACAGGTCATCTTTGCCTCTCTCCCCTCGGGCCCTACACTGACTGCAGCTTGACCAGATTTGAGAACCAGACTGCCTGGTTACATCTAGGACAAGAAGTGCCAAAACATCACAGGAAAGTCTTGTTCTGGTATTTTCAGCCCAATGGGAAGGAACAGAAGTTTCATGACATTTGTAGTTCAGGTTGGCAGGCTCATAGGCTTTGGATCCACACATCCATCATCAAAAGGCAGTCTCCAAGTTCCTTGAGATTCCCCATCACTCCTCTGAATTGTTGAGGAATCGTTTTAGCTGTTGCCATGCCCAGATGTAGGGATCCCAAAGCAATACTGAGATGATGCGTGTGCTAGCAGTCAGATAACATTAAGCATGTTTGTTTTTTGTTCAAGCAGGATGAAACCAACAGGGTTGTATAGAAATGTAATAGCGTTCACTAGAAATTACTCTGAACACCTATAGAATTGTATAGAGAATAAGATCCATAGTATAGGTTCTTTGAACTATTCTATAGAATTCTATAGTAAGAAGATGATAATTCTCTAAATTCTATAATATTCAAACACAATTCTAGAAATGTTGCTATTTTGTATCAAATTCAATAGGGTTTTTACATAAGGACAAAGTGAAGCTTATCAACAAACAAAAAGGAATACAGGGCAAATTTGCAAACAGGAAAAAGTGAAGCAGAAAGAAGAATACATGATAATCCAGCCGGTTCTCTCCTTTTCTTAAAAAAGTCTCTGCATTGTCCAAGAATTTATGCTTGAGACAATACATTTCTCTCCAGAAAAAATTTAGAGCAGGATTTTCAAAAGCACTCTCTCAGTTCCCATGGAAGTTGATGGCAATATTATCATTGGCTTGATAGGTAGTAGAATTAGGTCAAAGTTGAATGCTTTTGAAAATCCCACCGAGATCAATAAGATTGGAAAATAGGGAACACTATCTAAAGGAAAGATACCGCACGTTCAGCAGTGCAAATATCCCTTCAGCCTCCCCACTGATTGGAGGTCCCCTCTCTTAGGCCAGATATGCTTGGGAATGAATTATTTCACAGTTGAATTGAGGGAAATTATTCATTTTACCTTAGGCTACCAAATAATCAATGCATTGTACTGTAAGAAATTTAAGTCACACATCCTGTAAACTCAAGCAGATTCAAGCCAATGTCCTCAATGTGAAAGTCACTGCAGCTTCTTACCAACTCCCTGGGCCATCCATTCCATCCTCCCTACTCCTACCTTTGTTGTTTGAACAGCTCTCTCTTTGTGTAGTTTTTCTGCAATTTGAAATCATCATAAACAAGTTATTCTGCACTTTAAGGTTTTCTATTATTAGATGACCCCTGAAATTCTGTGTATTGTACTTTGGCATTCAATTCCATTCAAGTTCATTAACATTTTCTATCTCATACACACTTCTCTACAAGATGCAAAAGCGGCATGCCAGCAGCTGCCCTGGGGAGAAGAGGTAGAACAATATACTTCATAATTCAGATATCAAAAAAATCCATGAAATACAGTAAAATAATAATTACATGTAAGTGCTGTGCAAATGATAATGTCTGATTGAATGCCTCCTTTACTGGAGGATCTACTACTATGGTAACAGACAAAGAGCCTAATTTATTCTGACTAATCAGGATTGATGTTAATTAAAGAAGATTTCAAGATAATGAGTTCTCATTACTATGTGATAGATAGAAATAGATTGTTCTACCTCTAGGTAAAATAACCAATTAGGTAACTTCTGTTTTTAAGGGCTTCTCCCTTCCCCCCACCCCCCGAAGTCTTATCTCATCCTGCCTTCTCTTTCTATTGTCAAAATATTAATATTTACATGTCTGATTTTATCACTACTCATCTAGATGGGGTTTTTTTTTTTAATTCAGACCAGACTTTCTCCAATTCAATAGTCTTTTTTCTGCACCCCTAAAGGAAAAGCACAGAATAACTTTAAAAATAAAAGCTTTAGAATGAAATTTTAAAAAAAACAAACACATATGTACTCTGGAAAATACAAGGGAATGTGAGGAAAAAGAGTGCAAACTCTCACAGAGCCATAGCAGGAGTCAAAGTTTAGTTGGCCAAAAAAAATTGCTTTAAAAAATGTTGCCCAACTTTTGTCAGACATCTTTCCAATCATTTAAATAGGGACTGTCTGGTTACTGTATTCTTGGAAAAAACATTCTCCCAGCCTGGTGGAGGATGGAAAAGGACCCATCATTGTACTAAATATACAATGTACTTTGTACAGCTGGGATGGAGACCAAACCCAAATTTGTGAAGGTTCTGAAATATTCTGCTAACTCTTTTTTCTTTTCTTTTTAAATTTGCATGTGGCTCAGCGTTTCCAGATCCCAGTTAGGATCAGAAATGGAAGTGCCCAAAAGACTCAGAGAGGGTTGGCTTCTGGCTCTTTCCCAACACCATCATCAGTGCTCCAAAAACCAGCAACATCCCTTGTGCGCTATATGTACGGGGACGCAAAGAGGTCCAGAGGTCTGAAACCAAGAGATTAGTCTGGAACTATCAGACTAACTAAACAACTAAGGCTAACAGCACTCCATTTCCAGAATTTGACCCTATTGGTTCTCATATTACTGTGTTCTACTGGTACACAGCTTTCTTAAATTAAGAACTGCAGTTATGAAATGAGCCTTCCAATACATTGGTTTGAGAGAATAAATTCACCCTGTGAAATACTACTTGATGATAATGTGTGCCACACAGAAAATACAGGTTTCAGAGTAGCAGCCGTGTTAGTCTGTATTCACAAAAAGAAAAGGAGTACTTGTGGCACCTTAGAGACTAACCAATTTATTTGAGCATAAGCTTTCGTGAGCTACAGCTCACTTCATCGAATGCATAAAGTGGAAAATACAGTGGGGAGATTTATATACACACAGACCATGAAAAAATGGGTGTTTATCATACACATTGTAAGGAGAGAGTGATCACTTAAGATGAGCTATTACCAGCAGGAGAGTGCCCAGCTTGTTTTTTGTTCTCTAAAGTACTCTTTAAAGGCCTCCTCCAGCTCCAGTGGGAGTCTTTCCATTGACTTCAGTGGCAATTGGATCAGGCTCTTAATGATTATGCAAGGAAGATGTTTGTTACAGACAAATACAGTACTTCTACCTGCATTAGGGGCAAGGAAGGATATTTTTATTAAGACACTGTACTGGGAGTAAGGTGATCTGAGTTCTATGCCTGGGTCAGCCACTGATTTCTTGAGTATCACCTAATCAATAAGCTTATATGGGTGTCAGTAACTTAACATTCTCAAGATATTTGACATGCCAGGAAATGCTTGTAACAGGTCTAAGTTTGACCTGCTATACACCCTGAGAACTGTGTGGGAGGACCCTGCACCCACACAGAGCCTCATTGACATCACTTAGTCTAATCTTGCCTCATTTCCCAAATTTCTGCTTCTTTGCTGTAACCCTTTCTCCTTTTCTTTGTCTGTCTTCTCTATTTAAGCCGTAAGCTCTTCAGAGCAGCTGTCTTTTACTGGCTGCATGTCCAGTGCCAATGGAGCCCTGATTTTGGTTGGGGCTACTGGAGAACAAATGATCATTAACCCTAAAATAATAAAGTAGTACAGTTATAATGAATGGCACATGTATGTGACTACAAAAAGATTTAATTTTATTAGACCAAAACAGGTGCATACTTTAAAGGCTATCCTTGTGACTAGTGTCAGAACAAGCTACATTTGCAATTAGGGATTGATAAACCTGTTTTCAGCAATCATCAAGGCTGAAATTCTGGCTAATGAAGCCTATTAAAATAAATGTGTGCAAGTTTATTTTTGTCTGTTCATTAAATTTTAAGCGATTGAGTAAATGCAAATCAGACCCCAAATGACTGCACAAAAAGGAAAAGATATTTGTTAGAGAAAGCCCATAAGAATTACAGTGTTTATTAACACTAAAACAATGATACTTAGATGGCTTCTTCATTCATAATGCTCAAGGTGATTTGCAAAGGTTGATAAATATTATCACCATTTTTGCGGATAAGGAAACTGAGGCACAGAAAGCTGAAGTGACTCATCCATGTCACCCAGAAAGCTGATGGCAGAGCCAGGAATAGAAACTAGGTCATGCCATCACCAGTCCACTGTTCCATGTATCTAGATCAGTGGTTCCCAAACTTGTTCCGCCACTTGTGCGGGGAAAGCCCCTGGCAGGCCGGGCCAGTTTGCTTACCTGCCACGTCCGCAAACTGGCCCATCCCACCAGGGGCTTTCCCTCCACAAACAGTGGAACAAGTCTGGGAACCACTGATCTAGACAATACAACAGGCTAAGAGGATCTCTTAGAGCTCAGGAGTGAAATTTTGTGCTGAGCCTCTAAGAGGAGCAACACAGAATTTGCAGACCAAGAAGCCTGGGGACTGAGGTAGCTTTAAGCCACCGTTTGCACCCTACCAGAGGCTGGAGCAGTTCCAGTATAACTTAGACAGACCTGGAAGCCTGCCTATGTTACAGCATCCTCCCCAGATGCACTGCTCAAAAGCTCTGCAACACTGCATGCTGTAGCCCTACCCCTGGCATGCCCCAGCATCCCTCTCCTACTCCCAGGTTTGCTCCCTACACCAAAGCTTGTGACAAGCATCCTTGAAAGACAGCTTGTAGTTTTGTTCCACAGTTCCTGCAGTGGGGAAGTTGTCCCCCATCCAGAATTGGGGCTCGAAGCACTCCTTTATGCTTTAAGCATGAAGGAGCCAGAGAATGGGTGAGAGATGACAGTCTCAGAAGGGAATGGAAGAATACTATAAAAAATATTGCTGTAACAATTTTCTGTGATGCTCATGGAAGGGAAAGTGATTGCTAGACTGTAGATAAAAGTGTGCTGGCCTAATTAATGAGAATGATCATGAGCTAGAACATAGTTATTAGGTTCATTAGTAATAAAAGCACAAATTCTGGGCCAAAGTCTGCTCTCATGCCCCTGTCAGTCTGGTTATGCAGGATGGACACTTATGTGAGAATAGAATTTGGGTCAGTAACTCTTTCTAGAATAGATTTGGATTTAATGGTTTAATGGTGATATTAAAAATGTAAACAATACCATCTGTAACTATGTTCAGTCAATATTGCTGTGTAGAACCCAGAGAAACCCAAGAATCATCTGGTTGGAAGCACATTACAAGCCAGAAATATATGCCAGATAGGCATTTTTTGGTAAGACTGGATCGAGTTTTGAAGAAACAGGTTGAACTTTGAGAGGACTAGGGTTAAATTTCCAGTAAACTTGGACTGGTTCCTGGTTTCAGAGCTAAGGAAATCCTATCAATAAAACATGGTGGTTTCACATAGTTTTTACCCAAGATCAGGCCAAATTCAGTCGTTTGGGGTGAATCTTGCTTTGTTTTGAGGTTTATTCAAACCTAAAAACTCAAAATGAAACCCAAGGGGCACAAACCTATGTGTAATGAAGCAAAAAAATAAGGACTGTATAACCCACTGTGAACCAAAACCACTGAGCACTGTACTGCTCTAAGGGTAATAATCATGGAGGTTAGAGATGAAAACTTTATACTAGGCTATCTGGTCCATTCCCACGGTACTAGTTTAGAATTGTTCCCTACCTATATTCTCTAACGTTTTGTCTAGCCCTGCTATTAATGCCTCTGGCAGCCCCAAGTAAACAAGACTTCCTGATGTCTACATAATCCATTAATTTTTAAATCAATTTATTTAATTCTTTTCAAAAATAGAACAGAATGGAAAATACAATGCAGAATAATTAAAAATATGGCAATGTTTTTATGAATATGTCATAAATATAAAGGGAAGGGTAAACCCCTTTGAAATCCCTCCTGGCCAGGGGAAAGCTCCTCTCACCTGTAAAGGGTTAAGAAGCTAAAGGTAACCTCGCTGGCACCTGACCAAAATGACCAATGAGGAGACAAGATACTTTCAAAAGCTGGGAGGAGGGAGAGAAACAAAGGGTCTGTGTCTGTCTGTATGCTGGGTCTTTGCCGGGGATAGACCAGGAATGGAGTCTTAAAACTTTTAGTAAGTAATCTAGCTAGGTATGTGTTAGATTATGATTTCTTTAAATGGCTGAGAAAAGAATTGTGCTGAATAGAATAACTATTTCTGTCTGTGTATCTTTTTTGTAACTTAAGGTTTTGCCTAGAGGGGTTCTCTATGTTTTTGAATCTAATTACCCTGTAAGATATCTACCATCCTGATTTTTCAGGGGGGATTTCTTTATTTCTATTTACTTCTATTTTTATTAAAAAAGTCTTCTTGTAAAAACCTGAATGCTTTTTCATTGTTCTCAGATCCAAGGGTTTGGGTCTGTGGTCACCTATGCAAATTGGTGAGGCTTTTTATCCAACATTTCCCAGGAAAGGGGGGGTGCAAGTGTTGGGAGGATTGTTCATTGTTCTTAAGATCCAAGGGTCTGGGTCTGTAGTCACCTAGGCAAATTGGTGAGGCTTTTTACCAAACCTTGTCCAGGAAGTGGGGTGCAAGGTTTTGGGAAGTATTTTGGGGGGAAGGACGCGTCCAAACAGCTCTTCCCCAGTAACCAGTATTAGTTTGGTGGTGGTAGCGGCCAGTCCAAGGACAACGGGTGGAATATTTTGTACCTTGGGGAATTTTTGACCTAAGCTGGTAAAGATAAGCTTAGGAGGTTTTTCATGCAGGTCCCCACATCTGTACCCTAGAGTTCAGAGTGGGGGAGGAACCTTGACATGGTGGCATAGTGGTGGGATTAACCTGAAATCATTTTGAGATCCAGTTGAGATTTTTTGAACTAGAAATACAGATTTTAAAAAGGAAATTTTTTTTCCTTTGGAAAGGAAGTCCAGAAAGCAGCTGAAACTGAAAGCAGCTTGGTTTTTCTCTGCTTTGTGGCCAAGCAGAGACAAAAGGGGATTATCTTTGTGAATTGCAGGTTTTCTTTGCCTGGAGGCAGGGTACTTAACTCCTGCAGGGAAATTCACAGTCTTCCAACCCAGAGGTTTTTTTTTTCTTTTCTTCCTAAAAGTAAATAGGGGGTGTGTGTTCTACCCATTTGCCTGGAGACAAAAGTGGCAGGGTTTTTTTTTTAGGATTTTGATTTTTTTGTTTTACAAGGAGCACAGGTTTGAAAAGGAATTTTTTTTTTCCTTTGGGCTGCTGGTAAGCAGGTTTCCAAGTAGTTGGAGGTTTTTTGCTTTGATTTGGGCCCAGAGCAGAGACAAGGGAATTGTCTTTTTCTGTAGGCTGACAATCACTATCAGAGAATAGGTATTCTATTCCAGCACAGCAAAATTTTACAGCCAAGTTTTGTTTGTTTATTTCTAAACCTTGGATGTAAAGTTAGTTAAAAACAGAGAGGTTAGAATGACAAAATCCACGGCTCAACAAAAGCTGGAATTAGCCAGATTTCAGGCTGCGGAAAAACAAAGGGAACATGAAAGACAGATAGAACTCATGCGGCTGAAAATGGAAGCAAGGGACAAAGAAATGGAAGCAAGGGCCAAAGAACTGGAGGAGAAGGAAAAAGAGAGGAAGCATGTGGAGGAGGTGGAGAAGATAAAGGCTCAGCGGAATATCCCAACAAACCCTAGCAATCCTTCTCCAAGTACCACTTCCCATCCCAGAAAGTTCCCCACCTACAAGGCAGGTGATGATACTGAGGCCTTCTTAGAAAACTTCGAAAGGGCCTGCCTTGGGTACAACATCTCTACTGACCAATACATGGTAGAGCTGAGGCCGCAGCTCAGTGGACCCTTAGCTGAGGTGGCAGCTGAAATGCCTAAAGAACACATGAACAAGTATGAACTGTTTAAATCCAAGGCGAGAGTCAGAATGGGGATAACACCCGAGCAGTCTCGTCGGAGGTTCAGAGCCCTAAGGTGGAAACCAGACATGTCATTTACCCGACATGCCTACCACATTGTGAAACATTGGGATGCCTGGATATCAGGAGCAAGTGTTGACTCTCCAGTAAATTTGCCCTTCCTAATGCAAATGGAACAATTCTTAGAGGGTGTTCCTGAGGAAATAGAAAGATACATCCTAGATGGGAAACCCAAAACTGTAATCGAGGCAGGAGAGATTGGAGCCAGATGGGTGGAGGTGGCAGAGAAGAAGAAAACTGGTCGCAGTTGGAGCGGAGACCAGAAGGGACCACCCCAGACCACACCCTATTACCGGGGGCCGCCCAAAGCCCCACCTACCTCCCAAAGAACCCTCCAGACCCCTTATCATCCCACCACCCCGTTCTCCAGCAACCCTCCTCGCCCCAGTGACCCGTCAGTTGGACGATGTTTTAAATGGAACGAGCTGGGGCATGTAAAGGCCAACTGCCCCAAGAACCCCAACAGATTACAGTTCATTGCACCGGAATCACACCAGAGGTCCACAGGCCCAGATACCTCCCAGATACCCTTGGAGCGGAGGGAAACTGTGAGTGTGGGCGGGAAGAAGGTCACCGCGTGGAGGGACACCGGAGCACAAGTGTCAGCTATCCATGCTTCCTTAGTGGACCCCAATTTAATCAACCCAGAGATCCAAGTGACGATTCAACCCTTCAAGTCCAACTCTTTCAATTTGCCTACAGCCAAGTTGCCTGTCCAGTACAAGGGCTGGTCAGGAATGTGGACTTTTGCAGTCTATGATGATTATCCCATCCCCATGCTGTTGGGGGAAGACTTGGCCAAGCATGTGAAGCAGGCCAAGAGGGTGGGAACGGTCACCCGCAGCCAGGCTAAACAAGCCGTGAGGCCTAGCTCTGTTCCGGAAACTTCTATCAGGACCCGGTCAGAGGTGATGGACCTGGACCCCAGGCCAATGTCTGCAACAGCAATAGTGGATCCAGTCCCAGAGACCCAGACGGAACCAGTCCCAGAACCGGAACCAGCTGAACAACCAACACCAGACCCCGTGTCAGCACTGAATCCAGTACTTGCAACCTCAACACCAGAGGGCCCCACTGAACCTGAACTGGCAGCAGCCGATAACCCTACACAAGAGGCTCAGCCGGAGCCTGAATCCCAACATAGTGCACCAGCGGAGAGCGGTTCACAGTCAACAGAAACAGCTCCATCCCCTATATCGCTTCCAGAGGGACCAAGCCTAGGTCCACAATCCCATGAGGAACTGATGTCTCCAGCATCAAGGGAACAGTTCCAGACCGAACAGGAAGCAGATGAAAGCCTCCAGAGAGCTTGGACGGCGGCACGGAGCAACCCACCACCTCTCAGCTCTTCTAATCGATCCAGGTTTGTTGTAGAAAGAGGACTTTTATACAAGGAAACTCTTTCTGGTGGATACCAGGAAGACTGGCATCCTCAGAGACAGTTGGTAGTTCCAACTAAATACCGGGCCAAGCTCTTGAGCTTAGCCCACGATCACCCTAGTGGCCATGCTGGGGTGAACAGGACCAAAGACCATTTGTGGGGGTCATTCCACTGGGAGGGAATGGGCAAGGATGTTTCTACCTATGTCCAGTCTTGTGAGGTGTGCCAAAGAGTGGGAAAACCCCAAGACCAGGTCAAAGCCCCTCTACAACCACTCCCCATCATGGAAGTTCCATTTCAGCGAGTAGCTGTGGATATTCTGGGTCCTTTTCCGAAAAAGACACCCAGAGGAAAGCAGTACATACTGACTTTCATGGATTTTGCCACCCGATGGCCGGAAGCAGTAGCTCTAAGCAACACCAGGGCTAAAAGTGTGTGCCAGGCACTAGCAGACATTTTTGCCAGGGTAGGTTGGCCCTCCGACATCCTCACAGATGCAGGGACTAATTTCCTGGCAGGAACTATGAAAAACCTTTGGGAAGCTCATGGGGTAAATCACTTGGTTGCCACTCCTTACCACCATCAAACAAATGGCATGGTGGAGAAGTTTAATGGAACTTTGGGGGCCATGATACGTAAATTCGTAAATGAGCACTCCAATGATTGGGACCTAGTATTGCAGCAGTTGCTCTTTGCCTACAGAGCTGTACCACACCCAGTTTAGGGTTTTCCCCATTTGAACTTGTATATGGCCGGCAGGTTAAGGGGCCATTGCAGTTGGTGAAGCAGCAATGGGAGGGATTTACACCTTCTCCAGGAACTAACATTCTGGACTTTGTAACCAACCTACAAAACACCCTCCAAACCTCTTTAGCCCTTGCTAGAGAAAACTTACAGGATGCTCAAAAAGAGCAAAAAGCCTGGTATGATAAACATGCCAGAGAGCGTTCCTTCAAAGTAGGAGACCAGGTCATGGTCTTAAAGGCGCTCCAGGCCCATAAAATGGAAGCATCGTGGGAAGGGCCATTCATGGTCCAGGAGCGCCTGGGAGCTGTTAATTATCTCATAGCATTCCCCACCTCCAACCGAAAGCCTAAGTTGTACCATATTAATTCTCTAAAGCCCTTTTATTCCAGAGAATTAAAGGTTTGTCAGTTTACAGCCCAGGGAGGAGACGACGCTGAGTGGCCTGAAGGTGTCTACTACGAAGGGAAATGTGCTGGTGGTGTGGAAGAAGTGAACCTCTCCATGACCCTTGGGCACATGCAGCGACAGCAGATCCAGGAGCTGTGCACTAGCTACGCGCCAACGTTCTCAGCCACCCCAGGACTGACTGAACGGGCATACCACTCCATTGACACAGGTAATGCTCACCCAATTAGGGTCCAACCTTACCGGGTGTCTCCTCAACTAAAACTGCTATAGAACGGGAGATCTAGGATATGTTACAGATGGGTGTAATCTGCCCCTCTGAAAGTGCATGGGCATCTCCAGTGGTTCTAGTTCCCAAACCAGATGGGGAAATACGTTTTTGCGTGGACTACCGTAAGCTAAATGCTGTAACTCGCCCAGACAACTATCCAATGCCACGCACAGATGAACTATTAGAGAAACTGGGACGGGCCCAGTTCATCTCTACCTTGGACTTAACCAAGGGGTACTGGCAGGTACCGCTAGATGAATCCGCCAAGGAAAGGTCAGCCTTCACCACACATCTCGGGCTGTATGAATTTAATGTACTCCCTTTCGGGCTGCGAAATGCACCCACCACTTTCCAAAGACTTGTAGATGGTATCCTAGCGGGATTAGGAGAATATGCAGTCACCTACCTTGACGACGTGGCCATATTTTCGGATTCCTGGGTAGACCACCTGGAACATCTACAAAAAGTCCTTGAGCGCATAAGGGAGGCAGGACTAATGGTTAAGGCTAAGAAGTGTCAAATAGGCCTAAACAGAGTGACTTACCTTGGACACCAGGTGGGTGAAGGAACTATCAGCCCCCTACAGGCCAAAGTGGATGCTATCCAAAAGTGGCCTGTCCCAAAGTCAAAGAAACAGGTTCAATCCTTCTTAGGCTTGGCCGGTTATTACAGACGATTTGTACCGCACTACAGCCAAATCGCTGCCCCACTGACAGACCTAACCAAAAAGAAACAGCCAAATGCTGTTCAGTGGACCGAAAAGTGTCAGAAGGCCTTTAACAAGCTTAAAGCGACACTCATGTCTGACCCTGTACTAAGGGCCCCAGACTTTGACAAACCGATCCTAGTAACCACAGATGCGTCCGAGCGTGGTGTGGGAGCAGTTTTAATGCAGAAAGGACCTGATCAAGAATTCCGCCCTGTAGTGTTTCTCAGCAAAAAACTGTCTGAGAGGGAAAGCAACTGGTCAGTCACTGAAAAAGAATGTTACGCCATTGTCTATGCTCTGGAAAAGCTACGCCCATATGTTTGGGGACGGCGTTTCCACCTGCAAACCGACCATGCTGCACTGAAGTGGCTTCACACCGTCAAGGAAACTAACAAAAAACTTCTTCGGTGGAGTTTAGCTCTCCAAGATTTTGATTTCGACATCCAACACATCTCAGGAGCTTCTAACAAAGTGGCTGATGCACTCTCCCGTGAAAGTTTCCCAGAATCAACTGGTTAAAATCGTCCTTGAGATGTGGAAAATATTGTTAGTCTTTATGTACTTGGTAGTATATTTAGAGATGCATGTGTCTTATTACTCTGTTTTTCCTAGAGCTCCAGGAAGAAATCCCAGCCAGTGTTTCACCCTAGCTGAGATTTGGGGGGGCGTGTCATAAATATAAAGGAAAGGGTAAACCCCTTTGAAATCCCTCCTGGCCAGGGGAAAGCTCCTCTCACCTGTAAAGGGTTAAGAAGCTAAAGGTAACCTCGCTGGCACCTGACCAAAATGACCAATGAGGAGACAAGATACTTTCAAAAGCTGGGAGGAGGGAGAGAAACAAAGGGTCTGTGTCTGTCTGTATGCTGGGTCTTTGCCGGGGATAGACCAGGAATGGAGTCTTAAAACTTTTAGTAAGTAATCTAGCTAGGTATGTGTTAGATTATGATTTCTTTAAATGGCTGAGAAAAGAATTGTGCTGAATAGAATAACTATTTCTGTCTGTATCTTTTTTGTAACTTAAGGTTTTGCCTAGAGGGGTTCTCTATGTTTTTGAATCTAATTACCCTGTAAGATATCTACCATCCTGATTTTTCAGGGGGGATTTCTTTATTTCTATTTACTTCTATTTTTATTAAAAAAGTCTTCTTGTAAAAACCTGAATGCTTTTTCATTGTTCTCAGATCCAAGGGTTTGGGTCTGTGGTCACCTATGCAAATTGGTGAGGCTTTTTATCCAACATTTCCCAGGAAAGGGGGGGTGCAAGTGTTGGGAGGATTGTTCATTGTTCTTAAGATCCAAGGGTCTGGGTCTGTAGTCACCTAGGCAAATTGGTGAGGCTTTTTACCAAACCTTGTCCAGGAAGTGGGGTGCAAGGTTTTGGGAAGTATTTTGGGGGGAAGGATGCATCCAAACAGCTCTTCCCCAGTAACCAGTATTAGTTTGGTGGTGGTAGCGGCCAGTCCAAGGACAACGGGTGGAATATTTTGTACCTTGGGGAAGTTTTGACCTAAGCTGGTAAAGATAAGCTTAGGAGGTTTTTCATGCAGGTCCCCACATCTGTACCCTAGAGTTCAGAGTGGGGGAGGAACCTTGACAGAATACAACAAATAGATTTAATGCTGGAGTACTCAGAGACAAAGGAAAGCATATTGATACTGTGACACTGGCAGACCAGGTGCCAGCTCACGCCAAAGCCCCAGGTTAATTCATTTGTGTAGTAGTGTAGATCAAAGTTATTGTTAAATCAAACATAAGAGTGCATTTGGTGTTTAAACTTCATAAAAACTAATGGGATGTTACTTGCACTGTTTTCACTTATCTGTATCCCGTTATAAGGTAGTAGCAAACATTGACATTGTGTATATCTGTGTAACTAAATAATCCATCAAACAAGAAAGAAGCTTTGTGAAATGCAAATGGAGAATGCTAGCAGAAAAGTGTTAATTTCAAAGCAAGGGGTCATTGTGTGTGGTGATCAGAGGTCAAAGACTCTGACAGAGAGGGAGGATTGCATTTAAAGGAAGACCCCGTATGCGTAGTGCCCTGTCAGCTTTTTTTCTGTGAGGAGAAGCTATACGTATGGATTCAGGGAAAGATCCCTCATCTTTGGATTGTTTGGACTCTTACAGGGAAGGGTATCATAGTACATATATATATTTACCTGCTTTAACCTCTCAATAACTCTCACTTCCTTTTCTTAGCTAATAAACCTTTAGTTAACTTACTATAGAATTGGCTATCAATGTCTTTGGTGTAAGATCTAGGATACCAATTGATCTAGGATAAGTGGCTGGTCTCTTGGGACTGGGAACAACCTGAATGTGGTGTGATTTTTGGTGTAAATAACCGTTTTTCACATAGTCCGTCTTGCCTGGGGGACAAGATAGACCTGAGTGTCTAAGGGGACTGTCTGTGACTCCACTATAAAACTATTGTAGTACTTTGGGAGTTCACATTTGGTACTGGGTGAAATCTGATTATAGACCACACCACCAGTTTGGGGTGTCTGCCATGTTTTCTGACAGTCTGCCCTGAGGAAGGCACTCACGGTCGTGAGCCACTCCAGACAGCACGACAGATGTTATCTATTGGGGGAAAGAAGCAATTGTATGTATGGAGACCCTGTCTGTCCTTCAGGGATTAATTTGTTTATATTGTACAAATGGAATAGTAATCACTATGTTGCACATGTGGTCATATGGAACTTCATAGCAACAGCTAGGATAAAGTTCAGATTCTCCTGCTCCAAAAGCAGAGTTCACTACCACCACCTGAGCTATAGGAGAATTTTCATTAGCTAGTACCAATATAGAGTCTATGACATAACCGAGCAGCTTATCTGCCAGTTGCACACACCCTAGCCACTTCATTACAACAGTCTACAAAGTTGAGCGAAACAATATAGAAATCACTAGGGTGAGAGATGGTCCTAGGTATTTCTGGGGGACACGTCTACAGCCTTTTCATGGCATCCCCCAGAAGTACTATAAAAATAAAGCAAAAGTAGACAAAATGCAAAAAACAGACTTGTGTTCTAATCATCACTCAGCCCCAAAGTGCTGTCCTCCAAGGGGGCTCTTTTCAGATCCAGCGCCTAAACTCTAGCATTGGGGCTGGTTTTCAAGATGCTGCATTTTAATAGTGAGGGGTTATGGCAGTGAAAAGGGATATCCTCTTCTACCTAGCTACAACCTTGAATCACATGTCATCTTGCTTCAGGAGACACATTCCACCATTGATATTCAACTTTCAGTTCCAGTCTACGCTGTCATTGGCTCATCAACATCACAAGCAGTATGGGAATAGCATATTTCATTACAGAAGGACTGACCATTTTTGCTATATCCACATGTGATCCAAATGACATCACAGAATGGCAGGCAATAAAGATGAATGACTGTATGCTGATTAATGTCTACAAATCTTCATCAGTTAACTAACCAACCACTGATCTGCCCACCTTTCTGGGTCCTTCCATTTACAGTAGTGACTTCAGTTCCCACCATGCCAATTGGGGATACCCTGACAACAATGCAGCAAAGAGAATCTAATGGAGTTGGCATCAGTCACTGACCTGCAACTCCTCTATGACCCAAAGCGAACACCAAGTTTTCACAGTAACAGATGACCAATGGGTTCTTGACCATCACTTTTTCATCTTCTGGGTAACTGCTGTCAATGGTAATAGAGAAGAAGGTGCTTGAAGCTTTCCTGAAGTCTCAGCATCAGTCATCTTTCATCACCAAGGGTCTGCAGATGTCAAAAACAAACAGCTTATGGAAGGTCCAGGGGCATTTTCTGAAAGCTTGGTGGAAGGTCTTTCCAGCAGAACTAAAGATGTCTCTCAGCGAACTGGCTGAGCTGGACTTGACATGTCCAGCCAGTATAAATGACTCCTACCAAATCTTCTGCAAATTAGTTCAGGCAGCTGCTAAGAAATCAACCCCTAGAAGCTATTACCAACCGTATATCCCCCAGTGGTCAACAGAGGCAATTAAGCTTGACCAGGAATTGAAATCTGCTGGTAATGAACAGAAGGCCATTAATAAGACCAATGAACTTATTCAACTGCTGGATCAAATCAGGAACAATTGACTGGAGAGAGAGGGCTTTTTTACTCACTGTAGCTGGAAAGACCACCAAAAGACTTTCTGGAGACCCAGCCTTGGCACAAAGAAGTTGCCAGTCACTGCAAATGCTATTCCATCCGGGCTAATGGCTGTATACAGAACTTGCATAAGTCTTTCAGATGTGGTCAAAACTGAGGTTAAAGAGAGGTGGCAGGCTCCTGCTGTGGATTCAAAATTGATGGCTCCTTTTTTAGACAAACACTGGACCAGGCCATAAAGCTAATGAAAACACTAAAGGCTGCAGGCCTAGATTATATCCATATGGAGTCCTTACTTCAGGTAGACCAAAAATCTGGCACAGGGCAAAGTTGTAGGCATTCCAAAACCAGGAAAACAGCTGGAAGATCTCAAGAGCTATTCACCAATCTCAGATGAACAATGGCCCAACAGCTTTGTCATCGCAGAGTGGCAGTAACTGTGGAATAGAAAGACAGGAACGCTGATGAATCTCAGCTGCCCTAATTTACACCTCCCTGTCTGCAAACTGGAACACAGATCCCAGAATAGGCTTAATAGACTTCTGACTGTATTAAACCAAATGTCTGCATTGTGGTAGCCACTCTGGCCATTCCAATCTTCACAGTGCACCTATAAGGCAGCAATGCAGAGGGTCAAACGTGGTGAAGGAGTACACAGTTAGATGATTGGGGAGTGCATTGCAACACCTTGCTACTCTCAGTGATGCAGCAATTAGATGGCTGAACAATCTAGATATCAGCTTGAATGATGCATATGAAAGAAGAATAGGACCTTTTAAAAAAAATCTCCAAGTTGCTCTTTAATAAATGTACCCTAGATCTTTATAACCAAATAATATTATTGAGGATCTCTTTATTTTTCCAATTTTGTCCAATGTGAAGAAGGTTAGATTTTGTTTAAAAAATAATTAAAATGTTAGATTAGATTTTCCAGAATTGTCCTGTTTGGAGAATGTTAAATTAACGCATGGGTGCATGACTAAATGAAGAGGTTATCAGTGACTGGGCATTAATAAAATCAGAGGGGTGTAGAATTCCTTTTGCTTCATATAGGGCTACTGTTTGTTGGATCTCTTTGGTACCATGCAGCTACAGTACATATTTACTCAGAAAGTTTTTAATAAAATTGGAAGTACCCAGCCCACCATTTGCCACTGGCCTAAACAATATTCTTGGGTTCCTGTTGAAGCAGCCCTGCTTTCCCACATAAATGGTTGCTGTAGAGTGAAGAAATAATTCAAAATGTAGAAACAAGCCTTTATCAATACTGACCGACAGGGAATCTTTTTATCTTCTCTGATGGGGGACGGAGGATGCACACATTTTCGGTTATAATTATTATCTTCCTAGAAGAAATATAATAATTAATGCTTCAGTTTTTGATGTCCTGTAATTAGAATGCTTTAGAACTGTAAAGAAAGTTGGTCTTAATGAAGAGGCTGAAGCCAGAGAAAGATACTTAACAAAGAGGTGAAGTAAAGTGCCATTGGAGATCTCATTAGATAAGTTCATAGCAGACAATAGAGTGGAAATAACAGTTCACGAATAACTTACATAAGCTAACCAAATATAAGAGAACATAAGCTTCAGTGTGTCTCTTTATGACAGTACAGATCAATCCAGCTATCCCAATTTGAACAGAGTCAGTTCAGCTCATAGTATACTCTTATTATTCCATCTCAGCCTTTTCAGGAGATGAGCAATAAGCACCCACTGTTTCTGTGTTACTAGTTTTGGCAAGACCCATAGAATGCTCATAAAAATAGTCTGCCTAGAAAATACCTTACTCTGAAGCCGTTCATCAAAGTGGTCAGTGGGAATCCTAGGCAAGAATCCTTGGAATCCTAGAAAACCCATCTGTCATCTACTCTAGTCCCCCCCACAAATCATTTTTCTACCCC
Source organism: Eretmochelys imbricata (assembly GCF_965152235.1). Classification (NCBI taxonomy): domain Eukaryota; kingdom Metazoa; phylum Chordata; order Testudines; family Cheloniidae; genus Eretmochelys; species Eretmochelys imbricata. The sequence goes on along the minus strand of NC_135572.1, from coordinate 195,147,928 downwards.
ATTCTTAAACATCCCTAGTGATAGTGCAACAATCAAACCTTTCAGGTCATTCCACATACCTGAAAATTTCACTTATTTTGAAGAATATTGTTCTGAAGACTAACCTAAATGCATATATCTGGTTCCTTTTAGTTCTTTTCATTTCCTATAGTGACATTATCAACCGCTAGAAGTAAACCCTTCTCCTCTTCTATATTTCTATGTCCCCAAATAGATCCAGGGGAATTTGCACAGCCTTTTCTGCAACAGGAATATTTTGGGGGAAATTCACATGATTAGACTTTTCTCTCACCATCCTCTTGTCTCAGTCCAATTCTCTAAGCATGTCCTTAGAATGCCCTTCATCCCACCTCATAGTTCTCCTCTTCATGTCTCCAGTTCTAAGGATTTCTCTATTCAAACTATCAGTTTGATCCAAAAGCCCATTGAAATTACATGGAAACTTTCCATTGATTTTGATAGACATAGGACATAGGTGATCAACACTGCACACAGCACTTTAAATAATGTCTGACAAATTTCTTATAGGCCCTGCCATTTTCTGGGGTAAATCTAAGAAACACAATAGAACTGGATTCCTAGTATTCATTTCAGTGCATATGACAAAAACGAAACAATTGATCTGAAAGAATTTAATCAAAGCAATCTAAAACTAAATCTACTGTATCCTCTGGTGAGCCAAATACATCATAATGTTCTTGTTCAAATCGGTGTGTTGTAAGGATCACTGCTTGGAGCTCTCCAAGAAGCGTATTGCTTTGGAAGGATATATGGGTCATATGAAGAGAAATCAAGACGACAGCATTGTTTTAGGAGGAAAATGATAACCGTGAAAAGGATAGGCAGCAGGGCTTGAGCTGTCATTTTGTAAATACCTAGCCAGACTGGGAATCAGGACACCTGCTTCTCCTCCCAGCTCTGTTGCCACAAATTTGATCTGCCCCCTTGGGCAAGTCTTTTGATCTCTCAGCACTTCAGTTTTTCTAGCTGTAAAGTTGGGATAGTGTTGCTTATCCAACTTCAAGAAATGCTCTGAAATGTACAGATCAAAAGTACTTTATAATGTCTAGGTATTGTTACTACTGAATGGCTGTGTCTCCTGTGGCTGGGCACTGCTGGGGATTTGGAGAAATGGATTGGGGCTGGTAAATAGCCTAGGTTGGCCTAATCCCTGACTGCACCTGCCAGCCTCATTAGGTAGGAGCTATAAGGCTGGGAGGAAGTGAGTGAAAAGGGCCACGGAGACCAGGAGGCTCAGGGAGAGGTAGAAGCTTGTTACTCTGTTACTGACCAAGCCTGTATTAGGCCAAGCCATTGTAAATAGCCTGTATATAGTAGGAAACTCGTGGTGGGAAACAGACACAAATAAAGGGCATGGGAGTTGCACCAGCTTGGAGTGTCCCTGAGTCTTTCAGGAGCAGAGCCAAAGAGCTGGATATGCAGGGGTGCAACAGGCCCCCTGTTACACAGTGGGGGGCTTATCCAGGATCTGAAGCCACTGCCAAGGAGTGGCAACTCGAGTACGGAGGGCACCATGCAATGGCTCGCTAAGCAGCAGGAGGAGCTGCAGAAGACCCTGCAGGCTTTCCAGCAGTCCAACCAGGCTGAGAGACAGGCCTTACTCGCCTGGCAGGCCGAGCAACAAAAGATCCTCCAGGAATTCATCCAGGAGCAGGCCAGTGTAGAACAGCAGCTCCTGCACCGGTTGGTGAGTCCCTCAGGAGGAGATGGCAACCGTGCACCAGAGCTGGGACTCTGTAAAATGGGCCACGACAACCCCGATGCCTTCCTATGTTCTTTTGAATGGGTAGCCATGAGTGCCACATAGGACAAAGCGACCTGGCCCCTAAGACTGGCCAGAGAGGCACAGGAAGTCTACATGGCTCTAAGTAATGAACAGGACAAAGATTACGAGGCCATGAAGGTGGCGGTCCTGGACCGGATGGGATTGTCTGCAGAGAAGTACAGGCAAAAGTTTTGGGTGGCCCAGTGGACAGGGAGTTTGCGACCCTGCGTTTTTGCCCAAAACTTACTGGGTCACGCAGTGGTTAAGGCCAGACACCCAGACAGTGGAAGAGATAATGGACAGGGTGATTCTGGAGCAATTTGTGCAGAAAACATGAGAGTCTGGGTCTGGCGGCACGAGCCAAGGACCACAATTAAACTGGCTGAGAAATACGCCGAGGCAGACTTTCCTCGAAGGGATGAGCAGACAGGCCAGGACCTGGACTCAGGGAAGAAATTCCAAGAACAGCCCCCCAACCCCTGGGAGGAACCCAGAGAAAAAGAAGGAGGCGGCTAAGGGAGCCCCTAGTTGCCCGGGCCAGTTGGTCTGCTCGTGGTGTGGGCAGCCAGGACACAAATGCAGAGATTGCCCAGAAATGGAGTGTGGGCTAGCCGAATTCTGTGGCTGGATAAATGGTGGAGGGAGGAAGCAGGGGCGAGGACTCGCCACCATTCCCGTGAGGGTGGGAAGGAAGCCCCAGGGGCTTCATGGACATGGCCTCGGCCCACTCTCTCATTTAAAGGATGCTGGTGAAGCCCCAGTGGTTAATCGCCGGAGCAAGAATGATGCTTAAGTGCATCCATGGGATTGGAGGCCCTACCCTGTGGCCCAGGTGTTCCTGGAGGTTGGGGGCCGGTTTGCCTGGCAATGGGTAGGGATCATAGAAGGGTTGCCATACCCATGATACTGGAGACAGATTGGGGCCCCTTCCCAAAGAGGAAAGGAGGCCATAGCAGGGGATGCGCCAGCAGAAAAGGGGTGGAGACCCCCTTGAAAAGAGGGGAAGCCCCTATGACCCCTGACCCCAGTGAGGGGGCGGACCCAGGTCCCCAGGGGACAACAGAGAAAATCCTAGACAACAAAGCCAGAGTGAAGAGGGGAGAGAAGGAGAGGGACCGAGGGAACGTCCCATTGTAGAACCCCAGGGAAAGGGACCTGAGGATGAGATGGGGGAGGGCCCCAGGGAATGCCTGGAGGGGAAACCTCCAGGCAGGGACAGCCAGCCCCCCGTGGGTCGGGGAACTATACCAGAGGGCCCGGGTGAGGTACAGACTCACCCGGCTCCCCTGCTGGACAAAAAGGGGGAGCAGCTGGGAGGGCAACAGAAAGGCTGTGACTGGTGCGAGGACCTGTGGTTAGCCATAGACCTGTGGGGCAGGCCACTCCCTACCCAGTGTACATTTTGTGGCTGGGAGATGGACCAACCCAGTGAGGAAGACCCCCGGGACCTCCCAGTGGGCAGTAGTAGGCTTCCCGAGCGCAGCCTCTTAGGCAGGGGGAGAAGGGGCCGGATCAAGCCCCCCCAGCGGTTGCTTAATGGGGGAGGTCTGTGGCAGGGAGCTGCTGGGGAAGCCTCAATCAGCTCCTGCCACTCCAGCCCCAATCAGGGGAAATGGATTGGGGCTGGGTAAATAGCCTAGAATTGCCTAATCACTAACTGCGCCTGCCAGCTTCATTAGGCAGGAGCTGTAAGGCTGGGAGGAAGAGAGTGAAAAGGGCTGTGGAGACCAGGAGGGAAAGGAGGCTCAGGGAGCGGTAGGAGCCTGGTACTCTGTTGCTGACTAGGCCTATATTAGGCCAAGCCATTGTAAATAGCCTGTACATAGTAGGAAACTGGTGGTGGGAAACAGACACAAATAAAGAGCACGGGAGTTGCACCAGCTTGGAGTGTCCCTGAGTCTGTGAGGAGCGTGGCCAAGGGGCTGGATACGCAGGGGCACCACGGGCCTTCCGTTACAGTCCTCAACACATCCACACAACTCTTTTTGCGATTAAAGATGTGCTAAGGCTGGAGCCTCAAAACTGAATCATTTAAACTTTTAGTGGTGAAGATGCTTCAGATTTGAATCCCCAGACACATTCAGTTTTGAGAGAAACCCAAGGAAAATATTTGTTCATTCCTCGTATTAACTACAGATAGCTCTGTGATTATCGCCTTCTCCACTTCAGTTATGTGGATTGTGGAGAGATTGACAATGCTTTCTGATAATGGCCTTCTTCTGGGTGACAGCTTTATTGCAAATGATCAGTACTGAGCAGTGTGTATTGTACGTAGTAGAGCTGGTCAGAAAAAAAATTGGAAAAGATTTGCCAACACTTGATTGAAATTAGAAAAATGTTGGTGAGCTGTAATACGTGAATGGTGTAACAAGTGAGTTGGCAGTGCTTTTCTATTGACTTTTACCATTTGCATGTGTTGGATTCCACAGGGACTGTTAATTAACTAAGTTAATTAACTAAGCCATAAGGGTGGGAATGATTCTTTAGCCAGAGCGAATTAGAATATGAGATGGAGAAACCATAGAAAAAAAGGCTGGGAAGAAAATTTAGGCTGACACATTATTTGAGTTATTCCTAAATACAAATGAGTAAGTTTGAATCATAGAATATCAGGGTTGGAAGGACCTCAGAACGTCACCAACCCCCTGCTCAAAGCAGGACCAACCCCCAACTAAATCATCCCAGTCAGGGCTTTGTCAAGTCTGAACTTAAAAACCTCTAAGGGTTAAGGAAGAAGATTCCACCACCTCCCTAGGTAATGCATTCCAGTGCTTCACCACCCTCCTAGCGAAAAAGTTTTTCCTAATATCCAACCTAAACCTCCTCCGCTGCAACTTGAGACCATTGCTCCTTCTTCTGTCATCTGCTACCACTGAGAACAGTCTAGATCCATCCTCTTTGGAACCCCCTTTCAGGTAGTTGAAAGCAGCTATCAACCACCCCCCCCATTCTTTTCTTCTGCGGACTAAACAATCCCAGTTCCCTCAGCCTCTCCTCATAAGTCGTGTGTTCCAGTCCCCTAATCATTTTTGTTGCCCTCTGTTGGATGCTTTCCAATTTTTCTACATCCTCCTTATAATGCGGGTCCCAAAACTGGACACAGTATTCCAGATGAGGCCTCACCAGTGCTGAATAGAGGGGAACGATCACGTCCCTCGACCTGCTGGCAATGCTCCTGTTTATACAGCCTAAAATGCCATTAGCCTTCTTGGCAACAAGGGCACACTGCTGACTCATATCCAGCTTCTCATCCACTGTAACCCCTAGGTCCTTTTCTGCAGAACTGCTGCCTAGCCATTCGGTCCCCAGTCTGTAGCGGTGCATGGGATTCTTCCGTCCTAAGTGCAGGACTCTGCACTTGTCCTTGTTGAACCTCATCAGATTTCTTTTGGCCCAAACCTCTAATTTGTCTAGGTCCCTCTGTATCCTATCCCTACCCTCTAGAGTATCTACCGCTCCTCCCAGTTTAGTGTCATCTGCAAACTTGCTGAGGGTGCAGTCCATGCCATCCTCCAGATCATTAATGAAGATATTGAACAAAACCAGCCCAGGACCTACCCTTGGGGCACTCCGCTGTCAGCTGCCAACTAGACATGGAGCCATTGATCACTACCTGTTGAGCCCGATGATCTAGCCAGCTTTCTATCCACCTTATAGTCCATTCATCCAGCCCATACTTCTTTAACTTGCTGGCAAGCATACTGTGGGAGACCGTATCAAAAGCTTTGCTAAAGTCAAGGAATAACACGTCCACTGCTTTCCCCTGCACTAAATACTGGGGGCCATAAAATGGTTAAATTATAAACAAATATATGACAATTTACACCACCTGAGGTTAGGACTCAGTATGAGTATCTTTCATTCTAGTAGGGTGGGAACTCCAGCTGCTGACATAAAGCTGTCATCATGTTTTAGTTTTTATAAGGTTTGTTGTAGAAAGATGGGAAAAAGGGCACTGACAAGTAGCAGCTTTGGGCATAAGGTGAGAGATGGTCCATTCATTGCCAGACCTCTTACAAGGAAAAGAAAAAAATCCCTGTCAGCCCCACTCAAGGAATAATAAACCTGATAGATCAAAGCAAAAAAAAAAAAATCAGAAGAAGAGACTGACAAGGTGGGTGAGTTAATACCATTTATTGGACCAACTTCTGTTGGCGAGAGATTTGACAAAGTGTCAATCTTACACAGAGCTCGTCTTCTGGTCTGGCAAATGTACTCAGAGTGTCACAGCTAAATACAAGGTGAAACAGATTGTTTAGCATAAGTAGTTAACACAAATTTCAAGGGACCATTTAAGATCAAGTGGTCCATAACACCCCTCCGGTCACTGGGGGAAAGGAGGGAAAAGGATGGGGGAAATGGAGCTTGGGCGAGGGGGTGTTGGTGGGTTACAGTTTTAGTGCACTGGGTGAAGTACACCACAAGCTGTGACAGGCATATGTAGGACCCATGGATCTTAAAAAGGAGCGTAGTCAGGGGTGTTGTACCAGTGGAGATACGTCTGCAGGTTTTTCACCTGTTATTCTGGCAGTTTCTGGTGCCGCTTTGAGATGGTGTTTCCAGGTCTGTGGGGAGCTTGCATCTTATGATGAGCTTCGAGAGATTGAGTGGTTGTTCGAAGGCCAGAAGAGGAGTAGAGGAAAGATTTCAATATTTTCACCTTGCAAGATCCATGGGTCCTACACATGCCTATCACAACAAGTGGTGTACCTCTTCTAGTGCACCTAAATGTCCCCAAAACAATTATGTGGGTGAAATGCTCTCGAATGAACTCACACAGTAAAATGATAAGAGAAAAACACCAAATCACCTGTGGGTGAACACACACAGAGATCACTCTATATCTGACTGTTTAGTCCTCATTGTCAAAAGAAATTTGCACACCTTAAAAAAAGGAGCTTGGGAGCGTCAATTCGTAACTTTCCTAGATAATAAAAATTGTGAACTGAATAGACACACTGGATTGATGGATTACAACAATCTATAAACCACCAACAATCCCTCCCTCTCCCTTCTTTCCCCCCCAGTGACAGGAGGGGTGTTAATGGGCCACTTCACCTTGAATGGTCCCTTGAAATCTGTGTTAACTACTTATGCTAAACAATCTGTTTCACCTTGTATTTAGCGGTGACATTTTGAGTACATTTTCCAGACCTGAGGAAGAGCTCTGTGTAAGCATGAAAGCTTGTCTCTCACCAACAGAAGTTGGTCCAATAAAAGACATTACCTCACCCACCTTGTCTCTCTAATATCCTGGGGCCAACATAGCAACAACAACACTGCAGAAAAAGAAGTGAAACCCAGTATATAGGAAAAGCCATGGAAAAGATTAAAATGATGCCAGAGGTGTAAATGTTTTTCTTTTCAGGAAGCGAGAAATGACCTGGGGTTAAGGAAAACATTTTATTAGAAACAAGTGAGGAGTTATGTCAGTTTCCTTTTGTACACAGAAATCCCCCATAACAAGGAAAATTCTCTGCTACAATGGTGGTTTCCTTTGGACTCTCATTAGCTACAAACCATAATGACCACAAATGTTCTAGGACCCATTTGGTGCCAGAAAATTCTCTGGTGAATTGCACTTCATTTCTGCTGATCTGCATCTACCATCTTTTGGATGACGTATGAAAAAGATTCTGACTACTTGTCTGGTACTTTTCGTGAGTGTCGATCCTCATGCCCTGGCCAAATTCCAATTTGGGTAATTACATCTGCATTACTGAAAAATTCCCATCTAAGTTCAGTTAGATACATCAGTCTACACTTTCTGTCCTCAGGCCTGATCCTGCACTGAAGCCACTGACTTCAACAATAAAACAGGCCCCTAACCTACTGGGTGTTAACCCATATTTTAACCCAGAGGTGGTGGAATTTTGGTGGATAATAGTTTATGCCTGTGTGTAATGTGTGTTTAAGCTTGCAAAGTGCTTTTGGACTCTTCAGGATGAACTGAGCCTATAAGTGTAAATTATATTCATATTGAAAAGAAGGGGGGGGAATATGGAAGAAAAGTGTAGGGGAAGAAGATGACAAATGCTAGAATGAAAGGAAGGAGGAGGAATAAAAGGAAACCCTTCATGAAGGAGAAAGAAACTTGTGGCGCATTCATTGTTAAATCCAAGGTACAGCAATAAGTCTGTGAACTTCCTGTTATGAGAAAATATAAAAGACTGATGGTTCATATAAAACTTTTATTTTATTTTAAGGCTATTAGAGAATTATTGTGCATGTCCCTTGAAATACAGAGCAGAACTTCGGTTCCCGTTATTCAGGAAAAAATAGTGCTTGGATGGCTGTCATGATATTCTTGCATGTATCTTTTATATAAAATGACAGTCTGGGAACATACATTCACAACTCCAAGGAAAATTGAGGTCTTATAGGAGTTTATATGCATGCTGAATTAATAGAAGATGTGTTTATTCATGTAAGTACTGAGGAAACTTACTTATTTACTAAATACTTGTACAAAGAACTGATCACATACAACTGGTATCATCAGTAGAACCGATACACTTCTTCCATTAAAAATGTATCTACTCTGATCTCAGTCATATATAATTCATGGATCATTGACATTATATTGTACCATTGTGTATTAAGGGACATTTTAATCTATGGATCATTGCAGTGATAAATTCTAATGGTACCTGGTCTACCAAGTCAATGCATATTGTACAGGGCAGCTTTTTAAGAATATTGCTGAAGAACGGAAACTATCGCTAGGGGATTTCAGAGAGAATGCCTAGATAAATTAGAGGAATTGATTGGTTTTATATTTTGATTCATCATTATTTGTTGATGACTGCACTGTCAAACTAGGTGCCTCTTGTTGTTTTGTTTAATAAATCCAAATAAATACGGCTGGGGATTTGAATGGGAGTTGGGTGCCTAATTCATTTAGTTTTTTTAGAAAATGCCAACCTAAATAGTCAGCAAGTCTAATCTATGGATTATTGGTAGGAGAGACCACAGCAAGGATTCTAATCAAATGTACTGACAAGTCCTTAATTATAACTGAATCTATAATGGTTTTATACAATCAGTATAATGGAATTCATATATTTTAAGGACACTAGGGACCATTATGATGGTCTCGTCTGACCTCTAGCACAACACATGTCATAAATTTCCCTTAGTGATTCCTGCATCAAGACAATAACTTCTGGTTGAGCTGGAGCATATCTCTTGGAAAGACCCACTGGTATAAAGTGTTTGTTTAGAACTAGTACTCTGGTTTTCTTTTTATAGTTTCAACATATATTTCTTAAAACCTTTGCAACACCGGATGCTACTCTGAACTCCAGATGGTGGGACTTATCTAATCAGTAGTGATACTTTACTTACTAAAATTTTTCCTTTATAGCAAAAATAGTTCTTAGATTTTTTTTAAAAAAAGTATTTTGTTTGGTTTCTATATAGTACATCTAGATCTTAATTAAGATTTATTATCATTTTAGGGGGCAGTAACCCAGCATCATGGCTGAATTGGAAGCACTAAAAATAACATCATTAATGGAAAACATAGGACTAGATCATGACTTGGGGAAGGTGCATGTACAGGGGAATAATGGCAACAAGAACCCCCTTCTATATGGGCTACCCAGACCTTGACTCTTTAAGCCTACTTACTCCCCAGAGGAACAGATGGGTGGGAAGGGGCAGAGACCTTGACTCCTCTCCCAAACACACTGGCAAGCATGGGAAAGCCACTGCAGGGAGTGTTGTCATTGGCTGCTGGTGTAGGCCTGCAGCTATTGCTATCTTCTCCAAATCCTCCCCTCCACCCCCATCCCCAGGAGGGTAGAGATGGGATTGTGCCTCAGGGGGTAGCATCTAACATCTATGCTGCAAAAAAAAAGACCAGCGGCAGCAAGTCTCAGAGACCAGCATAACTGACTCAGGCTTGTGGGATTCGCTCTACGGAGCTAAAAATAGCAGAGTAGATGTTCGGGCTCATGCTGGAACCCAGGCTCTGAGATCCTCCTCTGCATAAGGTTTCAGAGCCCAGGCTCCAGCCTGACCCAAATGTCTACACTGCTATTTTTAGCCATTAGCACAGAGCTCCTTGGTTCTTTTTTTGCTGTGTAGACGTACCCTACGTCACAGTGCTTCTTGGGACTACTCTGGAGAGCTTACATACCACTTTCCACAAGGCTGTGCCCTAAAGGTACAATTTAGCCCATAGACAATAATATCAAGATTTTCCTCAAAAACAAAACAATGTCTTTGGTTTTAATTTAAAAAAAAATAGTCCTAGGTAAGAGCAATTATTCACATAATTTGTTTTGCCCCCACATGCAGATTGCTAAAATACAATCACAGCATAAGGGAAAAAAATTCAGATTTTGAGGTTTTCAAATTTTTCTTGAACGCCCCTAACAAAATTTTGGCTGTCATAGGTGCATTTAGTCTGGATGGATGACATGAAGACTAGAGCTGGTTGAAAAATTTCCAGTGCAACAGTTTTTCATCAGAAAATGCAGTTTCACCAAAATCAAAGTATTTCACATGAATGTATCAGTTCTGATGATTTTTGATAGGAAATATTGAAATGCCTTGTTTCAATAAGATAAAAGTATTTTGTTTTGACTTTTTCTTAAAATATCAATGTTATAGCTATGTATATATTGTGAAAACCTCTGTCCTTGCCTCCGTGGATCCCATGTTTCCTGGCAGATTTCACTAGCCTCAGAAGCTCTTTGTGACCCTCTCTCTAGGGAGAAGGGTCACAGTCTATTGAGCCATTTTCATCATAAGCCAGAAAGGGAGGTGAGGAGAAGTTACCCTTCCTTGCACAGTCTCTGTTGTCTCCCAGTCTCAGTGATTAATCAGGGGTAAAGGGGGTGGGGAGCCTAGTCCCACCCTCTACTCCAGGCTCCTGCCCAGGGACCCTAATAGTATCAGCTATGGTAGCTGACCTTTTAGAAACATGACATGTGCAATTCCCTGGGCTACTTCCCCCACAGCAGCCCTCACTTCCTCAAGCTCCACTTCACCCTTACCTCAGCACCTCCTTCTTTGTGTCTGATATGGTGTGTACTACTCAATCTCTCCAACAACACAACTTCCTCCCACAGCTCCTGACAGGCACACCCACCTGACTGGCTGGGAGGCTTTTAACTAGTTTCAGACAGCCCGATTGTCTTTAGGTGTCCCAATCAACCTAGCATTCTCCCTGCCTTCTGGAAAGTTCTTAATTGGCCCCAGGTGTCTTAATTGACCTGGAGCAGCTGCCATTTCACTTATCCTGGTACCAGGGATTTGTTTAGCCTGGAGCTAATATATCTATCTCCCACTATTTTTCTATAGCCATCTGGCCTTGCCCTATCACAATATTTAATATATTGTTTTGACCTCATCCAAAAGTCACAACCATATTGAAAGAAAACATTTTGACAAACACAAATTGAAATTTCATTCCAGGGGCAATTTCAGAATTTCAACTTTTTGTTCTGATTAGAACAACAACAAAATTGAAATGTCAGAGTTTCCCACAAAACAGAAGTCTCCTGACTTGCTGTAGAGAAGATTAATAGCTTAGGAACTTCACAACAGGTAGGTTACTGTGTATTTACTTTGCCAGTTGTGTTCTGAGATTGTGTGACAACTCGTACAGCAACCTGTAACTTGAGTCTTTCTTTATCTTTAGGAGAGGGTACTTTGTACCCCCATTACAGCTCTAAGGAACCCTTCAACTACTTTCCTCCAATTCACAGTCTCACTCCATGACAGCGCCCATATAATGGCCACCGGCCTATTATTTTTCATGATCGTAGCACCCCTAGTTTTAAACTTCTATTTAAAGGGCCAGATTCTCTGGCTGCTATGCTCCCTTTGTGCTGCTCAGTTATGACAGTCTAGTCTGCTCAGGAGTGGATTCCTCCAGTGTTTGTGGGGGGAGGAGCATAAAACCAGTATGGCCTTTTTCTGTCCCTCACACTGCATAACTAATGGCACCGGGGCAAGGAAATGACATGGCCAGAGTGTGATACACTCTAGCTACTCCAGCTAGCGCTGTCTTTGAATGGAGCAGAAAATGTCTTGACTTGAGGAGCCTGCATTGCTGGAGACTGAGAGCCTTGAACATTGGAAAGCCATCTCATCTAGCACACAGGCTTTTAAAAAACATTTTTGGACTGGAGGTGCAATCAGGAAATAATATGTCCTATTTCACTCATGGCATTAGAGGCTGCAGCATAATGTAAAACTACTTTCACAGCAAGAAGGTTCAGAGAACTGACATGACTCTCTGTTTTATAATTCTGGAGAGTACTATGTAAAGATTTTATGCCCAAATGTAATAGTTTTGTTTACCCCCAATCACTGCTGCTTTTTCATTTGTTACTCCATGTGCATATGATTCAGAATGTACAGTAGTTAGTCATCTGTGATGAAAATAATGTAGCCTAGCTATTAAAAAAAAAGGCAAGATGAAGGGGGAAAAAATATTTGCAACTAAGAAATTACAGTGAACAGATGGAAGTAGTACCTAAATATGCAAAAACAAATTCATCCTAGTGTATACATAACCTTTGAGTATAAAAGAGTTACACCAAGGATGAATTTGACCTGGTTTTGATTTCTTAGTATCAACAGCTGGATTAAAAACAGCTGACTTCAACCTTTCTCGCTCTCTTTAGTTCTCCTTTGTAAACAAACAACTTTAATCAAGGTCAGCATTTCAGTTTATTGGTTTGGTCTCAACCATTTATTTTTCCTTCTCCCCTGATTGTAGGGAGCCAAGGAACAATCACATAGAATAACTGGCAAAGCAGCAACAGAAATGGGATGTTAGAGTGAATGGTCATTTGTATTTCAATGTTTGGATTAAACTCTACTATTAGCTTTTGCTTCTGTACCAGTAAAGTAAAACAGTGTCCTTCATCCTAAAAGAGCTCAGTGCCTTATAAACTTGACATCTGTATACAGGAATCACTCCATCAACCAGCCACTTCTGGGGTGGAATGTGATATATATTTAGGGCTTCTGATTTTTGGTTTTAATTGATAAACACCAATGCAACATCCCAATATTTAAAAAAAAGAAGAAGAAATTGGTGTTTATCGAATAAACACTAGAAATGGTTACTTGTATCTAAGTGCTTTTCTACAGGGAGTAGTAACGCAGACTCCGGAGGTGTGATTTCTAAAGCACACTAATGTTTTGCACATTAATTGGTTCACATAGATCCTAGTGCTGTTTGAAACAGTACTACATTGTAATATTCCCTAGTGTGTTTTAAAGAGATGACTGATTACAGTATATACTACTATAGTGAGTAATGTATGCAATATGCATTACTCATTACAGTATACATAAAGAGAAAGCCCTGAAAAACCCTGATTTTTGGACATCTAAATACAAATCAAAAACTGGTAAAAAAAAAAAAAAAAAAAAAACCCTCCACAATTAAATTAATAAACCCTGAAAAACCAAAACCTTATCTATATATTTTACAGAGTACAACAGCAGTATATAATAGATGTGAAGAAAAATGGCATATCCCATGAAACTCATTGTGGAAATTTACTGTAGGAAGGCACAATGTATTTGTATTCCAACTGGAATTTTTGCTAAGACACGAGCACTAACTCCTATTCCTGCAAAAATAGTACATGGGATGTTTAAGCGCCAGCTGTGATCAGTATCTCAGGTGTACATCTCATCTGAAGTGCATCATCTCCATCAGCACAGTGCCCGTTGAAGCACAGATTCAGTGTTCACTCGCAGGGAAATGGGATGCTTCCTAGCTTAGCAATACCACTGCTTACTGCACCTGGAGTTTTCCTTGGAAGTTTCTGATCCAGACACTAGTCCTGCTCTAGTCAATTGGTGAGTTCTGGTGATAGCTCAGCCTGCAGTAATAAAACTGAAGAAGTGTACTCTCTTTATGCAGTATATCTTCCTCTGACTACAACAGTAATCAGCCATTTATCAGTTAATCAGATCTCTGCCAACCTATGTGCCAAATATGATTATATGACTGATGAATATATATAAAATGTAATTTTAGCCAGCCCATTTTTGTACATTTTTCTCTTTCTGACCTTGCGAAAAATGGCTGCAGTTGAACAAAAAATGTATTTTATTTCTAGATAATGGACTATGCCAACTTCCATTTCTTATAGAATTCAATAGAAACTTGGTATATCAAGACATTTCCTACATCCTTATTTCCTTTCAGACTGTACGCTTTAATATACCCAAAGCCACAATCTTTTCTTATATCTCTTGGCTTCAGCAATTCCTTTTTCAATTTCTATTGCTTTTTGTTATGTGGCAGGGACTTTTGCTACTGAGCAGTACATTTAGTTTTCCACACATGTAGCTATGAGCTAAGAAATTACACCAATTTCTTGAGGCCTTCGGAGCTAAGTGATTTTAGCTCGATCTTTTTGAGCTATCAGCCCTTCCATTAGTGTTAGAGGATGCTTCAGTGATATTTACTTGTCATTCTGATCATGCAAATTCATTTTCTTCTTTTGCTTTGATGCTGATATTTTGAAACATGGGTCTCTGGAAGGGTGACACTTCCTACTGAAAGAGTCTAATTAAGATGTGCTAATACAGTAGCACATGGTTGTCATAATCCCCGAAAAGGTCCTACAGGAATATCTGATATTTTGAATTATTTCTGCTTCATAACACAGAGACACACCTGCCCTGTGTAGGGGCAATGTGTCCCTCTCCTGGTGTGCTCCAATCTCTCCTGGGCCTTCTTGGACTGCATGTCGTCTGCACTGCGCATAGGCAAGATTCACATTGCTCCCACCCAATGTCCTATCTTCCAAGCTTTATGCAGTTCCATGTGAGACATTTTAGGCAAATTATTTAATTAGGTAATCACATGTTTGCATATTATTTGCATATGACCATAAACTTCCGTTTGGATAACTGATGTTTTGGTGATAGTGAATGTTGTCAAACTGAGACTAGATTTCTCTTATAGGATTCCCTAGGTAGTGGATACAGGTGTGGAGAGTGTAGTATCTCACTGATGAGAAAGATCAGCTTCGACATAAACACTTTATTTAAGAACAGAAACTATGTACAAATAGAAGGGAAAATTTTTTTGCTACTGCTGTATTCTGTGTTCCTTTGTTTTCTCTGTCCCGGCATGAAACACCACACTGGAAAGCAATCAGGTGCATAGTGTACAGGAAGTGTGGACTCTCTACACTTCCTGGAGGATTTATTTTTTCTATTTCTCACTAAACTAAAACACTATTAAACAAACAAACTATTATAAATATAATAGGGTACTTAAAGACTGTTCAGTTTACTTTAACGCAACCCTAACATGTCTCAATCAGTCTCTTAGGGAATTTATCCAATCTTTCCAATCTCCTGTATTGCAAACCCTCCTTACACAAGTTATTGTCTGTGTCAGACTGGTCAGTCTCATACTCAATAACAGGATCCGTTTGTGAATTATTTTAAACTTGTGTGTCTGTTCTCACTACACTTGTCTTTGCCAAGTTCTCAGGGATCTTGAGCAGATACTTACGAGTCCTTAGTAAAATTTTGCCTTTATCTGTGATCACTGAGTATGACCAAGGTGACGTTTCCTTTGTCACTCTAATTTTGCCAGTGCCCATCTTGGCAAATTCTTGAGTCTTTGTTTTTTAACTGTGGAAGAGGTCTTGTTCGTTTGTTGTAATATTTTGTCTTTTCATCACTATCACAGACTCCTTAGTCATCCTTTGTTTTTGTCCCATATCCGATCTATGGCAGTTGTAGAGGAGTTCAGAAGGTGGCCATCTACATTGGAGGGCAGGTAACTCAATAACTGAGTAGTGCAAAATATGGATCTTCTCTTGCATCTCTTTTTTTTTTCTTTTTTGGGGGCAAATTCTTCACTATACATACTCCACATTCAGCTAACCCATTGGCTTGAGGCTATGTGAGACTGGATGTCTCATGATGAAAGTCATACATATTAGCAAAGTCCAGGAATTCCCTATTCTTGAAAGGTCCGTTGTCAGTTATTTCTCTTCTTGAAATTCCATGATACGCAAATACAAATATAATATGCCTGACAACTGTTGGAGCTGTGGTGCCTTCGAGTGTGATTACTTCTGGAAATTGGTAATGTGGTCCATTATAAACAGCTGATCATGTCTTCTCAGGCTGAACATATCATTCTGACTTTGTCCCATGGGATTGCCACTTATTCACACAGTATCATTGGTTCTTTCTGCCGGGAATCTCTGTACTTCAGACATGTTTCACACCTGCTCACTTACTTCGATGTCCATATTCATCTGTAGTCAGAATACAATTTCTCTAGCTCCCCCTTTTTGATTTGGTCTTTCCCAGGTGCCCTTCTTGGATTGGTTCCAATATTTTCCTTTTCATCAATGTGGGAACCATGATCTATGTTCCCTGTATTCTCATACTCATGAGCAAGACCAACTTAAAGATAAAGCTTTCATTAAGAAAGGAATCTCTGCTCAAGTCAGCTCTCCCTCCCAACAGGTGCCTATGACTTCTCCCCCACCACCCTCCTTCTACACAAACCTTAGATTAAATTGGAGGCTCAGTCCTTCATGACTTCACAACAAGTGCCCTGATCCAAACTTTCTTAACAGCTGCTGAGATATTCCCCCACCAACCTCCCAAAGTTGCTTCCCAGCCGAGCTGTCAAATTTATCCATGAAATTTGCCTTAGATACCACATCTCTTACTTCACCCACACTCTCCAAAACTATGGGACAGTTACAGTGTAGGAAATCTATGCACATTCTGCACAGACAGTGGTTCTACTGATACCACTTTTTATGTTCATATTATATTTTAAGATTTTCATACAGTTGTTAGCTCTGGTCTTTTGGATATATATATATATTAATATTTGCCCTTGTAGTTCTCGTGTTGATTTGGCATACAGGTGCTCTTTGGGAGATAGCTGTCAATGATAGTTGTTGTGTATATAATCCAGACTGTATGTATAGTGCCCCTCACATAATAGGGATTTTAAGCTATCTAGGAATCTGATGATCGACTTGGAAATTTCTATGCTTTCTGACTGTCTTTTTTTAAGCAATGCAACGTTATTTGAAGGAAACCTTGCATTGAAGAAAAAGCAGCAAACAGAACTGGTTGGCAGAAAATTTTAAATAGTTTTTCAAAAATGCCCCTTTTCCCTCCGATTTTGAAATTTGAAACTTTGTTAAAATGTTGGACTCCAAAAAATGTCAAACGGCTCAATAATTGGTCAAAGTATATGGGGGAAGGGGAGAATTGTGAACATATAATAAAAAAGTTCTCATTTTTAATTTTTTACATATTAAATTGAAACTTCAAAATTTTGACCAGGTCTAGAAGAAACTGAATAGCAATCAACTCAATGCAGTTACAAAGCTATAGCAACAGCATCTCTGTCATATACCTCTCTATGTGCAACTACTCCAGATCTCACAACAAAATGGCTATGCTAAAAAGGCATTGTTTATAGTTTGTTCTAGAAAACACCTGTTTCTTTCTGCTGCAGGAGTAGAATATTTGTTTTTATATAGTTACTTGCAGGGTGACTATCATGGGACATCAAAATGCTGAGAGGTCAAAATACAAAATCTTTAAAATGTAAAGGAAAACCAACCAACCAAATACAATGCATAGCTAGACAATATATAAACCTCTATCCTACCCCAGGGAGAACAATTCAATTCCTAACTAGTTATAGGAAGGGGGAAAACAAAAGGGTAGTTATGTAGAAATTGTAGAAAGGAGACAAAAGTAGTCAGAGATAGTCCAAGTGAAATAAAAAGGATCTTGTAGGTAGACCTAAAGGGGCACCAGTGGGAAAACACTCCCACAATATTGCCAACCCCAACCATTTCAAAATCATGAGTGAGGCCATCAAAAGTCCTGAGATTGGTCAAAAAAAGAGATTTTTAAAAAACAATAAATGATGGGTTCTTTTTATCTCTTCTGAATTCCAGAGCTTTTTAGGAATCATGTTTTCCAGTTTCCTCTGCCACCATGAGGGCTAGAAACTTACTTTAAAACAGGGAAGAAGAAAAAGCAAGTAAGAAAAGAGAGAGCTGAGATTTATCATGCAATCACAAGCCTCTAGAATCTGGGACATTAAGAAAAACACCAAGCATCACAATATTTGAAATTAAAGCACAAGAGTTGGTATAAGCAAGTTCCACAATTGTGCACCCTGAGAAAACAAAGACCTGCCTCTTGTTTAATTCTAGGGACTAACAGCCTACCCACATTGGCAATCAGAACTGCCAGCCAGGAGCCTATCTAAGAGGTGATTGCTCTTCAACAGAATTACTGCAGTTTGTACAGCTGTAGTTTGTTCTAAGCAGAATGTGACAACTGAAGGATTCTGCAGCATAGTAGCTTGTGTCTCCTTTAAGTGCTTAAGGAAGCAAGGCATAAGGATTGAATGCTGCTCTTTCAGTGCCAGGAGGGTGCCTAACGGACACTTGGTGTGCAACAGAGCAAGCACTCTGCCCTGAAAAGGCTCATGTTCTGCAGCTAGGTTCTGTACATGAGAATCTAATCATAGTTTGCAGCAGGGAACAATGTGAATTTTTAATAGATGGAAGCCAGAGGCACTGTAACCTAGCACCGTGCAGTGTGAAATAAATGTTGTTAAACTCTCTCCCCATGCAATCTCCCAACGAGCTTAATCATGCAGTGTACCCAGATAGCTGGCCTCTGAGGAGTACTCTCCACGTTATAATAAATATAAAGATGAGCTGCCTGAATCCTGTCACTATGAGAACCAAGCAAGAAATCAGACTGACTGTCAAAGACGGTAAAGTAGCCTTACAAGTTAGTCCTCTCTACCTAAAAGCCAGGCTTTGTAATTTACAGTGGTTCATATCAATTTATTCAGGCCTCCTTCAGTTGAAAGCAGATGTTTCATTTATACCTTAATGCTCCAAAGACTCATGTAATGAGTCAGAAATCAATTCTTTTTCCCTCCCCTCTCCACAAAATGAACAATGGTATTATACCTATAAGGCAGTGAGCAAATGGAAAAATTATTCTGCCTTGCCTAAAATCTCAGTGCAAGCAGGATGCAAGCAGAGATTGGATTTATTTATTTTGTTAGATTAGCATAACATAGCTCTTGTGACTCATGAGGCAACCCAGTGTTTCTATCACTCTGTCTAATTTTGACCGATTCTGTTATTTACATCTCTGGCTTACAAAAAATACATTAGTTTACAAACGGGAATAACATAACCTGTTGTGGCTTGACGGGGCACACCTGTCATTTCACTTAGCAACCATTATATGGGGCTTTTGACATTTTTCTGTTTTTTCCCCTTGTACTGTAGACATATCCTGTTCTATCTGTACTCTACACTATCAGTAAAAGTTCAGCACTCTCCAGCAAAAGGGAGTCTGAGCTGAGAATAGATGCTATATGTGTTTCTCCAGATATGCTAATGAGCGTAGAATAAAGGCCTGAATAGATAGGGTTCTGCTAACTGATTTTATAGCTGGAAATAGCCTGGCTCTCCCAGTCCTGGGCCTTTCCTAAGCAGAAACGATCAGTCATGTTATATATTTTATGATAATTGTGTGATGTCTCTATCATCCGTGGTGACTAGGCTTATCTCACCAAATTTATTTCACTTGTGACCTTGGCCAGGTGTCAGCCCAGGCACCCAGAGATGAAAGGCTAATATATTAACTCACTATAACATCTACCACTCCTTTCCTGTCTCCTGGCATGGTATCTGTGACTCTCAGACTTCAAACCCGAAATTAACCTTGGCAATATCACACCAAGAAAAGGTCTCGCAGTCCCTGAATAGGTCAGTGGCCCTCCCAGCTTTCCTTTGGCTCCTTTGAAACCTGAGTGCAGTATTCCTGCCACCAGAAGTATAAGACAAAAGGTAATTAAAAGTGGTGTGTGGAAACCTGGAGAAAGTTCAACAAACTGAGGTGAAAAGGTGCACTCAGAGCCAGTTTACAGCCCGGGTATGGACCCCAGCATATCTGACTGCAAAGAGAGTGAGCACTGCCTACCCAGCCTGGCTTGAGGAATCTGCACTTCCTAACAAAAATTTTTTTGAAAGGACAGTGGTGTGAATTCTGAGCAGGAGGCAAAAAAGAGTGTGAAATAGAGGAACTCAGGCAACTGCTGCCAAATAGCAGTCACCAATTGGCTATATCAAATGATAAAGAAAAGTTGTGTCAATCCATGGCATACGCTGTGATTTTGTCTTAAAAAAAAAGTGACACAAAAACAAACCAAAGAAGTGTCTGCTACCGTCACTGGATTGAAAAACAAATATTTTCAAAGGAGCTGAGTTTGGTGTTTTGGAACAATGTATGACAGATGGCAACATTTTTCCTTCTGTAATGAAGTCTAACAAAAGCAGCGCTTGCCGTTACTCTGAGCTGACTTGCCGTAACTTAAACAATATGTTGGACAAAACAGACAGCAGCCAGTATGGGAGCAAGGGAATAAAATATTGATCTAGACGTGGTGAGAAAGTCAAGTCCACAATGGGTCGACAGACCTGGTTACAATTGCCAGTGTCCTCCTACCTACTATCATTTCCACCACTCATTTTCCCCAAAGCCCGTGTCGTCAGCAGTGCCCAATTCCAGCGACTGTGTTGCAAACACCCCTGCTCCATTGACTGTTGCTCTGCAACCAATTTCAGAAGTGTTCCAGCCAAGTTTCCAGTTCATTTAGTAGATTTAATATTACCCTCTTTGTTTTTCAAGAGAAAAGGAGTTAATAGAATACACAATTATTTAGAGTTGGGGGCAATGATTGTCTTTGTTACATAGGTGTGTACAGCCCCTAGCACAATGGCGCCCTGATCCCCAATTTTAGGCAACACTGTAATACTAAATAACACACCCAGGTGCCTGCTTGCAGTCATGAATGAAGTGATTCCTATGTACATAAAGTGCTTTAGAGCTGGCCCCTTTTTTTTTCCTCAAAAAAATTTTTTTGGAATGAAATGGCTTTTCAACTTTCCATTTTCATGGAAAGTTTTTTTTTGGATTTTCATTCAAACCCCATGTTGGCAACCAAATGCCCAATATGTTGAGTTTCAAAACTTTTTTTTTTTCAGTTTTTGGTTTGGGGTTTTCAGCTAAAACGGAAAAAATTGAAGAAATTTTTCAGTGAAGGTGAAAAAAATCTTCATTTTTTTTCAAATTTTCCACAGGAAAAAATATCCTCTCTCTACCAGCCCTAGCTTTGGAGTTCTTCTAGATAAAACAGTGTTGCATCTATTTTGTTGTTGTAAATTACTTCTATTGTGGTGGCACCTCGGACCCCCAGATAGGGACCAGGACCCCATTGTGCTAGGCACTGTACAAACACACGACCAAAAGACAATCTCTGCTCCAAAGAGCTTACAGCCTTACAACCAAGCAAAGATTTTATAAAGGGTAACCTGGAGATGAATGAGGGACCTTTTGATAATAAGTTTAGCACAAATATTTGTTAATAAAAAGATGCCTATGGGTTTTGTTTAACACTGGAGTCACAGGAAGAAGTTGACAAAATTGACAGAGTTAGAGAAGTTTGAAAGTGAGGAAGAGATAAAAGCAAAGCAAAATGAAAAAGGGAGGATGGTTTCTGAGAACCTGTAGGGAAAAAAAATCCTGCTGTGAATATCTGACAATCCAGGGTAATAAAATAAAAAATAAACAACAAGAAAATCTTTCCTTTGTTCTTTTCTTCTTTTGCTTTCCCATGCTAGTGTTGAAGACAGCTGCTTTGAGATCTGACTGATCCATCTGTAATGAGAATATCTACCACATAAATTATCCACACTTTTCCCCAGAGCTACTCAGCCCAGATAATGCTCGCTGGCTTGGGTCCATTCATTAACACTTTATTTGTACACTCCCCCTTACCATCTGTTTATTTGTATCCAGATTTAAGGTGATGGGGGGAGGTATGATTTTTAGGAGAGGCAGTGAAATCTAGTGGCAGGACACTAGACTGGGATTTCAAGAACCTGAGTTCTATTCCTGGCTCTGCCACAAACCTGCTGGGTGACCTTGGACAGGTCATTTCTCCTTCTGGGGTATGTCTACATTGCAATTAAAAACCCGCGGCTGGCCCATGCCACCTGGCTCAGACTAAGGGGCTGTTTAATTGTGGTGTAGATGTTCGGGCTAGGGCTGGAGCCCAGGCTCTAGGACCCTGTGCGGGTACAATCCTCGAGCTCAGGTTCCAAGCCCAAACATCTACACCACAATTAAACAGCCCATTAGCCCGAGCCCTCACGAGCCCCAGTCAGCAGATACGGGCTATCCGTGGATGTCTAATGGCAGTGTAGAGATGCTTTGGGGCCTCTGTTTCTCCTCCCATACTTTATTTCGACTGTAAGTTATTTTGGGGCAGGTGCTGAATACGTTCAGCATATAGTACAATAAGACCTGTTCTTAGTTGGGGCAATTAGGCACTACTGTAATGTCATTATTAATTGCTAATTTATTAATAATAATACTGTTTGGTGACCTCACTTTTTAAAGTACAGAGATAAAGATAAATCTCGTTCTTTAAAACAAATGCATTTATTTGCATTTTAAATTTACCTCTCCAGTTGTGTATCCCTTTCAGACCTCTATATTGTTTTAACGGGAACTGCTGTAAAGCTGGTGCAGGTGTTATTAGTATTAACCCTCTGTAATAGGGTCGGTGGCCCACTAAAGGAAATTGGTCTCAGCTCTCCGATTCCAGTCCAGGTACACCCTGTTTTGGCCAATTAAGCGAGTGGGGCAGCGTCTGGGAAGCTACAGGAGGCCTGAGAGTGAGTTAAATGGGTCAGAGCAGACTGGCTGAGTTAGGAAGAGCAGTTCTTGGGAGAGGGCTGAAAGCCGGAGAGCAGCCGGGGGTTTGCAGGCTGGCTCTAAGCCACAGAGCGAGAGCCCAAACATAGAAACAGCACATGTGAACTCAGAAGGGCGTTTCTTTGTTAAAATGAACTGCTCAGCATTACCCTGCCAAAAGTAAACTCTCTCACCTTTGATGAAGGGAACAAATGCCACTCTTTGTGCTAAAAATACTCCATCTAGGATGAAATTGGAGGACTTTCTAGATAATCACACAATGCAACATTAGCCAGAGGGACAAAAATAGACAGTCAATTCAGTCAAAAGCTTACTGGTTCATTATTTCACATCAACTGACTCTTCAAAAGAAATCGTGGTATTTACTCAGAAGAGACTAGAACTCAGCTAGTTACAATAATCTCCTTCTGGGTATTCTGCAGCAGCATGTCAATACTTGGACTTTAGCCTGGACAAACAAGGCTGCCTAGGGGATAAATACATTGGGCTATTATCTACTGTACCTATGTGCCAATTTTCAATAAATTCAGTATTAACAGATTTATCATGTAATCTTGTGTTCATAAGGGCTGGTCACAGAAAGATTTCATTGTACTGAGTTGCCTCTGAGGAACACGACAGATATTTATTCTTTTGACATGACTGTCATCCAAACGGCTGACGTGAAGACTGGAGCTAGCAATTCTAAATTCAATCCCTCAGTGTACATGCTACGGTGTATGGCACACAGTCTTCACAAAACGGGTGATGGAGTTGCCTGTGATGCAATCTAGATGAGCCCAGGTGCCTACAGTATGAAATCTGTGGATGAAAGGTTGGTAGTGAGATGATGTGGGACCCTGCGGATACAAGCCTATTTGAACTACTGCAGTAGCTGCAATGCAGGTAGAGCTGCCTGCACCAGCAGCCACTGGCTCTGAAATTAGGATCTTTTTAAAAGGGCTCCTGCTGCTGCTCCTGCACCTGGCCCCTATCATTAGATTTTGCTTCTGCTTAGCCTCCATTATAGTTGACCTGTAGCTTTTGTGCCTTCCAATCTGTCCCTATGGATGCATACATCAGCTTTACATGCTGATCCTACCACATTTAAGATACAATCCTCTCAGTAGCTGGATGCTTTTAATTTGCTATACCTTGCAACCTGATCAATCAAGGTCTTACGTGAGCTGGCAATATGCTTCACTGAGCCTGCAGCCAGGGAGTGAGATCATTTGTTAGCAGCTCTTCCTTCCCTTGTAATATTTTAGCCTCTTTCTTCTGTGTATTTACAGATATTTCAATGCTGAATTAGAGCTTTAGTAAAGTATTAGCCTTCCTGGTTCCTCTTTCTTCCTTGTCACTCAATGCTGAGTCCATGACAGACTGTTCATGTGAGATTCTCCTCCTCTCTCCTTCCAACCCTGCTGTTGGACCTGATTCTCTGTTATTGCCCATCCTCTTTACACTGCTCTGGGAGCATAAAAAGGTCCATAAACCCATCTGAAATTGCCCTGAAAGGATATTCTGGTGTAAGGGGGTATCAAAGAACCAGCAGTATAATTCTGTGATGCCCCCCAGGCAGTCACCGGCATAGTCCTGGTCTACACTGGTGTGGGGGATCGACCTAAGATACACAACTTCAACTACGAGAATAGCAATCCGATCCGGTGGGTAGTGTAGACGTACCCATAGAGTACACTGCGGACAGAGTACACTATGGTCTGGTTCTTCTGAGCTGTGAAACAACCTCTAAGGGGCTGAACATAAATTAAAGCAGCCCTAAGCCTGCTATGATTCCCTCAAGGACCAAACTGGCCCCAAGGGCCTTAGAATTAGAACCACTTTTTGGCCTTTCCCCTATTCTTGTACTGACTAACTCAGGAGAATGGAGCATCAGGTCTTCTGACTCCACTGTAAACTAGGTGGGAATGGAAAAACTGGGGAGGAAATTGGTGGGAACAGAGAGGCCATGGTCTTCCTCCTTTAATTTTCCAGGGTATGGTACTTCCTTTCTGTACGATGGCTCTACAGTACCATAGAGCACTTGATGGCATGTTGAAATAAATGTAGTGGTTTGAAATGTCTGACAAAGCATGATTAAATTGATTGTGTCAATGGACTCTTTCCCCAAGTCAATATAAACTGAACAATAATTACCTTAATTAAGATTTGCATAATTGTAATTACTAACTTCCAAGAGAACTGTTGTGGTAACAGTACAGAAGCTTATCTAACGGCCATTAATTTGGTTCCTTTCTAATTTAATTTTTTTAAATCACAATGAGTAGTAAACAGGATGTTTACTTGATTAATTAATTAATCATATTAAGTAGTTGTGGACTGAATGGATTAAGAAAAGTTTGAGCATTTTAAAGTGTAAGAAAGGTTTTACATTTGGAGGTCCACAAGAAGGCTCAGTGTTTCATATGCTGTTAAAAGCCCAGAAAAAACACTGTGGATCATGTAATCAAGTTGGCGTCTCTCCCCTCCTGCCCTGTGTTTTTTCAGGATTGTTCACTGACAGCGAGATTCTGATACCCTTATTCACCATGAATAGCATTTAACTCCATGAGTCATGCTACCAACATCAATTGGCCTATATGCTTAGTTAGTGACTACTCAACATGAGCAAAGGCATCAGAATTTGGCCCTGAATAACGTTCCCACTAACGTCATAGCTAAACTGTTCCTGCTCTGCAGTGATGGGGCCTGGACCACTCCTGGAGAGGAGAGAGAGGAGTTTTTAAGGTTGAACATACTCAGAAATCTTAGATTTGGTGGTTTTTGTTTTGGTGGTGGTGGAGAAAGGTAGCAGAGTGGGTAGCAGGCCGAAGAGAAAGTCTTGAATTTGAGTATCCCCAAACTCAATCTCAAAATGTCAAAAATGATTGGAAGGAAGGAAGAGCGAAACAGAAGAAAAGAAAGAAGGAGGCCCTTTCCCTGAGTCAAGTCTAACAAGGCATGTAGTTATTTCATTCCCTCACCCCAACTAGGTATTAGAGGAGCACTTATTCACATTGCTACTCTGACTGGTGTAATTAGAGTACCGTGCTACTTGTCCATCAAAAGGTCACCTTATGAAGAACAGCTTTCCTAGGCCTAACAGACCAAGCCTACAGCCAGGGCTATTAGAGAGCTCTCAGCTAATCAGACACTATAGAAAGAAAACCTAAAAATAATGATAGGACAATTTCCCTGAAGGTTGTCCACTTGTATGTTTATGGCTGTTCCTCTGTGTTCACAATTCTATGTCTGTTCTCCTCCCCCACCATCCTTTTCCTGCAGCCTCCTGTTCAGCTTATCCTCTCTATTATGTTTGTGCCCAACTTCTCTGTATTTTGTTCAGAGTCCTGCACTTTATGCTTCTCTTGTGCTTTATTTTCATTTTTCACTTAAGTGTAACATGGTAGTGCATCACCAAAGAAGTCGTCATAATTTTGGCTTCAGTGCCAAATTTTAACTCCCCTGTTACCAACTTTTTACTTTTCTCTAGGACTCTTCAGGTATTTTTACAGAGCAATCTTCAGTCCCATTTTAGAAGAGACTTTTCTTCCTAGTCCCAGTATATTAAATTTCTATGATTTTTTTAAAGGTAAAAGTCATGAAATGTGTCATATTCTTTCCATTCATTTTCATTTAAAAAAAATTCTTTCTTTCATCAGCTAGGGCCTGCACCTGGGTTTTCCTTACTCTTTTCTAACAAGCTGAAAATAACAGAATGGATGAAAGAAGGTGAATTAAAATGAAAGAGCTAGGAGCATCAATTGATGAAAACACAATGTTTTATAGAATTCTGAGAAGTCAGGTGTACAGTTTGGATGAGCCCCCAAGAAGGAATAAGTCAAAGTGACTGTGATATGGACCAGAGAGACTCCATGATGGGTTCAAAACACGTGACTGATATTGTCATAAATATAAAGGGAAGGGTAAACCCCTTTAAAATCCCTCCTGGCCAGAGGAAAAATCCTCTCACCTGTAAAGGGTTAAGAAGCTAAAGGTAACCTCGCTGGCACCTGACCAAAATGACCAATGAGGAGACAAGATACTTTCAAAAGCTGGGAGGAGGGAGAGAAACAAAGGGTGTGTGTCTGTATGCTGCTTTTGCCGGGGATAGAACAGGAATGGAGTCTTAGAACTTTTAGTAAGTAATCTAGCTAGGTATGTATTAGATTATGATTTCTTTAAATGGCTGAGAAAAGAACTGTGCTGAATAGAATGACTATTTCTGTCTGTGTGTCTTTTTTGTAACTTAAGGTTTTGCCTAGAGGGATTCTCTATGTTTTGAATCTAATTACCCTGTAAGGTATCTACCATCCTGATTTTACAGAGGTGATTCCTTTACTTCTATTTACTTCTATTTCTATTAAAATCTTCTTGTAAGAAAACTGAATGCTTTTTCATTGTTCTCAGATCCAAGGGTTTGGGTCTGTGGTCACATCTGTACCCTAGAGTTCAGAGTGGGGGACGAACCTTGACAGATATATGGGCCAAATGAGCCCCAAGGCAGGTGTAAATCATGTGACTACGCCATACGTTCCAGAACTTTCACATTAGAAACAGAGCTTTACAATACATAGGAGTCATGTGCAAATGGGCAATACACACTTTTGTATTACTTGTTTTGGTTTGGTTCCTGTGGGTTTTCACCTATGACGTAGGTTGGAATTAACCCAATATTGAATAGCAAAACTCAGCTGAAATAACAGAATTTCTTCCCTGATTTGGAGACAAAACCACTGAGATTTGCACAGATTCCACTCAAAACCACAAATCTCTGTCTAGAGCAGGGGTGGGCAAACTATGGCCCACGGACTGGATCCGGCCCCTCAGTACTTTGGATCTGGCCCACGGGATTGCCCCCCATGGTGCCGCAGGCCCTGCGCCACTCTCAGAAGTGACCAGCACCATGTCCCTGGGGCCCTGGGGGAGAGGGCTTCGTGCACTGCCCTTGCCTCCAGACACTGCCCCCCACAGCTCCCATTGGCCAGGAATAGGGAACCGCAGCCAATGGGAGCTTCAGGGGAGGTACCTGGAGGTGTGGCAAGGGCAGCATGTGGAGCCTTGTGCCCCCCCTTTCCCCAGGGGCCACGCAGGGATGTGGTTCCAGCTGCTTCCCAGTGCAGTGCAGCATGGGGCCAGGGCAGGCAGGCAGGGAGCCTGCCCTGGCCCCAGTGCATGCCGCTGCCACCCCAGAGCCGCTTTAGGTAAGCAGAGCTGGACTGGAGCCCAAACCCCTCCTGCACTCGACCCCGCAACTCCCTGCCTGCACCTCGTACCCCTCCTGCACTCCAACTCCCTGCCCTGAGGCCCTTGCTGCCCCCTGCACCTACATGCACCCCAACCCCTTTCCCTGAGCCCCCACATACACTCTGCACCCCTCCTCTGCCCCAATCCCTTACCCTGAGCCCATTCCTGCACACCACACCCCCTCCTGCACTCTGCACTCCCTCCCGCACCCCAATCCCCTGCCCCAGCCCTGCATACAATTTCCCCACCCAAGTGTGGCCCTCGGCCCCAAAAGTTTACCCACCCCTAGTCTAGAGCCTGCAACCTTGACCATAAAGCACAGCCTTGATTTGTCTGAATGTCTATGAACCTCACTAAGCCTTTCACTGAACTTGACCAAAGCTTTTAATTTGCAATAAAATCTGAACACGTCATTCTGAAAGTTTTGCACAGCTCTGATTAGAGCACATTAGAGAATAGCAGCTTCATTAATGAACAATATTAGCAGCAGCTTCATTAATAAAACAATATTAACAGCAGCTTTTGTTAATGGAAAATTCATTGTTTAATTGGATTTCACTGAATTAACATATAGGGCCAGATCCTTGCTGTTGTAAATTGACATGGTTTCATGGTCATCAGTGGAGCAATGCTGATTTAAACCAGTTGAGGATCTGGTCTATAGCTCACATTCAGCCCATGCCTTTGTGAAAGTATTAGCAAACTACTTCTCAAACTTCTCGGCTGCTTCTTCTGGAAATTGTGTGAGAAATCACCCAGAGTCAAGCTTTTTTTGCAAGTTTCCCACACAAGTACTACTTAGTGTTTACTGAGCCAGACATACCATGAGAACAGTTTTTTTTTTCTCTCTTAACATTTTGGAATTTCCACTTCTAAACTTAGCCAAGCTCAATTTCTTAAACCGAGCCAGTTTGCCCATTCCTACTAAGAGCTAGAGTACATGCCCAGCAAAAATTTGCATAGGCAGACCTCTAATATCCGGTATAGTGATCGTGAAAATTACACAGTGCTTGAAATCCTAATCTCATTGAAGTCAATAGCAAAACTCCCAGTGATTGGCTCAGGATTTCACTATCTAGAACAGGGTGAAAGTGGATAGGAGAGTGAGAGTCAGGGCTCCTGGGACTAGACTTATTGCCGGGGTAACTCAGTTGCAATCTATAACTATTATACTCTGCTTGTGTAAGTTAGTTTTGCTTCCGCTCCCACCTCCGAGGAGCCCCTGGACTCCATTAACCCGGCCGCAGAAGGCACCCCGCTGACAGCCGCTGAGCCTGTTGAGGCAACGGCCAGTGCCATGCGGCCAGGACCTGAGCCACCAGGGGCACCCCTCGTTGGTGTGGAGCAATCGACCTCCTTCCCGGGTGGGGGCCCTACAAAAGATAGTCCACCTCCTGATGCCATGGCTGCCAAACCCACCATAGATCCTGCGCCTGGCATCGCTGAGAGACCCCCTCCCCACTCCCCCAACCCTTGAGCCTGACCGGGAGGTGCCACCACCCAGCTGCTTGGCTTCTGGAGCCTGGAATCTCACCTCTTCTCCTGCCCCCCCTCCCCCCCCCCAAAAAAAAGTAAGTTAGTTTTGCTCCATGGAATGTATTCATGGCAATTATCCATGAGGCAGTATGAACCCAACCTCTATTTTTAGAAGCAAATTGAGCAAAATTTCATCTGGAGTCACTAAGTGCAAACATGCCCAGAAGCGCAAGTGGTCGTTCCTATTCTAAATATGCAGAAATATCTGCCCCATTGTTGCAGTCTCCCTATTACACCGTACCTAGTGCAAAGGCAAATTTAGGCCCTGCTCCTGCAAACACTTAAGCATGTGCTTTCCTTCAATCTTGTCCCCATTGCCCATTAGTCCCATTGGCTTGAAAGGGGCAGATCATCAGCTGGTTTAAATGATAGCAGCTCCAGGAAGGCAAGGGGACAAGGCGCATGCTGCTCAGAGAGGTGAATAAGAATAATAAAATCCTTTTGTCTGGTTTCGCTTTGCCTTGCACTTTGCACAGACACTTACACCTAGGTGAAGTGGGCATAAAATGCTCCCATTCAGATCTGATATTGTTTTCCACCCACTAGACTACGCAAGGTGCAGAATCAGGACCATTAAGTATTTAATAATCCCATAGCAAATACAGGGGGAGCAATAGCATCTGTAGAGGAACTGATCTGTTGATTAGGGTTTATCTGCTACAGAAGAATTCTAATGTCCCTGTTTGCAAGCAATCCCTTATAAAGCCATTGTTCAAATATTATGAAAGGATGGTCAGATCTAGAATGGCTTCCCCCCAAGATTTGGAAAAATTAGAATTAAAAGGTGGTGAAAGGCTCCATTGTAGAAATTTTTCCAAAGATTTCAAAGGTAGCTAGAGAATCTAGCAAGCAGGGGTGAGGGGGGATATATAGCATAGTCCTCCTGAGAAACAGAAGTACCTATTCAAGGGTATAATGCCCAAGGAGCCTATCCCCTCCTCAGAAGATTTAGCAGAGTCAAACTAGTTAAGTATAGGAACCAAGGCCAAAAAGGCTGCCTGAAGATTCGGAAGGGAAATAAACCAGTGCAGTAAGGTGTAGTCCGTGGCTCACAATGTCTTCATCAAATCTCTGGATGGCAGTTGGAACACCTAGGTACTAGAAGTGAGGCTTAGATTGGCTGTCCCAAGGATTTAACATGACAATTGCCACTGGAGAAAAAAATGTGTCTGCAAAAGCAGAGCAAGTGACAAAAGCCACCTCTTGTCTTTCCCCATTATCTGAGGTTTTAAAGGTTGCCTTAGTAAAAAGGGAAGCTCTGAGTACTTTCAGGTTGTTCTTGTTCCCAAAGAAACTGCTTTTTATCCTGATGTTCAGAACGTGTATCTTTGTAACTGACCTTGTGTCTAGTTGTCCGTGAAATAGTATAGAGGTGTGGAGTTATAACATTATGTAATGAATGATTATTTTCCCCCCTTGTAGTAAGACCTCATTGTCAACTCAGTGTTAGAGTAGCCTGATAGCCAATAGTCAATATATGTTGGCAAACCATTATGGCACTCCTCTGGCGGACCCATCAGTTTCTGCTCAATTTAAATTTTCATATGCAAAAAATGAAGCATCTAGTCTTACAATCACAAAGAAAACCTTCAAAATGTGAACCAGAACAGTGCTGTCATACTGAATCTACAGACCAGCAGAAAAAAACAATCTCTAAAAGAGAAGTATGAACTACCCCACTCTTCTCAGTGGAGCGTTAACTCTGAAGTCCAGTAGTGACAATGGGGATATTAATGTTAACTGTTTCAGTGGTAATAATTGCAGCAAGAACATCCAGTCATCCATGGAACTTGGGAGGGCTTTGAAATTATGCACAGTTCTTGAACAATGACCCATCGTTATTTTTTTCCAAGCTGCCACACTGTTAATATCAAAGCTTTACCAGTCAGCCACCATGCTGCTTAGTCACCAAAATGAGTGATTAGGAAAATTCTCCAAATAGGTTTGCTCAGTAATGATTTAATTTCAGGGGTTTGTTTTTCTTGTATGGATTGCAGTTTGCTTGTGATTGCTGTGTTGAGACTGCAAAGATCATAGGTATTTGCAGGTTGGAGTTAAACATTTTCTTTGTAGGCTGCAGTCGGAGGATAGAAAATTTTAAAGAAAAGTAGTACATGCCTTTAAAAATTCTTCCATGAGAACCACTGGGGACACAATGGGTCAAATCCATTCCTGAAGTAAGTCCACTTAAGTCACAGGAATGATGTTTGCATTTCTCTTTGGTGATTCCTTCGAGTGAAAAGGGAACATTACATTGGGGTTGTTTCAATAACTAGATGTTTCAGCAAGTATTTCAAACCCACTGAAGTGTGGCTCATTCTTGAACTGTGACATGCAAGGATTTTCTACTTGTCGGGAATCATGGGAATTACCCAGAGGTAATTAATGCACGTGGCTAATAATATTTCATGAGCAATAATGTAGCAAATAATGTGGCAAATCACACTGCGTCATCTAAAAAAAAGCCACGGACTTTCACATTTCAAATTTAAGTGACATTGCAACTACAAGCCAACAATTCGAAATTCAAAAAAGGATGTATCTCCACTATTAAAAATGGGTGATCCAAAAGGAAAAGACATTGTGACACGCTCCTAAAATGTTAGGAAAGTGGTTTACACGGCTTCTTAGAGTACAGGCATCACACACACAAAGCTCCTAAGACACACAACCACCAGAAGCATCTGAGCCCCTAATATCATCACCACAGTATAAAGACCCATCATAATCTTGAGCCCTTCTTTCTCTTCCATGAGCTAGCTGAAGGATTTTTGGTATTACTCCTCCTTCTCCATCTTCTACCTTGTGCTCCTTTCAGTCTTAATTCTGTCTGTCTTATGTTTTTTGTCAGGGAATTAGTATTTATTATATATAGTACTTCTATATTATAGAAGTATTAGTGAAAGCAGAAGGATAATGTTAGACACTCACAGATTTCCTCAGAAAATATCCTCCTTCACTTTCTTCTGTATCTTAATTAATGATCACCCTCATAAGCATTTTTTTTAACTCTCTTCTGCTGGAATACCACTGGATTCTAAAATTATCAACATTTCAGATGGAGCTGTTTCTTCTTTATCTCCTTCTCCTTTAGTTATTTGAGAGTTACTGTTACTCAAGTAAAATTCACCTGCTCTAAGTCAAACCTCTCTGGAGAAGATTAGTGATGATGGTGTATTTGATCCTTAAGTGAGATGAGTCATGTCAGTGCTAAATGAAACACAGACAGAAATGAAATTAATGTGACTATGTGCCCACAGGTCTTCCAATTTGTCAAACGTGTCATCACCAAACAAAAGGACAATTTTGTGGGATTTTGTGTTTTGATTTAAGTGTAGGAGGAGACTGAGGGCAGGCTGGTTTGCTCTTGCTTGTTCGCAAGGGCTGACAATCTGTTATTAAGAGGAGAGATAGGCCAGGAAGAGCGAGAGACGAATTGTCTACAAATCAAACACCTTGAGTAACAATTTGGAAATACCTAGTAAGGAACTGGAGCCTTGCTTTACTTCAGTTTATATGACATTAGTTGCTACATACTCACTTTCACCAGGCTAAGCTCTTCAGCAAGTATTAGAAAAAAGCCCCCTCCAAAATGTACTTCCACCAGTTAAGGGAATAAGCAATTGACCTATAGCCTTATTTTTATCTCAGAATCTAGCCTGGCTGCAGGAAGGTTGTTTATGGTGGCCATCATATAGAAAATGGCAAGCTTCTGTGACAGTTTTAACTGAAAATTAATATTATCTCTATTACTTTGCAGCTCAGATGATGGCAACAAATGCACATTTCTTCTCTTAAATTATACTTTTAATCAAAATGAGCTGAAGCATCTGCAGAGTGCCTCCAACCTACTTGCAGGTGGCTTATTCAAGCAGGGTATTTGCTGTTCCAATAGCAATCACTGGTGATGGGCAAACCTCAGCAAAGGTTCAGAGATAAAAGTGGCTGAATAGCAGAGGAAAATATCCATTAGCATTTTTGAGAATTCTCAATGGTATTTTGCAAAGCTCGTTAAAAAT
Source organism: Eretmochelys imbricata (assembly GCF_965152235.1). Taxonomy (NCBI): domain Eukaryota; kingdom Metazoa; phylum Chordata; order Testudines; family Cheloniidae; genus Eretmochelys; species Eretmochelys imbricata. The sequence goes on along the minus strand of NC_135572.1, from coordinate 195,114,556 downwards.
GGTAAATATGTTTTGTTAAAAAGAAATAAATAAACTTTCTATCCCTTTTGTCCCTCCACCTCTTTCTTTTCTTATGTCATCTTGCCACTGAAAAATGGGGGGAAAGAAAGGAAAGAGAATAGGAGAGGGGAAACAAGAACCTGAATAAAATAGAAACCCCAAAAATCTTTGGGGGTGCATGTGTGTGTGTGTGTGTGTTTGTATTTAAACCAAAAGTCAGAAAATGTTGAGTGGAAAATATAAAGATTTTCACAGAAAATCATCATTTTTTGAAAAAAGACCAGGCTTCACTCCCCCCTCCCCCGCCTGCCAGAAATGAAGACTTTCTGTGAAAATCTTCATTTTTTTTCTTCAAAAAGTTCTGATTTTTTGGATGAAAGAGAGAAAACACCAAACATTTTTCATGTTATTCTTCGAGTGACGGTCCATAGTTTTTTCTTCTGTGCTATATAAGGACTTGTTAATTTTTCAATCAGCTCTAGCATTTTAATCTGGTCATGTTGACACCCAATTTTGTTCTCCTTTTGTTAACTAGATGTGTGCAAAAACAAATTTTGGACCTGTGAACAAAATTCACTTTGGGTGAAGTTAAGTAAAGGTTAGGTCATCTGGTGAGAGAAGAGAGAGAATACCATGTGGCTTAGGTGCCCAGACATAATGTTGACTACTCATTTATGAATGGTAAATATTTAACTGAATACTCCCTGGCAACAGTTTGTGAACGCCACATAGCATAAATATGTTCATAAATATTATTCACCCAACAGTTTTAAATAATTAACAAATAGATAAAAACCATGATCTGTTTGTGTAATTTGCTAAATGCACCTACAAGAAATTAAATAATTAAAATATTAAACTAGAACTAAAACCCTAGTCCATTAATAAGTGTATCTGACTAAGTCAATGCATGAACTTCTTTATATGGCAAAGTCATATGTAGCTCTACTGAGCTCTAAGGAGTTACACCTGATTTACACCAGTGTGGGTGGAGAATTGGCCTGTATATGTATGTCTGGAACTTCCTGTTCTTAACAGAGTGTATCCTGGAGTGTGGATAGTAAAGCCCTAACAAGCTATGGAGTCCTGCAGCAAGCAGCTTGTGCCTTTTCCTTCCCAGTGAACCACACTACCCCAGTTGTGACAGTTTTGGCCAGACACAAACCCCATGATCATCTTCAGTACTTCTTTCTGTTCTTACCCTGCAATTCCACTAGTGTTTTGTTAAGTGCCCTGCTGCGTCAGCTTTGCTCTCTTAAGACAATTGCACTGTACAGTAATTTTTTTCCTCCCTTATGACACATTTCACCGTTACATCAAAAGACCTTCAACTGTTCTACTGTTCAACTGGATCTGTTGTCATATCTGTCCCTGCCTTTTATTCCTTTTTCCTTTCATAGAGGAAACTCTGGTGACGGTTGTCTTTTCTCTATATATTTTCCCTCCTGCGAACCCCAACCTCCATTCTATTCATTTTCTGTCTGACAGGAAAACTGAGCCTGGCTCTCTGTTAATGTCCTGTATTTGGTGCTATAACAAAGCAGAGGAACTCCAAGAAGCAGTCAGTGAGGTAATTCTCGCCTGCTCAAGTAAATTTTGCTTGGCATTTTTTTCTGCAGTTTCTTTCAGTGCCCATATGACCTCATTCCCCTGCAGAGCACAGCATGAGCAGCAGCTTATAGGAGTGGAATAACTACACTCATTCTACAGCAGGAGGTCTCAATACTTGGCACTTTTTCTTTTAATGCTTCAGTGGGAAAATTGAGTGGAGGAAAGGAGAACAGAATTAAGGAAGAGTATCACTTAGAATGCATAAGTTGTGACTTATTGTTTATAATAATTTAGCACATGAAGAGTGATTAAGGATGGAGAGTTCGTAAAAAAAAAATCGGTGGTTTTGGAAGGGGTCCAGGCATATAGGTTCTGCAGGACCCATACCCACTTTTGCTCAGTTCACACTAAAGCAGGTTTAATGTAATATACCATTATAAAGATAAACTGATAATCACAATTCTTACTCCTCTACATTGAATACGAATATGAGCAGGCTTTGAAGGATTCGATTTTTATCAGTAAACATTGGTTTCACTGTACACACAGAAACTGACAAAAAATATGGCCATCGATAACTAATCAAAATTGACAGATATGCAAGATAAGAAAAATGCTACTTGAAAACTTCTTGGAGTTTGATTTAAGGTTATTTACTTGGCATATTTTGATATGTGATGTGACAATTTGTGTTTTAACAGTTCTAAAGTTTTATTTTTAGAATCTGAATGCATACTGTAATTACATAATTACTGTCTGACCCCACCATTGTGTGACCACCCATAATTTCCTGCAACTCTGAAAATTTCAATTGATAAAATAAAAAAATGCTTATAAATAAACATTGATATTATCTGTGGAAATTATAAAAAAAAATTCTGCCAAGCCTAAACATGAGAGTATCAGGATCCTTATATGAAAGGAGAGGTAATGAGGCTAGACAGCAGGATTCTCCTAGCATGGAAAGGGGAGTAGGGGGAAAGAAAATATTGTCTCACATGTATCCCTAGGTGATTCTCACTATTCCACTAAAAACACAGAGATCCACCTCAGGCTCAAATTCTGGTGTCAACATGGTTTCCTGTCTGGCATTGTGCAAATTACTATCTATCTGAGTTTTCCGGTCTGTAAAATGGGGCTGATCATTTTTATTCTCCTCCCTGATAAGTGTGTTATGAGGATTAATTAGCTCCTCTTTGTAAAGCATTTTGAAGAAATAAAGTTCTGCTAACTTGGCTTTTAAGCAACTTACCCTTTTCTAACTGTTGTTCTTGCAACAACATAGAGGAAACAGGACAGCAGTTCATGCTGTGGATCCTTTTCTTATTTACTTATGGGTAAGAACTCAGTCATTTTCTATAACTCTCTAAACTGCCACATGGCGTGAGGTATCTCTGGTCAAACAGATCCTGAGGTGATGTGAATTGGAGTAGCTCCACTGATGGAATTATGCCAAGTTACACCAGATGAAGATCTGTCCCAGCATGTCCAGAATGCCTGGGGTGCATTAAGCAATTATAGAATACTGTAACATTATCCATAATCTAACATAGCCAGTTTTATAGCAATCACACCTTTCTTTATCTGTATCATATTCTTTCTATCTTGGCATATTTGTATAAGTGATATGTTTTTGCTTAGTCTGAGACACTTGAAATGTGCTCAGATCTCTTAAGTCTATATTACTCTACGTCTCACAGTAGGTCTTTATAACTCCTGCCTCTAAATGAGGCAGAACTTCCTGGCCAAAAGCAATGCATTTAAATATAAATGCAAAAGCTGCCCTGGAGAAAATAGTTTCTGCTCATCTATAAGACTGTGAAATTGATTAATTTCTCTGTTGTTTTCAAATTGGTGACTAAGGAGTGTAATGGCTTAAGACAGTGAATGGGGGAATCTCAGGGCTGGGTTTAAACCAGTAAGACATTCATTCTGGTGCATGTTTTAATCTGTTTTGAAGATGTTGTATTTTCTATTAAAGCCTAAGAATAGTGGATTTTTATCTTTTTAGCAAAAGAGGGAAAAACCTTTAAACCTTAGGAAAGTGTTAAAAGAATGATAATATACCAAACAATACATTATTCTTCGTTATGATTACAAATGGTAAGGAACACAAAGATACACTGATCAGTAAGAATTCTGCTTTGATTCACCACTGACCATTCATCTATTAGGAATTCAGGCAAAGGGAAGTATCAGTTACAGAAATAATGAGGCCCAGGATAAAGAAAGAACCAACATAAAGTTTAATCTATCCCCTGAAACAGAGAACGAGAGGGCCGAAAGAACAGAGGTCCTTAATGCTCTCTGTCCCTTTATAGTCAGGAAATCAATCAAAAAGCTGCTCCCACATTATCTTAACAGACGGTCCCTGTTCCATGCTACAGAAGAAGTCAAAGGGCACCCAAAATGCTAATATTCCTTCCTGAATCCAAATGTGTTGATTAGTCCAATTCTGTGAATAAGTGCCTGAAAAACTGTAGTGAGGCATCTAACCCCATGATGCCATTGGTTTGCAAGGAAAAATCTACTTTTTTAGCTGAACCGGAACCTTTAAGGTTCAAAAACTTTTGGTTAAAATCCCTTTAGCTTCTATCCCATTGTGCCTCCACATGTCTTGCTTACTAGCCTTAAACTCAGTGCAGTCTCCCTTCCCCTACAAGAACCCTCAAAATCCTACTGGCTACCCAAGACCCCCATACTTCTTCGAGTGACACCTCCAGACAGGCAGTTGATTTCCCACCATCACTATATTTTAAGATCTTTTGCAGAACCCAGCTATGCCACTGCTTAGCACCTACAACTCCACGTGACAACTGGACAAGGTGTAGCACTTGAGAATACGTAAAAGTGAACTATTTTTGTTCATCGTCAGTCGTCCATGGAACACTTGCCAATGGTCTATGGAGAGCTGACTGGTCACATGATGTTGACTCCCTCTCCTTTTTCCTGACTACTAGAGTGCCTTAAAAGACGGTAAATATTCATTTGGTACTATCCTACTATCACTTTTTTTTCGTTGTAAGCAGTTGCTACAGTTGTCGTAGGGATGATATTCAGTTATCATGGGGATGGAAGTAATCCATGCAATGTCCAGTGTGTGGGAGGTGTCCATGAGACAATTGCTCCATTAAGATATAGACCTGACTGTGCAAAAGTTTGAGAACTTCAGCACTAGATGACCTAATGGTATTAGCTGACACCAATTGAATGGAGCAGGAATGAGTAAATGCAATACATAGAGCAACTGGAATTGAATGGGAGTTATAGGTCCTCAGTACTATTCAGAGTTTGTCCCTGAGTTTCAGTGCAGCTAATAATCTATTAGAGACCTCAGGTAGTTGGCATAGAAGACCCTTCTAGAGCTACAGGTAATAGTTTATCCTTTGCAAAAGCATCTTTAACTTTTGCACTCCAGTACTATCTTGGAAGTGGGTTGGGGTTTTGCCAATTTGCATCAATAACAATTTAAATATCTAATCATTTATAATCGATCATAAACCCTTGCTGTGAAAAGATTTCAGAGATTCCTGGTTCGTGCTAGCTTAATGCAAGACCTTATTAAGGGTGGATGTGTCTGGTAGTCCAAGAGAAGGAAGGGGTATGGTGGTGGAGTGGAGGAGGAAAAGAAGATGAAGATGAGGGTGGTAAAATGGCCCTTGGCATAAGAAGACAGAGTTCCAACCCTAAAATAGCTTCTCCCCAGCTCCCATGGAAGAAGGGAAGACATATATGTGGACAGTGCTTACTGAAGCAGTAGGGGAGTTCTCACCATACTCGCCAGGGCAGAGAGGCGGGAGCTGTAAGGGAACATTGCTCCCCCAAGCCAGGCAGTTCTTCCCCTGTCATTAGCTGAGGTTTGGGGGTGCTGAACTCCTCTCACTTTCCCTTCTTTTAGCCCCTTATTGTGGAGGCCCCTTCCTTTTGTGTTGCTGTTCAGCCTCCTTGGCCTGCTGTGGCTCCTGAACAACATGGCTGCTATCCTGCCTCAGAAATCTCTCCTCAAGGGTGATATTTCAAACCACACAGTGGGAAAGAATGTAAGTCACTGCAGAGTCTATCTTCAGTAACTTGCAATACCATTCCTCCCCTTTTTTTGGGTTTTTTTATCTGGCTGGGAGGAAGAGGATGACAGACTACAGTAGAGACTGGCTGGTCCCCTCCCAAATCCATGAAGCCAGGTTCCTTGGAGAGGGGCTTTTGTAGGATAAGAGAGAGTATGTTACAGAGGTGGCACCAACCAGGGTTCAGAGGCACAGGCTCTAGAAGCAGAAGAGAGGGGAAGAGAACGGAGCCCATAGTGTGGTTTAGTGGTGTATAAAGCAGGGCCTGTCACATCAGAATGATTCCTGATTTGAACAAATTCATACTGTACATTTGCAGTGACTGTTTCTGTAACTTCCCTCACACTCTGTGTTCCATTGTCTGCATTCCTCCACACACGGGTGGCCTAGAATCTTTTGACCTTACATCTGCCTCTCTTGCATGGATTAACAAAAGGAAAAGAAAATCTTGTTGCTAAGCGAATGAATCAACAGTGGTTCAAAGTTGTGTCCCTTGATGCCAAGGAGAAAGAACTACAGAAGCCACAAAACTGAGAGCAAAAGCTTGTTTTTCTTCTCCTATAATATGTACATCAATACCTCAGTTTTTATGAAATAGGATCGATTCTGTCTGTGTAATAAAACTCATTCCTTGCCTTATTCTATGCTATACTTTGTCTGGGTAAAAGCTAATTTAAAGATGTTTTAATGTCTGATTATTCAGTTTTTTGGGGAAAGCTCATACTGTTTGTTAAAAATACTCCCATAGTTTATTAAAGAGCTATACTCATTATCTGTTCTTACCGTAAAGAGCTATAGGGCTATTCACATTCAATACACTTCTGTTTCTCCCCTCCACCTCTTATATGAGGTTAATGGTATACTCAGAGAGATGGGACGACATAATTTAGGCACTGGCTTCATGGTACAATGGCTATAATTGTCTGAAGAGACAGCACTTGGGCATAAACCAGACTCATACTTCCATCCGTTTAGGAAGCCAAGCATTTTCTAAATTAGGGGTAGTCACAGTGGGCCACACCTCTCAGGTCTTGGTTTGACGGTGGCCAGCTGTTTTCCTGCACTAGGTTTGAATACTAGTTTTATTGTTAATAGTTTTTACGGAGGAAATCCTCAGTATTTCAGATCTCATTCTCCATTCACCACCAAACAAAAACTTTCTGAAATAAACCCTAGCTCCATGTTATGGAGAGGTATGTTCAGAACAAGGTGAGAGACATTTATTTTTACAAATCCATTTTGGTTCTGGATTTCTGTTTCCAGAAGGTTTGGATTTAAAGCTCAACTGGAGAAAATACTTGAGAATGTATCGTAGGAAATAACCCAGCACTGGCGAGCATAATAATGGACTATCTGACTTGTCTCTCATTCCAACTGAAAAGTAAGTAAATGCAGTACACGAAAGAAAACAATAGGAGGCAGTCTTCAGTGAAAATGTAGTTGGACAGAAAATGACATGGTGCAGGTGCATACGTGTCTGTGAGTTCCCTGAAATTGTAACAATGGCATCCATGTTTACTGTCTATCAAGGACTCTGTATCAAATGTGTAACCCAGAGTTCAGTGTGTTGCATATCCCCTTCTGTGCCCAGTCCACAGAGGACAGGAGCATTATAGCTTCATGCTACAGAATTTAGGCTCAGATTTTTAGAGGATATTCAGATGCCTAACGATGAGATTTTTTTCAAGAGTATTTAGGTGCCTACGTCCCATTGAAATCAATGAGAGTAAGGCATCTTGGTGCTTTTGAAAAATCCCTAGGCACCTATCCATGTCTTTAGGAGCTTAAATATCATTCAAATGTAGCTCGATTAGCCCTTTAGCTCAAGCTGAAGAGTCTCACTGTTTAGTTCTGAAAGCTCCTGTTTCATTCCCCAGTAACAATCAAGATGGTAGTTATAACAAAAATGGGAACTCATCCAGCACCCAAACTTAGGACTTCACAATACATTATTTACCTTTTATAAATAAAAAGATGACTTTTTCTAACTGCCAGCCCTGCAATATCAACCCCAGGTCTGAAGATCAAGCTGCGGGAAAGGGGAAGGCATCATAACCGAAACAAAAGGCTGTCTCGGCCTAATGAGGCTCTCAGTGACACCTGCACACTTTGTCCTCAGTGAGTTTGCAGAAGTGGAATAGTTTGAAACTTAATAAGCGATTCTGATGATCAAAAACTCCAGCTGACTCTCTTGTAGCATTACAGCAGGCAGTGAAAACTTATTTGTGTCACTAACACAAGGAGATCTGGCTCTTAGTAACCCACTGAGGGGAGTGGATCTGTTCAGTAAGAAGGTGCCATTTTCAGAGTAGAATCATCCTTTCCTCCTTGAAGTTGCTCGCTTATTTATATCAAATTACAACAGCTAACAGGCAGAATTTTTCAAATTCTAATATCTTATCCTTTGAAAGGAAGACCAGATTTGTTGATCAGGCACAGGAACAGGTTCTGGGAGACGTGGGTTCAATTCCCAGCTCTGACAAAAACTGCCTGTGTAACCTTGGGCAAGTCACAGGTATGTCTACGCTGCATTTTAAAACCTGTTCAAGCTCCAACTCTGAAACTCAGGGGAGAGGGGTGGGTTTCAGAAACCAAGCTCCAGCCTGAACAGAAATGTCTACACTGCTGATTTTAGCGGGTTTTAAAATGCAATGTAGACATACCCTTAATCTCTCTGCGCCAAAGTAACTCATCTGCAAAATAGGGCTTTTGTGCATGTTGTCTATTTAGTCTATAAGTTTTTCAGGCCAGAAACCCTCTCTTTCGATTTTTTTGTACAGTATGATCATTAATCTCACTTTGGGCCTCTACGTGCTACCATAATAAAAAGAATGGAGCAATTGAAAAATGGGGGGGAATTCCATTTAAAAATTGTAGTGTTTTTTTTTAAATACAAAATGTTGCTGAAACTTTTTGAAATTTGGGAACTTTGATCCAGCCCTATAGCTGGTCAAAAATTAGGGTGAATTTTTCACAAAGAAAATCACCAAAAATTTCATCTTGGGTTTTTTGTTTAACTGGAAATTTAGAAAATTTTGACCATCTGAAATTCAACAAATAATAATAAATAGTATGAGAATATTACATAATTGTGAGCAGTAAAGGCTTACTGACAATGTTCATTCTTTTGCATACTATAAGCTTGTCAGGTTACAAATCAACTCCAAAACCAACCAGCATATAGTAACATAGCCACCTTTATAATACTTTGTCAGAAATTTGAGAAGAGTGATGTCTGCAGTCCACCTACTCTTCTTGTGCTCTCTAGTTTCAGAAATCTAACAGCCTCTCCAACAACAACAAAAAAAGAAAATGAGCAGCAGGATTTCACAATTCATCTGAAGTTTATTTTGGTGACTTTCTTCCATTTCTTTTCATTAAATCTTTGCCAAGTAGCAGCAATAAGCTTTCATTCTCTGGACTGTTTCTCGCCAGACTAACCTAGGAGCCTGCTTTTTCATGGATAGATGCACAGCTTGACTGCAGGAGAAATTCATGATCTAATGCTTCCAACTAGAATACTAAATGTCATGTACTTCCTGATATCCAATAAGTGGTGGAGTAAGGAACCACTCAGCTTGAGAAAAGATGTCAGAATCTGATCCTTAACTAATAAGATATTTCTCAGTGTCAGTTAAGTGTGGTGGAATCTGGCCCTATATTATTAAATGCAAAATAATAGAGAAAAAAAATCAACAGTCAGTGGCACTATTCATGTGCTTATATTTAGGCATCTGCTCCAGTACCTTGCTGAATCGGGACTGAGAGAGTAGGGTCAGACAGTAGACTATGTCTAAAATAAGGAGTTGTGGGAGGCAAGGACACTGGCTTCCTATGCCTAATCTAAATATCAGGTATAATAAGCGTATGTTTCCCAAGGACATGTTTGGAATGTGTGGAGGGGAGCCACGGTGACTAATAATAATACTAAATGAACTGAGTTTGTTCATGTTATGCAAAGAATATTTTGCCCACCTAGGGTGAAATCCTGCCTCCACTGAAGTCAACAGCAAAACTCCCTTTGTCTTCAATGGGGCCAGGATTTCACCCCTGGTGAATATGGGAGATCTGGCCATGGGAGATCACAGTATCCCTAGCATGCTAGCAATGGTAGCCCAAGCAGTTTGAGTATTCTCCAGCACAATGTTTGTCAGAGGTTTGGACAATGGTGTTGACGCTTCAGTGGCTTATTTTTAATTGGGGGGGGGGGGCGGAATAGAACCATAATCAACATAACTAACATTTCAAGGAATAATCACCTTAAGTCAGTTCCAAAACCAGTCTCACGTCTGTACTTCTCCCTCTGCCCTGACAAATAAGGTTCTGTAAGACAGATTCTTAGAGGTATTTAGGAACCTAAAGATGCAGATAGGAGCCTTGTGGGATTTTCAAAAGCACATAGGCAGCTAACTCTCATTGAAATCTGTGATTCTTTTGAAATCCCACTGGGTACCTGTTTGTCTGTATGGGTGTTTTGAGAGAGACAATCATGACAATTTGATGATCTACAAGGTTGGATTCTGCTCTGACGTACTCCAGTGTAAATGAGGAGTAGGGCCACTGAAATAAATAGCTGTGCTTTGACCTGAGGTTAGAATGAGGCCCAAAGACTCCAAAAGAGAACCTGTTTTGGTCTCATTGGAGAAATAAATAATCAAAGTAGAGGCTAATAAAAACACTTGGTCAGTGAGTTGTAGTGACCAGTAGCAACCCACCTAACTTGCATGTGAAATATTGCGTAAATCACGTTAACAATTTTCCACCCTGCAGAGCCTAAACATTATTGCTAGGAGAGGCAAAACATAAATCTATAACCTCTGAGGAATAAACAAATAATTAGTTGGAAATGAACATGGAAGGTGCTTTAAGTAAATACCACTGGAAGAACAAGAAAAGGGTAAAATAATATACATCCGTCTTCTTGTTAAATGTACACAAACTTAAATCCAAGCGCTATGCAGAAGTTAGATAGGGTCTGCCGTTTCTCGCTGGGTATTACTAAAGGAGTCACTTTGTTGCCTTATTTAACAGCATTACACTTCTTTAACTGTTGTGTTTTGAGATAATGGTATATTATTTATTTTATCTACTACAGCAGGAACACCCGCAGTGCACTCAGGGGAGTCACATATTAGCCCATTGTGTGATCCCTGGTCTGGATTAATCTAGGCTCAGAATGTAGGGGTGGGAAGGATGTGGGGAGAAGGTGGCTTTACCCCACCTTTGTATTCCCTCAGTGTTCTGTACCTTGGTGCAAATGAAAGCAGCCTGAGAGCTGCAGTAACTTGTGCCAGCTGGAAACGGCCCCCCCGGGAACGGTTAAACTGAATGGGGATCACTGGAATGCAGCAGCATGCTGGTCACCCTCTGACGTGTCCCCTATTCTGTGGGCTGCAGGAAGATGGGGGTGTAGTGCTGTGACCCAAAGTAGCCTGCCCCTTTAAGGGACAGGGGGCCTAGTGACAACCAGCCCTATTCATTTATCAGACCCAGCTAGGAAGGGGTCAAGTGATCCTTATAAAGGGCTGAGAGAGGAGTTTCAGGAGAGAGATGAGCTCCTGAAGTAGGCCCTGAAGCATGGGGGATTGAAGGCAAGGGTATGTCCACCTTTCATCACTCAGAGAGGAAAGAGGGGAAACCTATGACAACTGTAGCCCAGGGTGAGCAGGGACACTGCTTTTCTTTGATGTTATGCCTAAGTCTTATAGTCAAAGAATAAAACTGTGCCTGGAAAAAGAGGTGGGTATGGGAAGGTCAGGAGATATCGGTAGCCTGAACAGGAGAAACTGAGGCAGCAGCTAACCTAAAGGCAAAGCCAGACTGGGTAGGTGACATTGCTACAGGCTGGTATAGCCAACTCTATGCCATCTGGGGATTCTCCAGGCATTCTCCAGCCTCTTTGCACCGATGGAATGATGAAAAGGGGTTGTATTGGGAGCAAAGAATCGGGAACATGGAATCCTAAAGTCTGGCCCATTTATGCCCTCCAGCTGTATCTGCAGAGTTAAGACAAAACTGATTAGCAGTAGGTTTTAATTACTGTTAAATTCTAGCCTGCAATTTCTGTTCCTCTGTCAAGGAAGAAGAAATGAATTAATATTATGCTGGTGTGCATTTCTTTTAACTGAAAATGTACACAAAATTATGGTATTCTCTTCTTACCTTAGCTTCTGTCTACTCTGAGCCCATGTCAGATATAACCAATAACTTTTAAGAGCAGTTAAAGTACTCTTCTTGGATCAGAAAAGCTGGGTGGAAATAGCTGGCAATTATGAGGCTTATAGCATCCAGCCCTATGGAGTAAGTACATTTCTAAACACTTTTTACATTGCCCTCATGCCTCATAATTACATTTTTTTCATAACCACAACCAACTGTCCAAAGCATAAAATTGCTGATGGACATTTTAAATCACACTTTGGGCAGCTGCACATCAGATTGGTGGAAAGTAAATTTTCCAAAGTAAGATGAATTTAATTCCTACTCTGCTAAAAGGAAGGAAACATGTCAGAGACTTTGGGATGGTAGAACCTGATTAGATAAACATGGTTGCCTGCAGTAATAGGGGACTGGACTCGATAATTTAAGAGTTCCTTTCCTGCACAGTGGGAGACCTTCCTTCAGCCTGTTAAGTATATGAATAAATGTTTGTCACCCTGTTTGCATGGAGATCAGAAATGACCAACCTTGACTGCACAGGAGTAATATTTGCATTACCGTTGAGAACCAAATAAAATGGAGGAGGGCTTTGGCATGGAGGACAGTTGGTTTGGGGGAGCTCATCAAGGAGTGGGAAGATTTGGTGCCAAGAGAGGATTCAGATATTTGCTTTTAGTGGGAAGGTTTGGCAGCAGGGAAGGAAGGAGTTGTTGGGGAAATTTATTACTAGGAGAATGTTTGATAGCTTGTGGATTGGCTTGCAAATCCTCGTTATTGGAGGAGCCCCCTTCTTTCTAGAGTCACTTCATCTTCTTCCTGCCTTTTCAACCTCCATGTTCCCCAATCAGTCATCATCGCTTGCTTGCCTTTCACCAACAGTATCACCCCTTCATACCATACAAATATAAATTGAGACCAAGATGCTGTGTCTATGCTGGATCTGGACACTGCACTTTTAAGCTTGTAGAGAAGACTTCACTTTGGCTTCAGCTTTAAACCACAATCTGCAAATCTGATATTGGTTCTGAATTTACAGCCATTTCCAAAGGTCTTCCAACCAATCATTCTTGACCTGTGTCACTCATAATCCCCAGTCCACTTCTCTGACAGCTCTTCAATTGTCCAGGCTGATACTTGGATTACTTCTCATGCCCTCTCTCATCTTCATCTATCTCAGATGCTCTACATCTGGATTTAGGTAACTAACTTGAGGACCCAAATTTTGGCTCATGTTCTTTGTTTGTTTTCTAACTTACTCTGTTGCATCCAAGTTTCTTTCTAAATAGCACTTATGGTATTTCTACACTATAGCTGGAAAGCATAATTTGTAGCTCAAATAGATATATCCATGCTAGCTCTGATCAAGCTAGTGCACTAAAAATAGAGCATAGTCCCAGTGTTGCAAGCAGCAGGAGGGCCTAGCCACCATGAGTACAATCTCATCTGAGACTATAGGTATGTAATTGGACGGTTAGCTCCACCCACAGCCGTGGTTACTCTTCTATTTTTACCATGCTAGCTTGATCAGAGCTAGTGCAATTATGTCTCCTTAAGGTCAAAATTACAGCTATAGTGTAGACATAGTCTAAGACTCTGGGATGCATACCACACAAGAGACCCAAGATCGTGATCAGAACAGTTTGTTGTTTAGCAAACTTTAAGCAGCTTGTCCCTATTTTATGCAGTTCTATACCAGTACTATCACATTCTGCTGATATATGGAATGCTGTCTTTTTTTGATTTAAAGATAGACACGTCATGTGGATATCTTTAAATTATGGCTGTCACAGTTTTCAGTGTAGCAGCACCTGTATTACCCCTCCGTGATCCCTCAAGGGCACCCACTTAATGTTTCTGGCTCCCATCTATCACTTCTCTTGGGCAGAAAGCTGTCTCTCACTCCCTCTTGACCGGGGTTTTTAATGCTGCATAGCTTCCTGCCTCACACTGTGATATCCCCAGCAAGCCAGTCTTCCCAAAGGCCAGCACCTGTGCATTGCTTTCCCTCTCAGTGCTATGAACAGTGTATTGCCAGAAGTTACAAGTTACCACGCAGCTCTTTCTAAGCAAGCACCTTTATTTTTAAGGTAAAAGCATATTTAAAAACAATAAAAGTTCCTATACACCTGCTCATAGCTTATCAGAGATCATCTATCAGACTTATGGGGCCCTAGTAGGTCAAAGTCTTTCCAAACCTTCCACAAGGTTGGAGCTCTTGGACAGAAGCTCCTGTCCATTTTCAGGATCAGAAAGAAGGTCCCGAGTCAGTTTAAACACAGCCTTTGTGTGCCAAAAACCCTGCCTTTGCTATTGGTCTCTGGAAAAAATAGTTTAACCCAGTAAACACAAGCCTCTCTGTGGATGGTGCCTCTCTGGAGGTGTTTACAACCAAAGTGATTCAGCTTAATCAACCCACTGTTCTTGGTTCCTGGAGGAGCTGTGATAACCCTCCCTGGCCCACAGTGACGCATAATATAATATGTTATTGCTTGTGGTTGCAGTATCTGTCAGAATTCATCCATTGGCTCCTTTAGTTTTTCCTTTAGTTCTGAAAACCAAGAGCTTGCTGCTGAATTGTTTGCTTTTCCAGTTGCCTTCTACACACAGCACAACTCTAAATTTAATTGAAGCACTACGATTTACCACAGAGGCTTAAAAGGGTCGAACTTACTTTTGTCACTGTCACTTTTACATTGTTACAAGTAGCTTGGCTTCAAAGACTTAAGGCTGTGTGATAAACTCTAAGAACTCTGGACAGTAACATTGTCTGCATCAAAAATGGAAATGCCTGTGATAAAGAAAAAGAAGGAATTGTTAAGGTTTTGTAGTTGCCTATTTGAAATAAATGGGGATATACTAGTGCAGTTGGATATTATGGGGCAATATTGAAGCCATTGGTGTCAGTGGGCTTTGGATCAGGCCTTTCTGATGTTTCCTTAAAGCCACTGACTTAGGCCTGTGAGGGATGTTTGTATCCCAATGTACAAAAGGGAAAATCTGTAGTAAACAAAGCATTATCTACCCTCCCCCGATCTCTGTAAGCAAAGAGCATGATTCTTATTTACAATGAGACCACCTTACACCAGGCTGACACTGTAAAGGGTGGTAGTAAATCATATTACAACTCATGTTAAGGCCCTTTTTCAGTGCTGCAGCAGTTTAAGGCAGCCTTAGTATAACTGAGAATCAGGCCCAAAGAAATAGCCTATAGAATTGAGGAAAAGAAATGTCAGTTTTCAACTTTACTGTACATGTTTTATTGCTGTACGCATCTGGCTATGCAGTGTTTTAGTATATGTGGAGGGTTGCTATGTAAATCAGGGAATAGTAGTGACAATAAAATAATGTAAGGAAGTATGTTTGAATTGTTTTGATGGATAAAACATCAGCCTCTTTGCTTGCTGGATTCACAGGACAGGGCAGTGGCAGAGAAGAAAGAAACGCAATATTAAACCCTCTAAGCACATTCACATAGTCTAAACTGAGATCTAAACGCAGACCACAGGCAGCTTTGAAGAGAAACAAAATATCTTTAGTATATTCACAAAACTGTGCTAAATGCCACATCCCAAATGGAACCATAAAAAAAAGGAAATAAAGTACAAGATGAGCTAGGGCTTTGTTGGTTATTTTAATAGCTGGACAGAAAAAGGTGAAAAAAGACAGTATTTTATATCAGCTTAAAGGGATACTGTCACATTAAATCAAGCAGGCCCTGAACATCCTCTCTGCAAGCCGCTCATGCCCTGTACCTGTGAAAGGGGGAGATGGGGGAGAGTACTGCTTCTCTGGCACTGGGTTCATTCCTACGGGATGGGGATGGGACCAGGAGCTGTCCACAACATGTTCTGCCTTTGGTTGCCATAACAGATTGTCATGCAGAAATTGGTGAGAAATTGACCCCTGGTTTACAAGATCCCAGCATTAACCCCTGAGCTATGGAGCCCAATGAATAGCTAATAAAGTGTTAAACCCAAGAATGGAACTCAAGCATCTTATTTTCACAATCAGTGCCTAATCCAAAAAGCAGGCACTGGAATCCAATCTGTTCCAAGAGATGTGTGTGTAAATAGCTAAGAGATAAAGTGCCAGTAGATGGCACTCAAGAATATTTTAGCATAATCCTGGGGGATTTTAGGACCAATAAAACTCCTTGTTGTACACTGAAAATATTTTCCTCTGCACAGCTATTCAGACCACAAAGTTTATTCCCTACTTCTTTTGTAATGCCGAGTAGCACTCAGGACAGATTGTCCACCTTACTCACATTAAGAAAAGGAGTACTTGTGGCACCTTAGAGACTAACCAATTTATTTGAGCATGAGCTTTCGTGAGCTACAGCTCACTTCATCAGATACATACCGTGGAAACTGCAGCAGACTATCCAACTATACTCTCAGCCCAGCAGAAGCAGCTGTTCTATCTCGGGGCCTCTCCTTCTGCCCCTCCACCCCCATGAACATGATACAGTTCTGTGGTGACCTAGAATCCTATTTTCGACGTCTCCGACTCAAGGAATATTTCCAAAATACCTCTGAACAACATACTAATCCACAGAGGTCTCCCTACCAACACTACAGAAAGAAGGATTCTAGGTGGACTCCTCCTGAAGGTCGAAACAGCAGACTGGACTTCTACATAGAGTGCTTCCGCCGACGTGCACGGGCTGAAATTGTGGAAAAGCAGCATCACTTGCCCCATAACCTCAGCCATGCGGAACGCAATGCCATCCACAGCCTCAGAAACAACTCTGACATCATAATCAAAAAGGCTGACAAAGGAGGTGCTGTTGTCATCATGAATAGGTCGGAATATGAACAAGAGGCTGCTCGGCAGCTCTCCAACACGAGTTTCTACAAGCCATTACCCTATGATCCCACTGAGAGTTACCAAAAGCAACTACAGCATTTGCTCAAGAAACTTCCTGAAAAAGCACAAGATCAAATCCGCACAGACACACCCCTGGAACCCCGACCTGGGATATTCTATCTACTACCCAAGATCCATAAACCTGGAAATCCTGGGCGCCCCATCATCTCAGGCATTGGCACCCTGACAGCAGGATTGTCTGGCTATGTAGACTCCCTCCTCAGGCCCTATGCTACCAGCACTCCCAGCTACCTTCGAGACACCACTGACTTCCTGAGGAAACTTCAATCCATCGGTGATCTTCCTGATAACACCATCCTGGCCACTATGGATGTAGAAGCCCTCTACACCAACATTCCACACAAAGATGGACTAAAAGCCGTCAGGAACACTATCCCCGATAATGTCACGGCTAACCTGGTGGCTGAACTTTGTGACTTTGTCCTTACCCATAACTATTTCACATTTGGGGACAATGTATACCTTCAGATCAGCGGCACTGCATAACTATTTCACATTTGGGGACAATGTATACCTTCAGATCAGCGGCACTGCTATGGGTACCCGCATGGCCCCACAGTATGCCAACATTTTTATGGCTGATTTAGAACAACGCTTCCTCAGCTCTCGTCCCCTAAAGCCCCTACTCTACTTGCGCTATATTGATGACATCTTCATCATCTGGACCCATGGAAAAGAAGCCCTTGAGGAATTCCACCATGATTTCAACAATTTCCATCCCACCATCAACCTCAGCCTGGTCCAGTCCACACAAGAGATCCACTTCCTGGACACTACAGTGCTAATAAACAATGGTCACATAAACACCACCCTATACCGGAAACCTACTGACCGCTATTCCTACCTGCATGCCTCCAGCTTTCACCCTGACCACACCACACGATCCATCGTCTACAGCCAAGCTCTGCGATACAACCGCATTTGCTCCAACCCCTCAGACAGAGACAAACACCTACAAGATCTCTGTCAAGCTTTCTTACAACTACAATACCCACCTGCGGAAGTAAAGAAACAGATTGATAGAGCCAGAAGAGTTCCCAGAAGTTACCTACTACAGGACAGGCCTAACAAAGAAAATAACAGAACGCCACTAGCCGTCACCTTCAGCCCCCAACTAAAACCCCTCCAACGCATTATTAAGGATCTACAACCTATCCTAAAGGATGACCCAACACTCTCACAAATCTTGGGAGACAGGCCAGTCCTTGCCTACAGACAGCCCCGCAACCTGAAGCAAATACTCACCAACAACCACATACCACACAACAGAACCACTAACCCAGGAACTTATCCTTGCAACAAAGCCCGTTGCCAATTGTGCCCACATATCTATTCAGGGGACACCATCACAGGGCCTAATAACATCAGCCACACTATCAGAGGCTCGTTCACCTGCACATCCACCAATGTGATTTATGCCATCATGTGCCAGCAATGCCCCTCTGCCATGTACATTGGTCAAACTGGACAGTCTCTACGTAAAAGAATAAATGGACACAAATCAGATGTCAAGAATTATAACATTCATAAACCAGTCGGAGAACACTTCAATCTCTCTGGTCACGCAATCACAGACATGAAGGTCGCTATCTTAAAACAAAAAAACTTCAAATCCAGACTCCAGCGAGAAACTGCTGAATTGGAATTCATTTGCAAATTGGATACTATTAATTTAGGCTTAAATAGAGACTGGGAGTGGCTAAGTCATTATGCAAGGTAGCCTATTTCCTCTTGTTTTTTCCTCCCCCCCCCCCCCCCCAGATGTTCTGGTTTAACTTGGATTTAAACTTGGAGAGTGGTCAGTTTGGACGAGCTATTACCAGCAGGAGAGTGAGTCTGTGTGTGTATGGGGGTGGGTTTTTGGAGGGGGGTGAGGGAGTGAGAGAACCTGGATTTGTGCAGGAAATGGCCTAACTTCATTATCATGCACATTGTGTAAAGAGTTGTCACTTTGGATGGGCTATCACCAGCAGGAGAGTGAATTTGTGTGGGGGGGTGGAGGGTGAGAAAACCTGGATTTGTGCTGGAAATGGCCTAACCTGACGATTACTTTAGATAAGCTATTACCAGCAGGACAGTGGGGTGGGAGGAGGTATTGTTTCATATTCTCTGTGTATATATAAAGTCTGCTGCAGTTTCCACGGTATGTATCTGATGAAGTGAGCTGTAGCTCACGAAAGCTCATGCTCAAATAAATTGGTTAGTCTCTAAGGTGCCACAAGTACTCCTTTTCTTTTTGCGAATACAGACTAACACGGCTGTTACTCTGAAACCTTACTCACATTGAGTCACTCCTTACTTCACCAGTGTTCTCACTGCAGGCAGTAAGGAGCTAGGTGCTAAGGGTTTTAGAATCCGATCAGATGCTTGGGTTGCAAACACTGCAAGGGGATACTTACATTAAAATATATAAAATATTACGAAAAAATATTTCATTTTGTAAAATCTTTTAAGAACCTACCCCTCTCTCACACATGAAATTAAAATAAATATGAAACGCAGCAGAAAAAAAAAGGAGGTTAGAAAGGGGAAATTAAATTGAATGTTATTGAATGTCTCCATTCAAATATCTTGCATAAGCAGACATGTCACTTTAATCAGATAAAAATCACCAGAGAATACAGTAATTATTTGTATTACTTCTTGACAGCTATGAAAAGCTAAAATGTTACAGTGCAAATTCTGTCTGAACAGTTCAAACAATTGAAAAATATGATTTAACAGCCCAAATAAACTTGATAATCTCTGGTCCCCAATTGACATGAGGGAAATGTACTTTCATGCTCTCTACATTTATTGAGAATTACCTGCATAGAACCCCCCCCCCCAATACATGCCAACAGATTTATTAAAACCTGTTAAGACCCCCAGCATCCTGTATAAACCCATTGTGAACGGCAGATTTCATATGCTGTTTTTTCGAGCACAACTAGTTCTACAAGCTTCATTTCTATTAGCCTGTAGTAAGTCTTTGCCTTTCAGACTCTTAAAGAACCATAGCAAACTAGCAAAGGCCAAGAACTTAATTGATGTTTCTTGCCAGAGGCCCACCTTCAGCACTAATTGATGTGATTGGTTTGGATTTCATGAGGCACAATGACATGCTGTTCCAACCAGAAGAGGATGAAAGGCAGGTGTGGGCTTATTGTGACGTGCTAGTATTATCATTAAAATAGCAGCCAATGGAAACAAAGGGCATAAGGAATAAAGCTCCATTTTGGGTCACTGTGACTGGAAGCTAGGCTCTTGGACCCTGAGGAGAGGTATAGAGCTATTCTGCTGACTCACCCAGGGAGTCAGACTGGGCAAGTCATTTTAGCTGTTACTCAGGAATATAAAAGACTGAATGAATCTCTGAGGAAGGGAGAGTTAGAGAAAGGGATTTACCAATGTCCATCTGAGGAAAGTCCTGGGGACTAGCTAGCTCAGGAATCAGCTTAGATTAAGCTGTGGTAGGTTTGTTTGTTGTTTGTTTGTTTTGTTTTAAGTTTTTAAGCACTGTCCTTCCTTGGAGCTTTGTTACTTCAGTGAAGAATTAAGGTAAATCCTGGAAAGCGGGAGTGAATTTGGGGGCAACACCTTCTCATGCATGCTGTGTTGGGGGAAGAATGGTATGGAGAATACCACCATTAACAATCATTATTAGTCCTCATGGCTCTGTTTATAGGGTTAAGATTTCAATAAATCACAATCTTGTAAATTACAATTAAGTAATTATAATAACACATTGTGTGGGGAAAATTGCTGAAACATTATTTGCTGATGGCAAATGATGAGATTCCATCAAATGCATTGTAGGTTAGGTCTGATTTAGTCCCAAAGTTCAGGTAGCTAACCACAGTTTGTAAAGGTATTCCCTTCCTTCTCCTTCCTGGCATTTTTCCCCTCCCCTCCCCCCCCCCCCCCCCCCCACACACACACACTCTCTCTGTCTTTAAAACCAATAAGTTGCATCTCTCTTCCCCAGCATTGCCATTCTGAAGAATTAAAAAATATTGAGCCAGGCCCCCACTACCAGGAGATTGGCTTCAAAGTCATGAGATTTAAAAATAAAATAGCGTTTCTTTATTTCCCTGTTTATGGGATTAAGGTTTCAATAAATCAAAATAGTATAAATTACAGTTAAATAATTATAACACTACACTGTGAGGGCTGTTAATTTGACCCCCATCATTCACATTTGGTCCAGCTTTACACTATCTTAAACAAGGCAACCTTCTTTAAGGAATATATTTTTGTCTTGCCACTGAAGTAATTTTCAGCACAATGGTCAGTATAACACAGGGTCATCTGAATCAGAGCTCAGAACCTCAGAGCTCAAAGACTCAAGTGATACAGGACAAATCCCAGTTTATTAGCAACAAAAGAAAGAAATACAAGGGGGGAAAATCAGGCTAAAACTTCAGAGCAGGGAATACCTTAAACACTGGGCTATCGACTATTCTGGAGTGGGTCATGCTTTTTTCATGAAGCAATTTTAGATATCTCATTATCATTCCATTGTGGAATGATAAAACTTTTGAGGTCTTGAAATTTATTGGAAAATGGCTTTCTTGGTATGGACATATTATTAGGATGGAAGATCAACAAATCATGAAGTGTGTTTACCAACGAATGCCGCTATGCAACTGGTGATCACGTGGTTCTCAAAAGCTTCGGCAGCACGACAAGACCTCCATAGACAGACATACACTGAATATCCAGCCAGACCACCTTCAGGACCTAGCTAGAGTTCAATCTGGGCGGCACTCATGGGATTTGCCATGATGATGATAATGAAGAATCAAAACTGGGCCAGATCAGAATTATTTCGAAAGACTCTGGTACCTCCTGCTTCCAGTTGGATTCAAAATACCTCAAAGCCTTTCTCCTGTGATTGGTCAGCATTTCTAGTCACAGCTGGACCCAAGATGCACAGGGCTTGTGAAAATGAAGGGGAAAGGGAAACAAAAAAAAAGGATGGAAGTTTTTCAAATATCACAGTATCTTCTGGGTATGGGCAGTTGAGGCTAGTGTGGGGGGATTCCTATTTTCTACAAGCTGTCTTGCCCATCTGTTTTTATAGGATTTTTTTTTCTATTTTTCTACCACATTGAAATATCTTTGTAAGGTCCTGACCTTGCAATCAGATTTGCTAATGCAGACCCCTTCCTTTCTGCAGAGTGTCTTGAGCTCTACACAAAAATAGAGGTTCTCGCTAACTGATCTGATGGGTCTAATTGTGGGAAACTGTTTTTCTTTTCTTTTGTCAAATGTTATTTTTAACTTCCTGATGTCACTCAAACATACCGGGCCAAATTCTGCTCCCAGTTACACCAATGTAACCCCACTGAACACTGCCTACTGGAGGTTTTATTCTTAGCACTTCACCATTTTGGGTCCCTCATTCAGACATACTTTCCCATCTCATCCCCCTTTGTTTTAGTTCTATCTTTCTCCGGCATTGTATGTATTTCCTGGAAGAATTCCAGAATGTTTGCTCCCTCTAATGAGTTGCTTTTTGCCTTTGAACAACTTCTTCCTCATGTTGATTTCCTGATGTACTTATCATTTATTGATGGCTAGTTAATTATAACCGAACAATAGATCTTGTTAAACTCCCTGAAACAGCAGCAGTTGCTGACATTTTGTGTCCCTTGGCACCAATGATCTTTCACGGTCACAGATATTTTTTTCAGGCAGGTACTACATGAATCTGCATTTAATGAAATGCAATGAGTCAAGGATTTTTATTCCTCTCTGCTTACATCTCTGTGCATCAGCCAAAAGTCCTGATCCCTTTCTATCCTTGCCTTTGTTTAACAAATGATTGATTTCCTGTATCCACTCTTTTCTATAGGCAAGATATTTTGCCATACCATCAAATTACATCTGAGTTTTTTAGTGTGGTTTCCACTACTCATCAAAATTATCCATTGCCCCTCCCTAGAGGCCAACACGTGAAACATCTCTGGTTCTTCCACTTTTCATGATGTATTAGCATATCACCCTTATTCCTGCTCTCCATAGGTACACACACTCTCACAGGGTCAAATCCTGGATGCTGCTCAGAGCCCCAGTAAATAGGATGACCGCAGGTACTGGGGGTAGAAGGAATTCTTCCCTGGCCAGCCTGTAAAACAGTAGCAGAGCCACTCTGAGATTACTGCTGTAGCCCTACAGCAGTTGGCCTTTTCTTACCAGTCCTGGACCCCCTCTTCTCCATGTGGGTTTTTGCCAGAATATCCACAATGACACAAATCTACCTACACTTCTTCCCTGCCTGACACCGCCCCAAAGCTTTGAGTGGCCACTAGCCCCCATGAAGCACACCACAACTCAGTGACACCCAGCTCCCAACATGCTGCCTCTCCTCTCCTCCCAACAATGCGGCCATTCCACTCAAAGCTTTCTGTAAGGCCACAGAGAACGAAGCAAGATTTGCCACCTGGTAAAGACACGTGCATATACGCGTGTACCATAGGCCAGGAATTTGTCATCATGTATGTTGCTGGATCAGTTATCTCTCTCCTTTGACAAAGTATCTCATTCTCCCATCAAAGTGATTTTGAGCTTTTTGCCTGGATTCCATTCTAGATTCTAAAGACAGGAGAATGGGGAACAATGCAGAAATGTTGACACTGACATCAGACATTTTGTAAAAGCTTGTTGAAATTCTGCTGGAATGCAACATATACTGTATTAGATGGAAGAACTGATCAAAGCAAATATGAGGTCATTAGGACAAATGGTGTACTTTGATATCAGCTGGGGCAGTCATTGTGGTTTGAAACAAGGTTAAAGTTCCCTGAGAGAATGCAGCAATATTAGGCATAGAACATTACAACCACTTTAACAATTAGGAATTGAACCAGCAGTGCACATGCTATATATCGAACTCACTCTTTCTTGTGCCTTTCCTCATTAAACTTGGGACACAGGACATTTTTAGAGAGGAAAAAATTGTCCCTTGATATTGCAGCCTTGTTCCCTCCTAATGTGAGGGTGAGTTTCAATTGAAGGAAATGTATGTATCGTTTTACACTGTTGATCCCAGACACATTCTATTGATGAAAGTAAGGAGAGCAAAACTTAGAATTTCATGAATGGGGAAAGCCTGGCTAATCCTGAGAAGGATGTGTTCAGACTTCTAACCTTTACATTTTGTGTATGTTCGATTCTGTCTCTTGTTCTTGTGTAGAGCCTGTCATAACAAGATAATGTAAATTAGAGCTGTCAGTGAATTCCAGATAACTCACCCGATTAACTCAAAAAAATTAATCATGATTAAAACAATTAAGCATGATTAATCGCAGTTTTAATCGCACTGTTATACAATAGAATACCAATTGAAATTTTTTAAATATTTTGGATGTTTTTCTACATTTTCATATATATTCTGTTGTAATTAAAATCAAAGTGTATATTATTTTTGATTACAAATATTTGCACTGTAAAATGATAAACAAAAGAAATAGTATTTTTCAATTTACCTCATACAAGTACTTGAGCGCAATCTCTTTGTCATGAAAGTGCAACTTACAAATGTAGATTTTTTTTTTTGTTACCTAAGTACACTCAAAAACAAACCATGTAAAACTTCACAGCCTACAAGTCCACTCAGTCCTACTTCTTGTTCAGCCAATTTCTAAGACAAAGAAGTTTGTTTACATTTACAGGGGATAATGCTGCCATCTTCTTATTTACAATGTCACCAGAAAGTGAGAACAGGCATTTGCATGGCACTTTTGTAGCTAGCATTGCAAGGTATTTACGTGCCAGATAGGCTAAACATTCGTAAGCCCCTTCATGCTTTGGCCACCATTTCAGAGGACATGCCTCCATGCTGATGACTCTCATTAAAAAAATCATGTGTTAATTAAATTTGTGACTGAACTTCTTTGGGGAGATTGTATGTCCTCAGCTCCGTTTTACCCGCATTGTGCCATATATTTCATGTTATAGCAGTCTCGGATGATGACCCAGCACATGTTCATTTTAAGAACACTTTCACTGCAGATTTGACACAACACAAAGAAGGGACCAATGTGAGAATTCTAAAGATATTTACAGCACTTGACCCAAGATTTAAGAATCTGAAAAGCCTTCCAAAATCTGAGAGGGACGAAGTGTGGAGCATGCTTTCAGAAGTCTTAAAAGAGCAACACTCTGATGTGGAAACTACACAACCTGAACCACCAAAAAAGAAAATTAACCTTCTGCTTGTGGCATCTGACTCAGATAATGAAAATGAACATGCGTCATTCTGCACTGCTTTGGATTGTTATCGAGCAGAACCCGTCATCAGCATGGACACATGTCCCCTGGAGTGGTGGTTGAACCATGAAGGGACATATGAATCTTTAGCGCATCTGGCAGGTAAATATCTTGTGACTCTAGTTACAACAGTGCCATGAAAATGCCTGTTCTCACTGTCAGGTGACATTGTAAACAAGAAGCAGGCAGCATTATCTCCTGCAAATGTAAACAAACGTGTTTGAGCGATTGGCTGAACAAGAAGTAGGACTGAGTGGACTTGCAGGCTCTAAAGTTGTACATTGTTTTATTTTTGAATGCAGTTTTTTGTACATAATTCTAAATTTGTAAGTTCAGCTTTCATGATAAATAGATTGCACTACAGTACTTGTATTAGATGAATTGAAAAATACTATTTTTGGTTTTTTTTACAGTGCAAATACTTGTAATCAAAACTAAAGTGAGCATTGTAAACTTTGTATTCTGTGTTGTAATTGAAATCGATATATTTGAAAATTTAGAAAACATCCACAAATATTTAAATAAATGGTATTCTATTCTTGTTTAACAGTGAGATTAATCAAGATTAATTTTTTTAATTGTGCGATTAATTGCAATTATTTTTTTTAATCGCTTGACAGCCCTAGTGTAAATGTTAACTTGATGGAAACAAAATGGTTAAACTCTTTACTTGGTTTTCCACTGCCCTGCACCTTGGGTAATCATCTACACCTGGGCCAAGTGGGTGGGGAGTGCTACCAGATCAGAATTTGGAACAGGCATAAATGCAGGGCAGGACAACACAGTCAGGTTCCCTATATAGTGCATTTTGTGTTTTTCTTCGTAACATAGAGCTCCAACCTCCTCCCACTGAGCTTAGAGGGAGTTTTCCCATATACAGCAATTGGATCAAAACCAGGCCATTTATCTGTTTGTATTAGAGATGAGTATGAAGCAAATAAAATGGATTTAAAGATTGTATGCACTTTATTTGCTTCACACTCATCGATAACTTTTGAACTTTGGGGAGGCTTGGGTCAGAATGCTAACATCACAGCTTGCACCTATCTTGTAATGAGCTGAACCAAAGCTCTGGAACTCAATCCACCCAAACTTGGAGAATTTTGGATCCAGAACCAACTGGTGAAGCTCAGATTCATCTGCAGTATTGACATTACTTCTTTATGGCATTTGTTTCTTTCCCCGCTTTCATTTTTAAGTCTTTCCTGCTGTGATGCTGGGTTTTATAGACTAGAGGTTAAGGAGAAACCTGGTTTATGCAATTTAAGCCTATACTCTCCACTTCAATCCTCTGCATTGACCCGCACATCCTAGCCATGGTTAAATCCTGCTGGTTCCTCCTGTACATCTCCAAGATCTGACTTGTCCTTTCTTCCCACCCTGCCAAAGCTCTAGTCCAAGCCCTGACCATCCCTCATCTTGACTCCTCCAACCTCCTCTTTGGCTTTTATAGCTGCCACCCAGCTACAATCAAATCAATTTAAAATGCTGCTGCTAAGGTCATCTTCCTGACTTGTTGCTCTTTATGTGGCCCCCCTGCTCTTCAAGTCAGTCCATTGTCTTCCCATCTTCTAAGGCATCAAACACCAAACTTCTTGTCCTAACCTTCAAAGCCCTTTGCAATTTATTTTCGGCAAGCGTATCCATCCTCTTATCGACCCCCTCCATCAATCCACCAGCATTAGCCTTGATCTCTTGCTTGCCTACTCTTGTCATGTGTACCGTCACATTTGTCTCATGCCCCTCCTTATGGACGGGAAAAACGTATCAAAATCCATAAGTCACCTCCTTTAGTCCCACCTAAAAACTTACCTGACATAATGCATACAGAAAACTGCCATCGCATAACTGCTAGACAGGTGCTGAGTTCTGATTATGGCTATTGACTGACTACAAATTGTACACAGAGAATCTGTGCTGAGACATCCTGTTAGTTTTGTTACCTCATCTTCTCCCTCCCACCCACTTGTTTGTTTTACCCATCTGTGATGTCTTGTCATTTATAGTGTGAGTCGTTCATGCTCTACACTGGCCTCCCACAGAATTTCAAGTTCAAGGTCTCAGTCTTGTTCTTCAAGGCACTCCATGGCCTGGGCCCAGCATATCTACAAGATTGACTGAAGCTCTGGGATGAAGACCGGGGTCGAATAGTATAGAATACTCAGCTGAGCACCCCATTCTTCTTCTTGGCCCTGTTTGGGTTTGTGAATCTGGCCATGGAAGATGGGAGAGGAGGCTACTTATCTGATACTCTCTTCTGTGAACATAAGGGCATGGAGGCTACCCCCTATTCACTGACCAGAATAGCTGAGTGAACTAAAAGGGAATGAGCTGTTTTGTGAAAAGAGATAAAATACCATATTCCTGCCCTTCCCCACCCTAAAAGAAGGGCTAGCAAGGGAAGAATTGTGATTGACTGTGACACTAGACTGGCAGGGGTTAACTCCATATTGTGGGATGAAGAAGTGGCACCCCTGGATCCCTACTGGGAATGCTCCAAATGCAGCAGTAGTATAAAAGGGAGCAACTCAGCTCAGTCTGGGCTGACAGTCAAAGGGGAAGGATGCTCACTGCAGGCTCCAGCCCACAAAGAGCCCGAGGCTCTGACAGCAGGAGTCAGGAACGCCAAGACCCAGATACCCACAGACGTCTGGAAGAGCCCAGGGTCACTGGGAAACACCCACATCAACAACCCTGGAGACACCCGGACCACGACCACAAGGGACACAGTAAGAAGTAGCCTGGGGGGGCGGGACGGACTACGCATTGTCCTGAGTATCATCAGTGTGTTTCAGTCAGATTCCCCATTGACTCAGTGGTGGAAACCCTCACCACTGACAAGGCCCTGGGCTGGGACCCTGTGGAGCAGGGTGGGCCCGGGCCCCCATACCCCGGCCTCCACCAACCCCTAGGTGGTGGCCCGTGGTCCTGACTCTGGCTACTAGGCCTTACCACCCTGTGGACAAGGGAAACTTTATTGACTCTGGCCACTATGCCTTATAACTCTGCAACCTAGAAGAAGAGCGGCAAACCTGGTCATGGACCAGGAACACCCCCTTGGACACAAGAAGGATGGGGCGCCCCTGATCCCCCCGCCCCATTACACTGACATACAATTCAGGAGCTGGTCTGCTTCTGGGACAGTGCAGCAATGTGCCACCCTTTACACAGGGCAGACTGCAAAGCTGTTATCTGAGCCACAGGGACACTAATTTACTTCCGCATCTCTAAATCCGTGCAACAGCAAATTTAACATTTTATCCCACAGACTAAATATAAACTAATGTCGCTAATCAGCAAAGAGAGACAAAAACATTTCATGCCCAAACTCCACATGGGGGGAAGGAGGGGAATAGCTGTTCCAAAGGTTTTTCATTAAGTCTAGTACCATAACATTGTACAGGTTAAGCATCAGCTCCATAAACCAAAGATTAATCTCCCAGTAGAAGGAAGAGAGCCCTTGAAGATAAGAGTACTTATGGAGAATAGTTATAGGGCTTTTGAAGAGAAGAATTTCTTATGTTCCTTGCTGTAATAAACAACAACCGGCCCATAATGCTAGCAGAGAGGATTTCCCTCATCATGTGTTTAG
Source organism: Eretmochelys imbricata (assembly GCF_965152235.1). Classification (NCBI taxonomy): domain Eukaryota; kingdom Metazoa; phylum Chordata; order Testudines; family Cheloniidae; genus Eretmochelys; species Eretmochelys imbricata. The sequence continues at coordinate 195,086,044 of NC_135572.1, read as the reverse complement.
TAATCAGGTTTCAGAGTAACAGCCGTGTTAGCCTGTATTCGCAAAAAGAAAAGGAGTACTTGTGGCACCTTAGAGACTAACCAATTTATTTGAGCATAAGCTTTCGTGAGCTACAGCTCACTTCATCGGATGCATACTGTGGAAAGCGTAGAAGATCTTTTTATACACACAAAGCATGAAAAAATACCTCCCCCCACCCCACTCTCCTGCTGGTAGTAGCTTATCAAAAGTGATCACTCTCCTTACAATGTGTATGATAATCAAGGTGGGCCATTTCCAATCATACACATTGTAAGGAGAGTGATCACTTTAGATAAGCTACTACCAGCAGGAGAGTGGGGTGGGGGGAGGTATTTTTTCATGCTTTGTGTGTATAAAAAGATCTTCTACGCTTTCCACAGTATGCATCCGATGAAGTGAGCTGTAGCTCACGAAAGCTTATGCTCAGATAAATTGGTTAGTCTCTAAGGTGCCACAAGTACTCCTTTTCTTTTTAGTAATCAGGGTACATTATGCATTATTTATGGTCAAAAGATAACTGGACAAAACTAAACTCTTGGTTCTAATGGAAATTCTGCCAGACATCAAAGAACAGGGTTTCATCAATAAAACAAAAGGAGAAATAGCTGCAGAGACATATACCAACTGAATACATAAAAATGTACATACACTTACCTCTGGAATCCATACTAAATTTCACTTGGATGGCTTGTAATTCATCGAATTTGGGAAATGAATCATACAGAGAGTATGATATTTCCAAAGTTACAGTATGTTCACAAGAGCTGTTTCTTGTAAGAAGTAAGGAGCCAGATTATGTAGTTCAATGGAGCCGTGTTCGTGTCATGCTGCCACTAGGATCTGATGTAACAACCCCATGGGAGGGTCCCCACCATGAAAGGGTGATCCTCTGGTGACAGGGAGCCCATATTGGATTTTTTATGTCCCTTCCTATTGCGACTGTAGCAGGGAGAGGAGGGAATGGGTGAGAGGAAAGGGGTATGGCCACATGCCTCTGTGATGTGCCAATGCCCACTGCATTTTGAGCCTTGCAGGAGAACATGTCTTGCACTCTGACACAACAACAAAGTGAGTTTACACACACACACACACACTTTCTGTCAGGGGCTCTGGTCCTTATCCAACTAACGAGTTAAGAATGTGCTTAAATGCTACACTGGACACGCAGATGCCAGAGTTTTTATTCACATTTAAAACTTTAATTGCTTACAGTCTTCTAGATGTAAAACTTTAAGCTCTGAAAATATTACAATCTATAAATCAGCCTCCCTTTTTCCTCCTCCCAATACCCTCATGTCACAGCCAGGTTTAACACATGCCCAGACACACCTCGTGTGTCCTCACTTATGTCTGAAAAAGGGGAGTCCCATGTTGGTGGCCCTCATACAATGTATTGGCAGAGGGGTCCCCTATGAATGGGCAATCATAAAAATCCAAATCCCATTTCCAATACACTCTAACGTAAACATCTATCAATCTTAGGGGTTTCCTATTCACGCACTATCCAAGCATCTTTAATGGCCGACTGATGATAATGAAATCACCAGTGAAGTTCAGAGAGTCTCCATCGCTGCTTCTTGGGTATGCACACAGTAACTGAGAATCGGGGCCATTCCAGAATAAACTCAATCTAATCAAAATGTGGAAGTGCGACACTTCACAACACTGCAGACATTTCAAAATTAATCCTTTCCTAGCTGTCACAAAGACTACATTGGAGTTCTACTTTCACTTCCCAGAAATATGTTATGTGAATCTATATTTACATGAATATTTATTCATTTTTCATAATCAGGCCTGATATACTTGGCTTTCCCTTGCTTTTCTGCTGAGTGGACCACTCACAGTAACAAAATGTGGTATTTTAGAAATAGCAGCAGAAATAGCAGCAGATCGTTAAATGAAAGTAAATTTTGCTTTTGTGAGTTTTGCACAAAATTTTGCATATATCCAGTTTTTGCCTTAAATGATTGTGTCATGGCAAACTGGACATTTTGCACACCACCTTTTCACTTCCTCTTCATCAGTCCTAAGGAATCAGTATTGTATCTGTGGGGCAATGAAAGACATATGGCTGATTTGTACAACAAACCATTAGCATGACAGGATAAACTGATGCATGTAATTCATTGCCCATATTTTTTAATTCTCCCCCTTTATCATACCTTCTACTACAGAATAAGCCCAGTGTCAATAATAAATCAGATCAAATAACATTCTTCAACCATGAAAATGAGAATGGACCCCCATGTGCCACAATATACTAGGGATGATTTAGGTATAATGAAATCAGCCTTTTATATTGATGCAGGGATAACGGATAAGATAACCAACTAGAGATCCCTTCTGAACAAACTGAGCCTCAGCTTTATGCACCAAGTTTGAGGACTCCGGTCTTGAACTATTAAAGGATGATTCACTCTACAATTTAAAATTGGCTTCTTTACATGAGAAAAAGCTCAGTCTCTGAAATTTCCATCTTCAGCCCAAAAATTGCCCTTTCCAAATGTATACAGCACAGTGTAGAAAGTTATTAACATAATTGAAAACCAACTTGCAGATGAAAAACCAAGATCCTGACCATTCATAGTCGTTAAAGAACCCACAGCACAGGTTTGTACAGTTCCAGTTCTTGTAATTATATTCTACCTACCTAAACTCCCTCTGGGGTTTCAAATTAAAACAGTATACTAAATCTCGTCTACATTTCTGTAGGGTGTTGCTGTGTGTTATTAAATGCCACCTCAGAGGTGATTATGTTTCAGTGATTGATGAAGTATTATAATAATCCCCACTGCCCACAAAATCCAAGGTGAAAATATCCTAGTTCCTGCTTTCTTTTCACCATCTGGATTCCAGAGTGACCTGAAATTTCTTAATTTGGACAAGCTTTCCAAATCCAATCCCACTGACTTTCTCTTCCATTTCCTGTTCAGCCTTTTACAATCTTCACCCCGGGCTTTTGAACTTTTATTATTTATTGCATTATACATTAATCATTAGGAAAATCTTCCTAATGGTCAGGGTGATTAAACACGGGAATAAATGGCCTACGGAGGTTGTGAAATCTCCATCACTGGGGATTTTTAAGAGCAGATGAGACAAACACCTGTCAGGGATGGTCTAGATAATACTTAGTCCTGCCTGAGGGGGACTGGACTAGAGGACATGTCAAGGTCCCTTCCAGTCCTACATGTCTATGATTCTATGCAGACCTTTTCACAAGCCTCAAAGTACTTTATAGAATGACCAGCTCTACATATGTAGAGATCACTTCACCTCCCCATTAGAAAGTGGTCACCTCTGAGGTGGGATACAGCAGCCCCTGTAGGCCTAACTGAAAGCTCATTGAAGCTAATGGAAAGACTCCGGTTTATTCTGATGGGCCTTGGATCAGGACCTATAACAGTGCTTGCAATACTACAGCACAGGACAGTGACAGGGGACAAAGAAGAAAATGTCCTTCAGCAGGTAAACTTGTTGGAAGGATACAGTTACTGCTGTGACATTAGCTCACGTTGATTTATACTATACGGGAGCTTTAAGATGACTCCGAAAGTAGCTGATTGGCATAAAGACCATAAAAAGGGAACTGAAGATACACAATATAACTAGCATAACCCTCTCTCATTCAAACCGTTTACCACAGCTCTAGCCATTAGTTCTGGGGCAAATACAAAGGAGAAGAAAAGTGAACAAAAAAGTAACAATTAGACAAACTGTTTGTCAGATACTCTGGGCCAGATCCTCAGCTAATATAACACCAGCTAAGAATCTGGCCCTCCAACTCTGAAAAGTTCCAGGATTATTCATTCTAATACAATCCAGTAGAGACAACCAGCCCAGAGAAGGGTGCATCAAACTTCTTCCAAGTAACAAGAGAATTTCATAATGTGTTTAAATCTACAAGCCTGGTTCCTTTATCAAGAGAAAAAAATAATTCCTGAGATCCTGCAATGAGTTGCACACAGGCAGACTTCTGCACCCACACAAAACCTCACTGACTTCATTAGGCCCCTGTGGGGGACAGGGCTCTGTAGTCAAAGATCTGTATGGTAGGATCAGGGCTTTATATGTCAATGTAAAAGACTGAAGTTCGTTCTGTGAAGCTTTGGACCAATTCACATGCTTTAAAAAGTCTCTAGTTGCCTACAAAGCTCAGACACAATGGTGACAGGCCCCTTATAATTATTACTATTATTTATTATTTGTAGTATCATAGCACCTAGGAGCACTAGTCATGAACTAGGATCCCATTGTGTAAGGAGCTGTACAAACACAGAATAAAAAGACAGACCCTGCCCCAAAGACCTTACAATTTAAGTATAAGACAAGAGTCGGCAGCTAGATACAAACAAAGGGGGTCCAGGGAAATGATGAGACAAGATTGTTATCATGATAAGCTGTGGTCTCAGCAGCCTAACTGGCATCAAGGTTGGCCTAGTGAAGTGAAAGTCATATCTCTGCACAGTGAGAGACTTGAGAAGGAAATCCCCAATTTTTATATATCCGTCTTAGGTGCATATATAGCCCCCATTATTGTAGTGTCTGAGCACTTCAAAATCATCAATCTATTTATCCTGCCATCAGGGAGGTGAGACAATACTTTCCCATTATCCCCATTTTACAGATGGGAAACAGAGGGACTAAAGGTATGTCTACACTACGAAATTAGGTCGATTTTACAGAAGTTGATCTTTAGAAATTGATTTTATACAGGTGATTGTGTATGTCCCCACTAAGCGCATTAAGTCGGCAGAGTGCGTCCTCAATACCGTGGCTAGCATCTCCGCTGCCCATTGGAATTCTGGGTTAAGCTCCCAGTGCCTGATGGGGCAAAAACATTGTCGCAGGTGATTTTGGGTACATGTAGTCAGTCTCTCCGCTCTCTCTCCCCCCGTGAAAGCAACTGCAGACAATCATTTCACTCCTTTTTTCCTGGGTTACCCATGCAGACGCCATAGCATGGCAAGCATGGAGCCTGCTCAGCTCACCACTGCTGTTGTGAGCATTGTAAACACCTCACGCATTATTCTGCAGTATGTACAGAACCTGGCTAAGAGATGCCAGCACGAGGACGATTGTGAGGAGGACATGGACACACATGTTCCTGAAAGCACGGGCTGAGGCAACTGGGACATCATGGCAGCAGTGGGGCTCGTTGATATAGTGGAACACCAATTTGGGGCCAGGCAAACAAGCACAGACTGGTGGGACCACATAGTGTTGCAGGTATGGGATGACTGACAGTGGCTGCGAAACTTTCGCATGCGTAAGGCCACTTTCCTTGAACTTTGTGAGTTTAGCCCATGAACATCCTAGTGGCCATGCTGGGGTGAACAGGACCAAAGACCATTTGGGGACGTCATTCCACTGGGAGGGAATGGGCAAAGATGTTTCTACATATGTCCGGTCTTGTGAGGTATGCCAAAGAGTGGGAAAACCCCAAGACCAGGTCAAAGCCCCTCTCCAGCCACTCCCCATCATTGAAGTTCCATTTCAGCGAGTTGCTGTGGATATTCTGGGTCCTTTTCCGAAAAAGACACCCAGAGGAAAGCAGTACATACTGACTTTCATGGATTTTGCCACCCGATGGCCGGAAGCAGTAGCTGTAAGCAACACCAGGGCTAAAAGTGTGTGCCAGGCACTAGCAGACATTTTTGCCAGGGTAGGTTGGCCCTCCGACATCCTCACAGATGCAGGAACTAATTTCCTGGCAGGAACTATGGAAAGCCTTTGGGAAGCTCATGGGGTGAATCACTTGGTTGCCACCCCTTACCATCGTAAAACAAATGGCCTGGTGGAGAAATTTAATGGGACTTCGGGGGCCATGATACGTAAATTCATAAATGAGCACTCCAGTGATTGGGACCTAGTGTTGCAGCAGTTGCTCTTTACCTACAGAGCTGTAACATATCCCAGTTTAGGGTTTTCACCATTTGAACTTGTATATGGCCGTGAGGTTAAGGGGCCATTACAGTTGGTGAAGCAGCAATGGGAGGGGTTTACACCTTCTCCAGGAACTAACATTCTGGACTTTGTAACCAACCTACAAAATACCCTCCGAACCTCTTTAGCCCTTGCTAAAGAAAACTTACAGGATGCTCAAAAAGAGCAAAGAGCCTGGTATAATAAACATGCCAGAGAGCGTTCCTCCAAAGTAGGGGACCAGGTCATGGTCTTAAAGGCGATCCAGGCCCATAAAATGGAAGCGTCGTGGGAAGGGCCATTCATGGTCCAGGAGCGCCTGGGAGCTGTTAATTATCTCATAGCATTCCCCACCTCCAACCGAAAGCCTAAGGTGTACCATATTAATTCTCTAAAGCCCTTTTATTCCAGAAAATTAAAGGTTTGTCAGCCTACAGCCCAGGGAGGAGATGATGCTGAGTGGCCTGAAGGTGTCTACTACAAAGGGAAAAGTGCTGGTGGCATGGAAGAGGTGAACCTCTCCATGACCCTTGGGCGTATGCAGCGACAGCAGATCCAGGAGCTGTGCACTAGCTATGCACTGACGTTCTCAGTCACCCCAGGACTGACTGAATGGGCATACCACTCCATTGACACAGGTTAATGCTTACCCAATTAAAGTCCAACCTTACTGGGTGTCTCCTCAAGCTAAAACTGTTATAGAACGGGAGATCCAGGATATGCTACAGATGGGTGTAATCCGCCCCTCTGGCAGTGCATGGGCATCTCCAGTGGTTCTAGTTCCCAAACCAGATGGGGAGATACGTTTTTGTGTGGACTACTGTAAGCTAAATGCTGTAACTCGCCCAGGCAACTATCCAATGCCACACACAGATGAACTATTTGAGAAACTGGGATGGGCCCAGTTCATCTCTACCTTGGACTTAACCAAGGGGTACTGGCAGGTACCACTAGATGAATCCGCCAAGGAAAGGTCAGCCTTCACCACACATGTCGGGCTGTATGAAGTTAATGTACTCCCTTTTGGGCTGCGAAATGCACCAGCCACCTTCCAAAGACTTGAAGATGGTCTCCTATCAGGATTAGGAGAATATGCAGTCACCTACCTTGACAATGTGGCCATATTTTCGGATACCTAGGCAGAACACCTAGAACATCTACAAAAAGTCTTTGAGCACATAAGGGAGGCAGGACTAATGGTTAAGGCTAAGAAGCGTCAAATAGGCCTAAACAGAGTGACTTACCTTGGACACCAGGTGGGTCAAGGAACTATCAACCCCCTACAGGCCAAAGTGGATGCTATCCAAAAGTGGCCTGTCCCAAAGTCAAAGAAACAGGTCCAATCCTTCTTAGGCTTGGCCGGATATTACAAGTGATTTGTACCGCAATACAGCCAAATCGCCACCCCACTGACAGACCTAACCAAAAAGAAACAGCCAAATGCCGTTCAGTGGACCAAAGAGTGTCAGAAGGCCTTTAACCAGCTTAAAGTGACACTCATGTCTGACCGTGTGCTAAGGGCCCCAGACTTTGAAAAACCGTTCCTAGTAACCACAGATGCGTCCGAGCGTGGTGTGGGAGCAGTTTTAATGCAGGAAGGACCGGATCCAGAATTCCACCCTGTAGTGTTTCTCAGCAAGAAGCTGTCTGAGAGGGAAAGCAACTGGTCAGTCAGTGAAAAAGAATGTTATGCCATTGTCTACGCTCTGGAAAAGCTACACCCATATGTTTGGGGATGGCGTTTCCACCTGCAAACTGACCATGCTGCGCTACAGTGGCTTCATACTCCCACGGGAAATAACAAAAAACTTATTCGGTGGAGTTTAGCTCTCCAACATTTTGATTTCGACATCCAACACATCTCAGGAGCTTCTAACAAAGTGGCTGATGCACTCTCCCATGAAAGTTTCCCAGAATCAACTGGTTAAAATTGTCCTTGAGATGTGGAAAATATTGTTAGTCTTTATATACTTGGTAGTATATTTAGAGGTGCATGTGTCTTATTAACTCTGTTTTCTCCTAGAGCTCCAGGAAGAAATCACAGCCAGCATTTTACCCTATCTGTGATTTGGGGGGGCGGGTCATAAATATAAAGGGAAGGGTAAACACCTTTAAAATCCCTCCTGGCCAGAGGAAAAACCCTTTCACCTGTAAAGGGTTAAGAAGCTAGGATAACCTCGCCGGCACCTGACCAAAATGACCAATGAGGAGACAAGATACTTTCAAAGCTGGAGGGGGGGAAGAAACAAAGCCTCTCTCTGTCTGTGTGATGCTTTTGCTGGGAACAGAAAAGGAATGGAGTCTTAGAACTTAGTAAATAATCTAGCTAGATATACGTTAGATTCTGTTTTGTTTAAATGGCTGATAAAATAAGCTGTGCTGAATAGAATGTATATTCCTGTTTTTGTGTCTTTTTGTAACTTAAGGTTTTGCCTAGAGGGATTCTCTATGTTTTGAATCTGATTACCCTGTAAGGTATTTACCATCCTGATTTTACAGAGGTGATTCTTTTACTTTTTCTTCAATTAAAATTCTTCTTTTAAGAACCTGATTACTTTTTCATTGTTCTTAAGATCCAAGGGTTTGGGTCTGTGTTCACCTATGCAAATTGGTGAGGATTTTTATCAAGCCTTCCCCAGGAAAGGGGGTGTAGGGTTTGGGGAGGATTTTGGTGGGGAAAGACGTTTCCAAGCGGGCTCTTTCCCTGTTATATATTTGTTAGACGCTTGGTGGTGGCAGCAATAAAGTCCAAGGGCAAAAGGAAAAATAGTTTGTACCTTGGGGAAGTTTTAACCTAAGCTGGTAAAAATAAGCTTAGGAGGTTTTCATGCAGGTCCCCACATCTGTACCCCAGAGTTCAGAGTGGGGAAGGAACCTTGACAGCTATGTTTAAAAAACTGCCCTTTATGTAGCTTCTGACACAGTCAGCAATCAGCTATACACACCAGAGGCAGCTTTTTCACTGCCAGGATGAAAGTTGGCTTCATGTCAGTCATTCTTGCTATCAGACTGGCGGCTCAGTGTTAGATTTAGTAGCATTTCTTCTGTTGCTATGGAAAACTGTTGAACCTTAAAAAATGTATTGCATATTCATTAGTGATCACCGCAGTAGATGGGGCCTTAAGGCAAAACACAGATGAAATAATATGCATCTTCCTGTGACATTTGCTGGCTAATGCACTATCCATGAAATTACAAATAAAATCCACCAGGACCAGCTGCTCATTTTATCCACATCCGTCCAATCAGACTAACTATTAAAGTTTATTTCCAAGCTAGTTTCACTTAGTTCACCTGGAGTCTCTACAGAGCAGAGCTCTTCAAATACTCCCAGTTTATTCCACAAATGTTTCCCATCAATCTACAAATAAATAATTTGTGAGTCATTTCTTTTCCTCTGCTTTTGCCAGTTCTATAATCAGATTTACCAGCCTTTTCCCCGCTATTCATACCTAGAACAGTGCTTTTCAACCTTTCCAGACTACCTTTCAACCTTCCAGGCATCTATTTGCCTTACATACACCCAAGTTTCACCTCACTTAAAAACTACCTGCTTGGAAAACCAGACATAAAAATACAAAAGTGTCACAGCACGCTATTACTGAGAAATTGCTTACTGTCTCATTGTTATCATATAATTATAAAATCAATTGGAATATAAATATTGTACTTTTCAGAGTATAGTATATAAAGCAGTATAAACAAGTCGTTGTATGAAATTTGAGTTTCGCTAGTGCTTTTCATGTAGCCTGTTGTAAAACTAGGCAAATATCTAGATGAGTTGGTGTACCCCCTGGGGTACATGTACCCCTGGTTGAGAGCCGCTGCCCTAGAAGACAGTGGAGAATCTCTCCAAAATTAATGCAGCCTCAAATTCTATCTATGTTGCCACTGAACTCCTCTCTGCTGTGGAACTCCACTTTACAGCCCAAGGAGTGCCTGGGACAGCTGCAAGCAGGGGAAGCTGCACAGGAGACATGCTGAGAGAAGAGTAGGGGAGAACCACAGGTATGTGGGACGTGGAGAATCTATGCAGACAAACCTCAATTCCGGCACATTTCAGCTTCTGGGGGCTGAACCTTCCTTTCATTCTTGATCGAAACTCCTTCCCTGGAGAATAATCTAGTGAAAACATCTACACTATGCACGTTTTGCCAGACAGGGGAATGATCTGACCTCAGATCAATGATCCACCAGTAGCCTGCCTCCAGCACTGGCCACTAGCTGATGCTTCAGAGGAAAGTAAAAAAGCCTGACCAACTGTCCAATGCTGAAGGAAATTTTACCCAGTCCTGCCTTTATCCCCTGAAACACAAGATTGCATTACCTATTAACTTAGCTTGCATAAATACATTAAAATTGGTACTAGATATTATTGGTCATAATATGTAGCCCTTATCAGTTTTTATACCCTTTTCTTTTCAGATCTTTCTTAAAGAAGACTTTCTGCCCATAATGTCATGTTAACTTCTTTTTCGTTTACAGTAGTTCATTATTAACCTTTTTCCCATTGCAGCCCCACACGAGCAAAGTATCCCACACTTTTACATTGAAATATATAATTTAGTTTCTTTTTTTAATTGAGACCCTATTTATTCTCTGTGTGTGTGTGTGTGTTCCTACATAATGTGAATTTTTGGTATATGTATCACATCCTCTGTCAGCTGGGCTCTCTAACACCTTTTGCTATAGATACCAATTTTGAAATTGCAAGTTAATTTTGCAGGAGTCCAGAGAAGGCACTTCTTAAGACTTTTTTGACATTTCACACAGCATTCACACAGCATTGATCAATTCTCTAGTAAGCATGCATAACAGCTGATTGAATGCATATCTCACTACACACCACTAAGGCAATTTTTCCCTAAAATCCAGGGTGTAAAGATCTTTTTGAAACGTGTGTTGAGAAAGAAAATATCCTACATACATTTTATACATTTAAGTAAGTTGGCCATTTTGAAGCATTTCAAAAATAAATGTCAAAAGTTCCCCTTGTACACTGTATTTCAGGGGTTCATATGTGAGTTATATTATAGTCAAGGTAACTTACAAAAATTGACATTTATAAATGGAAGATCTGAACTTATAGGAATGCATTATAGTAATCCAGTGGTAAGTCACTAGTCAGGTCACTATTCACTAAACAGAGACCATTTTCTAGCACTGATTTTCAGAACTGCTCTCGTTGGAGTCAGTGGGTGTTCAACACCCTAAGAGAAGGAAATATAGTATCCTACAGAGTGAAGTCCTGCTGTGTTTTAACCTAACTCAACCGGCCACTAGATGTCACTTGCATTTCACAGAAATAGGAGTATGAGTTCTCTGACTGGTTTCAGAGTAACAGCCGTGTTAGTCTGTATTCGCAAAAAGAAAAGGAGTACTTGTGGCACCTTAGAGACTAACCAATTTATTTGAGCATGAGCTTTCGTGAGCTACAGCTCACTTCATCAGATACATACCGTGGAAACTGCAGCAGACTTTATATATACACAGAGAGTATGAAACAATACCTCCTCCCACCCCACTGTCCTGCTGGTAATAGCTTATCTAAAGTAATCGTCAGGTTAGGCCATTTCCAGCACAAATCCAGGTTTTCTCACCCTCCACCCCCCCACACAAATTCACTCTCCTGCTGGTGATAGCCCATCCAAGGTGACAACTCTTTACACAATGTGCATGATAATGAAGTTAGGCCATTTCCTGCACAAATCCAGGTTCTCTCACTCCCTCACCCCCCTCCAAAAACCCACCCCCATACACACACAGACTCACTCTCCTGCTGGTAATAGCTCGTCCAAACTGACCACTCTCCAAGTTTAAATCCAAGTTAAACCAGAACATCGGGGGGGGGGGGGAGGAAAAAACAAGAGGAAATAGGCTACCTTGCATAATGACTTAGCCACTCCCAGTCTCTATTTAAGCCTAAATTAATAGTATCCAATTTGCAAATGAATTCCAATTCAGCAGTTTCTCGCTGGAGTCTGGATTTGAAGTTTTTTTGTTTTAAGATAGCAACCTTCATGTCTGTGATTGCGTGACCAGAGAGATTGAAGTGTTCTCCGACTGGTTTATGAATGTTATAATTCTTGACATCTGATTTGTGTCCATTTATTCTTTTACGTAGAGACTGTCCAGTTTGACCAATGTACATGGCAGAGGGGCATTGCTGGCACATGATGGCATAAATCACATTGGTGGATGTGCAGGTGAACGAGCCTCTGATAGTGTGGCTGATGTTATTAGGCCCTGTGATGGTGTCCCCTGAATAGATATGTGGGCACAATTGGCAACGGGCTTTGTTGCAAGGATAAGTTCCTGGGTTAGTGGTTCTGTTGTGTGGTATGTGGTTGTTGGTGAGTATTTGCTTCAGGTTGCGGGGCTGTCTGTAGGCAAGGACTGGCCTGTCTCCCAAGATTTGTGAGAGTGTTGGGTCATCCTTTAGGATAGGTTGTAGATCCTTAATAATGCGTTGGAGGGGTTTTAGTTGGGGGCTGAAGGTGACGGCTAGTGGCGTTCTGTTATTTTCTTTGTTAGGCCTGTCCTGTAGTAGGTAACTTCTGGGAACTCTTCTGGCTCTATCAATCTGTTTCTTTACTTCCGCAGGTGGGTATTGTAGTTGTAAGAAAGCTTGACAGAGATCTTGTAGGTGTTTGTCTCTGTCTGAGGGGTTGGAGCAAATGCGGTTGTATCGCAGAGCTTGGCTGTAGACGATGGATCGTGTGGTGTGGTCAGGGTGAAAGCTGGAGGCATGCAGGTAGGAATAGCGGTCAGTAGGTTTCCGGTATAGGGTGGTGTTTATGTGACCATTGTTTATTAGCACTGTAGTGTCCAGGAAGTGGATCTCTTGTGTGGACTGGACCAGGCTGAGGTTGATGGTGGGATGGAAATTGTTGAAATCATGGTGGAATTCCTCAAGGGCTTCTTTTCCATGGGTCCAGATGATGAAGAAGTTCTCTGACTGTAAACAAAGAAAGGAAAGAGAAAGCTGAAGTATTTCTCAAGTGTCTGTCTTGACCTCTGCTACTTGGTGCACTGAGCTTCCTTGCCAGGTCTGGGCAATATTTCTTTTTCTTCTTAACAATCCCAAAGGTGTTGCAAATTTGATGAGACATTTTGCAAAAAGCCTCGTTACCAAAATAAGCATGACAATCTGAGGGAACCATTTGGTGCAGAAGAATATAGACGTATTTTGGAAAGATTACACTTCCTTTTTGTGAGCATAGGGTGGCTGCTGGACTGTTTCTGTCCAGCAGCAAGACTTTCTTTTTTTCTGTTTTGTTTTAAAATATGCTCTTCTTAAATGGCTTGATCTGAAGCCAACTGAAATCGACGAAAGACTCCTATGGACTTCAGTGGCCTTCCGATCAGGCTGGTAAAGAAGACAGGAGGTTTGAAGGTTTCACTTTGTTTTTAAAGTAGCCAAAGTTAGGGGAGGAAAGTTTGTGTCTTACCACAAAGACATCTACACTAAACATTAAAATGCTCTGAGGTTTTAATAAGGGCCGCCAGGTCAGATTTCTTTCCCTTCATGTTGCTTTCATTGGCACTGCTTTCTTGATGAGAGTCCTAATTGCATTGGGGGCTTCACTGACGTTTAGTTTAATTGGTTCATTTTAAATGCTAATTTAAAAAAAAAAAACCTGAAAGCCAATCCAATATTTAATCTGTGGCAGGTGCTTGGTTATCACAACCTCTCCCCACCCCCCATTTAACACTTGATCCAAAAAAAGTCTAATTCTATTTGCTCTCTGTCCTAGAGTTGGATCCTTAAAATGGTTTCATTTAATCAGGTTTTGAATATTTGAAATTATTTACTGATACTATTACATATTGGATGCCTCCGTTTCCTACAGTCTTTCTGGTATTATTAGCCTTCTCTTGTGGCTGCTAGAGCTTTCTCCTTACAGTGGCCTTTCCACTCTGTACATTTCAGCCTCGCCCTGAAACTTTTAAAAATATCTACATAACATGACATGTAAGTACTGCCATTCACCTGCATCACTACTGTCATGCTATCAGCACTTGGGGCGTGCATAGCAGCCATGACACAACAGTGAAGACATGGTATATTTTAGCCAGTGAAACAAGAAAAAATCTTTATTCTTATGAAAATACCACGGGGTGGGTTTGGGTTTTTTTGTTTTTTTTTTAAAGTCTTTAGAGTTAGTATCTGTCATAAATATAAAGGGAAGGGTAAACCCCTTTAAAATCCCTCCTGGCCAGAGGAAAAATCCTCTTACCTGTAAAGGGTTAAGAAGCTAAAGGTAACCTCGCTGGCACCTGACCAAAATGACCAATGAGGAGACAAGATACTTTCAAAAGCTGGGAGGAGGGAGAGAAACAAAGGGTCTGTGGGTCTGTCTTTATGCTGCCTTTGCCAGGGACAGAACAGGAATGGAGTCTTAGAACTTTTAGTAAGTAATCTAGCTAGGTATGTGTTAGATTATGATCTCTTTAAATGGCTGAGAAAAGAGCTGTGCTGAATAGAATGACTATTCCTGTCTGTGTGTCTTTTTTGTAACTTAAGATTTTGCCTAGAGGGGTTCTCTATGTTTTGAATCTAATTACCCTGTAAGGTATCTACCATCCTGATTTTACAGAGGTGATTCCTTTACTTCTATTAAAAGTCTTCTTGTAAGAAAACTGAATGCTTTTTCATTGTTTGGGTCTGTGGTCACCTATGCAATTGGTGAGGATTTTTACCAAACCTTCCCCAGGAAGTGGGGTGCAAGGGTTGGGAGGATTTTGGGGGGAAAGACGTGTCCAAACCACATTTCCCAGTAAACCCAGATAAAGTTTGGTGGTGGCAGTGGAAATCCAAGGGTAAAATAATTTTGTACCTTGGGGAAGTTTTAACCTAAGCTGGTAAAAGTAAGCTTAGGAGGTTTTCATGCAGGTCCCCACATCTGTACCCTAGAGTTCAGAGTGAGGAAGGAACCTTGACAGTATCTCTACATAAGAATAAGAAACTATGTACCAGTAACAAATTTTATGGCCCTGAGTCTGCAACTTGTTGCATGCTGACAGACTGCCTGCTCCTTTGACTATACTGAGATTCTATGTGAGCACCGAGGGCTCCCCACATGGAGTCATTTGCAGGCTCAGAGCTAATTACTGTCCAAGTCCAAGGTGGGTACATCACTTCATTTCCTCCAATCCCCTCCTCCCCCAGTCCCTACACAATGGCTGAAGTCTTGGACCTACTGAAATCAATGCGGGCTTTGACATTGACTTTAGTGGGACCAGGATTTTACTCAGTACCTCCCTAGCAAACTCATGTGTCTTTCTCTTGCCCATCTGCGGTTTCCTTTAGTTGACAGATCAGTTCTTCCCATATCACATGACATTCTTCAGTTTATCAATTAGTCTTATAAATATGGGACAAGGCTCCTGTGTCATTTTCACTGGTGCAAATGAGGAGTCAATGGAGTTGCACGTGTGTAAAAAATAATGTAGGTAAAAATCAAATCAAGCCCAAGCATTCATAGGAAGTAATATCAACCTCCTCAATAACAATCCAGTCTTTTAAGACGGGGATATGACTCTTCCACTTTTTATGGGCAACAGCACCAGTTTTACAGGACGTTGTAAACCCATGTGTAGAATAAAAATCAAGTAGCAAATATAAAATTTTGTGGGACTACTTACATACTTACTTTTGTGGGACTTGAGCATGTGCTTTGCTGCATCAGAGCCAAAGCACTCAGCACCTTACATGACTGAGCCCATAGTTGTGACTTAGTTGGTTATTTGTGATTATGTACTATTTCCATGTGTATTCACACATTTCTAATTCTAGGTTATTCCCATTGCAGGATGTATTAAATTATTACCTGTGCTAATTCTTACACTGCCCTCACACATTGTTGCCTAGTAGGTCCCATTTGGATACGCATGTAGGAGTCCAAGACATTTTGTATGGTTTCAAAATGTTATTTCCTTCTCTGGCCCTCAATATGTGCAGTGTTTGGCAAGATCAGGCTCCTGTCGGAGTTCTGAGGCCCCAAAGAGTATGTTTAAAACTGAGAATATCTTTAAAAAAAATGACTTTGAAGTGTCATTCCGTGAGAATTTCGTATGTTGCTGTTGAAGTAGGGAGGCTCAGCTCTGTGGCCTCTCTCAGGCATGCCAAAAATGAGGCGCTACTTTTGAAAAGTTAGCCCTAACATGATACTTTCAGTCCATGTTCTGTGTTAGGAACTGAAGACTGGTCACATGTGTATTGTACGATGTGCAGCGCTTTTCACTTACAAAACTAGTCAAGACAACAGTGCCTTGTGTATCTTATCTGCTCACTTCTGTGCTAACACAGGAGACACTACTTCTCTCTCTCTTTCTAGGTATGTCTACTGCACTCCTGTATGTTGCGTCTGAGCCCTACTGCTAAGGATGCCCTTGATAGTAGTAAACAAGTTTTGTTATAGCCAAAGTTCACAGAGTTGTCTGGGGATTAGAGCAGGGGATGGGGAGTCAGAACTCCTTGGTTCTATTCCTTGCTCTGACAGTGATTTTCTGTGTGACTTTGTGCAAACCACTGGATGTTTACAAGATTTAAGATGATGAGACTGCCTCTTCTTCCCCTCCCCTCCTTCTCAGTTTTAGAAGACAGCTAAGATGGCTTCTCTGTCTAGAGAACTGTTGTGCTAAAAGGCAAGAAATCCCAATCAGTAAAGCATTTAGAGAGAGAGAGAGAGAGAGAGAGAGAGTCTGTGACAACACACCTCTTTTGTCAGGTCAGGGCTCAGCTTTTCTTCCTCTGGCATTGAGGGGGCCTGGGGCAAATCAGTCCCATTCCAGAGGTTAAGTGCTTCACATTGGTTTATTTACAATATTTTATAGGGTAGGCCTTAGGCTTGGCTTGAGAGCTTCTTTAAACAAAACAAAACAAAAAAAATTCCTAACTCCTACTGGAGTAATTCCTCTTTTTATACTGGGTGCCAAGCATAACTCCCTCTAGGTTCAGCTGCACTGGGAACCAAGGCCCCCACCCCGCACAGAAATAAACACAAGATTTCCCCTTATAGCTTTGTTGCCAGCTCTCATGATTTTGTCACAAGTCTCATGATAATGGTTTTCCTTAAAGCCTCAGCTCCTGGAGTCAAGTGGATATGTGATGATTTTAGCCTTCATTCTTAAAGAAAAAGTAAGTTTCTAGCCCTTATGGCTGTGGAGAAAGCTTCAGAACGTGACCCTGGTGCACCCTAAAGGCTCAAAAAGCAGAAGTCAAATAAAAGACCACCAGATCTATTATTTTTACATAATCTCATGATTTTAAAACCAGTCTCGTGATTTTTGGTGAGCCTGACTCACGATTTTTGAACATTTGGGGTAGGCAATCTTGTTGTAGGGGAAAAGAGTTCTTTACCTCAGAGAAGCCTTTTTCCCTCACGGCACACAACCCTTCTGCAGCTTGCTTTCTCATCTCATCTAATCTCTCTTTTCTCTCTCACTGGAAAAAGTTCTTAAAAGTCACAGGCTATCCTTAATTAGACTCAGGGGTCCATAATTAACCAGTGGTAACCTCCTTCAGTTCATAGCAAAAAGGGATCTAACCATTCTAAGACTGATATACCTGCTTTCAGTCAGCCTTCCAGAACTGTCAGGTCTGACTTTGTCACAACACATACACTCACATGAATACCAGATTAACAGGGCCTCTCCCTCCCTTCCTCCCCCTGGGTCAGTCAGAGTCTGGGATGACAGAAGTTCAAAACCTCCTGAGCTATTGTGGTGTAGCACAAAGGAAAGCAACACAACACATCTTGATAAGTAGCCTCCAACACCTACTTAAATGACAATTGGACAAGTTGTTAGCTTCAAGGATCCTCTCCAAGGAAGGGGCAAGTTTGTTTTGCGAGGCAGGAATCCTGGAGATCAAAAGGCCTGAACATCTTTTAAAGGGGACTCTACCTGAAGAAGAGATACAGTTTGTGAGTTAAGGGAACAGACTATGCCAGCCAGACATTAGGGTTTTCAGGGAGTGTATAGAAAGCTCAGAACTACCAGGATCCCCATGTGAAAGATGGTTGGGTATGTGGCAACCTAGACATACATGCAGTCAGTTTGATGGTTTCAAGGTATGTTTTCTCTGAAATGTTGTGTTCTAACTAAATGATACTTTGCTTTAAGAAGGCTGTTTGGTCCCTGACCACCACTGTCATTGCCCCAGAAGGAACAGAACTGTAGGGTCTGAGCCTAAGTCTGAGGTAATCATGGTTAGTACCAGTGGGCTGCAGCCAAGGCCCGGTCTGAGAGTGGGAGCATCATGGTGATTCCATCCAGAGGCAGGTGAAAGCTCAAGGCCTGGGACCTGAGAGCAGAGTGCACTCAACGAGGCCAGGCGGGGTTAGAGGGGCAATTAACCTGATAACTGAGACAATGGTACAATGACTTATGTTGGTAAAGAAGATGATGCAAAATTCAAGGAACAACACTTCAGCCACATTTGTATGGTATCCTCTAATTCCTGGTGGTGTATGTGACTCATTTCAGCAGCTCTTTTGCACGTTTGTGGTGCCCAGGGATTTCTTGAACACTCAACAGTATAATTACTATTTGACTATGATCTTCACTTTGCCTTGTACATGGCAAGTCAATAGCTTTGATTCCTCCAGTGAAGTTCTTTTAGGCCATTGCTGTGCTGTCTATTAGAGATTTTTTTTAAAATACTCCATGGGGATAAGACAAATGAGAGGGAAAGCGGGTTCATGTACAAATAAATGTCATCTGCCCATTTTTTTCCCCACTGGGAGATACTGGAAATTGGATTTTGCTTTTTAAAAGACTGTTTAAAGCCAAGGAATTTTCCTTAACTGAAGCAAATAGAGAGGACTGTGTTGCAGTTAAGCTGTCAAAAACTACAGCTCTCACTCTGAAAGGATAGGTATGGATTTTAGGTTTGTTATGCTACTAGTAAAAATGTTTCTTTACATTGCATTGGTATTCTCAGAAGATTTAATAGCACTTTATTTTAACAGAACTGTAATCTGAATATCTGAATATGTGAAACACAACTGTGCCTGTATAACTTGCTCTCCACTATATTGTGGGGATTGGTGAAATTTGTTTATGACCTACAAACATTCATTAATTTAATCCTTGTTACATCCAAATGCATCATGCTGAGCACTCTCATCTCCTTCTAAAGTCTCCTCTCCTGCTTCCCTCAGCTTATTTAGCATTGCAGCGTTGTGGTCAGCATAACACCAGGCTTAGCAGCCCAACCAAAGATTCAACACTGCTCCCTCTGCCCCCATGTATAATCAGGGTCCCGCCTGTTTGGTGCAAATGCAATCCGTACAGAACAGGCAATTCCAAGCAGATTCTAGCAGCCAGATCTTTGGTTGGCGTACATCATTGTAGTGCCAGTGAAGCCAATACAGCTGCATTGATTCACACTGGCTGAGAACGCAGCAGATGGAAGTTTAGAAAGCTGTCAAACCAGTTGCTCTTTCTTACCTTTGGCCTAATTTCTATCTTATCTTTGTAACTGGTGATTCCAAAGTGGCCATTGTGGGGAATGGCACTTTTAAGAAATTTATGGCATGTAAAGCAGATCTCTGTCAAGCACCTTGTCTCTGAGTGGTAACTGAATACCACAGTCACCACTGAAGAATCTAGGTGCTGAATCACTGTGAAACCCAAAATATGCCTTGTTTTCACTTTTATCACAAACTCAGGCCAGGCTCACAGATATTCACTGACCTTTTTGAATCTTCCAAGTCAGCCTGGGTCAGTTTACGGGTTTCACTGAAATCATGTGAAATGGTTCTGATGTCATGTCTGTTTTATCTGAGTTTGACTTTTGAGATCTGGGCTTCATGTAACTCCAGATTTGGGCCCTGCTTCAGCATAGCACTTAAAGTACACACTTAATTTTAAACTTTAATTTAATTTTAAACACTTGCTAAGGAATAGCAAAAAAAATTTAAGTACATCAGAAGCAGGAAGCCTGCTAAACAACCAGTGCAGCCACAGGATGATCGAGATGCTAAAGGAGCACTCAAGGACAATAAGGCCATTGTAGAGAAACTAAATGAATTCTTTGCGTTGGTCTTCACAGCTGAGGATGTGAGGGAGATTCCCAAACCTGAGCCATTCTTTTTAAGTGACAAATCTGAGGAATTGTCCCAGATTCAAGTATCATTAGAGGAGGTTTAGGAACAAATTGATAAACTAAAATCTAATAAGTCACCAGGACCAGATGGTATTCACCCAATGTGAAATTGCAAAACTATTAACTGTAGTCTGTAACCTATCATTTAAATCAATTTCTGTACCAAATGACTAATGTGATGCCAATTTTTTAAAAGGGCTCCAGAGGTGATCCCGGCAATTACAGGCCAGTAAGCCTGACTTCAGTACCGGACAAACTGGTTGAAACTATAGTAAAGAACGGAATTGTCACACATATAGATGAACATAATTTGTTGGGGAAGAGTCATGGTTTTATAAAGGGAAATCATGCCTCACCAATCTATTAGTATTCTTTGAGGGGGGTCAATAAGCATGTGGACAAGGGTGATCCAGTGGATATAGTGTACTTAGATTTTCAGAAAGCCTTTGACAAGGTCCCTCACCAAAGGCTCTTAAGCTGTTATGGGATAAGAGGGAAGGTCCTCTCATGGATCAGTAACTGGTTAAAAGACAGGGAATAAAGGGTAGGTTTAAATGGTCAGTTTTCAGAATGGAGAGAGGTAAATAGTGATGTCCCCCAGGGGTCTGTACTGAGACCAGTCCTATTCAACATATTCATACATGATCTGGAAAAAGGGGTCAACAGTGAGGTGGCAAAATTTGCAGATGATACAAAATTACTCAAGATAGTTAAGTCCCAGGCAGACTGTGAAGAGCTACAAAAGGATCTCACAAAACTGGGTGACTGGGCAACAAAAGGGCAGATGAAATTCAATGTTGATAAATGCAAAATAATGCACATTGGAAAACATAATCCCAACTGTACATATAAAATGATGGGGTCTATATTAGCTGTTACCACTCAAGAGAGAGATCTTGAAGTCATTGTGGATAGTTCTCTGAAAACATCCACTCAATGTGCAGCGGCAGTCAAAAAAGCAAACAGAATGTCAGGAATCATTAGGAAAGGGATAGATAATATGACAGAAAATGTCATATTTCCTCTATATAAATCCATGGTACACCCACATCTTGAATACTGTGTGCAGATGTGGTCCCCTCATCTCAAAAAAGATATATTGGCACTGGAAAAGGTTCAGAAAAGGGCAACAAAAACTATTAGGGATATCGAACAGTTTCCATATAAGGAGAGATTAATAAGACTGGGACTTTTCAGCTTGGAAAAGAGACAACAAATGGGGGGTATGATTGAGGTGTATAAAATCATGACTGGTGTGGAGAAAGTAAATAAGGAAGTGTTATTTACTCCTCCTAACATAAGAACTATTAATAAAATTAATAGGCAGCGGGTTTAAAACAAACAAAAGGAAGTATTTTTTCACACAACGCAGTCTGTGGAACTCTTTGCCAGAGGATGTTGTGAAGGCCAAGAGTATAACAAGGTTCCAAAACTAACTAGATAAGTTCATGCAGGATAGTTCCATCGATGGCTATTAGCCAGGCTGGGTAGGGATGGAGTCCCTAGCCTCTGTTTGCCAGAAGCTGGGAATGGGCAACGGGATGGATCACTTGATGATTACCTGTTCATTCCCTCTGGGGCACCTGGCATTGGCCACTGTCGGAAGACAGGATACTGGGCCAGATGCATCTGACCAAGTGGGTATTCACCCACGAAAGCTTATGCTCCCAATACTTCTGTTAATCTATAAGGTGCCACAGGACTCTTTGCCGCTTTTACAGATACAGACTAACACGGCTACCCCTCTGATACTGGGCTAGATGGACTTATGGTCTGACCCAGTATGGCTGTTCTTATGCTTAATTTTACATTTTAAATTAAGCACGTGCTTTAGTGCTATGTTGAATCAGTTTCAGTGAAACCCATAAACTGGCCCAGGCTGTCTCGGAAAGTTCAAGGAGGTCAGTGAATATCTGCGAACTGGCCTGATTTTGTAATAAAAGTGAAAACCAGGCATGTTTTGTATATTTTGGGTTTTGTGGTGATCCAGTACGTTTTTAATTTTGATTTTTAAGCGCACAGGCTTAAGTGCTATGCTGAATCAGGGCCCAAATTTGGAGTTCACATGAACCCCAAATCTCAAAAGTCAAACTGAGCTGAAACAGCAGGAGTCTTTTTAAAAACACGATGCATCAACAGTGAACAGTGGTGGGGGAGTGAGTGGGAGGGAGGGACAAGAAGATAAAGTTGCAACAAAGCAGTATAAAATAATGAAAATGGAGTAATCATTATGAAATAATTAAACGCCAAATGAGCCAGATTCTCACGAGTGTAAATCAGCATAGCTCCAATCTGGGGAAATAGTCTTAAATACACTTTATGACTCTGTATAATCTGCATATACATATTAATAATGCTCTTAAACCATATGTTAAAGCTCAGAAATTAGGAAATGAAAGGGTTAATGTTCTTGTATTACTATTAACTCATCTAGTCTCCAGTTAAACCAGGTACATAAGCATGTGCCTAACTATAAGCAGGGAAGCAGTTCCCTTGGCAGTGATTGGATTACTCATTTTCTTAAGTAACTGGTTTAATTGGGGCCCTACAGTGCAAGTACATAAAGTTTTCAAATACTATCTAGATGATTAAACAATTTATTTGGCGAAGTTAAGAGGAAGTAAAGAAAAGAAAAGAAAACAGAAAAGAAACAAAATTTGCCTGTCCAAATGAAAGCTTTACATGATACCTGCTAAATAGCTGTGTTCCTGTTTTGAGAGTCTTAATTTTTTAATTAAAATAAATAGCCATAAATGATAAGCAACTATAGAGGAGCAATGGATGTTTCTATTGCAATTTTAAAGGTTTAAGTGTGCTCTGATGGAAGGGGGTGACATTGGTGAAGGGACTAATGTTGAAATGATAAAGAAAAATGAACAAGGGAGGAGAAAAAAGAGAATTGGAAGAAATGGAGCACGAAGAACATTATTTTGTGTAAATTAAATTTAAATAAAAAAGGATGACACTGACTCTGATCTTGTCAGGCTGGAGTATTTTCAGGGCAGGCAGTAATAAGAGAATTATACATAACACAGCTGCCACAGGGACTGCAATGCACGGCCTTTTTTTTTTAATCCTTTTCTAATACTAGAGCTGCTGAGGCACATTTGTCAGGGAGACAAATAAACTCCCAAAATATTGACCCAAAAACAATGGCCCGGTCAGTGAACATCTTCAGAGACAGCCTGCGTCAAGGTGAGGAACAGAGGGTATCTGCTAAGAAAGGAAATGCCTCAGACGTGCTAGGTTGCCATTTGACCCTTCTAGCGACCATTCTTTCATTCTTTGACCGTTCTTCCTCATCTCTGTCAACCCTCCTCTAATGCTGGGACAGGACAGAGTGTCCTTTGCTGGGTCCTGCTGTTTCTACTCTGCTGTAAAAGTGGATTTCTTCCGCTCAAACCTAATCAGCTCAGCAGCAGGAATCTTTAAAGGAAAACCCCTCCGGTTTAAGAAAAGTGACAGCCCTGCCAAGGGACTTATGGGAAAAGCTTTCACAAATCACAGAACTTTTTGTGCCTAGCACGTTGAGGGCCCTCCTGGGTGTAATAAGAAGTACAGTAGGCAAGTCCATTAAAGGGGGCTGACTGATTTTGCCATTTGAAAAAAAAAATAAATCAAGATAGTAATGTTTAAAAAATGCACACTGACTATTTGTACTTCGAAGCATTTCTTTCTGGACTCTTAGCAGTAGCGTTACTCTTTAGCATTACTCTTAGTAGTAAATAGGTACAATCTCATCTATTTGTGGCTACATGCCACATTCTCCTAGATCAAGAATGTTACTCGCCCAACACAATGGTCAATCCCAGTGGGGAAGGGGCAACAGGCACACAGGGC
Source organism: Eretmochelys imbricata (assembly GCF_965152235.1). Taxonomy (NCBI): domain Eukaryota; kingdom Metazoa; phylum Chordata; order Testudines; family Cheloniidae; genus Eretmochelys; species Eretmochelys imbricata. The sequence continues at coordinate 195,062,139 of NC_135572.1, read as the reverse complement.
TGCAGCTCCCCCCACCTTGCAGGTAGGTGGCAATGGGCTTGCAGGGAAGAGAGAATGGATTGTCTTGACTGTTCCTCCATGCACAGAGATGTCTAGGTCTGGGCGGGGAAGTAATCTGTTTTAGTAGCAGGTTGCGAATGGGTGCAAGGGGGTGGGAACCAGAAAACAAATTGTGGCTTAGCATCACTGTTTGTTACTTGGTCTGTTCTTGGGGTAACATAGCTACATTACCACCATTTGTTATATTAAGGCCCTAGTCCTGCAAAAACTTGTGCACATGCCTAACGTCATGCAGTGCAAATAGTCCCATTGACTACGTTCAAACTACAAACAGTGCACAAAGTTGCGCTCGTGAGTAGGCCTCTGCAAGACCGGGGCTTAAAGTTGCAATCTAGCCCTTTGTAAATAATAGTTGTATGGTACATTTTCTTGTGATGCACTTTCACATATGACTAATAATGATATTACTTGACATCATAACTGTAAAATCCGTATTGTTATAGTAGATTGTCTATTCTCACATTCTAATGACGTATTTACACATATCAGTGGTAATGTAATCTTACCAACCCACAAGCAATAAAGAAAAAGGACACTTATGTAACAAACTATTTTAAAACAAATGCAGGTGCTGGAAGCAAACCTCAATATAAGCAGCAAATTCTTACTTATGGATTAAATCTCTAATACCTCGGCAGATGGGGGGGCAGGAGAGCCTTATAGTGCTTAGATGGTGAAGGTATAATCCTCTGTGGTAAATTTTCTTGGCCTTTGTGACAGGGTGTACCTACCCCACACCAGGTTGGCAGGGGTTAACCAAATGGTCTGGGCTGAGGAAGCCATGCCCCCTCACCCCTGCTGGGCATGCTCCAACTGGAACCATAGTATAAATGGGAGCAACTCCCATCAGTCTGGGCTGGCCAACAACGAGAGCAGATGTGTGTTGCAGACTTCTGCTGGAAAACCGCTGGAGCTCCAGGACACAGAAATCAGACAGGTGAGACTTCACCGGGGGAAGGAGACCAAAGCCCTGAGGTAAGTGGGGAAGTGGGATACCGGGAGGAGGCATGAGCAGGAGTGCATGAGAGGGGAGGGCTCCTGCCTCATACTGAGAAAGAGGGGCGATCAGCAGGTTACCTCAAGTGCCTATATACAAATGCACAAAGCCTGGGAAACAAGCAGGGAGAACTGGAAGTCCTGGCACAGTCAAGGAATTATGATATGATTGGAATAACAGAGACTTGGTGGGATAACTCACATGACTGGAGTACTGTCATGGATGGATATAAGCTGTTCAGGAAGGACAGGAAGGGCAGAAAAGGTAGGGGAGTTGCACTGTATGTAAGAGAGCAGTATGACTGCTCAGAGCTCAAGTATGAAACTGCAGAAAAACCTGAGAGTCTCTGGATTACGTTTAGAAGTGTGAGCAACAAGGGTGATGTCGTGGTGGGAGTCTACTATAGACCACCGGACCAGGGGGATGAGTTGGACGAGGCTTTCTTCCGGCAACTCGCAGAAGTTACTAAATCGCAGGCCCTGGTTCTCATGGGAGACTTCAATCACCCTGATATCTGCTGGGAGAGCAATACAGCGGTGCACAGCCAATCCAGGAAGTTTTTGGAAAGTATAGGGGACAATTTCCTGGTGCAAGTGCTGGAGGGACCAACTAGGGGCAGAGCTGCTCTTGACCTGCTGCTCACAAACCGAGAAGAATTAGTAGGGGAAGCCAAAGTGGATGGGAACCTGGGAGGCAGTGACCATGAAATGGTCGAGTTCAGGATCCTAAAACAAGGAAGAAAGGAGAGTAGCAGAATACAGACCCTGGACTTCAGAAAAGCAGACTTTGACTCCCTCAGGGAATTGATGGGCAAGATCCCCTGGGAGAATAACATGAGGGGGAAAGGAGTCCAGGAGAGCTGGCTGTATTTTCAAGAATCCTTATTGAGGTTACAGGGACAAACCATCCCGATGTGTAGAAAGAATAGTAAATATGGCAGGCGACCAGTTTAGCTTAACAGTGAAATCCTTGCTGCTCTTAAAAACAAAAAAGAAGCTTACAAGAAGTGGAAGATTGGACAAATGACCAGGGATGAGTATAAAGATATTGCTCGGGCTTGCAGGAGTGAAATCAGGAAGGCCAAATCACACCTGGAGGTGCAGCTAGCAAGAGATGTTAAGAGAAACAAGAAGGGTTTCTTCAGGTATGTTAGCAACAAGAAGAAAGTCAAGGAAAGTGTGGACCCCTTACTGAATGAGGGAGGCAACCTAGCGACAGAGGATGTGGAAAAAGCTAATGTACTCAATGCTTTTTTTGCCTCTGTCTTCACGAACAAGGTCAGCTCCCAGACTACTGCACTGGGCAGCACAGCATGGGGAGAAGATGACCAGCCCTCTGTGGAGAAAGAAGTGGTTCGGGACTATTTAGAAAAGCTGGACGAGCACAAGTCCATGGGGCCGAATGTTTTGCATCTGAGAGTGCTAAAGGAGTTGGCGGATGTGATTGCAGAGCCATTGGCCATTATCTTTGAAAACTCGTGGCGATTGGGGGAGGTCCCAGATGACTGGAAAAGGGCTAATGTAGTACCCATCTTTAAAAAAGGGAAGCCCAGGAGGATCCTGGAAACTACAGGCCAGTCAGCCTCACCTCAGTCCCTGGAAAAATCATGGAGCGGGTCCTCAAGGAATCAATTCTGAAGCACTTAGAGGAGAGGAAAGTGATCAGGAACAGTCAGCTTGGATTCACCAAGGGCAAGTTATGCCTGACTAATCTAATTGCCTTCTGTGACGAGATAACTGGCTCTGTGGATGAAGGGAAAGCAGTGGACGTGTTGTTCCTTGACTTTAGCAAAGCTTTTGACACAGTCTCCCACAGTATTCTTGCCAGCAAGTGAAAGAAGTATGGGCAGGATGAATGGACTATAAGGTGAATAGAAAGCTGGCTAGATTGTTAGGCTCAATGGGTAGTGATCAATGGCTCCATGTCTAACTGGCAGCCGGTATCAAGTGGAGTGGCCCAAGGGTCGGTCCTGGGGCCGGTTTTGTTCAATATCTTCATAAATGATCTGGAGGATGGTGTGGATTGCACCCTCAGCAAGTTTGCAGATGACACTAAACTGGGAGGAGTGGTAGATACGCTGGAGGGTAGGGATAAGATACAGAGGGACCTAGACAAATTGGAGGATTGGGCCAAAAGAAATCTGATGAAGTTGAACAAGGACAAGTGCAGAGTCCTGCACTTAGGACGGAAGAATCCAATGCACCGCTACAGACTAGGGACCGAATGGCTCGGCAGCAGTTCTGCAGAAAAGGACCTAGGGGTTACAGTGGATGAGAAGCTGGATATGAGTCAACAGTGTGCCCTTGTTGCCAAGAAGGCCAATGGCATCTTGGGATGTATAAGTAGGGGCATTGCCAGCAGATCGAGGGACGTGATCGTTCCCCTCTATTTGACATTGGTGAGGCCTCATCTGGAGTACTGTGTCCAGTTTTGGGCCCCACACTACAGGAAGGATGTGGAAGAATTGGAAAGAGTCCAGCGGAGGGCATCAAAAATTATTAGGGGACTGGAACACATGACTTATGAGGAGAGGCTGAGGGAACTGGGGATGTTTAATCTTCAGAAGAGAAGAATGAGGGGGGATTTGATAGCTGCTTTCAACTACCTGAAAAGGGGTTCCAAAGAGGATGGCTCTAGACTGTTGTCAGTGGTAGCAGATGACAGAACAAGGAGTAATGGTCTCAAGTTGCAGTGGGGGAGGTTTAGGTTGGATATTAGGAAAAACTTTTTCACTATGAGGGTGGTGAAACACTGGAATGCGTTACCTAGGGAGGTGGTGGAATCTCCTTCCCTAGAAGTTTTTAAGGTCAGGCTTGAGAAAGCCCTGGCTGGGATGATTTAGTCGGGGATCGGTCCTGCTTTGAGCAGGGGGTTGGACTAGATGACCTCCTGAGGTCCCTTCCAACCCTGATATTCTATGATTCTAGCCAACCAACTCAGCCAACCACTGATGCCAGTGGAGGAGAGACAGCGGAAGTCATAAGACTACCAGCATTGAAAGGAAAGGTAGGAGTGACCCAGGGAACAGGACTGCAGTAATGGGTGACTGGGACTGATTATACGAGTACCAGTTCCCTAGGGCCCTGGGTTAGGACCTGGTGGAGAAGGGTAGTTCCAGGTCTCCCTCCCTCAGCTGCCCTGCCACTGAAGGCAGCTGACATGCAGAGGGGTGAACTTTGCTGCAGAAAGACAGCCCTATAGAATCTGGCTATTGGGCCATAGTGCCCTGAGCTGCAGGGCTGCTATACAGACTTTGGCCACTAGGCCATGCTGCCCTAAGCAGGACAGCCTTACTGACTCTGGCCACTGGGCCATACTGCCCTGAGCTGTAGGGCTGCTACATAGACCCAAACCATTTCATAGAATCATAGAAGATTAGAGTTGGAAGAGACCTCAGGAGGTCATCTAGTCCAACCCCCTGCTCAAAGCAGGACCAACACCAACTAAATCATCCCAGGCTTTGTCAAGCAGGGCCTTAAAAACCTCTAAGGATGGAGATTTCACCACCTCCTTAGGTAACCCATTCCAGTGCTTCACCACCCTCCTAGTGAAATAGTGTTTCCTAATATCCAACCTAGACCCCCCCCCACCCCCGCAACTGCAACTTGAGACCATTGCTTCTTTTTCTGTCATCTGCCACCAAGGAGAACAGCCTAGCTCCATCCTCTTTGGAACCCCCCTTCAGGTAGTTGAAGGCTGCTATCAAATACCCCCTCACTCTTCTCTTCTGCAGACTAAATAAGCCCAGTTCCCTCAGTCTCTGCTCATAAGTCATGCACCCCAGCCCCCTAATCATTTCTGTTACCTCTGCTGGACTCTCTCCAATTTGTCCACGTCCCGTCTCTAGTGGGGGGACCAAAACTGGACGCAATGCTCCAAGTGTGGCCTCACCAGTGCCAAATAGAGGGGAATAATCACTTCCCTCGATCTGCTGGTAATGCTCATACTAATTTGGGCCGTCAAATTCCCATTTGGATAACCGCCATAATCCAACACGCTGGGACAGGCTGTACCTACCCCATGATGGTCTTGTAAAGCTCTTGTAAAGCTCCATCTCAGACCTGAGATTTTCAAATCTTTTTTTTCATTATGTGAATAGCAATTTCAATAGTTCAGTCCTCATTTGCTAGGGGAGAGTGGAAGTCAGAAAACCTACTTGTAGTCTAGTTTGTGGGCATTGTCTATTCACTTCCAAATCTCTATAAGACAATTTTCTTCTTTCAACTGGGGAAAATATGAAATGAATAAAAGATTCTGCATTAAATAAAGATTTATGAACAAGAATAGGGGGAAAGAGGATACAAAAAAATTAACATGATAAAGTGTAATTAGAAAGCTGAGTTTTCATGCCCGACTAAAAAAAAAACAATTTCCCAACATTGGGTGTTTCCTTATGACAATAGAGATTCCAGATAAAAGCTCTGTGATTTAATTTCAGACTGACATCTTCTTCCCCTTAACATGTTGCTTTCAGTTTGCGCAGAAATTATGTAAATTCTGCTTTGGTGTTCCTGACCTGATCATAAAATGGGATGTGTAATAGTGACATCTAATGGAATGTACCAGTATCACACAAAGAGAAACGAGTGCTAGTTTGTTAGGAATTGAAAGGAGAGAGAGGATGTGACTGCTTGGGCTGGATTGAGAGCTACCAGGATTCAGCATGTAGTACCCCATTGAAACATGAATGACTTAAAGATGATTCTGTTGAAAGAAAAGCTGTGAATTTCTCTCATCCCCGAGAATGCACCACTGCAGCAGTGAAGGGTGAACTTCAGAAAGCTGAGAACACAGATCCACGGTCAAAATGTGGATCCAGATTTCAGCCCTCCCCAGGTTTGGATCCAGTGTTTTGGCTAATTAAAAACACATGTAAGCCATGAAATCCAGATCCAGATTCCTTTTCTGATTTGGCACATTGTCCTGGTCAAACTCATGTGGGGTTGATTCGGGTCCATCCCTGGCTCAGAGGTTTGGAGGATCTCCACAAAATATGGGTCTTTATTTGAAGCTTATTCAAACCTTTTGGTATCTTTTCTTCACATCTCAACTTTCTCTCTCCTTCAATCCTTTCTTTCCCTTCTTCTCCCCTACCTGATGCCCAACCTTGATCCCCAGAGAGTACAAATAGCTCTGTGGCCAGTTCCCTGTTTGGACTCAGTGACTCCTGGTCCTCCACCCCTAATGCTTTTAGTTTTTCAGTAGGCTACTCCTATCATTACTAGTAACCTCTCAAGTCCAGCACCGTTTATCAGCCAACTGGGGAACCTATGCTAAGCAGCGGGAGGCTTTGGAGGTTGGAAGGCTTGCAACAGCATGTCTCCCTAATTTGGGGAGTTTACCAGTTTCTTCAAAGTTATGATGCAAACATCTAAACGGGGACATCCCCTCATGTCTTGCAATGTTCAGGGTAGACCACCTCAAATGAGGGCAGTTCAGGGGAGCAGAGATTTCTGTCCAAACCCTTTACCCAGCCCTATTAAAGCACCTATTATATAGTTGATTGCGTTCTTTGTTGCTGTGCCTCATGTCATGACGGCTTAGGTCCTGATTCGACAAGGTATTTAAAAAATGCCTAACTTTAAGCACATGAATAGTCCCATTGATATCAGTTGGACCGTTCGCATGCTTAGATTTTGGCAAGTGCTTAAGTACCTTGCTCAGTCAAGACCTTTCCTTATGTCAGTTGATAACTGCCTCAAATTCATTTCTCGTTGTCATTTTAATTTCTGCTCACACTTCTCCCCTCCTCGGTTCCCAGGATTAACTGGGACCTGGTGAGAAACCTTCAAGGTTCAGAGAAGTATCCAAAGTTTGGGAATGTAGCCCAAACCCTACGTTATCGGAAGTTCATCTCACTAACTTATACAACAAAGATCTATAATAATTATTGCTTGTACTAATTGGAGTTATCCAGTGTTATTTCTAGTCTTATTGGTTTAAATATTGTTGCTTGAAAAGGAATGCCAATCTCCAATATCATCCATTGCAAGTGGCCTAACAGCTGATCTAGCACAGCAGCTAGTCGAAGAAAAGATTGACTTAAAATTCAGCATTGTAGAGGTGACAAGCTATCTGTCACCCACAGAGATACAATTATTGTCTTCAAAGAACAGCATAGTCAGGTGGCATTGACTGTATCTTAGCTGTAACTACAAAAGCATCTTTTGCCAAATCTTATCCTCTGTCACACCAGAGTAAGTCCATTGATCGCAATAGAATCGTTAGAGATTTGCACCAAGGTGTTGGCAGAATGTGGTCCAGTGGATTCCTTTAATTTTGCAAGTATGCTGTGACAGCCCCTTCATGCAAAGAGCTATGCAAAGGCATCACGTTGGGTAATGACTTCAGGTTCTCTCATGTGCAACCATCATTTTCTTTTTGTATTGCAGTTTGCATTTTTATTACGTATTATAGGTACTATAGATGCATTTTTAAACCATTCAATCTGTCTCCTCCATGCTCCCCAAAGGGTTTGTTATGCTACCTGCACTGTTGGGCTATGTACGCAGTCAGAAAGTATTGAGAGCAGTTTCTCAGAGCATTCAACAAAGCAGTGGTAACACATAGGAAACATGTCACAAACAAGTTTTAGAAAGTTATTTCACCATATGGAAAACCAAAGGGCACACCATTAATATCAGGGCACTACTGGCATTGTAATAAAGTTCTCATTAGAACAGAGTATATTTGAGTAGCTATAGAGAATTCTGTATAGATCATCAGATTGATCCAAAAGTTCTTAAGAATTAAAAAGTAATACAAGTTACAGGAAGAACATTTAAACCATATAAAGAAATTATATCCATGGGCCAAGCCTGGTCCCACTGAAATCAATGGAAAAATGTCCTGTGACGTAGGCGGGAATGGTTAGCTTTCATAGAGCAAGAATGGTTTTGTAGTCAAAGCACTAGATGGAAACCTTAGTTCAATTCCCGTCTATTCAGGTAAAGCACATTAGCATGTGCTTTAAGTGCTTTCCTGTGTAGGGATGAGTTTAAGCACATGCTTAAGACCTTGCCTAAACCAAGGCCTAACCTGATCAGGAGAGCTTTAAACTAGGCCCTATGGGGGATGGTGACAACCATCCAGCCAATGTGCATCTAGGCTCAAGTAACGAAGACAAAGGGAAGGAGCTAATTTCTGGAGAAGGGACTAGAAATCACAATGGCATTAAAAAGGCAAGAAGAAAAGCAACAGGGTAGTCTGCAAAATATCTTCAGTGCCTGTATACAAATGCAAGGGATATGAGAAACAAGCAGGATGAACTGGAAGTCATGGTATGTGAAGAAAATTATGACTTAATTGGCATTACAGAGACTTAGTGGAACAACTCCCAGGATTGGAGTAACAGCATTGAGAGATATAGTTTGTCCCAAAAGGGTAGGTATGGGGGAAAAGGAGGTGGCATTGCACTGTACATCAAGAATGTATACACTTGCTCCGAGGTCCCAGGGGAAGTGAGTAACAGACCTACTGAGATCCTCTGCATGAGAATAACAAAGGAAAAGAACAGTAGCGATGTTATGGTGGGGGGTTGCAACAGACCACCAAATCAGGAAGAGGAAGTGCATGAGTCATTCCACGAACAGGTAACAAGATTAACTAACACACATGAGCTAGTATTAATGAAGGATTTTAACTTCCCTGATATCTGTTGGAAGACTATTACAGCAAAACATAATATGTCCTGCAAATTCTTAGCATGTGACGGGGGCAATCTCTGATTCAGAAAGTTGAGGAAACAACTGGATGATCATCCATTTTGGATCTGGTTTTGAACAACAGGGATGTATTAGTTGTGAAGGTGGTCGGGAACGTGGGAGGAAGTAATCATGATCTGATATAATTTAAGATCCTGTGGAAAGGAGGACATGAGAATAGCAAAACAAGGACACTGGACTTCAGAAAGGCAGGTTTCAGCTGACTCAGAGAAATAATAGGTAAGGCCTCATGGAAAGACCAATTAGGAAGAAAAGGAGTCAAAGGGGGCTGGCAGTTCCTAAAAGATGGAATACTAGAGGCTCATCATCAAGCTATTCCGACTCAGAAGAAAGATAAGAAGAGTGACAGGAGTCCAGTGTGGCTGCACAAGGAGCTTTTTGGCTATCTAAAAGCCAAAAGGGATATATACAGGAAATGGAGGGAGGGGCATGTCACCAAGGAACTATATGAGGGAATAGGGCGAGAATGTAGGGACGTAATCAGAAAAGCCAAGGCAAAGAATGAGTTACTGCTGGCAAGAAATGTTAGAAACAAGAAGGGTTTCTTCAAATATGTCGGACAAAAATGAAAGATCAAGGATGGTATGGGTCCGCTGCTCAGTGGAGAAGGTGAGCTGATAACGGAAGATGATAGGAAGGCAGAACTGCTCAATGCGTCTTTTGCTTCAGTCTTCTCACAAAAAATAACATGTGACTGGATGACTAGCAAAGTTACCATGCATAGACAATAAAGGGAAGGGATGCAGATCAGAATAAGTAAAGAACACGTCAGAGATCTTCTGATCAATGTGAATGAATTCAAATCAGCAGGACCAGATGCTATTCACCTGAGGGTACTGAAGGAATTAGCCGAACAAATCTCGGAGCCACTAGCAGTAATATTTACAAACTCATGGATGACAGGCAAGGTCCTGGAAGACCGGAGAAGGGCTAATGTCATGCCCATCTTTAAAAAGGAAAATAAGGAGGAGCTGGGAAACTATAGACCAGTCAACCTGACTTCAATTCCTGGGAAGCTACTAAGGCAATGTATAAAACATTTAGTTTGTGAATACCTGGAAGATGAAGGGGTAATCACTAATAATGTCCCAACTGTATTAACTATGTAAGGGCTGATCCTGCAATATGTTGAATGCCCCCGAGAGGTTCTAAGTACCCTCAGCTGACAATAAAATCAATGATAGTTGAGGCCACTCCACATTTCCCAGGATGCATTTAGCATCGTGCAGGGCTGGACTTTGCATTGCATTTTTAAATTAGGCATAGCTGGGACTAATTTAGAGGTAGGAGAATAATCTAGAGCTTCCATGTGTGGATTTCTGAGCCCTACGGGGGCACGAGGTAGCCCTAGTTGTGTGTTGTTTCCCTTGCCGCCCACTTGCAACTCCCTTGGATTTTAATGGGGGTTACAGGATCTAAATCCATGTATCATCTTTGTATATAAGTTATGAATATTGGCTGTGTGTTAGTATCTCAAATATGTTGTTTTCTTGGGTGATGCCCCAAGACAGATTTGCATTAAGGCCAATCAGCTTGCCCAGTGAGCTCCTCCTGGAGATGTTTCAGAGGACACTGAGGCAAGGCTTGTCCCATGATTCAACAAGGCATGTAAGGACATGTGATCTAAGACTCCATCTTTTGCCAGTAACTTTCCATGCACTTGGGCTGAAAGTATAAAAGGAAGCTGTGACATCACTGCTTTGTCTTCAGTCCTGCTCCTCACCTCTAGACTATGATTTTCTAACAAAAGGAAGCTTTGAACAAGGGACTGATGACCCGCAAACCATTTGGTGAACCAGAGAAACTTATTACAAGGAAATGTTACAAACTTCCATCACTGCTATGGACCAGATATGTAGACTCTGAAATCACTTGTAATGTATACAATTCCTTTAACCATTTAATTCTCTTCTTTTCTCTTTCATTAAATAAACCTTTAGTTTTTTAGTTACTAAAGGGTTGGCTACAAGCATGGTATCTGGTAAGATCTAAAGTATATATATTGACCTGGGGGGAGTGGCTGATCCTTTGGGATTAGAAGAACCTTATGTATGATGAATCTGATTTTCAATAACCTCTCATCATAAAGGCCAGATGTCTGGGTGGTGATAGAGGCTGAATTGCCTAAGGGGACTACATTTTTAGCTTCTTGCTAACCAGTGTGTTGATACAAGAGCTCACTTTTGTTACTGGCTTGGTGAACTCTGTTAGAATAGCCAACAGTTGGGGGGGTGGGGTCTGCCCTGGTTCTTGCAATCTGCCCTGAATTTGGCATTCTGAGCTGTGACTCACACCAGAGAGGGTCCCAAACAGTACTCAGAATTTGCCCCAGTGTGTCAGAGAGGAAGGATGGTGCAATAGTTAGGGTGGACTATGGAGACCTGAGTTTAATTCTCTGTATTCCCTGCAGACTTCCTATGTGACTGTATGCAAATCTCTTACTCTTAATAGAACATCCCTATCTCACAGGGACTGTAGAAAGGATAAATACATTAAAAATCAGATACTGTGGTACTGGAGGTCATATAAATTACTAAACTATCTAGAATAGAAATAAATAGAAACAATTTGAGAAAAACAAACTTTATTTTCTATTTCAGTCCTATATTTCTCAGTGAGTAAGGCACCTATTGAAATGACAGTGTTAACATGATGTGAGTTGGAATATGGTAGGTGTGTGCAAAACCCACAAAAACGAGAGAGCTCCGGCAACTGGTATTGTCAGAACAACACCAAAGTCCCTTTCAAGTGAGTGCCTGTCTAGAGAGTACGGCCACGGTTTCTTTTTCATCTTGGCTTGGCTCCCAGCTGAGATTCTCAATAAATCAAAGAGAGGAGGATTCTGTGGGTAAGGATGCATGAAAAGTTAACATGTATAATTAATTATTCCCTTTTTGAACTATTCTTCTTGCTGAGAATCACCTGCCTCTACACTCTACCTGGTGATGGTGCATTGTCCATTTTTGATCCAAAATTATCTCAATCCTAAAACCTTGCTGCCATCTCACTGTTCAATAAATATCACACTTCTGCCTGAAAGTGATTCCTCCAGTGTTCTCTCAAATGGCACCCAGGATTACTGAAACTGAAAGAAATGGGGGGAAATTTCCCCCTGTTTATTCCCTCCTTCCTGTTTCCTTAATGTGTGCAGTTGATGCTGCTTCATGTGCAATCAGTGTCACTGTTTCCTCCTGTATACTCAAGGTGAATGGCACCCCAGTGCAGAGGGCCCTTGCAAGAGTTTCTGTTCATCGTTCCACGGTAAGGTACAGGAAAGGAGGAGCTAGAGACCAGGCTGGCCCAAGGGGTCTCTAAAGTACAGTAGGTTCTAACAACCCTCTTGGAGCTCTTACGCTGCCTGAAAATTACTGGAGCATGGTGGACTTTGGCCACACCTTCTCCTGCACCTAGCCTACAAATCCCCTACACGGAAAGCCTGACAAGGCGCCCACACACAGCTGTTATACTGTCTCTAAGCTAGCCAGAGAATAAGGATGTTCTGTGCAGCCACTTACACCTGGAGTGGCATAAAAGGGGCACGTCATAAAACAGAATCACAGCAAAGGCTGCTTTTATCATTTGAGCTCCAAATGAACCTTCTCTGAAGGGCTCATGTGGAGCTTCAGTGATGCATAGGCCCTCTGCACAACAGTGAATTGCACTCTAGTCATTTTCTCCTGTGGTTTGTGTGGGCCTTACATGTAGCAAGAGGGAAGAGGAAAACATTGTTATTGGAAAATGTGATTCTAAAACCATTGCAAATAGTGGGGGCATTAAAGCACTCGTAGAGAATCTGAAACCATTTTTAACACCGTTTTTGAAAATTACCAGATGTCAGGTTGACAATGTCCTTTTAAATATTCTAAATTAGTGACTTAGAAATCTTGGATCATGACTCTCAAACTACAGACGCTACTTTATACACTTTATATTGAGAAAATATGCCTCAGTCTAGGCTTCTTCCTCAGCATTTTGTTTTGTGCATCTTTTTCAGGGTGCTTTATCACATGTACAGGCCGGTGTTGAATGATATATGTTCTGGCACTGAGAGCTGTCTCTTGGAATCGAGAGACTCATTGGACCTTCTTGATTTTAGGCTTTGTAACATTATGGCTTTGAAAAACTTGTGGGCATGTGAGGGTGCTTTATGTATGATTTAGGGCCTGGAGCACCATGTAATTTTATCCAAAAATTACTACAATTATGAGCCTTGGTCCTGCAATTACATATGCTCATGCTTAACTGTAAGCACATGGTTAGTCCTACTGAACACTGTGTAAGACTTTGCAGAGACAGGACCATAGCTTAGAAAAACAAAATATGTATACCAACTTATTAATAATTGATTCTGATTACAGTAGTTTGTTGATGTGCCATCTCTCTTTATTCCATTAAGATTCTTATCAGGCCTTAGAAACATTACGATTTAGACAAAGAAAGAGAATTCAACTATATGAATGCATAATTTATTTTACAGGGACAATAAGAAACAAAACCAGTCAATAAAACTGTGTTTATTTCCTATCTTTTTTGTTGTAAACTCCCTATAGAGAGTTTACAACAGAGATTAGACTTTATATAGGAATAAAAATCACTTTCTTTCGGGGACAGTGTTCTCTCATTAGCTGAATTTGTTAGAAGTTAATTATTCCCAAAATTAATAAGTGGATCTTGTCTAATTACTATAGATAATTCAAAGAATAACATGTCGATATTCAGTTAAAATCAGTTTCAATAATAAAACTAGTCTGACCCAGTGGCATTGCTGTGGGTTTGTCTACACTGCAAAAAAAAAAAAAAAAGTTGTGTTCTGAACTCAGGTAGGCATCTCGATTTAAAGTCTATAGGGGACTCTGAGGTTGTACTCAAGTGGCTAACGCGAATTAAAACACTAGTTGCTATGTCTTCTGTGCTATTTTAACCTGAGTTAGCTGACGTGGATTAGCTAACCCAAGTTAAGAACACACCTTTTATTACCTTGTAGATGTACCCTTATTCATCACCTGAAGCTTGCCTTTGATGGTAGCATGTTCCTGCAGTGCTGTGCTTGAGTTGTGGGATTTTTTTCTGTTGCTGAAAATTTCTTTTGATGCTAGGAGTTTCTCTTCTGTAGTGGGTGTCCTTTGCTCTTCTTTTTGAAGTGGGGATTTTTTGTTTTTTGTTTTTGCTCTTCCTTTCCTCCCCTCCTGTTGTTCCCTTCCTTTTGCTTCTAAATTGCACCAGTTTCTAGGGCTTTTATCTTCTCTCTTTCTCACAGTGCTCATTAAAAGGGGAGAATGTGCCTCTTTAAGGGGTAGGTTGGATTCTGGTATCAAAGCTTATCACTTCTGCATTCATCTCTTCAATAGATGGACTTCAATTGCTTCTTCACTTCATGCAGGTGTATCAGGAGTCATAAATTCTGATCAGATTCATTCAGGACCATCTCTCCTGGTGCAGATGGGTCTCAGAATATCTAAGGTTTTACTTTAAAATATTTTCTTGTATTCAGTCCATCTGAAATATCATGTCAGTCCCATAAATACCTGAGTGCCTAAAATCCTCTGATTATTGAGCTTAAACACAGATCATTTATATCAAGGTATTTTCGGTGTTCAGATACAGATTATGTTTGAACTTCTATTGTTAAATACTGTTACAGATAGAAAGTCTTTTAATGTGCGTCACTCCTTCTAGTGACAATCTCTTTGACACACTTTGCACCTAGGTTTGGTAAGTTACAGAACAATGTCAGTTAGTTTCCCATTAAAGGCCAGCTTCTGTCAACTCTACTCAAAGAGGATACTTACAGAGTAAGGAACTGCTCAAATGCTAGAATCAGGCCCTTAATATCTAAATATATTACATATAAAAAAATTCATGTTAAAAGAATGTTATTCCAGTTGTAGTTGAAATAAACATTTAAAAGTTTGAAAATGTCTCAATTAATGTTGCCTTTGTAAGGTTGCCAAACCTTAATTTGGCTCCCTTGTGTATATGTATTGTGATACAGTCTTTAATTACGTGATCATTTACAATTTTTTAACATGACCCCTGCTTTGTTCAGTGGACAACATGGACAGGGCTAAGGGAATTAATCAGCATTGTGCAGTGAGCAGAGCTGGGCAAAATTTTTCAACTAAAACTTTTGTTGGCAAAAAAATGCAGATTTGGTGATGCCGAAACCTTTTGCAAATTCATGTTGATGGCACTGAATTACTTTGGTCAACACTCCCACCCCCCAAAATGCAGATAAACTATAAACAGTTTGATTTCTCAGTTTGAAATGATTTTGCCTTTCAGAGTTTCCGTTATTTTTTTTTTAATTCAAAACGTTAAAAAGCTCAAAATTGAAACAAACACTTTTCTTCAGCTCAAACAAACGTGCTATTCAACCCAAAGTGAATTTTAAAATGTTTAATTTAACCCCTCAGGCAATTTCTTTAGCTTTTTAATTTGCTGAAAAATTTGAATGAATTTATTTTTGGTTTGACCCAAACTGATTTTTCCCCCCGATTGCTCGGAATTGCCAGCAAACTGAAAAATCTGTTCATCCTCATGTCTAGTATGGAAGGCAGCTGTTGTCTGTAGGACATTTGCTGCAGAATCTGGACAAATAGTGCGCAGGACCAGAGTAAGAGGACGGACAGTCTTCTGGTTAAGGCTAGACACATAGCAGCCATGAGTACTATGTATTACTATGAGACGTACCCTTTATGACCTGTGTCTGTTCTTATCAATGGGGCATTAGCTACAGTACAAGTGTGAAAAGAGGGGTGTCTATATTTCATTGCTATAAAAGCAGGCCAACTTAGTTTAAAGTTTTTCATTTCATGATATACAACAACTCACAATAGAGAATTGGAACTAACATAACCCATAAACATAGCATGTAAGAATATATGAGGGTGCATATTATTACACATTAAATTTAGATCAGCAAGAACAGATAATATGAATTGTGTTTAAATCATAATTTGTATGAATAATGCATCATATGGCCAATAATTCTGATGGATTTTTGCCTCCCCAAAGCTTTCATTATTCGGTTTATCCTTGCCATCAACATTGTGTGTATTTGTTGAGGTAGTGTCATCGTGGTACTTAGGGACCAGTTTTGAACCACTCAGCTCACCAAGAGCTTTGTCATTGACTTCAGTGGGAATACGATCAGGCCCATAAAGTTTGAATAACAGTGAATATATACTGCTTAATATTGTTTTCCTACGTATATTCCAGGCCTTTCTTCTGAGCTATGTTTGCATATGAGTGGTGGGTGGGGTGGGCAGACCAGAGAATTGAGAGCATTCTGCACTTTGCAGAGTCAGGCCCAGGATAAGGAAAGGAGCATATGCAATTGAAAACTACCTTGTAGCAGGAATCTCAGGAATATTTGAAAAACTGCCATATTTTTGGTGAACTAGTCACAAGGGGATCCTTACATGGTTTTAATGCCTTGCGAGATTTGGGAAAATCAGGGCTCAGTGTATTAATTATGTAATAATAGTAGTTACATGTAATTAACCTTACTTACATTTATATAGTGCCTTTTGTCTCAAAGAATCCAAAATGCCTTACAAAATACTGAAACAGAGCCACCTCTGGAGTCAGTTGCAACAGCAATATTTACAGAATCCATCCATTTCATACAAGGAAGCGAAGAAAAATATAATATTCAAGTAAACTGCAAGAGGAATTCAGGTAGACACAATATAATTATCATGGAATTTGGCCACCATACCAAGGTTAACCCTTTTATTGATGAACAAAGATGGGCCTGAACCAAAACCCTGGGTCCAAATATCCTTGGTCTTTGAAAAAGTTTCCATCAGTAGCTAGATTTTAATTTAAGGCCCAATTTCTACTCCGCTCAGTTGTATAACATACACAGAAAGCAACTATTCTATATTCCAAAGGTTTGTATTGTTTGCACTGGTGGTTTGTTGTACAGTGACAGATTGTTAATGAGGGAAGCCTTCAAGAGAAGTGTAGGCCAGTTATAAAATTGGTTGTGTGTCCAGATTTGATTCATTTGTATTTGCATTTTCCCATATGTCTGAGCTATGTGGAAGATAAAAGCATTCTAGTCACCCTCAGAGCATGTGCCTGGAAAACGATGGACAAAGGCTAACTGTAATTGCAGGTTGATTAGGAAGAGATGGTAAAGGTTAACCATTTCAAAGACAGCACAGCTGTAAATACTCGCTTGGCATAACAGCAATAATAAGAGACAGGCCAGCCATTAAGCTTCTGGTGCTATTGTCAAACCCTAAGAGGTTTTTCTTTGCCCTGACAGTGTTACTGAATATAGGACCCATAAGTATGTTTGATAGACTGGAAAACTCAGAAACACAAAGAGCACTTGAAATGTGATCAATCACTTTTTAATGAGACTGCTAATGAAATATCATGGTGGGATAATGGTCCAAAGGTTTCTCTGTTGTACTTTGGAACTAACTGACTTGGCAGTGAGTCTTTCCAGAGTCAATGCAATATAAAAGCACAACAGGCAGAAGTGGTGTGTGAGACGCAGACACCAGCCTCCCAGAGCTGCTGATTTTCAGCATTCCACAGTAATTCTAGCAGAGGCACCTACAGCGTCAGCTTCATAAATATTTAGGCAGGAAAATCTTATAGGCAGAAAATTCCAGCTGAAGGTTTAGGGCACCTCATAACTCTGAAACGTGCTCCATGGAAACATAGCAATGAAGTCTTGTCTATCTCTTTTTGCTTTTTGGAAGCTAGTGCAACCAAGCACAGCTGTTGATCAATGGATAAACTTCATTTGCACTCAGGCCCTAGTTCAGCAAAGCGCTTAGCACATACATTAGGCATGTGCTTAAAGTTACAGTGCTTAGCTGAAGTATGGCCTTAAGTAGGGGCATTTTTCTTTTTTTATTATTACAAAGATGACAGATTATTCTTCTGAAGTGACTAGCTGTGTATGTGCAAGAGCTCTTCCAGTCTGGATTTCTGTCCCACGGTGGTTAATAACTTTTTACTTCTGTCTTAGGGCCTGATCCATAGCCCACTGAAGTCACTGGAAGGACTCCCATTGACTTCAACAGGCCTTGGACTGAGCCTTTGAGTATCTCTCAGCTTTAGTCATGATGTGGTTAGCTTTAATTTTCTTTAAAAGCCCTGTGTACACAAAGCCAACACTAGCACTAATTCGCTGCTCGCTCTTTGGCTTACGTGGAGACTTGCTGTTATCTGCAGGTGGCTGATGCTTCCTGAGACAAATGGTCAAGGAGTTTTATTTTTTTCTCATTATTTGATGGGTTTCCAATTCAGGTAACAAAGTAATTAACGGCACTGGATTTACTGGAATACGTATTCATCCAAATTTGACTTACATAGCCCAATTTTCATCCTTTTTCTCCCCCCTGAAGAACATGTACGAGGTCAGACAGGTGTATTATCTTTGTATAGTATTCATTATCAAGCATAGCTGGAACAGGTGGCAACATATTGATGTGTGTTTAATGAAACACACATTTGAATGCATATTTCATATCTGGGCAAATGGTTTCCTTTGTATTGCTGTCAACTTGTAAGAAGTGACAGTTTCAGGGATATGCTACGTAGTCCTTAACTGTGTCTCACTTTTATATCTTACATCTGCATACCGGGGTTTTATTTTTCACTCTTTTTCAGTCTTCAGTGATGCCTACAGTGAGTGAGTCAAATTCTAGTTATTTCTTTATATGTATGTGTGTGCATTTGCATGCTTGTGTGTGTGCATATAAAATATGTCTGTGCATGTATCATAATTTTAGTGATACTAAATATAAATTTATATATAATTTTTTAGCTAGCTGTCTAAATATGATTTGAGTTCATAACACCCAGTTTAAAATGTATGGCTTCCATGCATAAGCTAGTATAGTTTCAAAAGCAAACATTATATACAAAGAGTAAAGTAACTGTTAATAGAAACCTTACCTAGAAATACTGGGTAAGATTCTTCTCTCCTTTACACTGGCATCCTATATAGCCAGAGTAAATCCAGTAACTTCAATGGAATTATTCTGGATGTAGGCCTAATATAAATGATACCAGAATTGGGCCCATAAATTTTAAGTGACTAAGAAGTTCTGAAGGCAGTGACATGAACTCATGGCATAGTTTGTACCAGCTCCTGTATTAAGGAGAGTGATCTACTAATAAATGCCAATCAATTTTGATTAATCACCTGGCCTGTAATGTGAATGCCCTTATTATTCACAAGCACAAGAGAGAGGAAAAAAACCAGAACAGTTTGAGAGATAATGAGCTGCCCTTGACTTACACAATGTTCCTCAACAATCAAACAGCAGCACCACTAAAGGAGATCTTAAAAGGGAAGCTTCCAATCAGCTCTGGTTTTCTTCTTTGACCATTGGAGATTACCTGAACACAGCTAGTAGTTGGAACCTGAGGGTTGACCAGGTGGTCTTTCAAGACAGTATATTTATGTCTGCATCTGTAATTTTCACTCCATGCATCTGAAGAAGTGAGGTTTTTTACCCACGAAAGGTTACGCTCAAATAAATCTGTTAGTCTTTAAGGTGCCACCGGACTCCTTGTTTTCAAGACACTGGTACCCCTAATCAGAACAACAGGCTTATTTTCTGGAGTTGCCATTCTGTCATTCTTTGTGGGCCTCACCATGCAGTTCTCACTCAGGCAAAAGTCTCTCTTGCTGTCAGTATTTTGCCTGGAGTTTTATCTGAGTAAGCACTGGGCCTTTTATCAACAAATACCACAGGGGAGGGAAACACATTCACCAGGTAAGTTATATAAGTGTAAATCTGTGTAAAATTCGACATTGATTGTTCCTTACATATCTTACCAAGAGTAGCCCCCACTGGGATAGGTTATAACTACTTTCCCCGTTAGACAGTATTTAAAGAATAAAAAAGGCAAAGACACCATTATAATATAATTATCCTATCCCCATTCACCATGTCATCCTCCAGAAAGGACATTGACTCAAGCTGTGGACTGTATTTGGTATGTTTTATTTATTCCACAGCTACTTCATGAGCCATGTTCTTTTTCTTATTTACCATACACAGTACAAACTGAAGTTTGAACACATCTGGGTGATGGTGATATACTTCTGCCATCAACTGCCAATATGACACTCACACAAAGGATTTGTTGGACTGTTGGCTGCCCAAACATTGCTGGCAGTCTGTTCACTGCAAGTTGTTTGTCCTAGTCACTTGATCACAATGTACGTGTGACGTGCTGATGAGTTTTTAGGGGTGTATTGCATGAATCTGCAAGTGGTAGAAAAATATGCAACTCTCTTCTGACCTTTGATAAATAAAAACAGCCTCTTCATGGCAAAATAAATTACCCCAGGAGGCAAAGTCAACCACAAAGGACTCCAGCCAAGAAAGCACAAGACAAGAGTCGCTGACTTATCTCAAGTTGGAAGTTCCAAACCCAAGGTACATAATATTGACTGATCAACAGCAACTGCCCATCTGGCCCAGAAATTAGATTTTGTCCTTGCTCTCTCTTGATTTCTGGCAAATAGAAAGAAGTTAGTGCAGAGCAGACACTGTAGATTAGGTGACATAAATTGAAGTTGGAGTGTACAGCAAATCTGGGCTATGATAAGCAGCAGAAAGTAGAACCTAGAAATGTTTTTAGTGAAGCAGTAAACATTGTTCCCCCTGTAAAATTAATTATCTATGAAATATTGTCACTGGGCCTCTAAGGGCATGCCACACAGCAAAGAAAAACCTGTGGCTGGCCTGTGCAGCCAACTTGGGCTCACAGGGCCCTGGCTGCAGGGCTGTTTCATTGCTATGTAGTCTTCCAGGCTCAGACTGAAGCCTGAGCTCTGGGACCCTCCCACCCCACAGCATCCTAGAGCCTGGGCTCCACCCTGAGCTTGGAAGTCTACGCAGCAGGGAAACAGCCCTGTGGCCCCAGCCCAAGTCAGCTGTCATGGGCCAGCCATGGGTTTTTCTCTGCTGTGTAGACATACCCTAAAATCCCTCCCATGCTCAGCTGAGGCACTCCCCCATCAGGAAACCACAGGGTTTGTAGGATACCTGACTCTAGAGTTGGCATTAGGTGCACAGCAGATGTGTTGGGGGGCAATAGTTTTAGTTCCACAGGTGACAGGTGTCTTTCTGAGCTTTGGAGGTGGATGGTGGTAGCTTCTGAATGACAATTTAGCCCTGCTTTCCAGAGCTGCTTTCCTAGCTCTGCTGCCAAAACTACGTAACTCTGGCTACATAACTACGTAAACTCCCCCCACCCCCCCTTTTGCTGAACAGGGCCCTTAAATATTAAAAACATTCCGTTCATATGGATAGCATCTAAATTCTAAGAACCGGGCAGAAGAGCAAAGTCTGTCAGACTGAATAAAGCCTGAGGCTGTCTTAGAGTAGAAGCACAACTGTACTTTTGTCTAATTTACAGTACATTTTGAAATGTACTTAAGTCTTTTTCACTGCAGTCACTTATAATAGTCATTAGCGTACTCTGCATCAGCCTTCCTTGGTGCTCTCATGAGTCTGAACAGTAGCAATGTATTACCCACAGGGCCATGCATCTTCAGTGTCCAGTAGCACAATGAATTCTCTTTCACCACTGTATAGATATATATTTATTCTGATAAATTAAAAACTGTTTTCCTGGAGACAGCCGTGCTGCCCTGATGAGAATTTAAGTACACAAATCTTCTTTCATTGTACAATATATATACCAAATTTTCCCTTGCATATCCACACAAATTAAAAATAGAGCAGACCTATTAGACCATCTTCTAGTCCAATAGTTCCCAACCAGAAGTACACGTACCCCTAGGGGTAAGCAGAGCTCTTCCAGGGGATACAGCAACTCATCTAGATATTTGTTAGTGCTTTTTATGTAGCCTTTTGTAAAACTAGGCAAAGTCAGTACAAACTAAAACGTCATACGGACAAAATGAGAAAATAAGCAATTTTTCAGTAATAGTGTGCTGTGCCATTTTTGTATGTTTATGACTCATTTTGTACGCAAGTGGTTTTTAAGGGAGCTGAAACTTGTGGGTACACAAGACAAATCAGACTCCTGAAAGGGGTACAGTGGCCTGGAAAGATTGAGAACCACTGTTCTAGTCCATCCCTGCGCCAATGCAGAGTTGTGCCTTACCATAAGTTCTTCATGCTAAAGAAGGTCAAATAATACTAAGGGCCTGTTTACCTCTTTCCCATCTAAAACCCATGAGATGGGGCTTCTAGGCGGAGGAGCACTCAGGAGGAAACGGCTGTCAGAGTTTTCTCCAAATGGGTCTGGGGAACCCTATGAAACAAACCAGTTTCAACCCCAGAGTCCACGGGTCTCTTGAGATCTGCACTTGATGAGGACCGCATTTACTGAGGACCACCCTGGCTGAGACTCTGCGCAGGCCAGGCCTCCCCTTAAGCCTGTTCTCGGGACAGTTACCTGACAACACTTTTCCCTGAGTCAGTTCCCTTCAGATGGCTTTTCATTGTACAGCCCTGTCTAAATTTTCACCAGTGTAATTATATTTATGTAATTTCCTGAATGTAGATAGGACCCTAAGCACTCTGTTACCTTTCTCTTTTATGTCTCCTAGACAAACTCTTGTATCTCATGTTTGTCCTTTTCAGACAAAACCGTGGGGGCATTCTGGATGTGAGTTCAACCAAAAACATTCCCCAAGACTCAGACACCTCCATTAGCTAATTGGATATCTTGGGAATGTGTAAGCCTTCAATATAGGAGACACTGTTGTTATACCACTCATCTTTAGAGTCCACGGAAAGGACTTTGGTACTGAGAAATCACTTTGGTACTTTGGTACTGAGAAATCACCGAACAGTGACTCATCACAGACACGTGCCCTGATGTTAAATCATGTAGAGTGAGTCACCTGATCTGATATGCTAATCAATGATAGAGCAAGAGGTCTGGAATGCCCAAGGGACAGAAGATGGTCGCTCCTCTCATAGTTATCTAACTGCCTGAGACGTATAGGCAATGTTTTCTGTTTGATAAAACTTTTGAACTTGTACCTTTAATGTTGGAAATAGCTTAGTTCCTCAGAATCATAACTTAGAAGCTATTTAGATTGTAGGCTCTTCAGGACAGGGAATGTCTTTTTGTTATGTCTGTGTGTACAGTGCCTACCACAATAGGGCCCTGATCCACAGCTGAGAGCTCAAAGTGCTACTGCAATATAAATGATGAAGTTATGCTTCCCTTGCTAAGTTTTGTAACCTTCCTGATTTTTGTAATGCCATGTGTCTCATTCTAGTGTAATCATTAGTTCTAGAGCTGGTCAGAAAATTCCACACGCTTCAATGGTTCATTAGATAGTGAAAAGCAAAACTGCCAGATTGTTTCTGCCTTTTGTTTCTTTTCCATTTTTTGACCAGTTGGTTGGAAAAATTCAGAAATTTTGGTGAGAGAAAACATTTTCATGAAATTAGTTTCTATTTTTGACCAGCTCTAATTAGTTCCTTGATTGTTATTTATGGACAACAAGAACCATAGATGATATAGAATAGTAATGATCCTTGATTAGTATCTGACCTGCTCCTTGTAGAAATAAAGATGTAATTAAAATTAGGGAAATAACACATTAAAAATTAATCAATGAGACATTTGAAAGACTATTTTTAGCAATATTCACCACCTTGAAAAGAACAGGATAAAACACATAATCAGCCAGTTCTTTAAAATGTCCAACAGTCAAAAAGAATTGTTGAAAGTTTCTTTTAACTATATATAGGAAAATATAGTACAGCTAATTAGATAAAGGCATGTCTTCTGAGGCTGACTAAATACGAAGAGCATTTCTAAAATAGTGTCCCCATCTACTGGATGCTGAAAGGAATGCAGTTCAGAAATCTGCAGACTTTGCTATCTGAGAGATATGGCTATCGTTCCATTAGGAAGTTGATGTCCCTCTACTTCTCTGAAATATCTTCAAAGACCAGAAAAATCTCTGAAAAGAGTGCTTTCCATCTCAGTAAGAAAGAGCTGGGAGTGTCCTACAGCTGTGAGCTCAGCTACAGCTTTATGAACCAGTCTAGGGCTGTGAATTCACCTCTCCCTCGGCTCCTGGACTCAGTGGTGCATTCCATACCTGAAACCAGGACCAGAAGGGCAGAGTTGTGATTTCAGTAGAGCTGGGATAGGAGGGCTATGATTTTTATCTTGCCTTCAGCTCAGGAAGCCAGTAGTACAGTCTGAAAAAGAGAACCAAGATCTGTTGAGCTGATGTGATTTAGGTGAATTGTCCTAAGGTACCACTGTCCCTGCCCATCCCAGAAATTGTGGGATTAAGGAGAACAAAACATTTTCTTCTCATGGTCGTTCTCCTCAAAATAGCCTCCTCCTTCCTCTGTGCTGTCTTCCTTTTAGATGCTTTGAGAAGGAGAAGAGTTTGTATTTTAACGACCTCAGACTCTTACACTTTCCCAGAATGCTTTGGCATAAAAAAGAGTGACAGCTAGGCCTGGTTTTGCCAACCCAGTGCCCCAAAATCATGGGTTAGCCCCTCCCCCCCCCCAAATCATGACACTGGCTTAAAAATCACAATGATTTAAAATATAGTAAGTTTGGATTTTTTCCCCCTTCTGGCTTTTGAGCATTCAAAGGCCACATTTTCAAGTTTTTTTTCTCTACAATCCTGAGGGCTAGAAATTTACATTTCTAAAAATAGAAAGCTGAATTTCTCAGGTAACAACATGGCTTTGGGATCTGCAGTTTTTAATAAAGATACCAACTATCACAAGGCGGGGGAGCGGGGGGGGCAATCACAAGAGTTGCCAACTCTGTAAGCTAGAGAAATCCACAATTCAGGACCTGCTTCCTGTTGTTATTTGTACTACAGTAGCATGGAGAAGCCACAGCCGACATAAGGGACTCTTTGTACTAGCAACTGTACAGACACACAATAAGAGAAAGTCCATTCCCTGAGTTTAAAATCTAAACAGATGAACCAAACAAAGGGTGGAAGGAAGGAAGGAAGGAATTATTATTCCCTTTTTACAGATGGGGAACTGAGGCACAGATTGATTAAGCAATTTGCCTGCTGATGGGATTGACTACCAGGGCGTATTTTTGTCACTCCCAGCAAGTATTAAACCATTTGAGAGCCTCCTTGGCTGAGTGGAGTTTATTAGGGGCCTGCTCTGGAGAGTTAATCTATGGCATTTATAGTGGGATTAGCCAAGAGAACCCTTAAGCCCTGACAACTATTTCAACACAGCTCAGTGGTGCCAGAGCTGGGAATTGACTTCACATCTGCCAAGGCCCAGTCAAGTTCTTTACACCAAAAGACTCATTGTCTTATCATTATCATTGTCTCTCCTCACCACAGTCCTGAAACTGAGTAACAACAGTCAGTCTTCTGGTACTAGCAGAGGAGCTCCTGTCCATGGTACCCTAACTAAAATCCAATGGGAAAACAACTCTCACTTGTAACTGAGCACTGACTTTCCTTCCCCAAGAGCTTTCGTCACTGCCTAGTGACAGCTTATGCTTCCTAAATCAGAAGCCTGGAAAATAGAGGAACATTGGCAGCCAGGAAAGCTTAGGACGGTACTAAGAAAGACTTCAGTCAGACTACTCATGCTTAAAATTAAACTTCTGAGTGCTTTTTCTGGATCAGGGCCAGTATGAATGGACACAGACATTTTAGTACCTGTTTAGTTCTATATCAGGGGTGGCAACCTGAGCCTGAGAAGGAGCCAGAATTTACCAATATACATTGCCAGAGAGCCACAGTAATACATCAGCAGCACCCCCATCAGCTCCCCCCTGCTCCTAGCGCCTCCCACCCACCAACAGCCCTGCCAATCAGTGCCTCTCCTTACCTCCCAATCAGCTGTTTCATGGCATGCAGAAAGCTCTGTGGGGGAAGGGGAAGGAGCGAGGGCACGGCAGGCTCAGGGGAGGGGGTGGGAAGGGGTGGAGTGGGGGCAGGGCCTGTGGCAGAGCTGGGGGTTGAGCAATAAGCACCCCTCGGCACATTGGAAAGTTGGAACCTGTAGCTCCAGCCCCGGAGTTGGTGCCTATACCAGGAGCTGCATATTAACTTCTGAAGAGCCGCATGTGGCTCTGGAGCCACAGGTTGGCCACCCCTGGTCTATATAAAAATGTTGCCTAAAAATATTGTGATGGGATAAAGTCACCTCTTGCTGGCTATCTGTATATCATAGGGAGAATTACCTGACTGGATTGTTGTATGGGATCTTCTGCATTTGTGAAAATCATATTGGGCATTTAGCGCATTTTTTGTTAGACTAAAAGGAGTAGTTGCTAGCTCAAGCAAACAACTGTCTCATCTCTTCCAGACAGGCCTGGGGGAGGGATGAAATATGATGCTATTATATATTCGTAAAGCTAGAGAGAGAAAAATAAAGTCACTTTCAACGTATAAAGTACTGTACGTAGCCTTTTTAATTTTTTCAGTTACCCGCATATCCTCTCCTGCCCACCAAAATTACATTACAAGCGCTGAGAATGCTCAGGGAGAGCAGACTAATATCCCTCAAATCATCAAAGCCACCAATATATCCAATGACACTTCTCAAAAGCATCAAAGCTCAAGGACTATGTATTATGTTGAGTGGTTTAGTACGGGATATAGAAGAGTAGGGGGGGAAAAAAACAACATTTCAGCCCCTGCATCCTTTCTGAAGATTAATTCAAATTGAGGGACGCCACAGAAAATTGTTGCAGGGGATGGTGATGTGGAATTTCACCCCTATTCTGCTTTCCCATCTGTAGTATTAAACCACTTGATACAATATATAAATACTTGAGCTTTGGTGCTTCGTTCTTGAAGTACCAGAGGATTTGTTCGAGTTTCTGGAGCCTAGAGTTTTCAACTAGAGGAACTTTAGATAAAGAGGATCAAGCCATAATTCTCTGATTGAATTGAGTGCTTGACAAAAAAATTCAAACAAAAGAATGTAGCAGTAACTTGTTACAGCTCAATACAATGGTTCTCAAACTGTGGGTCGGGACCCCAAAGTGGGTTGCACCTCATTTTAATGGGGTCTCCAAGGGCTGGCATTAGCCTTGCTGGGGCCCAGGGCCAAAATTTGAGCCCCAATGCCGTAGGTTACAGCCTCCCACCCCACCCCAGGGCTGAAGCCCTTGGGATTCGGCTTTGCCCCGCCTTCCCCCGCCAACAGTGGTAGGGCTCTGACTTTGGCTTTGGCCCTGCCTCTCCTGCCCGGGGCAGCAGGGCTTAGGCAGGCTCAGGCTTCGGCCCCCACTCCTGGGGTCGTGTAACAATTTTTATTGTCAGAAGGGGGTCGTGGTGCAATGAAGTTTGAGAACCCCGGCTTAATATATAGGGTGTCCAATTTTCAAGCTTGGGTGTGTATTTTGGATGCTCAGATTGGCATGTAAGGGCCAGATTCTGCATACTCTTACTTGCACAAATAGTCTGTTTATGTGAGTCTGCAGAATGAAGCCTCCTAGGTACCTAAAATGGCCATTTGGGTGTTTTTGGAGCACATAACGGAGGGTACGTCTACACTGCAATCCGAGGTGTGATTACAGCAAGGGTAGACACACCCATGCTAACATGGCTAAAAATAGCAGTGGTAGCATGGACTTCAGCAGAGGCTGTACAAACCCACCTGTGATCCCGGATACACACTCATGTTACTAGCCTCATTGTCTGATTGCCCGATCCCCCAGAAGTTAGCACCCATGGTGACTGTCCTGCTTGCCCATCCCCAGAACCAGTCCTATGGGCATTCCTCCCATAGTCTGATTTGTTCCAGTTTATGGTATGTAGGAAGGAATCTCTCTTCCAAAAAGAGAAAGAAACAGACAAACTCATAACCATAACTGTAATAATAATGACAAGTTTCAGAGTAGCAGCCGTGTTAGTCTGTATCCGCAAAAAGAAAAGGAGTACTTGTGGCACCTTAGAGACTAACCAATTTATTTGAGCATAAGCTTTCGTGAGCTACAGCTCACTTCATTGGATGCATTCAGTGGAAAATACAGTGGGGAGATTTATGTACATAGAGAACATGAAACAATGGGTGTTACCATATACACTGTAACGAGAGTGATCACTTAAGGTGAGCTATTACCAGCAGGAGAGCGGGGCAGGGGGGATGAACCTTTTGTAGTGATAATCAATGTGGGCCATTTCCAGCAGTTGACAAGAACATCTGAGGAACAGTGGAGGGGGGGAATAAAAATGGGGAAATAGTTTTACTTTGTGTAATGACCCATCCACTCCCAGTCTCTATTCAAGCCTAAGTTAATTGTATCCAGTTTGCAAATTAATTTCAATTCAGCAGTCTCTCATTGGAGTCTGTTTTTGAAGTTTTTTTGGTGGACTACAAGCCGGCAGGAACAGTATCCCCGATAATGTCACGGCAAACCTGGTGGCTGAACTTTGTGACTTTGTCCTCACCCATAACTATTTCACATTTGGGGACAATGTATACCTCCAAATCAGTGGCACTGCTATGGGTACCCGCATGGCCCCACAGTATGCCAACATTTTTATGGCTGACTTAGAACAACGCTTCCTCAGCTCTCGTCCCCTAACGCCCCTACTCTACTTGCGCTACACTGATGACATCTTCATCATCTGGACCCATGGAAAAGAAGCCCTTGAGGAATTCCACCATGATTTCAACAATTTCCATCCCACCATCAACCTCAGCCTGGACCATTCCACACAAGAGATCCACTTCCTGGACACTATGGTGCTAATAAGCAACCTCAGCCTGGACCAGTCCACACAAGAGATCCACTTCCTGGACACTATGGTGCTAATAACTGATGGTCACATAAACACCACCCTATACCGGAAACCTACTGACCGCTATTCCTACCTCCAGCTTTTATTCAGACCACACCACACGATCCATTGTCTACAGCCAAGCTCTACAATACAACCGCATTTGCTCCAACCCCTCAGACAGAGACAAACACCTACAAGCTCTCTATCAAGCATTCTTACAACTACAATACCCACCTGCTGAAGTGAAGAAACAGATTGACAGAGCCAGAAGAGTACCCAGAAGTCACCTACTACAGGACAGGCCCAACAAAGAAAATAACAGAACGCCACTAGCCATCACCTTCAGCCCCCAACTAAAACCTCTCCAACGCATCATCAAGGATCTACAACCTATCCTGAAGGACGACCCATCACTCTCACAGATCTTGGGAGACAGGCCAGTCCTTGCTTACAGACAGCCCCCCAACCTGAAGCAAATACTCACCAGCAAC
Source organism: Eretmochelys imbricata (assembly GCF_965152235.1). Taxonomy (NCBI): domain Eukaryota; kingdom Metazoa; phylum Chordata; order Testudines; family Cheloniidae; genus Eretmochelys; species Eretmochelys imbricata. The sequence goes on along the minus strand of NC_135572.1, from coordinate 195,033,141 downwards.
CGCACACCACACAACAGAACCACTAACCCAGGAACCTATCCTTGCAACAAAGCCCGTTGCCAACTGTGTCCACATATCTATTCAGGGGACACCATCATAGGGCCTAATCACATCAGCCACACTATCAGAGGCTCGTTCACCTGCACATCTACCAATGTGATATATGCCATCATGTGCCAGCAATGCCCTTCTGCCATGTACATTCGTCAAACTGGACAGTCTCTACGTAAAAGAATAAATGGACACATTCAAAAACCAGTTGGAGAACACTTCAATCTCTTTGGTCACTCGATTACAGACCTAAAAGTTGCAATTCTTCAGCAAATAAACTTCAAAAACAGACTCCAATGAGAGACTGCTGAATTGGAATTAATCTGCAAACTGGACACCATTACATTAGGCTTGAATAGAGACTGGGAGTGGATGGGTCATTACACAAAGTAAAACTATTTCCCCATTTTTATTCCCCCCCCCCCGCCACTGTTCCTCAGATGTTCTTGTCAACTGCTGCAAATGGCCCACCTTGACTATCACTGCAAAATTTCCCCCCGACCCCCCGCTCTCCTGCTGGTAATAACTCACCTTAAGTGATCACTCTCGTTACAATGTGTATGGTAACACCCATTGTTTCATGTTCTCTATGTATATAAATCTCCCCACTGTATTTTCCACTGAATGCATCCGATGAAGTGAGCTGTAGCTCACGAAAGCTTATGCTCAAATAAATTTATTAGTCTCTAAGGTGCCACAAGTACTCCTTTTCTTTTTGTAATAATAATATCTTGCTGAACTATTGTGCTGATAAGAATGGGGACATCAGTAAAAGTTCATTTCTTTCAGATAATTAGATCCTGCTGACATTTTCTGTGGGAGAAAGTTGAGCAGAGCCAGTCGCTTTAAGTTCAAATACCAGAAATGAATATGAAATAATTGCAGCTTACCATAAATAAAGCTGACACACAGCAATGCTTATTTTAGTCATGAATTTGTTTTCCAAAGCCTGCAGTTTAACAGAGGAAAACCGTCCCTTTTTTCCAAATTAACTGAACATGATTTGGTTGGGCTATGTAGGCCATAAAGTTGCACCAGATTATCCTGCCACATGAGGAGCAGAGTTTGGGTCCTCACCTGGGTCCTGAGTTACTGGAGTTGGCAGAAAGTTGGGAGCACTGTGCAGGCTGTGTGTTCAGTGAATGAGAAGGAGGGACCCCTCCTAAAGAAATATAACTGTTAACATTTCTAGTAACTGTGACAGACTCCAGACAGAGCCATGTCCAGCTCATGTTAGCCAGAAGTTGGGTCACCAAAGTGCATGGGCAAGATTCTGAAAGACTCTCACATGCATATTTTCCCATTCTGTGCAATATAGGAGTGATCATGTACCACTGAAGTCAGTGGCAATTTTGTCATTGATTTCAGTTGACACAGACTAAGGCCCAAAGCCTTTAGACACCAAGAAACATGAGAAAAGTAATTGGTCTACTAGTAATCAATCTCCTGAAATTTGGAGTATAGTCCAGAGGTTAGAAGATTAGACTGAACACGAGAGGTTCTGTTCTCATCTCTGCCACTGACTTGCTGTTCTCAATTTCCTCTTCTATAAAAAAGTACTGGTGAAAAAGCAATGTTGCAAAGCTTAATATGGGTAAGGTGCTTTGAGATCTGCATACGAAAGGCACTATATAAGTGCAAAGGATTCTTTCCTCAAAATGTAACAAATGTGGTGCAGCACAGCTCTTTTAAACATAAACATCATAAAAAAACTGTACTGTACTATAAACATGAACTCCACTCCTCACCAGCTCATTAAGATGGTGAACAGTCATTCGTATTAAACATCTTTAAACTAGGAATGGGCAAACTTTAGAAAATAGAAGAAACCATTCTCCCCAATCATTTGTCCTTTTTCTCCTGATTAAACTGCGTTGTTGTTTTGGAATGTTCCGTTTCTTTCACCTTGGCTCCAGTACTGGAAGGGTCATACATTTTGCAAGGAACCCTAGCCTTGCAAGATTTCCAGCCCAAGAGATTTAGACAATCTTTGGATGTAAGCATCCAAACTTTTGGATGCAAGTCTGAAGCAAACTCAAGATATGAACATTCAGTGATTTGCCCACCCCTAGTTTAGAGTCCGATCCAAAGCACAAGAGAGCCAAAACACACTTGTTTATTTCTCACAGGGGTAGCCATGTTAGTCTGGATCTGTAAAAGTGGCATAGAGTCCTGTGGCACCTTATAGACTAACAGACATATTGGAACATAAGCTTTTGTGGGTGATGCATGCATCCAACGAAGTGGGTATTCACCCACGAAAGCTTATGCTCCAATACATCTGTTAGTCTATAAGGTGCTACAGGACTCTTTGCCGCTTGTTTATTTCTGTCTACTGTTGCATAGCTATATTGTTACCATTTGTGTTGTGGTAGTGTATAGTGGCAAAATCAGGGGCCCATTGTGCTAAGCACTTGCATACATATAAACAAAAGAAAAAATGACCCCGGCCTCAAAGAGATTAGACTCTAAGTAATCAAGCATAATTTGGAGCCACATTTGAAAAGTGACTAGTGAATTTGGGTGCCTCAATTTTTGGGTGGTCAATCTGAGACACTGAAAGGGGGCCAGATGTGTAGAAGTCTCAAGCAAACACCAACTGAAAATTAGGCCTTTGAAGTTGTCTCAAACGAGGCACCTATAAACTGAGGCATCCAAAATCACTAGTTACTTTTGAAATTTTATGCCCTGGTATGATTAAAGTTTGCTATTTAGTACTTTTGAGGATCACTTCATTACAGTGCTTGCAATTACAATACATTATAATTCAGCTCTTTGGTATGTGATCACCAAGTTTGTAAGCTATGCAAGATCTTTATATTGCTGTATTTGATGAGTTAAACCATTAAAAAGAGAAGTTAAATACAAAAATATGATGCTGTGTGTACAATTTATTTCTCATCCTCTTAAGACATTATATAGTCTGCAAAACACACTGGATGTTTTTACTTCAGTCCCAGCTCCGTATAAAATTTTAAATGAGGAATATGACTCTTAGAGCTCTGTAAACCTGTATCTTTGGACATTTTACTTAGTTTCCCAGATGCAATAAATTGTCTCTGGAAGATCCACAGCATCACCCAGACATTAGCTTGTCAACATGAGTAATAAAGTGCATAAACATTGTTTCATCTTTTCCATGGTAAGTTGCCTGAATAATATCAGAAGGGTCAGATCCCTTTGATGTATAGCTTGTATACTTTGTAAATGGCTCCTCCACAAACAACCTGACAAACTCAAGGTAACTGGACATTCCTTTTAAGCCCAGACCCAGTTTGCCAGTTGATACTTACATGCATCAACATTAAAATATTGCAATTAGTGAAATGAATGTTTGGTAACTGCCTTCACGGAAACAATCAAAGACTGATTGTTCTGAAAGATGTGGAAGCTATTAGGGAATCACATGCTGTATTAGAAATGTTGATCCCGCTTCACTAAACAGCTTGGCATTTCCACCCTTGCTTTTTACTGACAAGGCTATCAGAAATGGCACATTTGTCACTTATAATTGAAAAGTGGCTATCTGTTTTCTCAGACCTTCCTTTCACTTAGGTGTCTGGTTTGATATGAAAATCATACTTATGCCTGGCTCATCTGAACATTAAATTCAGTTTTCTAATGTTTGCTGCTAACTTTATGCAGGAGAACACACCGTATTTCTTTCGCATGCTGCCTGGCATGGACAGGGAAGAACAACCAGCACAGGAATCATTTGTGTCAATGCATTTTGGGGGTCTGAGGGATCAATAAGGATCCATAATTAAAAAATTAAAATCAATGTACTCTTTAAGATTGTCAGCTTCTGTCAATGGTAGAACTAAGGCCAGATTTTTCAAAGTTCGGCACGTACAATTTGCTTACTGTAGTCTCAGATACCAGATATGTGTACTGTAGCGGGCTGGTTACCTGCTCAGGCCCTGACAGGGCTGAGGCCAGCCTGGGGAGAGGGCTGGGGCTGTGGGGAAAAGCCCAGCCAGATTAAGGGAGCAGCTGCAGCTATGGCCAGCTCAATCAGGCCCAGCTGGCCCCTATAAGAGGCTATGAGCCAGGAGCCCAGTCAGTCTCCCTCTGCCTGTAGAGGGAGAAGGGCCTGGCTGCAAGGTGCTGAGCAGGACACCCAGATTGGAGCAGGACTGGGGAAGGGCCAGAGGAGCTGGGAGCTCTGGTCTGGAAAGCCTCAGGCTGCAAGCCTGACTACAGGCCAAATAGGTGCAGGATAGCAGAGGGGCAGCCCACGGTTAGGTGGAGGCAGCAAGTCCAAAACCCCCTTGCCTGTGATGAGTGGCATATACACTGTAGTCTGCCCCTAATATAAGGGGCTAAGTGGGGACTGGCAGTAGCCCAGTCTGAGGTGAGGTGGGGTTAGAGGGTGGGGGTTCCCCTGGGTGGGGAGACCCAGAACCTGAGAGTGTGGGAGATACTGCCAGGGGGCCAGCACCCCAGAGAAAGGGGCACCGGGTCCTGGGAGGGACACAGGGGCCTGTGGTAAGGCATATCACCGGCCTGCAGAGGGTGCTCTGGGGCTGGAGGAGTTAATTCCCAATGACTACCAGCAGGAGATTCCACAGGGGTGAGTCCAAACCTTTACGTGCACAAATCCGGTATTTGGGCACAAAAGTAGCTAGCTTTATACCTAACTGGTCAAGAGCACATACAAATGCCTAATTTCATGCACAGCAGGGACAGTCATTTGATTCTGTTTGCATAGCCCCTAGCACTATAGGGTCTTGGTCCATGACCAGGGCAACTAGGTATTATGATGATGATGATGGAGATAATAAAATAGGTACATGCAAATATATGCCTTCAGTTGTCCTTGCCTAACTTTGAAAATCTGACTCCTAATAATGAACAAGGCCAGTGACGGGCACAAGAGAACTGCATGAAGGGTCAGATTCTGTTAGCCTTACTTGCATTGAAAGTACCAGTTTACTCTGCACATAATACTATGGATTTCAATGGAACTACTTGCAGACTTTGATACTACTCAATATGAATAAGGGTAGCAGAATAGAGACCTAATAGAGACCTAAGTAATGATACTCATGTTCAAAGTATTAAGCTGAATAAGTCATTCCTATTTGGCTGTATTTATTTGTAGCGGGGTGCACGGACCCTTTAAGAATAAAAGGGATCAGAAGACCCTATTCAAGGGCAGTGGGAATAAACTATGGGTTCATCTACACAGCAAAACAAAAAACACACAGCAGCCAGTCTGAAAGCCCAGGGCATCTGACTTGGGCTCAGACTGCCTGGGTAAAATAACAGTGCAGACATTCGGGCTTGGGCTGGAGCCTGGGCCCTGAGACCCTCACTGCAGTTCAGACTCTGGGTTCCGTTCCCAACCCGAACCTCTACGCTGTTATTTTTAGCCCATTAGCATGAGCCTGTGTCAGTTGACCCAGAGTCCGTGACTCACAATTATGGGTCTTTGCTGGCTGGGTAGACATACCCTAAGGTCCAGAAAAGCGGAAGAGAGGAAGCCATCCTGGGGACTTTGAAGTTGGACGAGGGTGGGGAAAACCCCGGGACAATATTCTTTTTAAGGATCTGGGATTAGGAGCCCTATAGTATAGGTTGGGGCAGGGCTCTGCTCTCTTCCAGCCAATTGGAAGGAGCTCTCTGGAGGAGGGCAGTATAAAGACTGCCTTTTGTCTCCGAACACTGACAGGAGACACTGACAGGAGAAGGAAGCTATAGCAAGAAAGGGATGGAAACTGGCAGCGGCTGGTGGAGCAGACTGACAGAGAAAGAGCTCTGGGAGTGGCCAAAGCACTGGAGCTAAGTATGAACTGTTCAGTTATGATTATGGATGTTGTGTTGGGGACTCATCGAGGATCGTTTGGATTATTTTGTGATTGTGGGCTGTTTGGAGCACTTCAGGGGCCCACAAGAGAGGGCTGCCAGCGGCAGGGTGCCTGCAAAGCAAGCTATGAGGGGGGCACTTAGTAAGAGGCCACCCCGCTACATTATATTTTACAAAACACTTTTAAGTCAACTGTTCCTTCATACTTGAAATGAGAGTTCTTTTGCACAAAAACATTGTTTCCACAGCTTGTCATTTCTTGTCCTCCCTTTGATATTACTTTCAGATCTTTGTTTCTGAATGACTGCATCTGTCGTAGCCCAGCTGCTCCTTCTAAATGATCCTGCAGCAAAGTCATCATCATTATCTTGTTTGAGACACATTGACTGGCTGCTATGGAAAGGAATGAGATGTCACCAGCTCAGCATTACAGATTCTCTGCAGGGTACAGCAAGAAGGGAAAGGATGGGGTGGGAAAGCGAAAAGCCCTTATGTGAATACCAATAGCTTCAATTAGAAGCAAATGTGACAAGAAAATTATGAGGCACATGGGACAAGTAAATGGTTTTATATACTCCAGTACATTTAAAAGCTTCCCCCTCTAGGGTGTGTCCACAAGTTCCCTATCATTGTGAGCTATTGTCTTATCTAAATGTTGTCAAACAGAAATAGGTTGTGACTGATGCAGAGAGAGAGAGGGGGGGGATTTTAATAGATTCATACAACTTAAAGCCAGAAGGGACCATTAATCTGACCACTTGTATAACAAAGGCCATAGAAGTTCATCCAGTTAGTTCTGTACTGAGTCCAAAGACTTGTGTTTGACTGAAGCACACCTTCCACCAGGGCATCCAGTCTTGAACTGAAGATTTCAAAATATGGAGAATCCACCACTTCCCTTGGTAATTTGTTCGGTGGTTAATCCCCTTCTCTGTTAAAAATACGTGCTTTATTTCTAATTTGAATTTGTCTGTTTTTAACTTCCAGCCATTGGTTCTTCTCATGCATTTCTCCGCTAGATTAAAAGCCCTAAATACCCCATTTTTCTCCTTGTAAATGTACTTATACACTGTAATAAAGTCACTTTGTTGTCACCTTTTTGATCAGATAAACAGATTTGGGCTCCTTCAGACTGTCACTGTAAAGGCATTTTCTCCAACCCCTGAATCATTCTGGGGGCTCTTCTCTGCACCATTTTTTCAACATCCTTTTTTAATATGCACACCAGAACTGGACACTGTATTCAAGTATTAGTCTCACCGATACTGTATGTAGGGGTAAATTCCCCTCTGTACTGCTGCTCACTCCTTCCCAGTTTATACATCCAATGACTGCATTAGACCTCTTTGCCACAGCATCAGACTACTGTAGGAAATTAGAAGACCAAAACAAGTTCACCTGAGAAGCAGTAAACATAACCTTGGCCAGATCTCTGGAATATGTATACAGATATTATTGAAGTACTGGTTAGAAAGACACATTCTGTTGCCAGCACTGACTAATTTGAGTGAAAATAGTAGTTGTGAAAAGATCTTATGCTTATACATATATAGTGGAGAGGAAAAAGAGGCACACTTATTTAGTGGCTATCCAATACAAAACAGCATTGGAGCATTACATTATAAATTAAGATAGTTCCCTTTTAAAGGCTTCCTCCCTATCTTGCATGATTGACAGGGCTGGAGGGGTGGGGCTAGAGCCACCACCAGGGCCTCTCTGGCCTCTTCCTCGGCTGTGCGGAGCTTATATACCCCATCACCCTGATCACATGCTAACATTTCTTCCTTTTGTCAGTGACTGGGACATGGGGGGTCATATCTAGTGGTTGGGACAGGAGTCAGGCCTAATGGTCAGAGCAGGAGTCAGTAGCCAGGAATTGGAGACCAGGGTCAGAGCCACAGTCAGAGACTAGGAGAAGAGTCAAGGGTCACAGCTGGAGTCAGGAACCAGGGTCAAAACCACAGTCAGAAGCCAGATGCCAAAGACAAGGATCAGAGCCAGGAGTTGGAGCCCAGCATCGGAACCTGCAAGGGCAGGGCTTGGAACAAGGCAGGTGCATGGCTGAGAACAAGCAGGCACGGAAGCTATCACGGACATGGGCAAATGCTTTGATTAATCACTGAACTGCTGCTGCTGTGCTTAAGAGTTGGTCTGCTGACCCTTCCAACTAGCCAGGGGGTACAGCCAATCAGGCAGCCTACTATATGCCAGCTCGTTAGATTGTCTGGAGATTAGATCTGCTGCAGGCCCTGATTCCTGACACCGTTAGGACATCCCTACTTCTTCTTGGGTCAGCCTCTCTGTCTGTCTTCAATCTTTGTCTGTTGAACTCTCTTATCCACTTAGTTGTCAAGACTGCACTTCACTTGACTAAGCCATCTGAGCCTGCACGCCCTCCTTTGTTTCGTTTTTGGGGGTTACTTTGAGCATGTCTCCAACAGACCACATTCATCATGTGGTCTTTCTTGCTTACACCATTCATCTACCCCAACACTGACATTTCTGTGCTTGCTCATGTTTATTCTTTGTTGCCCAACACTCACCACTATATAGTAAAACTGGACTGACCACTGGTTTATAGATGTGGCAAAGAGTCCTGTAGCACCTTACAGACTAACAGATGTATTGGAGCATAAGCTTTCGTGGGTGAATACCCACTTCTTCAGATGCATGTAGTGGAAATTTCCAGAGGCAGGTATAAATATGCAAGCAAGAATCAGGCTAGGGATAACGAGGTTAGTTCAATCAGGGAGGATGAGGCCCTCTTCTAGCAGTTGAGGTGTGAACACCAAGGGAGGAGAAACTGCTTTTGTAGTTGGCCAGTCATTCACAGTCTTTGTTTAATCCTGAGCTCATGGTGTCAAATTTGCAAATGAACTGAAGCTCAGCAGTTTCTCTTTGAAATCTGGTCCTGAAGTTTTTTTGCTGCAGGAAGGCTACCTTTAAATCTGCTATTGTGTGTCCAGGGAGATTGAAGTGTTCTCCGACTGGTTTTATAATTCTTGAAGTCTGATTTGTGTCCATTTATCCTTTTACGTAGGGACTGTCCAGTTTGGCCAATGTACATAGCAGAGGGGCATTGCTGGCACATGATGGGGTATATTACATCAGTGGACGTGCAGGTGAATGAACTGGTGATGGTGTGGCTGATCTGGTTTGGTCCTGTGATGGTGTCACTGGTGTAGATATGTGGGCAGAGTTGGCATCGAGGTTTGTTGCATGGATTGGTTCCTGAGTTAGAGTTACTATGGTGCATTGTGTCATTGCTGGTGAGAATATGCTTCAGGTTGGCGGGTTGTCTGTGGGCGAGGACTGGCCTGCCTCCCAAGGCCTGTGAAAGTGAGGGATCGTTGTCCAGGATGGGTTGTAGATCACTGATGATGCGGTGGAGAGGTTTTAGCTGAGGACTGTATGTGATGGCCAGTGGTTTATAGATGTTCCCTTTAAATCTTACTAGTCTCTCCCTGTCACATACTACCCCACTTATATCTCTCCATTTGAACCCGTCATTTATTATCCTAGCTCTAACTTCATCCTCCATTTTTCCAGTTTCTGGAAACCAAATGCTTGAAACTTCGCATTGTCAGTATTGTCAGCCCATCTACTTTCAAGGATAATTCTTCAGTGTTACAGTGTATACAAAATTCTGCAAATTATTTCTTAAATTAAAATGGCTAAGAAATTTTTTTATGTTTCATAAAACTTTAAAGTAACGGACAACATGGGCCATATTCTCTTAGCCATTGTAACTGTTTTACCTTGTTCTGACAACAAAAATCAGTCTGAAACCTAACTAGCCACTGGCAGGTCCTCCCTGCATAGGAGAATTCTCCAGTGGCATTGGGTCACAGTAACAGCTTGCCAGGATAAGGGTCGTGGCCAAATGCTTCTGCTCACTGGCTATCCCAAGCTGCCTGAACAACCCTTCGATGTGCTTGGCAGCCTGGCGGAGCAAGGAAGCTAACAAATCAGCTGCCTCCTCCTCCTTCTTTTCTTGTTGTTGAATATCAGAGTAAATTTCCATGGATATAAACCACACGCCAGTTAGATCTGCCACTGGGGCAGACTCATATAAAAAGGTTGGTGTGTTGGGACGTTTTTCCCTGAGTAACTCTAGTTTACTTAACTAGTCATAGATTCATAGATATTTAGGTCAGAAGGGACCATTATGATCATCTAGCCTGACCTCCTGCACAACGCAGGCCACAGAATTTCACCCACCCACTCCTGCAAAAAAACTCACACCTATATCTGTGCTATTGAAGTCCTCAACTCGTAGTTTAAAGACTTCAAGGTGCAGAGAATCCTCCAACGCTGTGAGACTACACCAGGCAAAACCTGTCTTCCTAATTCTGCTTCCTGGTTTGCATTCTTGCTCCTGGGCACATGCAAGGTCCTTCATTTGTGCACAGAGGTGGAGGGATGTGTAGTCACTAAATGTCCAGACGTTTAGATGCTTATCTGAACCAAACTCTCAACTATTTAAGAGTCATCCTATCCATTGCTGAGCCTCAATGGCTTTTTCTATTGGTAAAATATTTCAGTGTGCCATTTTTCCTCCTCCATGTTATACCAAGGCTAAATTTTAAAGGCATTTAGGTACCTAAAGATGCAGATAGGCGGCACCTAGCTACATTTTTAGGCACTAGATACACTTATAAATTTGACCCTAAGTGCTTTTAAAGTTCACACTCCTCTTTCCCTTTACATGATGTTAATTAGAGTGGATAACATGGAATAGCCCATTGCTTCTGGTTCTTATGCTAAATAAGATCCTTTCAGTGCCCCTTGCTGTCCCCCAAGTGATTGATTCCAAAGTGGGGTCATTTTAGTAATGCAGATGGTTATCACAAAGTACTCCTTTTTGAGTATCATGTTGGAATACTCACTTCCTACTGTGACAGGTGTCTCCCTGACTCTGGATTCTTCCCTTTCCTCTGGATTTAACATTTGAAGAATTTTTTTTTAAAGATTGATTTATCACAAAAGAGGGTTTAAGTGTGGGCTTGATCTAACCAGCGGCACCACCCTAATGATTGGGAAATGTGTTCAACCTGCTGTCAACTAGCCTCCTGGATACAGAAACCACATTGGGCCCCAGGAAGAAGGGAATTCTAATGAAAGACAAGTTCAGTATAAAAGGAGTGATGGACCAAGTAGGATTTTTTTGTAAGGGGAGATGGAAAGTATTGGAGGGCGGGGGAAACAGTGATTTTTGTTTTCTCTCTTCTCTTTAAACTTAGCTAGGCACTGTATCGGTTAAAGGAATAAGCTGCCTAGAGATTCCATGATTGTTTAACATTTACCAGGCCTGAGAACTTCAGTACAGAAATAACAGAAAGGACTGAAAACAAGAGTTTGTAAATGGAGGAGGTCTTAAGATTTATAGAGTCAGTTTATATGGGGGGCAGGGTTCACTTACCATTCCCCAAATGCCCAATCCTCATTCTACATTTGAGTTAGTGTTTCTGCTGCTTAGTTCACATCTCTACATTTTAAAAACAGCCGTTCTGAATGCAGCAGAAATAATTTTTAGGTTCCTGAACCTAGAGATCTGTTCTCACATTCTCACACGCCACTATGTTTGTCTAACCCTTCTGTCATATTTTATATTGTCACCCCCTTCGTGTGAATTAAAAAATCCTAATCCTTTATGCATATTGTTTAGTTTACCAGTAATTAAGAGTCCATTGGCAAGTTAGGAAAAATTAAAGTCTGAACCTTAAAAAATCTCCCTAATTCTACTCTCTCATAATCTGATTCTGTACCGTGTCATTAAAAATACAGTCGAACTCCACAGTAGAATGTGTACAACATCATCCTAAAGTAAAGTAGCATGAAACTCATGAATTCTTTTTCAGCCTCAATCTTGGAGCCCAGATGCTCAAAGGTATTTAGACTACTAACTTCTGTAGGACCTAGGCCCCGTCTATAGGGACAGTCTGTTTCTCGTTTCCTTTAGTTTCCCCCAGCAGTGCCCCTGAAAGAACTAGCTATCAGGCAACATGCCTGTATCCCTGTATGCATAATTGACTTTCCCCAATGGATTGGTCTGCTTACTAGACCTAACACCAAACAAGGCACTGGAGGCAAAACCTTAATTTTACCCTCAAACATTACTGCCCATACCCTTGCTTTTATTGAGTAAGAAGTAAGTTGCAACAAATAAACAGGGCAAAATAATCATAGCATGTGTTTTGTTGTCATGAGGTTACTCAGAACAGCACACAACAACAGCATAATTTAAACAACCTATACAACAAACATAAGCAACACAAAGCAATTACGTAAACCACCTGAAACTCGCCAAATTGTAGCATCTGAGCAGTGGAAAGTAGCTGCAGGAGGCAAATAAAATAGGATCCCTGTACCACGGCCTTCAGCAGGACATGATAGCCCATGTGCAATCTGTAACACAATCAGGGAAAATCCAGTGGACTGGCCCAACTACGACAGCCACCTTTTGGCTCTAGTTAGCTTGGTGGTCCCGTGCAAGGGCTGGTGAACTGCTTTAGCTAAAAAAGGAACAGTGAAAAGGCTGGGAAGAGGAAGAAAATAGTGCAGAGACAAGTGAGGAACAGATCAGACAAAGGATAGTTGCAATTTGTTGGTCCCACCTCAGTGAAAACAGCATGCACTCTACTGGAAGCACAAACTAAAGGATGCTTTCCAAAAAACTCATGCGCAGACTCAAATTCCTTGCATGTCAACATTCAAAGGCTCAATAGCATTAACAACTGGACTCATGAAGTAAAAAAGCCATGTTCAACACTTCCCAGACTGGGGTTTTAGTGGTTTGCTTTAGTCTTTATTTAGGGCTAGTCTTCACTAAATCGCTGCTGTGATTGATGCAGTGGGCATCAATTTAGAGGGTCTAAGTCAATGAGAGCACTCGCCCATCGACTTCAGTACTCCAGCTCAACAAGAGGCGGAAGCTATGTTGATAGGAGACATGTGACGTCGACTTATTACATTACTTACGTAACTTAACTAGTGTCACTTAGACCAACTTACAGCGTTCGTGTACTCAAGGCCTGAGTAACTCTAGGCCTACGTACTAGTAGACTTAGTAGACTATGTGATAGATCCAGAATGGGTGGGGTTCTAAAGGGTGAGTACATATAACTGTTTCTCAGCATACACATCTCCAAATGATTGCTATGGAAGTTCTAAATTAACTGTGCCAACATAAATGTGCCATAGTCCAATGGAGGAAAAGGAACTTATTGATGTCTTTAAGACCTATGCCATGTACCCAAATCGGTTTTAAACTGCTATTGATAATGAGGACATTTTGCCAGAAAAATTGACTCTGGCATCATGGTGAGAATTCCTTGATTAGTGCAAATAATGTGGTTTTTGGAAGGCTAAAGTGGCACTTCTCTAAATAGGCAATATTGTAGACAGTCTTTTTTTTATGATGCTGGAGTTCTTGAGATATGAGATTTTCATAATTACACTTGTTTAATTCTAGACCATCTTTGCTAACAATAGGTTGAAGTGATTGGTCTGTATTGGGTACTGAACTCAGCTTGATCAGTGATGAACAAGCAATTTTAGTAATGTGCATGCCATTAGAGCTACTTCCTCTCCATCTGTTCACATGAGAATCTGGGCCAGAATCTCTGAAATTATTTACTGATGTGCATTTTTGGAGGTGCAGTAAATTTCTCAAACATGCAGAATATGCACTCTGCAGTTAACTTCTAACTACTGGGATTTAAGAGGACACATCACAGGAGAAGGTTATCCCATCATTACATACTGCAGGGTTTCATGGCTCTTCTTCTGAAGCATCTGGTTCTGGCCACTATCGGAGACAGGGTACTGGACTAGATAGTTCATTGGTGAAATCCAGTAGGACACTGGCTATGTTCCTATGTACAGCTGGGAAAGTAATTCATGTACAGCTATTGAGTGGGTTTGAATTTCATCTTGTTTTCTAATACAATATTTGCATACTTTATTATTCACCCAGAACTAGTTGAAAATATAAATAAACAAATTGAATGTCACTTTCCAATTTAAACTAGCCATTATCAATTAGTCGTGCACAATTTGAAGTGCATGCATCTAATGTTACCGAGCATATTTTTAGCAATAAAATATTTTAAATGCTGAGCTGACATACATCTCCACTCTGCATGTTTGGCAATTATGACTTCTGCAGTAAAACAACTGAATTGTCAAAGCAGTTGGCCTTTGCAGTCCAATTTATCTTCAACATCACTCAGATTCCTGTGTTCATGTTGCCATTTTATCTTGGCTTTGGGAGCAACACAATCCTGTTCTCTATGATCCTTGTCAGATGATTCAGTCACATCTGTACTCCTTCCATGTTCTGTCTTTCCTCGTTGTTAAATCCTGACATTGCAGGTTTTGAAAAATAACCCGTTTTCCCCAACACCTGTCAATATTTTGTTCATATTCAGCTGCATTTGTGGTTTGCTTTTTCTTTTGATATTTCCCTAAAATAATGGTACTTTTTTACGGGTTGATGCTGTATTGCTTTCCATTAAATTCCTCAGCATATGTGCAACTGGGTTTGTTTCCCCTTCAATATGGGTCAAAGTATGTTCTCAAGTGGTACAACCTTCCTTGTTCTTTTACTTGTATTCAGTGCTAGTACTGTGTCACCTATACTGTCAACTGACTTTCTTTGTACTCCTTTAGCTTCTAGCTTTCTATGCCAATATTTTTTTTTCATGTGTACCTGGAATATTTGGTACAGTTCTTTCTGAAATGGTGATTCTTTGGCTAACCAGGCCTTCCAGGCATTCCCTGTCAGGTTCCTTTTCTGCACACTACAGCCAATCCATCCTGTCTCTAGCTGAGCACTATCAGCATCCCTGTCCACACCTTGTTGTACTGGTCTCTGCATACGCTGTGCAGCGATCTACCTGAGGCCAGTAAAGATACTGTGCTGTCTCTAAGATACAATGCTATTTGGTTATGGTGATGATCTTACTGGGGCTTTATTGGATGCTCAGCACATGGTGGCCTGGATGATCACATGCATGACCTGACATGTGTCCAGACTTCATTGCACATGATGCACCTGCCTCTTGGGGAAATACAATGGCACCAGTGCTGAATGGTGGTTCAGCACTATATTGCTCAGTCCCTAATTACCTATTTTCTCTAGTTCTTCAGCAACTGCTGAAAGTTCACATCACAGATTCTGAACCAGAGAAAATGCTGATAATGCTTAAAACATTCAGCTTTCATTCCTGGAGATCAGCTTGGAAACTTGAAAAGGATAAATTACTAATCCATAGCCAGAGAACCTGTAAAATTTCTGCAGATTAAGCAAAGGCAAAGTTACTTAAGCCTGGATGTAGAACTGCAACATCACAGTTTCAATAAGAAATATCTTTTCCCACCTTCACTTTCTTTATTATTGCCAGACAACAAAAAACCTTTAAAGAATTAAGTTGAAAAAGTGTTGAGGTGGAGTCCAGTGTAACATCCCAAAATACTAGTACAGGTTCTTTATAAATGTTCTATGCCTTAAAAAGCCCAAATGATAGACAGCCAGATATCAATATATCTGTCTACTTGTATGGCTCGCATCGCCTGAGAATCTGGCCATCTTGTAGTTATTAATGGGGTTTTATCAATATTCCTTTAAGTTATGGAAGTATTAGCCCATTTCACTGGTAGGAAACTGTGAAAGAGGATAGATTAAGTGACTGGCCCAAGGTCTGACACTTTGTTACCAAGCCAGGAACTGAATCCAAGAATCCTGAGTTTCCAGTCCAGGATCCTAGCCACTAGGCTTCCTTCCTTCCATAATGAGCAGTTCCTGGATGCAGCTATTTCCTCATAGCCATACAATCGCTTCATTACTTCAACCACCCATTCAACCTTCAGTTTGCATTCTTGTCTCGTTCTAGAATAGCTGGCCTTGGCTGTTTTTATCAGTTCAATGAAAAAGTCTGCAACCAGCTTTTTCCCCAATACATTCCTCCTCCACCCCTACCCCCAGAAAAATCCTGACTCTGTCCCACCCCCAAAACATTAACAACTGACTCTTGTCCTACATGTTCACACCCTGTTTTGCATCAATGTAAATGAGTAACACACAAGCTTGTTTGGGTGTCCCTAAAAACTGGGAAGGTCTTACTTTCAGAGTCTGTCTGTCAGGTTTTTATTCAAAACAGAGGTTTTGAGGAGGGTGGTTTGCTTGTTCATTTTTCCAAAGCCCAGCAGATGGGAAACCGGCAGGAGCTGCCAGTCAGCTGCAACTGCAGCAGGCAGATAGTTTCCTCTCTGTGTCCCATTAAGTCTCTCAATGAGCACCCTCCCCAGCAAACGGTCAGATCCATGTGAAATCTAAGACTCTGGGCACTGCTACAACTGGTGAGCCTACAGCCAGCTCAGTTGTCTTGCCACCAAATGTAACTGGCTACTGATCCAGACTCTTTGAAAACTGGAAATATAATGATTTCAGCCTTGACTATGTGCCATTACACCACCCCATGAAACCATAAGCATAAAGAAACCTAAAATATTTAGTTCTGCTGGTGCCAGTGAAAAATAACTTTTGGACCTTTTGGTTCTGCACCACAATAAGACTATTCTTGAGCTTTCATTAAGGTCCATGCTAGGACACAGAACTACAGAAGATGTAGAACATAGCAATCTCTTTAGGGATCTAGTCCAACTCCCACTTAAGTCAATGAGAGTTCATCCACAGATTTAAGTGGGAATAATTATTTATTATTGATTGCTTACATTGCAATATTACCTTGAGGCCCCTCTCAGAGATCTAGGTCCTATTGTTCTAGGCACTTTACAAATACAGGATAAGACCAGTCCGTGCCTTAAAATGCCCAAGATCTAGGCTAGTGATGATGCAACAGACAAATAAGGAGAATGAATGGTTGGGGGTTATGGTAGGGGAGAACAAGATAACAATAATATGACCGTCATTTCATGCAGCATAGCTGTTCAGATGGACGACATCCCAGACTGTGTCATCTGCAGAGAATTAGCCTGGAACCTCTGGATTGAAGAGCGTGAACCTCTGCTGCTTGAGCCTAAAGAACCAGGGATTTTAGCCCAAAGGATATGCAGGCTCATAAATCTCTACTTGTGGAGTAGCCCCGATAGGGGGACAAAGCACCCCATGTTAGCAAGGGATACACACACAATGTAGATGAGGAGCTGTTATCAACCAGGACTGTTCTATGGGCACCATGGCAAAAGAGCATCTTAAGGAGGATTCACATTTTTTTCCTGGAGTTTTTGTCATGCATAAGAGGCAGCATGGGAGAAAGTGCAGAGGTTCTGGTGGGAGAAGTGGGTTATAGGCAATAAAGGCTGGCCACATAGGCAGAGGCTGATAAAGCACTATGGTCTGATACATAGGATGAAACGTCTTTGAAGGTGAGGCCAAGAAGTTTATATTTGGTTTGATGGAGAAGAGAGAGCCTGTTTGGGGATCAAAGGTGGGGAAGTGGCATAATTAAAGCGTCAAGCAAGAAGGATGATTTTTGGCAGCAGAGTTTTTGAGTGGAATTGAGCAGGACAAAGCCTCAGTAACCCAGTCCCGAGAGAAGGAAATTGCAGTAGTCAATATGTGAGACTCTGAGAGCTTTGGCAGTCTAAGCAGAGAGAGAAGGTTAGATCTTGGAGATGTTGAGACGAAAGAAGGAATTGGATCACACCCTTAGACACTAACTTCTAAGTGAATGAACTGCATATATGCTTTGCTTTATCAAGCTGTATGCTGAGTAACGGACATCAGACTTTGACCTCTGCAGATATATGACCAGCATGGTGGGGCCCTGATTTCAGGGCCTTTAATACTACTGTAATAAAAATAGTAGCAATAATGTTCCCAGTCTAAACACATATTATACAATTCTGAACAAGCTAGGATGTGAGTAGATATGTTTTTTTAAATGTTACCCAGCTACACAATATCTTTCAAATATGAAATGTTCCTAATGCTTCTGCTTACAAGGTGTTACAGATTTATACATCTCCTATCAAAAATAAATTGCAAACTTGTCAGTACATGCCGATTCTTATTAAGGAATTACATCTGTAAACATTTTCAACACCAAAGTGGCTTTCTGACATAAAGTACAGTTCTTTGATCACTAGGAACATCAAGTTACATTAAATATGAGCCCTTAAAAAACAGACAACATAAGCAACTCCAGCTGAGGGAAGTAATGGAACTTCTTTATTTTAGCCTACCTACTCTGCCTTTATTAACCTATTCCAATCCAATTTTGTTGCATATTTTGGAATATGTAAGTATTTCTACACTATTCTAGTAACAAGCAGGGGTGCTTTGTTCCATGCACATTTACACACATTGACACACACGCCCTCATGATCACCATTTGACACAACACCCATCTCTCCAACAATCTAATTATCCTCCCTCCCCTTTTCTCAAGGGAGGGTAAATAAATGTTACCTTTTTATCTTCATTTTGTCACCTCAGCTGTTGCTGTTTCATCTGTATTCTTCCCCCCAGCCCCTCCACTACATTGATATTTCCAGTTTGAAAGCTGATGGATACACTGAAAGTCAACGTTTGGAATGCTCATTTATATGTCACTAACCAGAACACTCTTCCAAGTTATAGCAGTTCCAGGTTTGGGGCTCTGGCAACAAGATGGATGCTTTTAAATGCACTGACTTCTTGTATGTATTTTACACAGCAATAAAAAGTATTGTATTGTCCCACTTGAACCATACCTTTTCATCAAGAGCACTTCTTCTGTTTTCAATATGTTATTCAGGATGAGTCAAATATTATTTTTTCCTAACAGCTTAAATACGTTGAGCATCTTTTTTGCCATCTTTTTTATATTTCCATCCGTGCAGTGGAAAGGCAACTGCATTCACCCTACTTATCCCAAGTGGGATTTTTGATCACAGACTACATTGCAGAATAAAATAGAAGATGGTGTTTTGCTATTTGTCAGGTTTTTTTGTCTCATGGTTTTGTGTTCTTAATAAAATTGTAAAGATTCTGAAATATTTATTTATAAGTCTGGGTTACTGAACAGACTTTCCTAACACAAGTCGGGGTAGCAATGATCTTTGGGTTAGGTATTTATTATGCTGTTTAGTGCTTGAAAGTTAACAGCAGAGGGCAATAGGATACCAAAAATGAACCAGAATTCTGTCACTGAGGAGCTGTGTGATTCAGCAAGGCTGCAGCATTTGATCTTTTTAACCTTCTGACATGATTGAGTCATTCAAAGGTTACCTTAGCGCTGTCTCTTGATTTGTAATACTTTGCTCAGCATTCAGTTCTTGTCTTATCTAGACAATATTCAATCAAATCAAATTAGTGCCAGAGAAAAAGAAAATCAGATCGAGATTAACTAATATGCATTTGCAGAGCACTCCCCATCTCCGGGATGCCCTCCCACTCCCGAACACTGGAGGGAGGACCCTGAATAGCACTGCAACCCCATGTGGGCACTTGCAGTGCCACTCGGGTGGGTGGCCCTCCCAATTTCCATAGTATACAAGGTCCCAAAAGTCTTTCTAATTACTTGAATGTAGAGCAGTTCAAAAATCTCACTTTTCCTTGTGAAATATTTCAAACAAAAACTTTATGTTGGATTTTTTTTGTTTTGTTTTTAAACTGTTTGATTGGGGGGATTTCAAAATGAAATTGAATGGAAAATTCATTTTGTTTGATTCAAATTCAAATTTTTGTTTTGGTTTTGAAAGCTGAAATTTTCAACATTGTGAATCTTTGTTTTTTCCACTTTCTCTCCCTTTTTTGCCACTGAGTGATAGGATTAGGACAATCCTAACTAAACCAAACCCACTCCTGACTTCTGCCAAAGTATTTAATATTCACTAACTAGCATGGATGCATAACTTTTGATTTTACCTGTTTGCAGACTATTTGTTTCAAGTACCCGGTATTCATATTTGTCACCAGTGTCATATGGCATTGTTTCTGCTCCCTGACTGGACGACTGAAAGAGGAGTTTAATGTAGAGCATACTCTGTTTGAAACTAGACTATGAACTGACTCCTCTTGGAGGTGGTCTAAAGCAGAGCTGGTAGTCAGCAGCCACCAGAGTATAGGCATATGTTGCTCATGTGATAACCAATCACGCCTATTCAGATGGCCATGAAAATAGTATTTGAACAGGTTTGTATGTCTGTTACCACCATGTGCAGCATACACTGGGGAAGCATGTGACTTCCATATAGTTAGTGGCATGTCATGGGACAACATTACAGTTACGACTTGCCTGACACTCATTACTTTGTTGGGCGGAGGGAATGGAAGGAATGTGCCACGTCATGTGCTCCATGCTCACCAGAATTGATTTCCCTACTTAGCCAAATCTGACTACATTGGCCATCAGCAAGACTGCTTAATTTTGTACTGATTGTGGTACTGTGTATCTGTGGACAGTTTCTTCTTATAGTTCCCAGCTGAGGCTTTCCCTTTCCAAACAGTGTTTCTTGTAGCAATGTCTGAAGGCTGTTAACATGATGTACTCTGCAGCACGAGTCAGAAATTCAAGTTCTTTGGCTTCCTCGTCTACAGAAGCTGTTAAAACCTCCCATCTTTTAAGATGTTATACATTTGTCAACCTCTCTGTTAATTATTATTATTATTATTATTTTACTGCCACAGCATTAACAGTAATTTGGATTTGGGGGTATATTGGCAGGCCCTTTGTTTTGCTTTTTGCACAACAATGTATAAAAATGTGTTTGGAGCATTCGTTACACACATATGGGGGAAAACAGTAAAAATATATAAAACTCAAATAGGTCAAATGCATTTTTTATTTTAACAATCTCCCATAAGCCCTCTCTCTAGGATCCTGATTCAATGCCCTTTGAAGTCAACAGAAAGACTCCCATTGATTTCAGAGGATTTTGGATCAAGCCCTAGGTCTGTGGAAGCTTTTAAAGGAAAAAAACCCTCTTGCTTGACAGTCTCTTAGATGGAATCAATCAGGTTAGGCAGGAGCACTCAGTTTCTTCTGTTAAAGTCTGAACTTATTTCCTCTTAAGAGAAACAGACAAAACGAGGGAAAAGAGAAAAGACTAGCAAAACCAGCATCTGTCTCTTGTGTGTGTAGTTGTGGCCTTGGAAGACCACACAGGGAGTGCATAGTGACCCAGTTTGCTGTTCCAGGAACCCCAGCTTTATTTCTGCTGGCTCTGGAAAACTTTTAGAGACCATAAGTTGCTTTCATTTGTGTCTCACTAGGATGGCAAGCCAAATTGTTTTTACTGAAAACAGGCTGCTCTACAATCCTCTTGCATTTGCCAAGCAGGTTACAACAGAGTGTTGCAAGGTTAATTTCTAGTAGCTGAGTAAGCTGAATTTTTATTAGACTGGAGACAAAGAGAGTGGTAGGAAAGAGGTAGTAGAGGAGGAATAAGGTGGGTAGGGTTGGTATCGCAGGTTAACACTTTAATGAGTTACTTAGGACTCAGCCCTAGGGGTGGTGGGGATCTTGTCTGTTTCCCCTTCCTCCCCCAGTCTGGTCAGAATGTCTTTCAAGATTGGGGGGAAAAGGCCCCAGTGGTGAGAAGGTAATCATCTGTGTCCCAATGCATGGTGGTGGTGATGTTACTCCAGTCTCCCTGCTTAGCTGTACAGGTTGTCAAGCGCTGCACAGAATAGACATGTTCAAAGGAGGTGGCTTGTCTCCTCAAACCAAGTGTCCTCTGGTCTGAATAAGGGCAATTTGTTTCCCCTAAAAATGGCTGTAGTCTATTGCGAGGACAATTTTGTAACCACACCAGAATCCTGGAAATCCCCACAACAAACAGTGCCTTTAAATCGAGGTTCTCTGCTTGCTGAATTCAATCATGATTACACTCGGTGATTTAAATTGCTTTGATTTACATCACTCCATGCATGAAAATGTAAGGGGACTGTTGCCCCCTTACTAACAGTCAGTGGGGGTGTTTTAGTTGCTAGCTCCCAGTACTAAAAGGGGGAAGGGTCGATGGGAAATCAGGACCCTGAGACTGACAGTCCCCAGGAACAATGGGGAGAGGCCAATACTCCAGGTCAGCCTGAATGACAGGGTTGGTAGGCTAAATCAGGGAGTCAGGAGACTAGGGAGGTCCCATCCCCCCTGTGAGCTGGAATTGCCTGGGTCAGACGGAGTGGGCCCGAGCTAAGGAGAAAGCAGGGGCCCAAGCTGAGCTGGGGAGCAGAGCTGTGCCAGATCCAGAGGGACCAGAAAAGCAGCCCAGAGAGAGCAGCCCCTGTCCTGGGAGCAGAGCTGCAGCCCCAAAGCCAGAGGCACAGCCCAGAGAGAGCCGACTTGCCCTGGGAACAGAGCTGCAGCAACCAGAGCCAGAGGGGCCAGAAAAGCAGCCCACGAAGCAGGTCAGTGCTGGGAGGAGAGTCACAGAAGCAGCCCACAGAGCAGACCTGTCCTGGGAGCAGAGCTGTAGCAACCAGAGCCAGAGGAGGCAGAGCAGCAGCCATGCTGAGGCAGAGTGGAGCTGGAGCTGGAACTGGGGCTGGAGCAATCCGGAGCCAGGTGTCATAAGCAGCTGGAGAGAGCGAGGGGGACTCTGGGCAGTGGGCCCAGCACAGGGAGACACCTCAGCCAGGAGGCTCTGTAGGCCAGACTCGGAGGGGGATTGGGAACCCTGACAGGACAGGGGCAACGCTGGGAAGAAGGGCCCTGCCACCTAGAGCCTGAGAGCGTGTGGCTACCACCAGAGCGAGTGTCCAACCACAGCATCCCTACAGCACAGCCAGGACCGGAGAAGAAGGCCTGGGACTTACAAGGACAGACTGTGAACTGCCCTGACATTCCAGAGACACTGTTTGTGATGTTCCCTGCCACAGAGCGGGTTGATGTGTTTCCTTTAACCTTTCCCATTTTTCCTTACTCTTTTAAAAATTAATTGTTGATTAAATAATTTGCACTTGCTTTAAATTGTATGTAATGGTCAGTGGGTCAGAGAAGTGCCCAGTGCAGAGAGAGCACCCCGGAGTGGAGACTCCCTAGCCCCTGTCCTAGGTGACCACAGCAGGGTTGGAGGTCGAGCCCCACAGGAATCCTGGGCCCAGCCTTGTTGGGGTTACGAGGACTCTGCCAGACAGGAGAGTGGAAGGGGAGTCCTTGAGGGCAGGGAGGCCTCTGGGTAAAGGAAGTGGGAGCAAGGACTCGGATCCTTTCGCTAGCCTACTTCACCGGGGTAGTGCAGAAACCAGGAAAGTTCCCCACAATAGCGGTACTATTCCCTCACTTACAAAAAGTATGCATGAATGGAGCTTTACTTGACTCCCCCTTTGGCCTACTCTAGCCATCTTCCAGTTCTTTTCATTGTCAGAATCCTACATAGGTCAGATAATGGCTTCACTATTTGTCATGGCATTTACTGATGAGGCATCACTAAGACATGGATAAAATGGAAATAAGAAAATGTATAGACCCAAGACACTAGCACTGGATCTCTGAGATAGTGAATGCATCCGGCACTTCAAATAGGAGAGATGTGCCATCCTAGACCTATGAAATCTGCTTCCACACTACCCAATATATACATGCCAGTCCCTGTCTGAAGAGTGTAATGGTTTCCCTGTGTGTGACATCTGTCAATTCACAGCATACAAGTGCTTTAGCCCATTCACAGATGCCATAACATTTCAGCATGCTGCTGATAATTGTTTTTCCTGAGACAAAAATGACATATGTGATTCTTTCAACTCTGGATTTCCTGAAATTTGGGGTTGCATAGACTGCACATGTTGCCATAGTTTCACCTGCATTAATACTAGGGAAATGTTTCCTTTTCAGAAACAGTTAATTATCAGTAGCCAGATGGTATTTGACAGGTCATGTGTGGTGACGCATATACTTGGGGAATTTTCACATTTTGTTTGTGAGTCATTCAGTTTTGACTTGCCTAACTTGAAGGAGAGGACATCTCGGAATGTAATAATAATAATAAATAAGAGTTAGCATTATACAGCACTTTACACATTCAAATGTGCACTCATTGACTTGCAGATTTTGGGTGACTGTCTAATGGATAATGCATAGTGTGATGTTAAATCTCACAGGATTGCACGGATTCCTCTCCAGTTTCCTTGTTTGTTTCATACAAATGATAGGTCACATGAACCTTTTATGAGATTTACTGTATGTTATGCCAAGGCCATTTGCAGCTGAGGGGGACATAGTGGTTTGGGCTCAGCTTTCCTAGCAGTCTGTGGGTCTATTTGTATTCCTGAATTAATAATGACAATAATACAAACTGTCACTCTCTTTTTATTTCAAGGGCGATGCTGGCTACTGACTGGCATTCTACAACCCAATACTATATTTGCATCCAAGAACAGAGTTACTGTAATGCCAACTGAGTGATAAGGAAGACAGGAATGAAAATTTGCTTCTACTGTTAGCATCCAAGACAACAGATGTGACACATCAGTGTGCTGTGTGATCTTCTGCAGCATCATTGTACTAAGAAGGGTCCCGTTTCAGTGTGAAGTTGCAGAGGAGGTGCTGTAGCCAATGCAGAATGTGGCTGAAGCTCCAGGGCCAAATCATCGTCACAATTCATTAAGTTCATACTCTACAAATTTCCAGGTGCCCTGGAGGGGACTTCCTCCTCCCCCCGCCTTAAAGCTATGAGCCTGTTACCGTGCCACTTGTTTGTGTATGTATGTGGTTAGGTGGATGTTGTGCTATTGTTAACATCGGTGCTGTGACAGGGTTTACAGCATCTGTGCCCTGTGTGCTCTAAAATCACACTATCATTATTCTGTTCGCTGTCTGTACTGACAATCCGTCCTGTGTTCCTGTCAAGGTTCCTTCCCCACTCTGAACTATAGGGTACAGATGTGGGGACCTGCATGAAAGACCCCCTAAGCTTTTTCTTACCAGCTTAGGTTAAAAATTTCCTCAAGGTACAAACTTTGCCTTGTTCTTGAACCCTATGCTGCCACCACCAAGAGTGTTAAACAAAGAACAGGGAAAGAGCCCACTTGGAGACATCTTCCCCCCAAAATAGCCCCCCAAGCCCTACACCCCCTTTCCTGGGGAAGGCTTGATAAAAATCCTCACCAATTTGCATAGGTGAACACAGACCCAAACCCTTGGATCTTAAGAACAATGAAAAAGCAAACAGGATCCTAAAAGAAGAATTTTAATTGAAGAAAAAGTAAAAGAATCACCTCTGTAAAATCAGGTTGGTAAATACCTTACAGGTTAATCAGATTCAAAACATAGAGAATCCCTCTAGGCAAAGCCTTAAGTTACAAAAAAGACACAAAAACAGGAATATACATCCCATTCAGCACAGCTTATTTACCAGCCATTTAACAAAAGGAAATCTAATGCATTTCTAGCTAGATTCTTACTAACAAGTTCTAATACTCCATTCCTGTTCTGTTCCCAGCAAAAGCATCACACAGACAGACAGAGCCTTTGTTCCCAACCCCCTCCAGCTTTGAAAGTATCTTGTCTCCTCATTGGTCATTTTGGTCAGGTGCCAGTGTGGATATCTTAGCTTCTTAACCCTTTACAAGTGAAAGGGTTTTGCCTTTGGCCAGGAGGGATTTTATAGTTCTGTATACAGAAAGGTGGTTACCCTTCCCTTTATATTTATGACAGTTTTTCTGTGTGACAAGAAGTTGTTCTGAACACCATTAACCAGTATGTCACAGGGGTGTGTTCTGCTGTTGCTCCAGACATACCTTGCTGTGTTCTTGGGTTGAGGTTTAACACTCCTCATTGGTGTGACCATGCTGGTATGTCCCCTTCTGTGTCTTTCACCTGCCTCTTTCCTTTGATGCTATCACTTGATGGCGTTCTAGGATGCTGCATTCGCTGCCTTTCTGGGTCTCTCTCTGTCCCCTGTCCAGTCTGTGAGCCAGAGTTTCTGAACATATTTTATGGGGGATGATGTTGGGAGCTGAGGAGCAGCCTGGGTGCTTTGCAACAATTGTATCACCTCTCTCCTTCCCTTTATGGACGAGCCCTATGTACTGTCAGTGCTTTCCTCCATGATAATACTTTATTTTAATACTCTAAAGGAGGCCCTGCCCAACTCCATCCCAACCCACATCTCTGATTGGAGCTTTATTGTGGTCCCTGTGCTTCCTTCATTCCTCCAGTGACTCCACCCTTGATGTCCCATTCGTTTCTTCCTCCCACTGCAATCTATCTTTTTCTGTCCCATGACCCCTCTACAGGGGATGAGTCCCCTGACCTCATTCAAGTCCCTCCTAAGCACACTGTTCCTGTGATACCCACAAGAAGAAAGCTAATAACATTAATTTTAAAAAAGTCAGTCCTTCTTGTGAGTTTCTTACCTCTATTATTATTTATTTTATTTATTATTTAGCTGTTAAGCTCTTCGGGACAGGGATTTTTCTTTTGTCTCATACAGCACCGAGGATGCTGTGGTCACTTCATGAACAAATACCACAGTAACTTACTGTGCCTCTAAGATGATATTCTCTATGTACACAGAATATCACAAATACATTGCCCATTCTACACCTGTGCATCTAAAGGTGCAGAAAAATGTGGTATTTCAGAAATATTATTTGCTTGTTTTATGGCAGTGTTTATAGGCCTCAGTGGCTATCAAGATGGCACTGTGGTGTGGTCTAGATGAGGGAAACAGTGAATACATTTCCCTGCTGTGAGGGGGTCTGGCCACACACAGGTAATGAAAGAGTTAACTGGAGACAGAGCAGTTAGTGCACCTGGATGGTGGACTAGGCCCAAATGAAGATGAAGCCCAGCTGAGGGAGAAGCTGGGTGGTTAATATAAAAAGCAGAAGCCTAGAGTAGAAGGGGGCTGCAGAGAAACACAAATTAAAATAGTTGACTCATGCTGAAGAGCCTTGACAAAATCACTGTTCTCATCTTTGCAGCTTATACGCATGCTGTAAGGTCAAAGGGGTTTTCATTTTATGGTGGACTTACCTGCCATCTCTCTGTTAGATCAGCATTCTCACCCTGTTGATATGAGGATTGCTGTTTACTCCCTTTCTATCTTTTTTCCAAATGGGAACTGCAGTCACATTATTCTAGCTGTCAAAAATGAAATCCCCCAAAAGTGGGAGCATAAAAGTCCATGCCAGTGTTTATGAACAGCTACAAAATGTTTGGGAGAAACATTTATAAAAGGTTTGTTTTTCAGAATGATGATGTCACGTATATTACATAACAAAATAGCTTGTAAGAGTGCTTTGTCCAAATGTTAAAAAGACCAGTAAAAGAAAGCAATCACTCAGGTATATTAGTGTACAT
This sequence comes from Eretmochelys imbricata, assembly GCF_965152235.1. Lineage (NCBI taxonomy): Eukaryota > Metazoa > Chordata > Testudines > Cheloniidae > Eretmochelys > Eretmochelys imbricata. Next base: position 195,006,024 of record NC_135572.1, on the reverse strand, counting down.
GACTACCATCTGATCCTGCTACTCTGTAAACAACCTAGAAAACATTCAGCCAGACTTTTCTAAAAAAGCCATCCTAGGTTATCGATATTTAGAAGGAGCAAACAATTGTATTAGATTAATTCAACTGGGAGTAACTAGTCGTACAGGGATGAAAATGAGGAAAGAACAATTTGCAGTAGATTTCCCAATATTTCCTAAAAATAAAGGTCAATTAGACCTCAGGATAATTTTCCAAAATAAATGATAGAACTGCAGTGGCTGGAGTTACTCATGTTTAGAATAAACAGAATATTCAGGACTTCTCCAAAAAAATTTGACAATAGTGAGGCAGCTGGTGTGCTGAGACCATTGCTCATCATGCTAACTATTGTCTCATTTTTCCCTTGTGCTCTTCTGCATACACTTGTTGTCTTTTCTATTACACGTTGACTGAAAGTTCTTTAGGGCATGGTCTGTCTTCAGAGCTGGCCTTAGAGAAAATGGTGCCCTGGGTGAATTTTCTTTGGTACTTTAAGTACTGCTTCCTAAGCAGCAGGCAGCCACTCAGCAGGCAGAGCAGCAGCAGGTGGAGAGGAAGTGAGGCTGCAGGTGTCATGCTGCTGGGAGGGCAGACAGGGAATGTGTGGGAGTGCCTGGCTCCTGCCCCTTAGCCCCTTTTATTTCCTCTCTCCACCTGCTTGGTGGGCCCGGCCCTTCTGCAGTCTCTTGACCACAGCACCTCCCCACCTGACCATGGTGCCCTGGGTGGTCACCCGCATCGCATACCCATAAGGCCAGCCTTGACTGTCTTTTTGTTCTGTGTTTGTACAGTGCCTGGGCCTGACACAATGGGGACTTGGTCCATGCCACAATGAAAATGTTGTTAATTTTCCATGGAGAACAATTCTGCATTTTCAAGGAGATGAACTGGATGATCTAACAGATCCCTTCTATTTCTAAATCCTATATACTTGTTTGTTTAACAATGTGAATGCAGACATTTCCCAGTGTTGCTATCATTGGTTTAGTGCTGTGTGTGGGAGTGCTAGTGAAGACAGGGCCAAAATCAAACAAAGCCCTAAGCATCAAAAAGGGGAGAACTGGGGAATAACGCATTAAGAATTTTTTTTAAAAAAAAATGAAAAACGGAATAAAAATTTTAATTTCAAAATGAAAATATTCATTTTGTTTTGAAGTTTCGTGTGTGTGTGTGATATAACTGTTGAAAATGACAGCTCCAGCCAAAAAATTTGGTTAATGAAACACTTTTTTTTTTTTTTTTTTTGGTACAAATATTTTTCGGTTGAAAAATTTCAACCAACACTGTGGTGACCTTTGACTACAGATAAGGCCTCAGCAGAGTCGGCAGCCAATGGACCCAACCTAGCATCACATTCAGGAGTGTGGAGTGTATATGGTTTTACTTCTGTGGACCTGAGGGCTGCTCTGTCATGGCTTTCCCTAACTTTAAAAAGTGGTTTCGCTATCCTGGATAAATTCTAAGGAGTCACTTAGGCGTTTGATACAGTATTTACCACTATTTATAAAATGTTTCAGAACATATCACTGTCCTAATCTAAAGGCATATATAGCAACTACCCTTCCATGCCCCAGTGTTTTAATGTACTTTTTTAGCTTGCTTTCAAAGTAACCCAAAGTTTCATTTTGAAAGTGACATGTTCAGGAATCTGTATGAAGTTTTATAATTACATATCCCCATCTTTTTCTGCACACAGTAGCGTAATCGAGTTCCAAGTCCTTCCGTCATGCTCTTACACGCATGACTAGAACCTGACAGACTACAGCATCTGACTGAGGAGACCAAAAAGTGATCCATGTTGTCAAACACTGGCAGATTCATACCAGGATAACACCTGCCTGCTTGTCAAAAAGGTCTGGGTGTATGAAATGTGCAGGGGAAATGATGGAGTTGAGCAAGTCATATTGTATTGATTGTAATACATACTGGTGTTCTTTGTTCATGCCTAACTCCTTATTAATACCTTTGTTTTGTACGTTTTCCCCAGCTCCCTTAGTCTAGTCACGGGACATTCCTACTTGTGACATGACCTTGACTTTCCAAACTTTTTTATTTTTTTTTAATTTGGGAAAGAATCATGGCCCATTTCTCTCAGCATCTACTATAGAGATAGGTTTATAAAAGATTGTGATTTTGGAGACGCTCCCTCAGAAGGGACAGTGTTGGGAGTGTGGGAGTTTGGAGATGGGACCTGTAGGCATGCGTTCAGAACACTGCCTGGATGTCTGCAGCAGCTCACTACAGAAGCCAAAAACAAAAATAGGTTGTTTTATTAAAATTTTACTCCTTTCTCATTCCCTGGTTTGTTATTTAATGAACCCCAAGATCGTTACAGCTAGTATATTCTTTTTAATGTACATACCTTTCCCCTAGCCAAGCACTAATTCTAGACTGTTTCTGTTTATATACAACAATTGTTTTCCTAATTGGTTAAAATATTTACTATATAATGAAAATTCATGCTCTTATAAAACAGTCTTTGGTGTTGTTACATATACCAATCCAATATTTCCTTTCTACATGCGGTAACGCAATCTTCATTTTTAACTTTAAATGCCTTAGAAAGCTCTGCTAGTTATGCATTATGTGACAAATACCGGAACAGTATCTGCCCCAGGATATACAGTCCGAACAGTTTTCAGAGTAACAGCCGTGTTAGTCTGTATTCGCAAAAAGAAAAGGAGTACTTGTGGTACCTTAGAGACTAACAAATTTATTTGAGCTGCCCTAAGATATACAGTTTCTGCTCCCTACATTCAAAAAGAAATGGAATGTGTCAGAATGGAGAAACTCTTAAATTGACTGAGCTGTAATATTGTCTGTTGTTGAGGAGGAGGGTGAGATTGTGTGCCTATGGATGCACATGCAATCAGATTATAATAACAATGCTGCAACTGTAGAGTGATCTTGTAATAGTACTGCTCACTTTGTGTCCATATATTATGCACCAGTGCCCTCTACTGGAATAAAATGGATAGAGCTGCACACACAAAATGAAAGTAACCAAGTGGGTTTAGCACAGGAGGTTACACAGTGGAGAATTTTTTTTTTTTTTTTTAAATATTGTTTGAACATTGTCACAGCTGGAAATCGGGTCTAGAAAACAAAACAAAATCCTGACATGAGAGGCAAATGTGCAATGATGCAATCTCATTTTAACCCAAGAGATTATGTAATTATCTATTTCACCACTTTCTCACTGTGATGGGTATACTAGTCAGCAAGGGGTTCATGAGAGACTGCCTTGCTACATCTGCAAAAGCTGTCAAGCCCGGAGAACAAGGTTAAAGGGGCAAGCCCAGCTCAGTAGGGGCTGATTGGGAGAAGGAGTTTGCTCTTGGAATAAAGGGCCAGGACCTAGCCTGAGGCTGCCTGAAATAAGGCCCAGCTGAGGCCATGAGTTTTCTAGATACTGTTGGAGACCTTCCTGGGGGCAGGTAGGCCAGGTATGGTACTCTGTACACTTGCTTTGTTTGCTGTGATTAATCTGTTTTTCTTTTTAGATCTGTGGAGGTGTGAGCCCGGGAAGGGAATGTAACAAAGACCTAGAGACAGGCTAAGGTAGGAAGCAGCCCACAGAGGAGGCAGGGCTTTGAGTAGACAGACTTTAGCTGTTCACTATCGGGGCTCTGGGCTGCAACCCAGTAGAGGAGGGGGCCTGAGTTCCTTGATGGGCCCACTGATGAAAGTGGCTCCAGAGACAAGAGGAGGAAGGACTGAGTCTGGACTTGGCTGAAGACTTAGCGTGCTGGACTTTTGTTGTTGGATTCTGTTACCCTGGAATAGGTGGGAATATACCTCACCTGGCCAGAGGGCTGCATCAGGAGAAGACGTAGACCAATACAAGATTGGAGCACCTGTCGGCAGTGGAGCGCCAGAGGAGACCCTGCTCTGCCATACTCAGCTGTAAGGGGTCATGCTGGCTGGTGAGTTGTATTTCTACACTCAAGTGCAGCATTACATAATTGGCCAGCTGTCTTGCATTGAGACATCAGGCCTGGGCAGGATATTAGATTTGTTTAACTATACGTCTCATTGGGGTGGAAAACCTTGTGGGTGAAATCCTGGACCCATTGACTCCGATTAGGGTAAAATCCCTGCTCATGTCTTTAAGATCCATAACATGAATGGGTTAGGTCACTTTTCCCTTAAATTAGGGGAAAGGAATAGTATTCATATACAGGGAAACTTGTTTAGCTAAGCCAAAGGCCTGTTCTTCTTCATATATTTACTACTTGAAGTTAGTTACTTATGTCAAATATGTCTTTTGCTTCTGGACAATTGAATGATTAAAGTTTTAACAAAAATGGCAATTAGCAAATGACAAATAATATAATTCCAGTGTGAATTTACAAAGCTTTAGATAGATAGATCAACATTTTAAGGAATGAACTAAATATTTCCACATAAGTAGTATAACATTCTGAATAGTAGTGAATTCTGCCTAGGCTGATTAGTCCACGAATCTAATTCTTGTTACTGAACCAGCTCTGATACTTGGCCACATACCTGCAAGTTTGTCTCTCCTTTTGTCAGTTCCCTGCAAATTGGCGAAAGAGTTTTCATATTGTATTGACCCCTCAGGAGTTAACAATTTGGGGTAAAATTTTCAGAAGTGCCTAAGTCCCACTTTCAGAAATTACTTAAGCATGCAATTCCCTAAGTTTCACTGACAGTCAATGATCTTCTGAAATTTTTACCTTTGGCCTTAGCTGATGATTCTGGGAGAGCCTAGTGAGTCTACTCACTTTTCTATCTGTGGTTTATTGACAAGTGTGTACATGCTTCAGCCAGGGTATGATAGCATAAACAATTTATAATTTAGATGTGGAGCTGCAGCAAAACAGCTTAGTGTTTGTGTTCCAAAAAACCTCCTACTCCTCAGACAATGCTTCCAACTCTGTGGGTCTTTTATAAAGCCACCTATCCCCAAACAACCCTCATCATATGGCACTTCCCCCACTCCCCGGAATGTTGAATGTGTTTGGCCACATAGTTCTGGGTACTGGGCAAGTCAGTTGACCTGATGCTCTACGACCCAGAAGGAGCCCACTAGAGTTCAATGAAGTTCCTTCAGATGGAGCGAGCTAGGCACCAGCAGTTGTCATATAGCTTCATTTGAACTCTGAACTATTATCCCCCGCGGCATGTTCTCATCTCATTCATTTCTGTAGTGTAACTTTGCCACTCTCTTCCCCACTGCTGTCCCATGTTACTGTGACCTTCTAGAAACAAAGCAGTAAGTCTCACTACTGAAGTACACTACTGAGGTTTTCTTAATCACATTTTGAGTTACAAGAGTATACACTTAGTACTCACTAACCTCCCGAAGTCCTATCCCAGTATGCACTGGGTCAGTGTAAAACTTGAGATTGGATCTCTTCAGTGGCTCTTACTATCTGGTCCTTTTACCATGGTTACTAGCATCTGAGTGGAACTGAATGCCCAAAAATTCACAATAGGCTGACTCACTCTGGCTGGAAACCACGTTAATACTCTGACTTTCCGGAAAGGCAGTCCCACTCCACAAAAACAAAGCTGTTACAGCATTCTGTGGGCCTTTGTGATAATGCCCTAGTTGAATGTAGAACCAAGAACTGACTGATATCTTGCTATGGTTAGGCAATTTTCTTGGTATCTTTTTCTCTCCCAAGGTGCCTTCTACAGCCTATAGGCCTACAAAGGAAGGAACCCTTGTGCTAAAAGTTGAAAACTGTTGCTACAAACATTGCATTGGGAAAGCTATTAAGGAAACTAAGCAGGGAGAATCCACAGGAGCAGAAAATGGGAAATGAGTTCCCTCTGCTTTTTTTTTAACCACCTTATCCCCACTTTGACTCTCACCTTTTTCCCAATTGGAAAACCTATAACAAAGTACCATCTTCTTTTAAGTGAAATACTTAAGTGAGTGTTACTATGAAATAGTGAAAAGTAATATTTTCAAAATGAGTGTTACTTTCTATGTTTAAAAAAAAATACTTTCCCCACTTCACCAGGGGGAAGAGGGGGAATTAAGTTACTGAGGTTGGACACTTTTGCGGTTTCAAAATTTTTTTAAAAATTGGGGGGGGGGGGATGTTTAAAGCCAATTTTTAGCTAAGCACTTTCACTGAAAGTTTCAGCTAGGTCAATTTTTTTTTTAGAATATAAACTACTACAAATTGTGTATGATAAAAAGGCATCACTTCTATACTGCTACATGTACAATTCAGTTTCTTGAAAGGCTATTTTGTTCATAATGCCATCTAGCCTGGCTTTCCTATGCCACTGTATTTAATCCACTATGCTATATCTGAAAATCACTTAGTCCTAATCAGCCAGGTCTCTCTGTGTCCTTTAGCACAGGGTCATCCTGATTTTGGCTGATGTCCTTCAATTTCACCATCCTGCGCTGACTGATATAGATGCCATGAAACTGGCTCAGCCTCCTCCCTTGGCTATGCAAGTTGTCATGGCATAAGTGGCTTTTGGTTGATGGTACTGGCAGATGAATCACAGCTACAAAAGCAGACCTTGAAGGCTGTGTTACAGTAGCAATGAAACTGGCATCCATGAAAGATGGCAAGGACCTAGCAGGCACAGTGGTGGTGTGTATAGCTCTGTATATTGTTAGGAATGGAACTAGACAAAGACCTTCACATTGTGTATCACTTGTTCATCTTGTATTTGAAGCCCCTGGAACTCTCACAGCCAGTTCTTCACTGTGCCACTATTCTTTTGTATTGCAGACATCAAAACTGCTGCCTTTTTTTTTTTTTTTTTTTTTTGAGGCAGGGCTAACGGTTCATGACAATCGAGTGCAGACAGGCTGCTGTGCAATGCCCATGCTGGAAATTCAGGATTCTGTTCCAAGCTAGACATCCCAGAACTGCCTCTGGGACTCTGGGAATATTTGTCTCTTAGTTGGAGTTCCTGAGCCTGCTTCCTTCCCTGCCCTTCATCCCCATCCCCACAATCCAATTCTCCTTGTCCACCTATGCCCCTTCAGAAATCAGTAGGCCAATGAGAACCTGCTTCCAGCAGGCACCAACAATATATGGCAGCCACATGCTCAGAACAGCCCTGTGTCAGTGAACTTTCTAACATGTTGACTGCAGCACGACTAATGCCAGAGCCTGAAAGAATAATGACCATTAATAGACTGTGTTTGTATCACAGTAGCACCCAAAGACCCCATTCAAGCTCAAGTCCCCAGTGTGCCAGGGATGGGATGATATGGTCCTTAACCCAACAAGCTCCCAGTTCAGTTTAGAGATGTGACAAATGAGGAGTAACAAAAAATAGGAGGGCAACAGGGGAATGAGGATGAAGGCAACAGTAATAAATTAACACTGGGACGCAGACCAGATATGTGCACAATTTGATGGCTCCCTTAAGAACAAATAGCTTGCTCGCTGAGGAAGCCTACTGCCCCTCCACACATTAGCCCCAAATTAAGGCAATTCCCACACTATCCATGCATTATAAACTAATCATGCCTGTGGACAATAGATACTACCCTAGGAATAAACCAGAAAGATGCCATTCCTGGTGTTGTGGAGCCCTAAATCTAAGCTGGACAAAAGAGATTACAGGGACACAGTCATAAGTATAGATCATAATATAGGTATATTCGCTACATGGAGTTCACTTTAATGCATGCCCTTGCTACTAAATCCTATAACCAGAAAGTTAAGTGCATGACAAACACACGGTCGCCACTAGAATTTGTCATAAATGTTTTCCTGATGCCAATATAACTGAAATTAGTGTACTAAAAATAATGATGTATTTCAAAAGTACTCCCCAGACTGTTGGCATAAATTCACTCTACCTTATATGTATACGCTAAAGTATCTGCTAGAGATTATTCAAAGTTTTCAGTGAAGGTTTTTCACAAAGATTTGTTTTAAAAATTCTTTGACCAGCTTTTATTTGCACTATATGCAAATAACCAGAACAAATTGCTCTTTTTGCTGTGGTTTCTGAAAATACTCCTGTACTGTGCATGGTTTAAAAATATAATTCCAATGCATGTCAGATTCTCCAACTCCTTCTTTTGAAGACTCCCCCCCCAGCACGTAAACTATGTCTGGGTGCCATTTTAAGTTATGAAATGGTATCAAGTAGTCATTTACCAACTGATGCCAAAGGCATCTGCACTGGAAACACTTCAGGAATGCCTCATAACATCACTTTCTACCATTACAACAGTCTGATTCTGCCCCGAGAATTAAATTTCTAATGTAGATATTTGCTAAAGTTTCCTTACCAAAAAGTCTTTGCGAGAGAGAGCACCGTTTCCCTTTTGGAGCTCTGCTGCTTCCACTCGTCAGCACATGTAGACAAAGCACTCTGCAATCAGATACGCAGACACAGAGAGAGTTTTTTATTTTTGGAAAAAAGCATGTTGATCAACACATAAAGGAAACCCATAGATCTATATTATACAGGAAAGCAGAGCAGCAATCTACAGGGCAACATCAATATCTTATTTGAATAAGCAGCACAGCCTGCTTATGCTGAAAGCAGCTTTCTCACACTCCCCCTCCTAATGTAAACCTGCTGTCTTTAAAGCCTCCCTATGAGGCTTTGCTAAAAGAGGAAGTGGGGGGAGGGGAAGTCCTCTTATAGCATTGCTGCAGGAGTCTAATAACCTTAACTGACCTCAGGTGTCTCACTGTTCCAGCTCTGCATCTCCTCTTTAGCTCATTTTGCAAGAGCTACTTAACCTAATTACTGAGTGAAGACCACTCAAGACAGTGTGACTAGGAACAAGGGAAAGAAACAATGCCAAATATGCTTTTGTCATGTGCTCTCATGCATGATTTTTCAAAGATTAAAATGCCTTATTGATTTAAAAACAGAAATTATATACATAACAGCAAACTTGGGAACAATCAACAAAATGCATGTAGATGATCTCTCTTGTAGGGCCGCAATTCAGGAAAGCATCTCAGTTTTAGGAAAAGACATAAATATGAGCTTAACTGCTTTGCTGAATAGGAATGGACTTAAGCTGAAGTGGTTTCCTGAATCGGGGCCTACAAAAACAAAGTCCAAGAATGCTACCCAGCATCCCCCAAGAAATATCCTGTACCGCTTTCTAGTGGCTTGTGTGTGTTCCTTTCTATAAGAGAAAAGCTTCCCATGTCACAGGCAACTATTCAGTTTTGTCATAAGTCTGTTTATAAATAAGTTGCACATAGCAAGTAATTTCTGTTGGGTCAACATACCTCTCTTTTTTGTGGACCACGACAGCTTTCCCACCTTCTAAGAATCCATCTCCTTGCACAACCAAGTGCACTTGCCAATCCATTTCTTTAAAAGGCAGTAACATTCCATGAAAACATTATGTAGCTCATATTGTTCGGAGTCAGGAGACAATGTATGATGCCATACCATTTCTACAGAAGTCCACACACAGACAGTGAAAACGATTGAGGAACAGAAAGGCTTTCTTGTGAGGAGACCAGGGTATGATTAGGACTGTTTAGAGCAGGGGTGGGCAAACTACTGCCTGGGGACTGCATCCAGCCCTTCAGACATTTTAATCCAGCCCTTGAGCTCCTGCCAGGGAGCAGGGTCCGGGACTTGCCCCGCTCCAGCGCTCCAGCTGGGGAGTGGGGTCGGAGGCTTGTCCCACCTCCAGCTCCTACGCATAGGGGCAGCCAGAGGGCTCCACACACTGCTGCCGCCCCCAGCGCTGCCCCCGCAGCTCCAATTGGCCTGGAACCATGGCCAATGGAAACTGCAGGGGCCACACCTATGGACAGGGCAGCATGCAGAGCCTTCTGGCTGCCCCTCTAGATAGGAACCGGAGTAGGAGACGTGCTCCTGCTTCTGGGAGCTGCTTGAGGTAAGCGCCGCCTGGAGCCTCCACCCCGACCCTTTCCCACGCCCCTGATCCCCCTCCCACCCTCCAAACCCCTCGATAGCAGCCCGGAGCACCCTCCTGCACCCCCAACCCCTCATCCCCAGCCCCACCCCAGAGCCCACCCCCTGCCACTCCCCAACCCCCTGCCCCAGCCTGGAGCCCCCTCCCACATCCTGAACTCATTTTTGGCCCTACCCCAGAACCGGCACCCCCAGCTGGAGCCCTCACCCCCCCCATACCCCAACTCCCTATTTTGTGACCATTCATGGCCTGCCATACAATTTCCATACCCAGATGAGGTCCTCGAGCCAAAAAGTTTGCCCACCCCTGGTTTAGAGAAACAGAGGATATAAGAGCTATGTTAAATAATGAATGGCATTGAGAGGGTCAGCTGGGTGTGCTAATTTAACCTTTCTCATAACACAAGAACAAGGGAACATTCAATTAAATAAACCTGATGACAGGAACTCTGGTTTTTGTACAATGTATAGTTAACCTGAGGAATTTGCTGCCTCAATATATTACAGGATTTTAAAAAGGGATAGATGCTTCCACAGAACTCTCTGATTATATAAGAGAGGATAAAAGCAAATTAAAAGGACACGTACCCTCTTGCGTCGGGAGCAGCTAATTTCTTGGGGCTAGGAAGAAATTTCTCCAATGGACAGGTTAATATGGAACTGTCCATTGTGAAGCTTCTTGCACCTTCCCCTGAAGCATTTGAGTTTTGCCATTCTTGGGGAGAGAATACTGAACTGTCATAGGTAGGCCACAGGTCAGAGCTGGTATGGAAGGCCCAGACTTTATTTACTGCAATCAAAATCAAAAACTTCTTCTAACTGGACTGTCAAATAATGGATCAAACTATCTCAATATTATTGTCTAGTAGGCACATTTGAACAAGTGCATAGGAGTCTAAAATGAAAGAACTTTTAAACTTTTTTTGAACTCACTAATATACTTTGTACTATAGTCCAATACATTATTTCTCAAAAAAGTGTATGTATAAATTCATATGTACACTTGCATTCCTGTTTCTTGCTGAGAAACTGAAATGCATAAAGTAGGATAAGATAATCCAAGTAACATTGCGTACAATTTTGATTCTAGATGAAAAGAGGATGAATGTGTTCTTATTGAAAGAGCTATATATGATAGGTCTGGGGCAAAATCCTGGCCTCAGTGAAGTTAATGACAAAACTCCCGTTGACTTCAGTGAGGCCAGGATTTTACCCCTGGCATTTTAGGCAAGTAGGAATGTACGTAGCTTGACATTACTTGAAATCTCAGTTGTAGATTGCTTCCCAATTTAAAACATTTTTAAGGAAAGCTGCTAACGCGCCAGGTATAAATTCCCAAGAGGAAAATTATCCTTGCCAATTCCCATTCCTTCCAACAAAAATACACTTGATTTTTCATTTTAGTATTGCTCCTCATAAGTGATGGGTTAATTAAGATCTACGTGTCATTACATAAATGCTCTTCTTATACTATAAAACTGTGTATGTGAGCATTTTTAATGGTGAAGCTAGGGCAGGATTGCACTGGAAAAGATACCATGTCTAGAGTTTCTGACTAGAAAATGGTTCAGTAGCTCCCAGAATTCCTGGAGTCTGTTATGAATGGCCATTTGCAATATAATAGTCCTATGTTTGGAAATTCTGAGCCACCTTTTGTTTCATGAAACTCTTCTCTTTCAGTGTTAACTCGGGCTTTCCCCTTCAAGTACTGCTTCACTCAGCACACATGGAACTTCTTGCCAGGGGTTGTTGTGAAGGCCAAAACTATCATGGGGTTCAAAAAAGAATTAGCCATTGGCAGACCTATCCTCCATGAACTTATCTATTAGCCAGGATGGTCAAAGATGCAACCTTATGCTCTGTGTGTTCCTAGGCCTCTGACTGCCAGATGCTGGGATTGGATGACAGGAGATGGATCATTTGATGATTGCTCTGTTCTGTTCATTCCCTTTGAAGCATCTGGCATTGGCCACTGTCAGAAGACAGGATACTGGGCTAGCTGGACCCCATTGGTCTGACCCAGTATGGCCATTCTTATGTTCTTATGAAAAACCAAGGTCTCGGTGCAGCGTTTTTGCCCAGAAAGCCTCTCTATTAAATGGAGTGTACAATTTGAAACTTATTTAGCCCCGAGCATGCTACAATATTTGTACAGACCAAAAGGCCAGATGGAGAGGTGGACTCTAAAATGGCATGTGACCAGGGGAAAATGATACAATATCACTCTGACCAAATGTCTTTCAGGAAAAATATTTTGTTATGGTTACTCACAAATTGTTGTCTGCTCCATATGTTTTTGAATTTGATCTCAAAATTCATCAGAGACTAGAAATCTACAAAATGCTTATTCCTATATTAAGGGCCAAATCTTCAAAAACAATTTCATAAATTTGCAGGGGTTCTGTAAATTATGCCCAGACTTGACAAAATCTCTGCACCCAGTTCCACAGAGCCTTTGTTCGAAAAGCAATCGTTTAGATTTGATATAATATTGGCACTCATTATATTTGTTCTATCCTTAACGTGATGTAGCAGGTTCCAAGAGCATACTTATGCTTTGAAACTTGACATATATCACATTTAGAATTTTCTTGCTTGGTATGTTTGAATATGTGATCCTACAAGAGCATCTAATAAAACTTTCTTTTTTCTCCTGCATTTGTGCTGATTGCTTGTGGTCTGACCTCTAGTGGCAGCTAGGGTAAATTACTGATTCCCCCTCCCTCTCCCCCTTCCCCCCCCCCTCGCCCCACTTAAGAGGAATTGCATGTTACACTTAGGACTGGCTGGGAATTCTCAAACAAAATATTTTTTCTTCTGAAAATCCGGATGCATCAAAACTAAAACTATTTGCAGAAAAGGGTCAGTTTTGATAAATCTCCCTATTGGGGAAAAACTTTTGAAGATGAAGTTTCAGAATTGCCAAAGTCCCGTTTCAACATTTTGGAAAAGCTTGGGTTTTCAGTTCGAAACCACTTTACATTTTATTCTGAATCTACTAAAATTTCAAAAGAGTTGACATTGAAATGAAATGTTTCAACTGATCTGACTAAAAAAATTAGATTATCAGTCTGCAAAAAAAAATGCTATTTTTACTTTTCATCCTGATTTGGGATGGAGAAAAACATTCAAACTCTTGAAAGTTCTAGTAGGAGAGGAAAACCTTTCCCTGCTCTAGTTGAAATGTGACCAGTCTTGGTTTTATTTGGAGTCATGTAGAAAAAATCTGTCTTATTGTTTTAAATTTTGCTCATTTGTATTTTTTAAAACCATATTTGGTTAAATGGCTCATTGGAGCATGCTTTGGGTAAACGAGTATTGACACTATATGAGCTCAGACAACATATAGCCACCTGGAATTTAAAAGAAATGTTTGTTTTGCTCAACATGAGTTAGTGATGCAGAAATGGATCCATAGGACGTAAGTGCTGGATTCACAAAATGACTTAACTGCCACTTCAGATGCCTAGAACCCAGAATCAGGTCCCATCGGGCTTCACAAAATCCTTGCTCAGCTGCCCCCAAGACCTGTAGATGTGTATACTTACTCCACACCTAAATTTTGCAATAAAAGTTCCCTAGGTGCCTATGTTTCTGCCTTTGGGATGTGCACTGCAGACCCACGCCAGGCATCCAGATGTATAAGCCCCAGAGCAAGGCATAAACTGGTTAAAAATAGGCGTTCCTCTGCTTATCTCACCCATGGATAAACTCACCTACTGGATTGGGCCCTTATAGTTGAGTTGACTCACAACAACTGAGGCAGAGTGTTGGAGAGGAGGAGGACGACTTCCCTCATAACTTTTAGCCCAATGGTTAGGGTATTCACCTGGGATGGGGGAGATCCTCAGTTCAAGTCCCCCACTCCATGTGAGGGGAAGACAGGATTTGAACAGGGCTCAGCTCCTCTCAAAGTGTGGGCTCTAACCAGTGGGCTATGGGATATTCTGATGGGGAGTTGCCTCCATCTCGCCTGTTGAAGCTGTACCATGGGTCTTCTTGGAGTCGGGTTGCTTGGGAATGCAGCCCAAAGCCGGTGCTATACTCCATCTAAGGCTAAATACTGGCACAAGACTGATAAATAATTCATTGGCACTGGGGGACTGTATCTTGGGTCTCTGTTCTCATACTTGTGTGTGCACTTGCTCACTCGTTTTTTCTGGCTCAGTACTGAAGCTATTTCTCTGTGGATAAATAATGAAAGAATTATTGGTCCAGAGAGAGTGAGCAAGTATGAGTGACTGTAGCCTAGCGGTTAGAGCACTCACGTGGGAGACCCAGGATCCAGTCCCACTCCGATTTTCTAGTTGCATAAAAGCTGGGTGCAGAGGGCATCACCACACTTCAGTTTCTTTGTGAATCTTGCCCTATGTGTAGGAGCTCAGTTTAGCAGCTGTAATTACTGCATAATTGAGTCTGATATAACACTTGAAAGTGACTTTACCGGGATTACATTATGGTGATGAATTTCTAAAGGGCAAACTGTAAAACTATATAAAAAGAGCACTTAGGAGTAGTGTGAATAGTAAAGGGCCAGGAGGAGATCCCATACTCCGCAGAAACAGCTTGGAGCCTATTTAAGAACACTGTATTAAAAGCAGGGTTGACTTGAGTGCGGCTGTGAGTGGAGATGGAAAAAGAAGAGAGTAAAACTTGCCTGGGTAAATAGAAAAGTTCATGAGTTTTATCCCTATTTTACAGAAGGGGGAACTGAGGCACTGACGACTTAGGGTAGGTCTATGCTTTTGGCGGCGTGTAGAGTACAGACACTGTGTGCCCAGCTAGAATGGGTATAAATAACATTGTAGACAGTGAGGCACTGCTTAGGCGTGTAAAGTACAGACACTCCAGAGTCCCAGGATATAGACCCTACACAGCTCTCTATAGGCCCAGGCAGTGCCTCCTACGTCTACACTGCTCTTTTTAACAGTGTAGTGCCCTGCTGCCAGAGCCTTGCCCCGCTGCCTCTCCCCCACCAGAGCCTTTCACTGCCGCATGTAGCTACACACAGCAGTGTGGACACAGTCCACTTTTTACTGCAGTGTGTAGTACACGTACCCTACACACCTAGGGTTGCCAGGCAGTCAGTGGCACAGCAGGGGGGAGAGCAGGGGTGCAGGGCTAAGGCAGGCTCCCTACTGGCCCTAGCTCCGCGCGGCTCTCAGAAGTATCCGCCAGGTCCCTGCAGCCCCTAGACACATGGGTGGCCAGGGAGGCTCCATGCACTGCCCCTGCCCTGAGGGCCGGCTCTGCAGCTCCCAGTGACCGGGAACCGCGACCAATGGGAGCTGCAGGGGCGGTGCCTGTGGGCACGCAGGCAGTGTGTGGAGCCTCCCTGGCCACCCATGCACCGAGGAGCTGCAGGGACCAAGCGGCCGCTTCCAGGGAGTCGCAGTAAGCACCACTGGGACTCCGCACCCTGAACTCTCTCCAGCACCCCAACCCACTGGCCCAGCCCGGAATCCCCTCCCACATCCTAACTCCCTCCCAGAACCAGCACCACCCCAACACCCTGCCCCACCCCCCCTTGCACCCCAAACCCATCATCCAGAGCCCCACCCCCAGAGCCCACATCCCCAGCCGGAGCCTGCACCCCCTCTCTCATACCCCAAACCCCTGCCCCAGCCTGGTGAAAGAGAGTGAGGGTGGGAGAGAGTGAGCAATGCGGGAGGGGGAAGGGGATGGAGCGAGTGGGGGCAGGGCTTCTGAGAAGGGGCGGAGCCCAGGGGAGGGGCAGGGTTGTTTGGTTTTGTGCAATTAGAAAGTTGGCAACCCTATACACACCACTACCAATGTAGACAAGGCCTTAGTGACTTGCCCACGGTCACACTGGAAGACTGGTCAAGCCAGGAACTGCCTTGAGGTCTCCTGAGCCCCAGTGCCATGACTCAAACACAAAGCCATCTTTCTCTTTGATTAGATGATTTTACAGGAGCCTGAGCACATTTAGTTTGAGCTGGGTGCCCCTGAAGTTGATGTAAATACCATGCTTTCTCTCCTATCAACCTGCTCCTGAGTGTTTGCTGAACATAACAAAAATTAAATGAAAAGCAATTAACAGTTTTTTGAACTTCATGAAATGGTCAAGCAAATTCTAAATTAATCCAAACCTTAAAATCCAAGCCAACCTCATCTTAATTCTACCAATAATGAACATATTACTAAATAATGCTTTCCAAGTTCTGTGTTTAATTAAAAGTAGTTAAGATAACTCATTTTATCTTTAGTTCTATCACAAGCCCATAGAGTAGCTTTTGCTGGAGGATGTGCATACATTTCTGAAGGGCGTGACTTTTTTATTAATACATGGTAGCCTAGCAATGTTTACACTGCCACAATTTTCTTGTTCAATGAAGAGCCATTGTTTGGCTGGGTTAAAGCGCCCCCAGCCCATGACTGCTTTGAGCTTGATAGTACCATAGAATATTTGGAACAGCTTGTTTAATGAATCTGTACAAGGGATCTGCTCTCAATCTTGGTCTTTTCTTATTCCTTATAAATTCTAGCATCATCTGTATTCCTATTAGGATTTAATCAGGGATGATTACAGAAATATCTTGAAACAAAGATATCCTTGGCAAAATCCTCAGTTTGACTGTGGCTGTTCTTACGAACCAAGACATTACATACTTCCCCCTGTAGGCCAGATGATTTTTTTCATTTGCTGAAGTAGTGGTTTGACATTTAAATCATAGAGCTCTTCTCGCCAGTGAGACCCATTGCAAATAATACAGATCTTAACCCAAATCATGAACCAGAGAGCTTTAAATAGTTGGCCAGCCATTGAGCAAAGAAACATGTCCCACTTATTTAGAGATCAAAACTATCTTTAACTAGCCCACTCTCCCACAGTACCATTACTTGCAAGTTAGCCATTGTTTCTCAACCTTCTAGCAAAACTGTCTTACAGAGAAAGCTAACTTTAATTGAAGTGATGGTGTCTGGTTAATTAGGAAACAAAAAATAACTAATTTACATTAATCTTTGCAGACAATATTCCTAACAAAAACACACCCATCTATGATATGCTGGGAAAAGTATGTGGATAGACAAGACCTAAAGAAATGATGGTGTTCTGGAAAAGAGAACCAGCAACCTCAGTCTGTAGCATGATAAAAGAAAAAGTTTTTAAAATACTATTTTAATGGAACCCCACATCAGTCAGGTTTTAGAGGTTCTCAAACTTCATTGCACCACGATCCCCTTCTGACAACAAAAATTACTACACGGCCCCAGGAGGGGGACTGAAGCCTGAGCCCACCCATGCCCCGCTGCCCTGGGTGGAGGGGGCAAAGCCAAGCCCAAGGGCTTCAGCCCCAGGCAGGGGGTCTGTAACCTGAGCCCTACTACCCTGGGCTGAACGCTTTGGGCTTCCACTTCGACCCCAGGTGGTGGGGCTCTGGCTTCGGCTTCAGCCCCAGGCCCTAGCAGGTCTAAACTGGGGTCATGACCCATTTTGGGGT
The DNA here is from genome assembly GCF_965152235.1 of Eretmochelys imbricata. Taxonomy (NCBI): domain Eukaryota; kingdom Metazoa; phylum Chordata; order Testudines; family Cheloniidae; genus Eretmochelys; species Eretmochelys imbricata. The sequence goes on along the minus strand of NC_135572.1, from coordinate 194,988,666 downwards.
CCTAATGAATAGTCTGAGAGCCGCTGGTTAATCTATAGATAGATTGAATAAATGAATGGGGATAAATGTTGGAGAAATTGTAATGAAAGAGTAGATTTTATGTATTTATGGTGGATATGTCCTGTCATTTAGAGTATTGGGACGCAATTTGTAACCAAATATCACAAATTGTTGGATATTTATTACCAAGTGATCCTTTTGTAATCCTCCTGGGGTCTAAATACTTAGATGTTTGATCACCTTTTATTTAGTTATCAGACAAAGTGCATTCGCCTGCACACAAAAAAACACCTGTCCAATGTTTTTTGGTGGGGCGGGGGGGAATATTAACACTTTGTTAGACGTGCCTGGTCTGTTAAATATGTGTAATCACAGTTTCACTCCATTACATAAAATCACTAGAAATGACATGTCGTGGGTAGTGTATAGTGGCTCACTCTGTAACACGGTAACACCCTGTTAAATAGAAATTCAATGATCATATTTGTCAAGGTTCCTTCCCCACTCTGAACTACAGGGTACAGATGTGGGGACCTGCATGAAAGACCCCCTAAGCTTTTCTTACCAGCTTAGGTTAAAAACTTTCTCAAGGTACAAACTTTGCCTTGTCCTTGAACCCTATGCTGCCACCACCAAGCGTGTTAAACAAAGAACAGGAAAAGAGCCCACTTGGAGACATCTTCCCCCCAAAATAGCCCCCCAAGCCCTACACCCCCTTTCCTGGGGAAGGCTTGATAACAATCCTCACCAATATGCATAGGTGAACACAGACCCAAACCCTTGGATCTTAAGAACAATGAAAAAGCAATCAGGTTCTTAAAAGAAGAATTTTAATTAAAGAAAAAGTAAAAGAATCACCTCTGTAAAATCAGGATGGTAAATACCTTACAGGGTAATCAGATTCAAAACACAGAGAATCCCTCTAGGCAAAACCTTAAGTTACAAAAAGACACAAAAAGAGGAATATACATTCCATTCAGCACAACCTATTTTACCAGCCATTTAACAAAAGGAAATCTAACACATTTCTAGCTAGATTACTTACTAATTTAACAGAAGTTCTGAGGAGTTATTGTGACACCTTAGAGACTAACCAATTTATTTGAACATAAGCTTTTGTGAGCTACAGCTCACTTCATCGGATGCATACTGTGGAAAGTGTAGAAGATCTTTTTATACACACAAAGCATGAAAAAATACCTCCCCCCACCCCACTCTCCTGCTGGTAATAGCTTATCTAAAGTGATCACTCTCCTTACAATGTCTATGATAATCAAGTTGGGCCATTTCCAGCACAAATCCAGGGTTTAACAAGAACGTCTGGGGGGAGGGGTAGGAAAAAACAAGGGGAAATAGGTTACCTTGCATAATGACTTAGCCACTCCCAGTCTCTATTCAAGCCTAAGTTAATTGTATCCAATTTGCAAATGAATTCCAATTCAACAGTCTCTCGCTGGAGATGATGGCATATATCACATTGGTGGATGTGCAGGTGAACGAGCCTCTGATAGTGTGGCTGATGTTATTAGGCGCTGTGATGGTGTCCCCTGAATAGATATGTGGGCACAGTTGGCAACGGGCTTTGTTGCAAGGATAGGTTCCTGGGTTAGTGGCTCTGTTGTGTGGTATGTGGACAGGCCCAACAAAGAAAATAACAGAACGCCACTAGCCATCACCTTCAGCCCCCAACTAAAACCTCTTCAACGCATCATCAAGGATCTACAACCTATCCTGAAGGATGACCCATCAATCTCACAGATCTTGGGAGACAGGCCAGTCCTTGCTTACAGACAGCCCCCCAACCTGAAGCAAATACTCACCAGCAACCACGCACCACACAACAGAACCACTAACCCAGGAACCTATCCTTGCAACAAAGCCCGTTGCCAACTATGTCCACATATCTATTCAGGGGACACCATCATAGGGCCTAATCACATCAGCCACATTATCAGAGGCTCGTTCACCTGCACATCCACCAATGTGATATATGCCATCATGTGCCAGCAATCCCCTTCTGCCATGTACATTGGTCAAACTGAACAGTCTCTATGTAAAAGAATAAATGGACACAAATCAGATGTCAAGAATTATAACATTCATAAACCAGTCGGAGAACACTTCAATCTCTCTGGTCACACGATTACAGACATGAAAGTTGCGATATTACAACAAAAAAACTTCAAATCCAGACTCCAGTGAGAGACTGTTGAATTGGAATTCATTTGCAAATTGGATACAATTAACTTAGGCTTGAATAGAGACTGGGAGTGGCTAAGTCATTATGCAAGGTAACCTATTTCCCCTTGTTTTTTCCTACCCTTCCCCCCAGACGTTCTTGTTAAACCCTGGATTTGTGCTGGAAATGGCCCAACTTGATTATCATAGACATTGTAAGGAGAGTGATCACTTTAGATAAGCTATTACCAGCAGGAGAGTGGGGTGGGAGGAGGTATTTTTTCATACTTTGTGTGTATATAAGATCTTCTACACTTTCCACAGTATGCATCCGATGAAGTGAGCTGTAGCTCAGGAAAGCTTATGCTCAAATAAATTGGTTAGTCTCTAAGGTGTCACAAGTACTCCTTTTTTTTTTTTGCGAATACAAACTAACACGGCTGTTACTCTGAAACCTGAGGAGTTATGAAGAGCATTCCTGATATGTTCCCGGCAAAAGCATCACCCAGACAGACAGGCCCTTTGTTTCCCCCATCCCCACAGCTTTGAAAGTAACTTGTCTCCTCACTGGTCATTTTGGTTAGGTGCCAGCAAGGTTATCTTAGCTTCTTAACCCTTTTCAGCTGAAAGGGTTCTGCCTCTGGCCAGGAGGGATTTTATAGTTCTGCGTACAGAAAGGTGGTTACCCTTCCCTTTATATTTATGACAATATTCTTGCATAATGTATTCTCTAAACAAAAGTTCTCTGTTGTAATGATTGTTGCACTGTCTCAGACATTTACATCTCAATGATTTCCCTATTAAAATGTCCTAAATAAAGAAATAGTTTAAAAAATAGGTAAAGAAATGCAGTAGTAGGAATTCTACACATCCCTTTGGCAGTATGAGAATTCGGAGAGTGAAATACTTGTCCTATTGAAATTGGTCGGAGTTTAGCCATTGGGTGAAATCTTGATTGCACTGAAATCAGCATCCTTATGGAACATCAGAGTTTCCATACTGTATCAGACCAGTGATCAGTTCCATTCAGTATCCTGTCTATGGCACTGACCATTTGTAGATACTTCAGAGGAAGGTACAAGAATCCCTGAAATAGACAATTATGGAGTAACCTGCACACATAAGAAGTTTCTTCTTAACCCCATGCATTTAGCAGTTGGCTTATGCTGTGAAGCATAAAGGTTTATAGTCCAGATATATTTCAGAGTAGCAGCCCTGATATAATTTTTTATCTTTTCTAATGAAACTATGGATATTTTCATTATACATATAAATGTATAATACTACTTTGAACATTGCTAAGCTCTTGGACTCAATGACATTTCATGACAGCAAGTTCCATGGGTGTAATTATGCATTGTGTATAAAATTATTTCCTCTTAACAGTGTTAAATGTACTGTCTTTCAATTTAATTAGATATGCCCTTACTTCAATAAGAAAAAGGGCAAATAGTATAACTGGTTTAAAAAAAATGGAATTTCAAAACTGTTCTATTTTCCAGGGTTTGAAATGGACTATTTTCAACTGTTTGCTAAAGTTTCCATGATATTTCAACAATTATTTTAATAAAATGTTATTGAATAATGTTCGAAAATGTATAAAGCATATTTTTGACAGTATTTCAATAAGTTTTGATTTTTATTAGATGTTTATGTGGAATTTTCATGGAAAAACAAAAAATTTCAAATATGACCATTTTTTGTGAAAATTTCCATGTTCAAAAAGAGGCCATTTTGCTTCTGAAAAACTTTTCAGCTGGCTCTGGGAAATAGGAGGCTGTGATTTCCTTTCTTAGACTATTCATTATTATATATACCTCTATCATATACCCTGTCATTCATCTCAGATAAAAAAAATTTCCAAAGCACCAAAATGATTTAATAATATATAATGCTTCTTGGATATAGGTCTCAAAGCACAAAGTGAAGGAAGGTACTATCATTATCTTCATTTTACACATGGGGAAACTGAGCCGTGGGGAAGAAAGTGACTTTCCCAAGACCACCGCTGGGGCCAGGAGCAAAGCCAGGAAAAAGACTTTAAGGCCAGAAGGGACTATCATGATCATCTATTCTGATCTCTTGCACATTGCAGGCCACTGAACTTCACCTACCCACTCCTGTAATAAACGCCTAACCTCTGGCTGAGTTACTGAAGTCCTCAATTTATGATTTTAAGACTTCAAGTTACAGAGAAGCCACCACTTATGCTAGTTTAAACCTGCAAGTGACCCGTGCCCCATGCTGCAGAGGAAGGTGAAAAATGCCCAGGGTCTCTGCCAATCTGACCTAGGGGAAAATTCCTTTCTGACCCCAAATATCGCAATCAATTAGACCCTGAGCATGAGGGCAAGACTCACCAGCCAGACATGTGGGAAAGAATTCTCTTTAGTAATTCAGAGCCCTCTCCATCTAGTGCAGGGGTCTCAAACATGCGGCCTGTGGGCCGGGTTATTTTCTGTGGCCCGCCAACTCCCCGCGGCCCCCTCACAGTGTTTACCTAGAGCGGCTCCGGCCTGGCGTGCACCGGGGGCAGGGCAGGCCCCCTGCCTGCCTGCCCTGCCCCCGCGCCACTCCAGGAAGCGGCTGGGACCTTGGTGGGGGGAGCACAGGGGTCTGTGTGTTGCCCTGGCTGTGCCTCCAGGTACCTCCGCCAAAGCTCCCGTTGGCTGCGGTTCACCGTTCCTGCCCCCGGTGCGCACCGGGCTGGAGCCCACCCCCCAAACCCCACCTGTAGCCGAACCCTCTGCCTCACCCCGCACCCCTCCTGCATTCCGACCCCTGCCCTGAGCCCCCTGCTGCACCCTGCACCCCAAACCCCTGCCCTGAGCCCCCTGCCGCATCCCGCAGCTCTCCTGCACCCCTTGGGAGCAGGGAAGGGGCAGAGTTGGGGTGGGGATTTCAGGGAAGGGGTTGGAATGGGGACAGGGAAGGGATGGGAAGAGGTGGGGCAGGGGCAGGGCTTCATGGAAGGCGTGGAGTGGGGGCGGGGCCAGGGCAGCGAGGGCGGGGTCAGTGATGAGGCCCTCTGGCCAATGTACTGGTCCTCATGTGGCCTTCATGGTCATTTGAGTTTGAGACCCCTGATCTAGTGTCTCATCACCGGCCATTGGAGATATTTGGTGCTAGCAATCGCAGATCGGCTATATACCATTATAGGCAGTCTCATCATACCATCCCCTCCGTACATTTATTAAGATCAATCTTGAAGCTAGTTAGTTTTTTATCAACAAGTTTAGACTTGAAATTAGATGGCCAGTTTATATCCATCTTGTAGCCACATTGGTGCCTACCTTAAATAACTCATCTCCCTCCCTGTTATTTATCTCGCTGATGTGTATATATAAAGAGCAGTCATATTTCTTCTCAGCCTTCTTTTGGTTAGGCTAAATGAGACAAGCTATTTGAGTTTCCTCTTGTAAGGTAGTTTTTCCATTCCTTGGATCATCTTAGTACTTCTTCTCTGCACCTGTTCCAGTTTGAATTCATGTGTCTTAAACTTGGGAGACCAGAGTCGCACACACAGTATTCCAGATGCGGTCTCACCAGTACCTTGTATAATGGTACTAACACTTCCCTGTCTCTACTGGAAAGAGCTCACCTGATGCATCCAAGGACTGCTTTAGCTTTTTTCATGGCCGCAACACATTGGCGGCTCATAGTCATCCTGTGATCAACCAATATACCCAGGTTTCTCCTCCTCTGCCACTTCCAACTGATAAATCTCCAGCTTATAGCAAAATTTCTTGTTGTTAGTCCCTATTACTTCAGTTTTCAAAATTGTCCAGAATTTCTTGGATGATATTCCAGGCCTCCTCCATATTGGCAATAGCTCCCAACTTGGTTTCCTCTGCAAATTTTATTAGCACACACCCACTTTTTGTGCCAAGGTCATTAACAAAAATGTTAAATAAGATGGATCCCAAGACCAATCCCTAAGAAACTCCACTAGTAACTTTCCTACAGCCTGACAGTTTGCCTTTCAGTATGACCTGTTGTAGTTTCCCCTTTAACCAGTTCCTTATCCATATTTCAATTCTCATATTAATCCCCATCATCTTGGGGTATCCTGAGTCCCAGGCCAGGGCTCCATCCACAGTGCTCACTGAGGACTTAAAGGCATAAATCTCATTCTAAATCATGGGCCTTAGACACTTAAGCTCCTAAGTGCCTTTTTAAAAATGGAATTTACTTTCCTAAGCCAGTCACTTAAATGCTTTTGAAAACTTTGCTCCTCCACGCAAAACGACGTCACTGTTCTTCATGCCATTTATTTAAGTGGTAAGTTTATCGCAGGCCCAATGGCCACAGAAATGTCTATACATAAGTAAATTCTCATTTTCCAGACTATGGACTGCAGAACCAGGTCCTTAGGCTTTAAAAAGTGAGGTAACACTCTCTGACACAAAAGGAGAGCTACAAATGCTGCTTCCATTGAATATGGTTTTCTTGCTTACTTGCACTTTAATCATTTTATTACTATTATTGTCCAGAATAGGGGACAAAATCGCATAAAAGAAATGTGGAGTTGACCCCTGTATAATCAGAACTTCCTTCCTATTTATCTGTTTTAAAGGAAGTTTAGTTCCAAATATCCATTCTGCAAAAGCTTTTAAAGGTCTCAAACTGTAACAGTAAGTTGCCCTCATTTAAGGTGACCTGCAATGGACCCCATTTGCCAAATATAAAGATGCTAATTATTTTATGCATAGGCCTTAACATGATTACAGCTAGCAGCGGCATTGTTATTTGTTGTTATAGCAATATGAATTAAATTATACTTGTGCCAGCATAATTAAGATATCATGCCAGTAACCTGTGGTGCTATTTTAGTGTGCCATTATAGAAACATGATAAAAATGACACTTACTTAAGCTTATTTTTTTTAAAGGCTGATCTCCTGATGAATTTGGGTTTTCATGATCAAGTATGTAGGTGACGTTTCCCTCAAATTTAATTCCCACGGTTGACTTCCCTGTCCCAGTGATTCTATTCTAATAAATAAAAATTGATTTAAAAAAATTGAAACTAAAGTTGCAAAACCAAAATATTTGTCATGTCCCTTGTCTTATAAACTGAATGCATTCACACAGTTACAACTGCTATGCCCCTGAAGTTCTCAGCCAGATCAAATTAATGAACTGTAAGCCTGCTGCTACTGATTAACTGACAAATGTTAGGACAACGGACCCTAAAATTTACCACAGCCAGAGTAATAAATTAACACCAATGAGTTCCACAGGAAAAAGAGCTCTTGACGAATAGTACTCTCTCTGTGGCCCTGACAATGTAGTTCCAAAACCCATCAGCAAAGATGGGCCCAGAGTCTTAAGTGAAGTGAGAGGATTAGGGTTAGGGTTGGGGTTAGGGTCTCTCTCACCAATAGAAGCTGGTCCAGTAAAAGATATTTCCTCACCCACCTTGTCTCTGTAAGAGGATTCAGGCAGTTTCTTGGTTTATGGGATCCTAAATAATGCAAGGACTTTATGGTATATAACATACCAGGCAAGCTGCATCTGGAACCAAATAGGTAGAGCACATGGCACTGGTACAATACCCTCTCCTGGCAGCTCACCCCATATAAGAGCTAAGCCAATTCCCACTGAAGTCAATGGGAGTCTTCGCTAAATTTTCAGGGCCCAGTTGAAGCTTTTTTTTTTTTTTTTTTAAGGTAACCCCAGGTAGTGCACTGCAATAATCCTAGCCTGGTGGTGACTTAAGCATGGATCACAATGGTGAGGTCTATATCCAAGTGAAAGATCACTGGCAATCCTTACATTAAAGTCGCTATATGGGTCACTGCAGCTGCCTGAGAATCCAAAAACAGATCCCGAGACTAGAGACTGTGTCTGCGAAGGACAGGCATGTATCTCTTCCTGTGTCCTCTTAACCTGGCATAATATCCCTATCTAGCCCACCATAAATGTACTTGGGAAATGGCAAAAGTGTGCTCGTCTGATTAGCTATCACCCTCCTCACTCTTTCCCCAGAGAGAGGAGGGAAGGAAAGGAGATGGAGGGCAAATAAAGGAAAGAATGGGGTTTTAAAAGGATAGCTGGCTGCTATGCCCTGAGGGTTGTAAAATGACCTACAATCTTCCCATCAACCCAGGCTAATATTAACACGAAGCAGCAGCAGCACAGTCCTGGAGCTGGGAAAGGGACGGTTTAAGTAATGCTAGGAGCAGGGCAAGCCTCATAACGTCAGCCAAGAGCCACAGTAGCAGTGCAGTGGAGTGGAAAGCATGGGGGGAGAGGAATCCCCCATGTTTATATAGCTCGACCCACTTTATCAACTAGCCACAGGCCAACACCCCCATCACCTACACAAACCGCTGCCTAGCTTTTGAAAGTTAAATAGCTGTCACATACGACAGAGTAGAGAGCTGTCCTTTCTGAGCAGAAGATTCTTGTTGCTAACTTCTTGATGGAAGATTCCAGAATAATCAGGAGCTGAACACCTACTTCATGCCCCTCCTGCGATGAGGCATCAAGAATGCCACCGGGCAAAATTTTTATCATTATTATTTGGATTGCAATCATGTCTATGGGCCACAGCCCCTTTGTGTTCAGCACAGTATATTAGAAAAGCAAGACACTGGTGTCAGAAGAAGGTACAACAATATCAATAATAAATGGTATGTAATCTATTATGCATAGTTCGGGAGCTTAGACATTCAAAGGCTTTGCCCACGCTAGTACTTTTGTCGGTAAAACTTTTGTCAGCCAGGCCGTGAAAAAACACCCCCCTGACCAACATAAGTTTCACCAACAGAAGCACATCTCCCACCAATATAGCTACCGCCACTCACCAGGGGGTGGTTTAATTATGTCAGCAGGAGAACTCTCTCCCCTTGGCACAGAGCGGCTACACAAGAGACCTTGCAGTGGCATAGCTACAGCGGTACACCTGAACTGCTGTAAGGTCTGTAGCCTGAACATAGCCTCGGTGTCCTGAAGAGAGGAAAGCTGTTTTCATTTTTCACTGCAACTCCACGATATTCAATAGTTTTAATAATTAATTAATTAATCATTCATATGATTGGGTAACATGATCCAAAAGTGCATTAGTCCCTTTAGGACCATGGCAGTACTGACATAGCAGTATTGGTAATTAGTGAGTTTGTGGTCCAGGTGCCACATCCTACCAGAATCCACCCTGAATAGCAGAAGATGTGGGATTTTAGTGCCCCAATTCAGCAAGATACTTAACAAAGTGCTTAATTTAGTCCATTTAGGCACATGAGTTGAAGTCAATGGGTTACCCACGTACTTAAAGCTGCACATGCGCTCAGGGCATTTGTTGAATCAGGGACTAAGGTTATTAGTGTGTTTTTAATTTTCCGCCACTTTGTATAATTGTATTTAACTTATTTATTTAGAAGCTAGAGATAAGACCAATGCTAGCATATACACTAGGCATCAAGAGTTAAACATCTAGTTACACCTGCTGTCCAGCGATCTGCTTGACAGAACAACTTTTAATATCTGAAAAGATGGCATCCTGGTTAATAACAAATTGTTAGAGGCATATGATGAGATCAGGATGATTTTAAAATAGAAAATAGTTAGACTAAACTATCAAAGACTCGGGGTGAAATCCCAGCCCCATTGGTGTAAATGACAAAACTCCCGTTGACTTCAATGAGGCCAGGATTTCATCCTCAAAGGTCTGGAGGATAGCAAAAAAAAAAAAAAAAAATTATCCCAGCTTTTTTACCATGTCTCTATAATAGGAGAAGAACAAGAAACGTTAAGTTAACGGCCAGCACGTTTCAAACAGATATTTACTTCACAGAGATTCCAATCACCCTGTGAGATTAACTGCCTCCAAATCAATCATCAAGGAAGGATACTTTTACAAACATTAAATATCATCTACAGTTGTGCATGTTTTTAAAATATGTTGAATTAAATCTCATGTTCCAGAGCATAAACTTTCAACCATATGGCTCAAAAGAACTTTTTTCCCATACTAAACCCATGCTCAGGACTGCATCAGTGCCAAGGTGAATTATTGAGAGGTAGAAGGTTACTTCTACTGAAGGATCAGGCTTGGGCTAATGCCAGAAGTAAGGTTACCAGACTATGGGCATGATCCAAAGCCCATGGAAGTCAATGGGAGCCAATCCGTTGATATCACTGGGCTTTGGATCAGGCTTTAAATGAACCTGTGGGTTGATCTGGATACAGACATTTATGCATCGTAAAGTGACTTGTATGTGTGCATCCTTTTCTTTCTCCCTTCCCTTCTCTTTCCACATCCTCTGTCCACCACTGTGCTTCAGGATGGAATGCAGGCCTGTTCAAGAGAGTGTGACCATGTCCTGTCATGTGGGACACATCAAGAAGCTATGCCCCTGTACTGCTACACAAGCATGAGAATTTCTCAGGTTGCCTAAAAAATAACTACATCTGGTTGAAAATTGGGAACAATTTTTTCACACAGCTTTCACGGTTGTTGAACCTTAATTAGCTTTTTTATCAAAATTTGCAAGATTTTCAACCACCTCTATGAAAATATTATTTATACTATCATTCCATTGAAGCCCAATGCAGTGACAACAGGGATTTTGGCACAGATATCTGGGCACAGTAGTGGAAGGAGTGCTCCCTTAGTGTCAGCCAATTGCAATGACTTCATTGCATCTTAATTCAATCTGTGACTATGACTCTTAATATAGATTTTTTTTTACATGAGATTGAATACTATTCTTGTGAAAGCACTGCTTCTTGGAACATTTCAATGAGTTTATTATAAAAGCACTCATGCAATTGCAGAGGGGGAAAGCTATTTTAGGACTCTAAACTGAACTCTTGATATTTAGTATAGAACAGCCTTATGAATCTTCAGGGTGTTTTGGGGTTTTTTTTTTTTTTTTAAGAAATCAGGTTGCAATAAGAATAAATGCATCAAATATAATTCTGTAATATTAAATGTCTGAATGTACAATGGCTAGTAAAGACAGCACATTCTAAATATGACTGTATGAACTTATGAAACAGGTTTTCAAAAGCTAAGCTGACACTGCAGGGCAGAGAGTAGATACAACTGACTAATTTACTGAGCTAACATGACACAAAATATAAAGAGAGGGTACATACATACAATATTATGATTTCATTTTTACACTGGCAATGCACTTTATCTGAAGGAAATTGAACAAAAATAGTTCATTATTTCCTCAAAGGTCTCTTGATGATAGTGCAGTCTAAATGCCACTGAAGTTAGTACAGCTGAATTCTCTGGGTATTTTAAAATAGTTTGACTTTTGCTATCCCTTTCTGAGTTTGAGATGAGTTATTTACCTGTAATTCTTGCTCTCTCACTGTATTCGTGGTTCTCGCTCATCACCATAGATAGGATCTGTTCATCTACCCGAGTCAAGGATCAGAATGTTCCTTGGCTATTAAATTATCTCGCCACTAGATGGTATATATCTCTGCTGGTCAGAGAGAGAGGGTGTCTTCCATCTATAATAACTCTATGTACACATAGCTGTTTGGTACATGTTGGCAGCATAGATTCATGGTCTTAATTAGGGATAGAATTCAGGATCATATGTGTGCAGGTTTCAAAACCACTCACCATTGGCCTAACTGCTCCCACTAAAGTTAATGGTACAACTGAGTATTTTTGAAAATCCCATCTTCTATATTTAAAACATAGACCTTTACTGCTTAAGTTAAAGAAGAATCTCCAGTAGTTATAATGACATTTGGACACTTATCCTATGTTGCCCTCCCATTTGGGGGGGTAATATAGTAACACACCCTTGCGCAGGCCTGACATTCCATCTAATAGAAAACTACAGGCCATTCTCTCTCTACTCTCCCTCTCCCTTATGTTCCTCACACACATACATTCCTCTTTGACCAAATGCTTGATAGAGAAAATATATAAAATGATCAATATTTTCCAACAACACAGCGTAAGATGGATGGGAAAGATCAGAGTGATAAGCCACAGTAAATAAACACTGAGGTCAGGGCAGAAAAAAGACCATATGTGCATTGTAAAAGTGATAATGTGAACTTGCACTGACATACTAGGAAGAATGGAGTATCTAACTCAGCCATGTAATCTATACAGGAGGACATGTGACAGCTGTGTGAGCAAAACGACATGGAAACAAAAATTACACTTATTTGAACCTAGTGTAACCCTTCTGCCCATCAGAGTTGGCAGCAACAAGGGCCGGGTTCAATATCTAGGGGATCCATTCCAATAACACAATGCAAACCGGCTCTAGCCCCCACCCAGTGACCTGGGACAAATATATACCACCCCCACTGGGCGCCTCCAAGAGGCAATACTTCCCCTCTCGCAAGCACATAGTCTGAGTGTAGCAAAAAACCTTTTAATAACAGAGAGAAACAATGTGGCATTATGTTGGGGAAACACCACCAACAGGATTCATAACACAACCCATGAGCAAAAAAAAACCCACCCCAAGCAAATTGGGGCATGCCCCTTTCCCTTTGGTTCTTGAGTCCAGCAACACCAAATCACCCAAAGTCCCAAAAGTCCAATGACCCAAAAGTCTCTGTCCCTGGTCAGGGCAGCCCCAGAGTTCGAAAGTTTATCTGCGGAGCTTTACCTCCCAACCTGGATGGAGATAGGACGAGGGTAAGAGGCACCTTACATGATCTGAAGCTGACTGCCCCACAGCTCCATAGGCCTTCACTCCGCTCCGCTCCGCCAGCCGCCCCACGAACTCCTTCGCTCAGCTCTGCTCCGCTCTGCGGCCCACAAGCAGCTCCCGCCGTCCCACTAACTGCCCCACCAGCCGGTCCACAAACTGCTCCACGTCCCACCAGCAGCTCCCGTCGTCCTACGAACTGCTCCACCAGCCTGTCCACAAGGCACTCCAGCCATCCCGCAAACTGCTTCACAATATATCTTCAGGCTCCCCCACTACTTAACACAATGCTCAGTGATTTCAGCTCTGAGTCAGTTCAGCTCTTTGGTGAATTCAGCTTGTAGTAGGAGAGCCTCAGTGCTGGTGTACTGTTAGCCCAAAGTGAGCTCAGCAGCCTGTAACTAGACTTCTAATGAAATCAAAATTAGCTCTGATATTCCACAGTGGAGAGAGGAGGAAGTGCAATTAGCATGTAAGGCCCTCACCAAGGGGCCCATGCCACCAAGTATTAATACTTATCCCCAGCCTCTCTCAATTCACAGAGTTTTGGAACCCATGACCCTTGCCTAGCGAGTGCCACTTAGTTGATGGTGAGTCCCTCCATCATAACAAAAGGCCATGTACAGTTCCAAGCACAGTTCCCATAATCAGGGTAATAACAATTTATTCTTCCTGCCCCAATAACAGAGACGCTGGGGATCCCACAGCAGCCAAAGTGACCATTTGGGCAGCTATGGCCTCATTCTAGGCGGGGTGGGTGTGCCTATGCAAATGAGATCGGCCCCCGAAGTCCTTTTCCACAACTTGCCACACCTCACCACCAGATGTCAGGGCGGAGCTCATCCTGACACTGCTTACACTAGTAACAAATAATATCTAACAATACTCTTCACATCCCCAAAATATCAGCAACTGCATACTAAGAAATGAATCATGCATACGTAGGGAAAAGATCTCACATCACACATTTATGGGTACAGCAGCCTCTGAGTTACGAACACCTCAGGAATGGAAGTTGTTTGTAACTCTGAACAAAATGCTATGATTGTTCCTTCAAAAGTTTACAACTGATCATTGACAGCTTTGAAACTTTACTATGCAGAAGAAAAATGCTGCTTTTAACCATCGTAATTCAAATTAAACAAGCACAGAAACAGTGTTCTTACCTTGTCAAATTTTCTTTTTAAAAAAAAATTTTCCTGTACTTTTTTAGTAATTTATATTTAACACAGTACTGTGCTGTACGGTATTTTCTTTCTTGTCCTCCCCCCCCCCCAGTCTCTGCTGCTGCCTGATCTCGTACTTCTGGTTCCAAAAGGAGGTGTGCAGTTGACTGGTCAGTTCAGTCACTCTGGTGTTCATAACTCTGAGGTTCTACTATATGTCCATCCTCTTGTATCACATCTGCACAGTTTCCCATTACCTCTCCATGTCTATCATTTTTAGCCAAAGGAGTCCATGTCCTCATGGTGGTGACATGAAATATGCATACATTATTAAAGTTGTGTGTTACTGTGTGAGATCTTGGAGGCAGTGTCATCTGGAGGAATGAACACAAGTTGGTATTCAAGGAGTCCTGAGTGATAATCCTGCCTCTGAATTTACTTGTGAGATTTCAGATGAATCATTTAATCTCTGTGCTTCAGTTTCCCTACCTGTGAAATAGTTCACTAAGTATTCTCTCTATCTCACAGGGCTGTTGCGAAGATTGATTTAGTTAATGGCTGCACCCTGCTTAGAAAGTGATACATTGTGTATTATGAAGATCCACTCAGAATCACCTTTTCAAGAAGATAAAGGTCCTCTGATATTTTGTGTCAGATTGTAGATTGTTTTTAGAGGTCAAATGGTAAAGCATAAATGTAGAACATGCAGTCTTTTATAAATACATAGGAATTATCCAATTAGAACAGACTAATGATGTATCTAATCCAGCACCATACCTTAGGCATTGGTCCTTGCAGGGTGCTTCAAAAGAAAAGGAAGAAGGAAAAGAAAGGTAGAAGGTAAAGGCCTGGGTAGAGACCGTCGAATCGTGGAAGTCAACGAATGGCTACGCAGGTGGTGTCCGAGAGAAGGCTTTGGATTTTTTGACCATGGGATGGTGTTCCAAGAAGGAGGAGTGCTAGGCAGAGACAGGCTCCACCTAACGAAGAGAGGGAAGAGCATCTTTGGAAGCAGGCTGGCTAACCTAGTGAGGAGGGCTTTAAACTAGGTTCACCGGGGGAAGGAGACCAAAGCCCTGAGGTAAGTGGGGACGTGGGATACCAGGAGGAAGCACGAACAGGAGAACGCGAAAGGGGAGGGCTCCTGCCTCATACTAAGAAAGCAGGACAAACAGCAAGTTATCTCAAGTGCCTATACACAAATGCAAGAAGCCTGGGAAACAAGCAGGGAGAACTGGAAGTCCTGGCACAGCCAAGGAATTATGAAGTGATTGGAATAACAGAGACTTGGTGGGATAACTCACATGACTGGAGTACTGTCATGGATGGACATAAACTGTTCAGGAAGGACAGGCAGGGCAGAAAAGGTGGGGGAGTTGCATTGTATGTAAGAGAGCAGTGTGACTGCTCAGAGCTCTGGTATGAAACTGCAGAAAAACCTGAGAGTCTCTGGATTAAGTTTAGAAGCATGAGCAACAAGGGTGATGTCGTGATAGGAGTCTGCTATAGATCACCGGATCAGGGGGATGAGGTGGACGAGGCTTTCTTCCGGCAACTAACGGAAGTTACTAGATCGCAGGCCCTGGTTCTCATGGGAGACTTCAATCACCCTGATATCTGCTGGGAGAGCAATACAGCGGTGCACAGACAATCCAGGACGTTTTTGGAAAGTATAGGGTGCAAGTGCTGGAGGAACCAACTAGGGGCAGAGCTCTTCTTGACCGGCTGCTCACAAACCGGGAAGAATTAGTAGGGGAAGCAAAAGTGGATGGGAACCTGGGAGGCAGTGACCATGAGGTGGTCGAGTTCAGGATCCTGACACACGGAAGAAAGGATAGCAGCAGAATACGGACCCTGGACTTCAGACAAGCAGATTTTGACAACCTCAGGGAACTGATGGGCAGGATCCATTGGGAGAATAACATGAGGGGGAAAGGAGTCCAGGAGAGCTGGCTGTATTTTAAAGAATCCTTATTGAGATTACAGGGACAAACCATCCCGATGTGTAGAAAGAATAGTAAATATGGCAGGCGACCAGCTTGGCTTAACAGAGAAATCCTTGCTGATCTTAAACACAAAAAAGAATCTTACAAGAAGTGGAAGATTGGACAGATGACCAGGGAAGAGTATAAAAATATTGCTCGGGTATGCAGGAGTGAAATCAGGAAGGCCAAATCACACCTGGAGGTGCAGCTAGCAAGAGATGTTAAGAGTAACAAGAAGGGTTTCTTCAGGTATGTTAGCAACAAGAAGAAAGTCAAGGAAAGTATGGTCCCCTTACTGAATGAGGGAGGTAACCTAGTGACAGAGGATGTGGAGAAAGCTAATGTACTCAATGCTTTTTTGCCTCTGTCTTCACGAACAAGGTCAGCTCCCAGACTGCTGCACTGGGCAGTACAGCATGGGGAGGAGGTGACCAGCCCTCTGTTAAGAAAGAAATGGTTCGGGACTATTTAGAAAAGCTGGACGAGCACAAGTCCCTGGGGCCGGATGCGCTGCATCTGAGTGCTAAAGGAGTTGGCGGATGTGATTGCAGAGCCATTGGTCATTGTCTTTGAAAACTCATGGTGATTGGGGGAGGTCCCGGACGACTGGAAGAAGGCTAATGTAGTGTCCATCTTTAAAAAAGGGAAGAAGGAGGATCTGGGGAACTACAGGCCAGTCAGCCTCACCTCAGTCCCTGGAAAAATCATGGAGCAGGTCCTCAAGGAATCAATTCTGAAGCACTTAGAGGAGAGGAAAGTGATCAGGAACAGTCAGCATGGATTCACCAACGGCAAGTCATGCCTGACTAATCTAATTGCCTTCTATGACAAGATAACTGGCTCTGTGGATGAGGGGAAAGCAGTGGACATGTTGTTCCTTGACTTTAGCAAAGCTTTTGAGACGGTCTCCCACAGTATTCTTGCCAGCAAGTTAAAGAAGCATGGGCTGGATGAATGGATGATAAAGTGGATAGAAAGCTGGCTAGATTGTTAAGCTCAACGGGTAGTGATCAATGGCTCCATGTCTAGCTGGCGGCCGGTATCAAGTGGAGTGCCCCAAGGGTCGGTCCTGAGGCCGGTTTTATTCAATATCTTCATAAATGATCTGGAGGATGGTGTGGATTGCACCCTCAGCAAGTTTGCAGATGACACTAAACTGGGAGGAGAGGTAGATATGCTGGAGGGTAGGGATAGGATACAGAGGGACCTAGACAAATTAGAGGATTGGGCCAAAAGAAATCTGATGAGGTTCAACAAGGACAAGTGCAGAGTCCTGCACTTAGGACGGAAGAATCCCATGCACCGCTACAGACTAGGGACCGAATGCCTCAGCAGCAGTTCTGCAGAAAAGGACCTAGGGGTTACAGTGGATGAGAAGCTGGATATGAGTCAGCAGTGTGCCCTTGTTGCCAAGAAGGCCAATGGCATTTTGGGATGTATAAGTAGGGGCATTGCCAGCCGATCGAGGGACGTGATCGTTCCCCTCTATTTGACATTGGTGCGGCCTCATCTGGAGTACTGTGTCCAGTTTTGGGCCCCACACTACAAGAAGGATTTTTTAAAAATTGGAAAATGTCCAGCGGAGGGCGACAAAAATGATTAGGGGACTGGAACACATGACTTATGAGGAGAGGCTGAGGGAACCTGGATTGTTTAGTCTGCGGAAGAGAAGAATGAGGGGGGATTTGATAGCTGCTTTCAACTACCTGAAAGGGGGTTCCAAAGAGGATGGATCTAGACTGTTCTCAGTGGTAGCAGATGACAGAACAAGGAGTAATGGTCTCAAGTTGCAGAGGGGGAGGTTTAGGTTGGATATTAGGAAAAACTTTTTCACTAGGAGGGTGGTGAAACACTGGGATGCGTTACCTAGGGAGGTGGTGGAATCTCCTTCCTTAGAAGCTTTTAAGGTCAGGCTTGACAGAGCCCTGGCTGGGACGATTTAGTTGGGGATTGGGCCTGCTTTGAGCAGGGGGTTGGACTAGATGACCTCCTGAGGTCCCTTCCAACCCTGATATTCTCTGATTCTATGAAAAGGATTACAAATCCCTCATAACTCCATCAGTCAGGTGGGCAATATTAGACCATGGGGAGAACAGACATTTCTGACCTCACCTGTCACTCATTTTATGCCAAGCAAGAGGATTATAACAAGTAACCTTGGAACTGTAACAGCAAATGTGAATCTTCATATCCATAGCCTAACATGTTCTATATTTTAATACAGAACAATCTGGTTTCTGAGACTTCCCTGACATTTTCAAAAGTATCTAAATCTATGACAAGAAAGTCCACTGTCTCCAACATGAGTTCCTAAACACAGCTGGCAAATAATGGATTTTTCAATTTGTTGGCAATTTCAAAAAGTTGGGAGGGGAAATTTAGGTCACATTGACAATAAATTTATTTTTGAAATCTTAGGCAAACCAAAACATTTAAAGAAAATGAATTTTGGATCAAACAAAATAATTTTTCAATTTAACCATTTTTAAACTTTTTTTTATTTTTTAAATAAAATTGAAGAAAATTTTGAGAAGTCATATCGAACTGAAAAATTTAAAGTTTTTTGTTTTGAAATGATGAAATGAGATGTTTTGATTTTTTTTGTTTCAATTTTTTTTGTTTTCAAAACAATTTGGCAAAATCCACTCAAACTTGGAAATCATTGTGGTGTTGCAGAATCTGCATTTTTTTTTTTGCCAGAAAAATGTTCCAGCCAAACAAATGTCACCCAGGTCTTCTCCGAAATCTTTTGGGAGCATTTGAAAATCTCCCCTCCTTGTGGTTATTAATATGCTACTGTCCAGACAAGATACTGACCCACTAAAGATTACAACATTTAGCAGAATCATGACTATCAAACAAGAAATAGCCTCTTCCTTCCGTTAAGTCGTTCACTCCACCTTACCACACTTCTCTGACCATTGGCTGAGTGCCCTTGTCATTTGGCATATTGAAGTTCTATGCATCCTGGGTACATCCAGAACAGTCACCTAAAATGTCCCCATAATAGATCACATGCGTGGCTATACTATGGAAATGCTTTAATTTTAGGCATAGTTGTTCATCGTTGCCTGGTTTTGGGGTAAAGGAATGTGACACTCTGAACAGAGATCAATCTAACTTGTTCAATAAGAGGAGGTGGGGGCCTGCTCTTGCACCAGTAATCTTAGAATACACATCCGATGAAGTGAGCTGTAGCTCACGAAAGCTTATGCTCAGATAAATTGGTTAGTCTCTAAGGTGCCACAAGTACTCCTTTTCTTTTTAGAACACATGGAGTCCAAATGACCTGTAACGCAATGTAACCTGTTTTGCATAACCTCAGTACAGCAGTCGGAATACAAACCTTGCCTAGAGGATCTGGGAGACATCTCTTTATTCTGCAATAATTAGAACTAAGGCTATCAAAATAAAAGCAATCAGTATAAAATAGGAGCTGCACTGAAATCAGCAGCAGCTATGTTAGACACACACAATGCATGGCACTGAGAAAAGGTATGGGTACATTACATATGGATAATAGCATGTCTCCAGGACGTCACATCCATGTTCAGTTAGTGAATTAACAATGTTAGCATCTGTCCCCACTGGGTTTACTCTCCTGAAGGAGCAGAGAAAAGGAAACTAAGAACACAAGAACCTGCATAATGAAGTCCTTAATATCAAACAGTGCACTGAACTAGAACTGTAATATTGATTTCCACAATGTCTCCCACACAGGAACAGCACTTCTGAACAGTAAAATTGGTCACTGGAGGAATGCAATCTAAGATAATACAGCTGTTTGTAACCAGGTGACTAACTGACACAATTGATTTCCATGTTCCCATGAAGCTGGGATATTGAAATTTGATACTTGTTCTTTAAGGAGACAGCTATGTACAGGTATTTGGATTGGATCCCAAGGTATTCATAGATTCCAAGGCCATAAGTGACCATTGTGATCATCTAGTCTGATGTCCAGCATACCACAGACCATAGTCATTCCTGAAATAATTCATAGAGCAGATCTTTCTGAAAAACATCCAGTTTTGATTTGAAAATTGCCAGTGATTGGAAAAAACACCATAACCCTTGATAAAAAATTTTAATGGTTAATTTCTCTGAGTGTTAAAAATGTACACCTTATTTCCAGTCTGAATTTGTTTAGCTTCAACTTCCAGCCATTGTTCCTGTTCTATTTTTTTCTGCTAGATTGAAGAGCCCATTATCAAATATTTGTTTCTCATGTAGGTACTTAAACACTGTAATCAAGTCACCCCTTTAATTTTCTTTTCGTAAAACTAAATTGATTGAGCTTCATGAGACTGTCACTGTAAGGCCTGTTTTGTAATCCTTTAATCATTCTCATGGCTCTTCTCTGAACCCTCTC
The DNA here is from genome assembly GCF_965152235.1 of Eretmochelys imbricata. Lineage (NCBI taxonomy): Eukaryota > Metazoa > Chordata > Testudines > Cheloniidae > Eretmochelys > Eretmochelys imbricata. Next base: position 194,968,323 of record NC_135572.1, on the reverse strand, counting down.
CAGTTTATCAACATCCTTCTTGAATTGTGGACACCAGAACTAGACACAGTATTCTAGCAATGGTCACACCAGTGCCAAAATAACCTCTCTACTCCTACTCGAAATTCCCCCATTTATGCATCTGAGAATCATATTAGACCTTTGATCACACTGTTGCATTGGGAACTCATGTTCAGTTGATTATCCACCGTGACTCTGAAACCTTTTTCAGAGTCACTGCTTCCCAGGATAGAGTCCCCCATCCTGTAAGTATGGCCTACATTCTGTGTTCCCAGATATTTACATTTAGCCATATTATAATGTGTACTGTTTGTGCCCAGCTTGCCAGATGATTCAGATTACTCTGTATCAATGATTTTGACCTTTCCATCTGAGATCACCAAGAGGTTAGTCTTTTTTCAGTGCTTATAATTGGAATTAAGAAAAAGAAACTCCCTTGTAAGCTGCAACTTTGTAATGTGGTATACATTTGCTATGGTCCTCTAATTACAGAAAAACAAAAATTTGAAATTTGATATTTCTATCATCTGTCACTAGTCATCAGTGTGACAATTTATCTATTTTTCTATCCGTTAGTCATGAATTCTCTAAATTTTGAGAAAGTAAGGTAATCTGATGTCACCAGTTCAATTTGTTGAGCAATTTCTTGACAAAATCCCAAAGAGGAGCAAGTGCACTGTAGCACTGATGCTGATAGCCACATCTATCCAAAGGGTCTTCTGCTGCCATTTAGTAAAATACAAACGGGCAATGAGTTCTGTATTAGGAAAGCCCCATTCTGGAAGTCTCTCCTCTGCATCTCACAAATGTGAAGAAGCCTCTTAAATATATAACAACTTAAAGTTTACATCCCTGATTCAGCAAGGAACCCAAATAAATTTAAGCACATGAGTAATCTAATCTCACAACACTGGCACTGCCAGGAGCCATTCCACAATGGAAATTAGCTCACTTGGATATATATTGACTAACCTTATTCCCCTACTTCTGTGTACTTGTACGTCTGTCCTTTGACTGTGAGCTTCTCTGATTAGAGACTGAGTGTTTGGAAAGCATCTTACACATAGTGGGTGTTACCATAAATTAATAACTGATAATAAAAGGCATACTTGGGTAGGCCACCTGGGCACAAACACATTGCCAGTCTTTTTAGGGGAAATATTGGACATGAAACAGGCAGCATCTGAAAATGTGAGTGTAGCCATAATGAACCCAAAAATACCACCCTGATGATTAGCGTTCAGTTAATTGCAGAACCCACTCAATGGGACTGAGGGTTAAGATATATAAACATCCCAAGGAAGGGCTTCTTGATTACACCTCCTGCCCTTCTTTTGTTGTTAGCCACTGAGTTGATGTTAGGTCTATGGCAGGGGTTCTCAAACTGGGGGTTGGGACCCCTCAGGGGGTCACGAGGTTATTACATGGGGGGTCGCAAGCTGTCAGCTTCCACCCCAAGTGGGGGGTCGCACTCAGAGGCTTGCTGTATGAAAGTGGTCACCAGTACAAAAGTCTGAGAACCCCTGGTCTATGGGTTATAGGAAAGTTATCCATCTCTCTGCTATTGGAGATGAGTACTGGAGATTTCCCCAGAAACCTGTGGAAGCTCTCCAGAACCAGCCCTTCCTTACAGCCTAAAGCGTGGTTTTCGTGACAGTGCAGTTAATCTGCTCCCCTGAACACAAGGAGCACCCACTCTATAGGTGGATTGCAGGGGAGCAACAGCAACCAAAAATTCACTCCCCAGTTAAAAAACAAACTCTGGAAGAATGTAATGAGAGGAAAGAGATTGATGACCAGCCTAGAAAAGACTCATTTACACTCTCATGTCCATGTTTGCACAAGTAAGAAACCGAATACTACCTCTAAGGGGAAAGCTAATTTTGTAACCATTTCTCATAGAAGGGCTTTCAGGCAGAGGTGCTGTTGAATACAAAAACTTCCATTCGTTAAAAGCCCCCTAAAATAAGCCAGGGCAAAGCAATAAATGGGAACAGATGTTGTCCTGCTTGTTCGAGCAAAGATCTTGGCAATGGAGCAGGTCTAAGCAGCGCACATGGGAAAAGCATGATTATTGATTTGTGATCAAAATTAACCAACCTGACTTGACCAAGTTAAACAGGGAAGTCTGTCCATATGCCTGACACTCAAATGTGTGTCTTTCATGTACTGTGTAAATGCTTTGTTCAGCCTGGGCTCTTTTTCCAATGGTCCATCTTACGTCCTATTTGCATTCGTGTAAATGAGAGCAGAATGTGACACTGTATGCACATGTACTCCAGCAATTGGTTGCACTGCGAATATATTCCCATTTACTTTATACATATACACTATAAAATTTAAGATTTAGATGGATTATGAGAAAATGATTTTGTCAGTTAAAATAATGTGCTACCACGTCTTAGGAGGAAAGGCTAAGTTAATAAGTGTCTTATTGTTTACTTGTACTTTCCATCTGTCATCTCTTGTCTTATACTGTAGATTGTAAACTCCTCGAGGCAAGGACTGTGTGTTGGTTCTCTGTTTGTACAGCGCCTGGTCCTCCTATAATGGAGACCTGGTCCATGACTAGCACTACTAGGTGTAATGGTAAAACAAATAATTTATAATAACTATAGACCTTTTTCCTAAAGTACATTCACTTATTTAAAAGTAGTGACATTCAGAAAATATTGTGCTGTTTTTGCACAAGGATCAGGTAATAGATCTTCATTTTCAGTCGTCAAACCTGCAGTCTGAGCCTGTTTTTGCCTCTTTCATTTGGCTCTATCCAGGACATAGGGTCATGACAGGTCCTAAAGACAATCGCTGAAGGAAAAGTTGGCAGCCTATGGTGATTAGTTTCATTTAATAGCCAAACTTTTTTTTGGAGTGTCTGCTAATGGGTGGCCTACAGAGTTAGCAGACTTAAGCAAAAAGAACAGGAGTACTTGTGGCACCTTAGAGACTAACAGATTTATTTTAGCATAAGCTTTCCTGAGCTACAGCCCACTTCATCAGACTTAAGCAATTAACAGAGCATATTGCCCTCTTTCGACCTAGGGTGCATGCCACACATCATGACAGCTAAGAATAACACCTTGAAGATCCCAGTGCAAAGGCAGCATTGCTTCCAGAGTGAGCAAAAAGTGATCCTCTCCCTGGCTGAGGCTGTGGGAGCTGTGTTCAGTGGGAAGTAACTAGCTGTATATCTTATAGTCAGATGGGGTGTCCAGCAGCTTCTGGCACACTATAAAGAATTGTCTGGTCTTTGCTGGCCTCATCTTGCTGAGTAAGCCCTTGTCTTGTTCCTCCTTGTAGCTACATCCATGTGCGGGATAAACAACTCATATCATGCAGGCTGACTTAATTCATTTCAAATACTAGTTGTGGATGTGACTGATTCTCTTGATTACTCCTCATTGCAGAGAAGCACATATCTTCCCCAGGACACAATTCACTGGCATGCAGGAAACCTGAATTAAGTCAGGAACTCGTGTTTCCAGTGATGCTTTTAGCACTGGGGTTGAGGGAGTCAGTAAGGTCTGATTTTTTTTTCAATGTCCCTTAGCCACTAGGAAGGAATAACTATGAAAAGACTGCTTGACTGCTAATGCCGCACTACCTGCAGGCCCTTCACTAGGTGGTCAGAAAAGTTCAAGGTGCCACCGTGATTCTCTTCAGGGGTACCCAGGATTGGGAGACACCTCAATATTACCTGCCCTTAGTGTAAAGAAGTCTTTTCTGTACCCGCTGTGGGTCAACTCCATGAAACCAACAGCTGCTGGCAGCACAACCACTATGTTCCAGGCTTCTACAGGCCTCTCTTTGTACCGGTAGAGACAGGCATGCACCAACCCACAAGCCCTCTCTGAGCATTCCCTGTAGGATTCAGCCTCTTACCCGCCGAATACTCACAGACGTACCAGGCCTGCTGGTCCCAAAAGAAGTGTACACAGCAGCTGGTAAGATTCAGATCTGGACCAGCATTTGGCTTAACATTGCAGCACTGAGATATAGTTATAGTCAAAATAAAAATAAGTTTGTTATTGGAGATTCAAGTAATAGTGAGTGATAATATTGGAAACAAATGGTTACATATAAAACAAAATCCTAACACACTTTCTAGGGACTAAACTTAACTAACAAGTTAACCTCCTGTATAAAGAAATTTATCTCACCCAAAATCCTCTTCAGCATTTTCAGCCAAGGTTGACTGAGACCATTTTTTCATGAATGTAAATGAGCTGTCCATTTTACTTCTTAGATGCAGCCTGAAGGGGTGCTGTCTAGAAATACCCGCAAAGTTCATTGTCTTTACTTAAAGGCAGGATAACCCCCTGTGGTTTGTCTTTTCCTCTGTGCTTCTTCCCTGTTGAGTTCATCTCTCCTTGTTAACATTTGACTATGTATGTTAAATGGACCTCCATTGTGTTAGCGTACAATGCTTAAGTTCCATCCCGACAGAGGGAGATACAGTTCTTACTTCCCTTGTGGAGGAAAACCAGTTTTTCACCTTTGCTGGTGACTACTACCTTGATACAGAGTCTAAGAACATGTTTTCAGTGTACATACATAACTTCTGACATAGTATCTGTACGCACATTTCACAATTATATTAACATCTAGAGTGAAACTGGCTTTCATTTGAAATCTCATGTGACATTGTTTGAACTAGAGTGTACACACCAGAATCAGGATGTTCCTGTAACTCCCTTGCCAGTTGGCATTAAAAGGCTTTTGGGTCACAGTCATGCCCCACTTTTTCTAATTTTCCCCTCCACTCATCCCTCAAGCTATTCCACACTTCATGGCACTGGTGGAAGATGTGAACCTAGTTCCTTGTTTTCTCTTCCAATGCTGCAGTCATTTAACAATGCAATTTCCCGATTTTACCCTATGTCATGTACACAAATGGCCTTTTCCATGTGCCTTCAGGACACTATGGATCTGCTGAATCAAGGGGGTGGTGGAGATTTAAATTCTAGAATTAAAGGCCCTCTGATGAAAATGCTCAGCCGCAAGCAGATATTGTAATCTAAGAAGTTTTAGCTCAAGCACCGTAGTTGATCTCAGCTGCTGAAGTAGTCTATGGGGGGAGAGGTGGTTTCTGAGATACCTCACATCCAAATCATATATAGCTTTACAATGGCACATCCATGGAGTAAAAGTTCATCAGAATGTAGGAATAGGTGAATCTTTTGAATTTTACATACATATGCATACACAGGCCTAATACCAGCCAATCACTGGCTCAGAAATAGGGATCTTGTAATTCTACAAATAGTTAAAGGTTTCCATAATTTCTAAGGAATGTCTACATTCTGAAAGGGAGAAATACCAGGCTAATCCAGATAAAGGGACTAAATTTTCCACATTATTTCAGCATCTTTTCAGGAGACTATCTGGAAAAGGCCAGATCCTGATCATCTTATTCATGGTAAATAGCACTTTTAATCCATGAGTCACAATAATACCTAGCTCTTAGTGCTTCTCATCTGTAGATCTCAAAGTATTTTCCAAAACAGAAAAGTATGTCTCCATAGCGATTAAACACCTGCAGCTGGTCTGGGTCAGCTGATACAAGGCGGGAGGCTGCCAGCGCCTGGGCTCCAGCCTGAGCCTCAACTTACAGCCCGAGCCCCAGTCAGATGACTCAGGATGGTCACGGATGTGCCGCACGTCTTTTATTCCAGAGTAGACGTACTCACAATCACTTTAATGGGACTACTGTTTTGAATAACAGCTTGCCGTTGGGACTAAGGGGTACACAATCTGTTCCAAAAATAATGGTGGGAAAAGTGACGAGCAGCGATTCTCTGGTTTGCCAAACTGTTCTGTGTAGTGATTAAGAAACTATCATTGCACTAAAGGGTCACCATTCTTGCCTGAGGCCTTTGGGTGCTTTTTTCATGAATGTGTTGATACTATAAGCTACTTCTTGTGCAGCCCTCCTTGCTTTTCTTCTCAATGGTTCTGTTTCCCAAATACTTACGTTTTCTTTGTTCCTTCCTCTTCACAACATTTAAAGAGTTGGCTTGTATGTCTTGTACAATCCCCCATCTACTTTGAAGTTAATGGCTCAGCTTAATGGCTCAGCACAGAGGTCTGTTCATGCAGCTCCCCTTACAGGATTGGAGCCACAAGCAGTAAGTTAGACTGTCGTAAAATGACTCAAAATTTGTTTGAAGAGGCCAAAGATTATTACTTACAAAGTAAGGTACTGCTCAATATGAGGAAGGATATCAGAGTCTTAGCCTTAGTATTTTAATACATATCCTGTGCCTATCGGTATCTATAAGCACGTGGGAAAATAAAATTTAAAATTACTATCAAGTTAGACTCTATAACCTCCTGAATCAGCCCACAAATAAACCTGAGTAGACAGATAGGCATTGAAGTGGGCCTCAAGGTTCACCAAACTCTGGCCTTGATTCAAAGAGTCCCTATTTGGGACAGCACTTAAGCACATGTTTAAATTACATTTAGGTCATGAGTATATGCGTAACTGCTCTCCTGAACAGGGACTTAAGCCTGTGTTTAAGTACATCCCTGAATTAAAGCCAATGAAAAGCAAATTCCTGAGTCCAATAAGCCCCAGTTTTACAAATTTCAAAGCACCTCATCTGATTCCACTTGCCACGTAACATGTTGGGGGAGGTAGTTTTTAAAATGTTGCCATCATTTCTTCCTGATTGATGTTTATGAGCTCGGTTCTTTCAGCAGGGTCGATACTTCCACCTAGAGGTGGTTTTCAATAAGAGTGTTGAATTTATGTTATGTTAATTTATGTTAACATTTCAGTAGTCTTTCTGTAAAAATGAACAGACTGGATATTGAGGAAGAGCCAAAGCCTGATGAAGTCAATTGCTCTGCGCTGGCAGGGGTCTGTAGAAGTATTTCCTTTGGTTTTAAGTTGTGGAGACTCACTGCCTGTGATTCCATTGCAGGTTTGGGGTTTAAGCAAATGTGAAAACACAAAGCAAAACTCAGCCAAAACCACAGTTTCACCTGGTTACATTGTGAAACATGCAGGGAGTTCTGAAAGTCAAATGATTTTTTCCTTTTTCACCTTTAAAACATCAGGAATATCAAATCTTGTTCGTCCCCCCCCCCCCCCCCCCCCGCCCTTTCCCGGAGGACTAGAGAACTGAAGAGAGAAAGATTATCAGTCTTTGAGGGTATAATCATGACAGGTCAATTCTGAAGTTTCTGCTCACATAGGCTGAAATTCAGCCCTGCACAGAGAAGACTAGCGCAAGGCATTTGCACAACTTAAGCCCTACATAAATCTTCAAAATACAGTTTAAGTGATGCACACGACCTTCCATACAGAGGTGAATTTTACCTATATATATATTTCTATTCATATCACCTTGCCTCCATCAATCTGATATTCTGTCTCCTTAATTCAGAACTGTGGAGTTAGCTTAATATTTCTGCAATCAGTGGGTCTGATTCTGTTCTCATGTACGCTACTTTTACATTACTCCTGGTTTAACCTGGTGTAACTGAAAGAACAATCAAGGCCAATAACCTCAAATTCTGCTAGTTTCCTAAACCATAGTCACTTTTAAATTTATTTCATAATTGAAATTTAAGAAGGTGAGGCAAAGAGAGGGTTTGTTTATTTGTATTAAGCTAATCAAGGTTTTCAGCATAAAAAATCCCGTACAATTTTATGTGATGAAATTAAACTTTAGACTTATTTTGACTCTATCTTAATTATGAAAACACACAATAATTAAATTATTTTAAGGACACCCGGAGAGTTAACAGAAGCCATCAAAAGCAAGGACATTGACCCCAATGGCAAAATTTCCATTTATTTCAATAGGGCCAGGCTTTCACCCTAAAACCTCAGCACTTAGAAACTGTGAAGTACTACTCTCAGAGCCTTACCATAGAGCATATTTGGCATTTCAGTGTTGAATCTGAACTGGAAATTTCTGAAAAGTGTGGACTGTAAGTTTCCTACTTTGTGTGTAACTTTGTGGGGTTTTTTAATTGTATTTGTTTTTATATGAATGTATCCAAAGGAACAAGCTGAAATCCTAAATCCATGTTTAAGCATCTAAAGCAGTAGCCTGAGCACCCAATGGCTTTCATTGTGCTTAATGGACAACAGAACTGCAGACTGAGGAGCTAAATACTGATTGACATTATACGTATTGGCACATGGTACATAACACAGCACTTGGGCCCTCACAGACCAGAATTTTAAAATGCAGTTTAAAACAAAAAAACCCACCTCCCCTCTGCACAGTGCTTTTAGCACACTGCTCTTGTGTTGCACTGTTACTACATTGCTAATACACATGAGCTGCCTTGCAGCTATATAAAAATGTACTTATGAGCCTCAAATCAAAGCATTGATTAGAAGCCTGCCACCTTGCACGTTGCCCTACTGAAGCTTACCAAACCCTTACTTTGCTGAACCACAAGAGGGGGAGCAAGTTCCACAGACAAGGCCCCTTTATTGAAAACACCCACCTGCCAGTGTTAGTGAGTTGTCTCTCAGGATCTGACAGAAGCACCTCAGTTAATCTTAATTTGTGTGCTGGAGCAGAAGAGTGGGACATAGAAGACCTGGATTCTAACCCTGGTTCTAACTCAGGCTTCCTGGGTGGCCATGGGCAAGTAATTTAACCTGTCTGTGCCTCCATTTCCCATCTATAAAATGGAAATAATAATACACCCCTACCTGACAGGAATCTCAAAAGGATTAATTAATGCTTGTGATGTGCTTTGACATCCTCTGATGGAAGGTCCTAGCGTCATGACAGCAGCACCATTGTTGCTTCCCATCAGCAATACCTATTTTCTATACCACACAAATCACTTGACAAATTCAGGGGGTGACACTTGTCTCTGTATGTGCCACACATCTCTTAAATCAGCTCCACATGCTAGCCATACACAAGGCTTTTTTCAAGTACTAGTCCGCTCTGTATTTGAGAGTGGCAGCAAAGGCCACAAGAAATGTTGTTGTAATTAGCAAAGCTAGTCAGAAAACTTTGAGTAAAACTAACTTCCAATAACAGAATTCAAATTTCACTAACAGTTTTGCAAAAACTTTTTTCCTTTTCATACCAGCGCTAATAAGTATCCAGCCAACTGTATAAAGGCAACTTTAAGGGCTGACTTAAAACAGCCTACTACTTGTTTACATCTGTAGGAGTTACTCTTCTGGCTCCAAAGTGGTAAGGGTTTGAGTTTTAGTGCATAAGGTTCAGGGCTCAACACCTGCTGTGTGGTATTTTGTGTTTAAATTATACATATGTAGCTAAAATTGGTTATAGTTTACCTAAAGGACAAAGGCCCTGTCTGTACTAGAAAGTTGTACCACTTTCCTATACCAGTTAAAGCAGTATAACCTTCTTTAGTGTGGATACAGTTATATCAGTATAAAGGTGCATATCAGTATAGCTACTCCCCTTATGCAAATAGGAATAAGCTATACTGATACAACTTCATCCACATTGGGGTTGCACTGGTATACAGTAGAACCTCAGAGTTTCGAACACCAGAGTTATGAACTGACTGATCAACCAAACACCTCATCCGGAAGTACACAATTAGGCAGCAACAGGGACAAACAAAACAAAAAAAAACAAATACTGTACAGAACTGGGTTAAATGTAAACTACTAAAAAAAAGGGGGGGGAAGGGGTTAAAAGATTTGCCAAGATAAGGAAACTGTTTCTGTGCTTGTTTCATTTACGTTAAGACGGTTAAAAGCGGCATTTTTCTTCTGCGTGATATAATTTCAAAGCTGTACCTATTTTCTATACCACACAAGTCAATGTTCAGCTGTAAACTTTTGAAAGAACAACCATAGCGTTTTGCTCAGCGGTACGAACAACCTCCATTCCTGAGGTGTTTGTAACTCTGAGGTTCTACTGTAACTATATCAGTACAAAATCACACCCCTAACCAAAACTGTTATACTGGTAGGAAAATTGTGTGTAGACCAGGCTCCAGTGAAGCAGGCTGTGAGGAATGCTTTCAGATTTCCACACTCTTCATGATTTTGACGATGCGAATCAAAGCAAACTCTGTTGCACTAGATAAAATAAAAAGCAAGTTCACTTCCTCTACGTACTAATCCTGCTCTCATTGATCTCAGGTGATGCAGGATGGAGCCCTATGTGCTATCTCCATGCAGAATTGTAATGTTATCTTTTGGAGATGCAGTTGATTTGTGACTTCCATGGGATTAGGCATTGCACACAAGTCTGTGATACAAAATACAAGGTCTAACTAGCTAAGACAAAGAAACAGTGACTAAGACTGATGCTCTGCTATAAGACAGAGAGGAGCACAGCCACAGACTGAAACAAGCCTTACAGAGAGACCAAGGGAGAATTTAAAGCTCAATAGAGAGAAAAACAAGATCACTATCAAGGAAATTAAGTATTTATGTTGCACAGTGAACCTGGAAGGCCTATAGACAACTGAAAGGCCAAACCAGTGCAGAGATGGAACTACTATCTGAGAATTAGATAGTTATAGGTATGATCATAATACCTGAGGGACCTTTATATTTAGGCTTAGCAGAATTCTATTTTTACTTTATTCATAATTTCAACAGATAATATCATTTTAAGGATTTTTAAAATTTTTATCAATTTACATTTTCACAGTTGCGGGGGAGGTCAGACAATAATTATTTAATGACTGGCATTCAGACTCAAAAAATTAAAGCTTTATAACCATTAAAACACACAGTCAACATCATATGTCAACGTATACAAAGTAAATAGTTTTAAATCAAACATTAATAAGTTTTCAAGTAGCATTTTTCTTTCTTTGCCTATCTGTAAACATTGATTATTATCTATGGAAATATTATCATCTGTGTGCGTACAGTGAAATCAACATTTGTTGATATTTACCAATAAAAATCTAATCCTTCCAAGCCTTTCTATACTCAAGCTATCTAACTGGACAATCCCATTCAGAAAGAAGCCATAAATTGCATAGCATCGGGGAGGGGGGAATCTGTAAGAATGATTTTTGTTAATATTATATTATGTACCCCAGTAAGTTAGCAACAGTTGCTTTAACAGCCAGCTAACCACACACGTGTGACAGTAGGGAAGAGCTGGTTGGGGAAGGATGAGGATTATAAAAGTAAAGTCCGTTTATTCATATGAATATCTTGGTGGTCCCAACTGTATTGAAGTCAATGGAAATTTGGGCATGAACATGGGTTCATTTATGGTAGGAATTGTGGAAGAATGATTTTTCAGGAGGGGTTTGAACCAGAGGATATAATGGATTAGTGGACCAGAGTAGGGAATATGATTCATACCTTAGGATGCCATGAGGAAGGTTGTGGGAGAAAGACAACTGAAGCTGCAATGCAAAAGTCTTTTAAAAAACTTTTAAAAGGAACTAGAACCAGGACTGAGGTTTAATCCATCTGGTGGCTTTAAAAAACAAAGTTAAATAGGGGAATGAGAGCTATCATTTTAAAAAGATGATTTAACAGGATGTGGTGTAGAGTTAGTGACTAGGACACTAACATCCGATGAAGTGAGCTGTAGCTCACGAAAGCTCATGCTCAAATAAATTGGTTAGTCTCTAAGGTGCCACAAGTACTCCTTTTCTTTTTGACTAGGACACTGAATTGGAAGCCAAGAGAGTTCAGTTTTCTGCCCAGTTTTGGTACTGATCAGATGTGTGATACAGGCAGTCCTTGGACTTTTGGCACAATTGGTTCCTAAAAATCGCGTCTTAAGTCAAAAACATAACTCAAATTTCCCACAGGAACAGTATTGGATCGAGCATCATAAAGTCAAAACTGACATCGTAAAGTTGAAACATGATGACAATTTATAAACGTCATAAAGTCGAGGACTGCCTGCATTAGGCAAGTCATTTCACCTGTCTCTGGCTCTGTTTCTCCACCCACTGTCTATTTATCCGTCTATTTAGACTGGAAGCTCTCAAGGGGGGGACAGTCTCTCTCTATGTGTTGGGGAGGCCTGATCTGGGAGGACCTTAGACCATATTGTAATACAAATAATATGTAACGATGATAATAGCAAATGGCAAATATTTGTAATGAGTAAATATAAGTGAACTGTAAAAAGTCAGACAGAAACCGCCATTACAACAAACCATGGCCTGATGTATAATTATTATTGGTAGGCTTGAAATGATTAGATTTTTATCAGTAAATGTTGATAAACATTGAATTCGCTTACACACAAACCAGTAAAAATATATTTCCATCAATAATAAATAAAATACACAGATAAGCAAAATAAGAAAATGCTGCTTGAGAAGTTCTTAGAGTTTGGTTTAAGGATATTTACTTTGTATATTTTGACATATGATGTTGACAATTCATGTTTTAAGGGTTATACAGTCATTACATGATTCTCTGATCCCCTGTTGTCTGATCTCCCCTACCCCTCATAATTTCCTGCAACTGTGAAAATTTAAATCAATTAAAAATAGAATAAAGAGGAATAGATATTTATCATAATTACTAGAAAATATCATTCTTTTTTCAGTCATTGTAGGTAATCTGTTTTTCTAAGTGACAGATGTGATGAACTCTGGATTGTAAAATAAATTGGGATATTACACATTTTATAGGACCTAAATAAATAAGACGGAGGCAAGACCCACACTGCTATAAACTAGTGTGGCTACACTGCTACACTGATTTACACCAGCTCAAGGCCTCGCCCTACATTTTCAACTTACCCTTCTTGGATGGAGAGCAGTAAAATTTAAGGAAAATCCTAGAAGAAATAAGAGTGTAGCTCTAATCCCTCAAGCAGCGTATTTGTCAATGATTACAGAGACCTGGAACACAGAGTGTGATACTGATCTCATTTACAGTGATGCGACTCCACTGGCTTCTGTGGAATAACTATTGGTTTACCCCACTATGAGGTCAGCATCAGGTCCTTAGTATCTATAGGAGGATCTTTCATCCAACAACTAATTGTGTTTAGTAGTTGCTGATTTTAAATGGGCAGAAGTCATCAAGTCATTACTTCCTTATCTGTAAGAAGTTATCCTTTCAAATATAGGCCTCTCAGCAAAAGAGTACAATTATTTACAAGAACCATCAAACACTAGAGAAAAATAGATCCTCAAAAGATTTTTAATCTAATTCCTCAACAAAAAAAGCTCATAATTCACTCTCAATATCAGTCCCTCCTATGGAGAAACCTACAGAAAGAGGACAGAGGACCCAGGAAATTCAGTGAGGTAAATTCTTTGGGCGTCTCCAAGTAATTGTCCTGTATCCACTGGCGTATGCTTTCGTTGACAAAGGTCTAGAGTTCAACCTGCACTAATATACTGTGGTGGGTTCATTACACTACCCTGAGGAGGGAGGAGTCATTTGACAATGGTAAAGAATAACTAGAAGTGTCACTTCCTTCTACCAGTGAAGAAGGAATTTTACTGGCGTAAAGAAAACGGTTGGTCCCCAATGCTTCTTTCTCTCTCTCTCCCTCTCTGTGCTGCCTAGAATCTTACCCAGATCCCTCCTTCCTGATTTCCTGATACAGTTTTAAAGAAATAGTACACACATTAGGTGGTAGAATGTAGTGCCTCCTTTTATTGTGTATCCAGGAGAGCCTGCACATAGGGCTGGTCTTTCAATGTTGCCCTGTTGGACTGTTTAGTATTACAGCACCTTCAGGAGCTGTGCTGCCATTGGCTAAGTCCTGCTATGATTCCATAGTCAGTCCCGGAAGGACCCAATAAGAGTTAATTCTGTCTGAAGTGGCATTAACATACAAGCACATTTCTAATCAGAAATTTTTGGATGATGTTATGGAGAGCATCTGATCCCCACTCCTGGCCTACCTCAGAATCTTCAGCAGAGGAGCTCTGTAAAATTGGGGAAAGCAAGGATGATCTTGTGAAGGTACCATTTCTCCTCACCCCCTCTGTAGGCAGATCTAATGGGTCTGGTTCCTCTCTTCTCATATAGATGGGACAATTTAACCTGTAGATTGGGAAATCTTAGCAGCTCAAGCCAAAGCTGTAGGAGTTAATGTTTGAGAGAGTCAACCAAATGGACTAGGCTCCCTGTCAATAAAAGTATATGAACTAAAACAGTGTCCAAATCGTGACAAGAAGAATATTCTGAGCAAATGGGTCTCAATAAAAAACCTGCTTTTGAAATATGGAATTCCCTGTGTGATTTCATAGAAGGGAGCATGTAGTAAAGCAAAGTCATACGTCTAAACAGTACCAGAAGTTAAGTCTGAATTAATTCTTTTCCAAGAGAAAATCTACCAGTGGTGTTTATTTTTTTGGATGAGAATGAGTTGAGGCTCTTTAGAAGAATGTAAACTCTCTGTATCCTATGTGATATGAGATTTGTGTAGATTTTTTGAGGCATTTAAAAGTTAATTCTTATGGTCCACTGTAAAATTTAAAACCCTGCAGAGGTCACCAAATATGAGACAAGAATCTCCCAAAGATCAAATTCAGTGATAAACTAAATGGTGGTGTACATCGCCTGTCAACAGCTTGATTCCAATCTCCCACAACAGTGGTATAAACCAGGAGTAACTCTACTGGAGTCAGTGGAGTTACAGTGGTGTAAATAAAAGCAGAATCAGGGACCAGGTGAAACCTGACCACAGAATGGGTGCACGTGACAAAATAGCAACTTCCGCTGAACAGTAACAAAATCTGCTTTTACACTAATCTAAATTTGGGGTAGCTCCACTGAACTCAACGGGAGTTATTCCAGATGTACACTGGGGAGCTGAGAACAGAATATAGCCCTTAGCATTTAGTGGATGTGCAAAACAACACATTTGGTATAACACAGAGACCAAATTTGGCATTGGAATAATTCCCACCAAAGCCACTTATGCCAGGGCTGAATTTTACCCCAGAGTACTGAGGACAGTATGGACACATGTTAAATTAGGGAGGAACCTGTTCTACCATACTCATGGTTCCCTCCCCCAGTTCTGCCTCCTCGATGTGTAGGTTACATTCTCTTAGTGTACCTACTGACTTCAAGTTTTAATAGAATCATAGAATCATAGAATATCAGGGTTGGAAGGGACCTCAGGAGGTCATCTAGTCCAACCCCCTGCTCAAAGCAGGACCAATCCCCAATTAAATCATCCCAGCCAGGGCTTTGTCAAGCCTGACCTTAAAAACTTCTAAGGAAGGAGATTCTACCACCTCCCTAGGTAATGCATTCCAGTGTTTCACCACCCTCCTAGTGAAAAAGTTTTTCCTAATATCCAACCTAAACCTCCCCCACTGCAACTTGAGACCATTACTTCTTGTCCTGTCCTCTTCTACCACTGAGAATAGTCTAGAACCATCCTCTCTGGAACCACCTCTCAGGTAGTTGAAAGCAGCTATCAAATCCCCCCTCATTCTTCTCTTCTGCAGACTAAACAATCCCAGTTCCCTCAGCCTCTCCTCATAACTCATGTGTTCCAGACCTCTAATCGTTTTTGTTGCCCTTTGCTGGACTCTCTCCAATTTATCCACATCCTTCTTGTAGTGTGAGGCCCAAAACTGGACACAGTACTCCAGATGAGGCCTCACCAATGTCGAATAGAGGGGGACGATCACGTCCCTCGATCTGCTCGCTATGCCCCTACTTATACATCCCAAAATACCATTGGCCTTCTTGGCAACAAGAGCACACTGCTGACTCATATCCAGCTTCTCGTCCACTGTCACCCCTATGTCCTTTTCCGCAGAACTGCTGCCTAGCCATTCGGTCCCTAGTCTGTAGCTGTGCATTGGGTTCTTCTATCCTAAGTGCAGGACCCTGCACTTATCCTTATTGAACCTCATCAGATTTCTTTTGGCCCAATCCTCCAATTTGTCTAGATCCCTCTGTATCCTATCCCTGCCCTCCAGCATATCTACCACTCCTCCCAGTTTAGTATCATCCGCAAATTTGCTGAGAGTGCAATCCACACCATCCTCCAGAACGTTTATGAAGATATTGAACAAAACCGGCCCCAGGACCGACCCCTGGGGCACTCCACTTGACACTGGCTGCCAACTAGACATGGAGCCATTGATCACTACCCGTTGAGCCCGACAATCTAGCCAACTTTCTACCCACCTTATAGTGCATTCATCCAGCCCATACTTCTTTAACTTGCTGACAAGAATACTGTGGGAGACCGTGTCAAAAGCTTTGCTAAAGTCAAGAAACAATACATCCACTGCTTTCCCTTCATCCACAGAACCAGTAATCTCATCATAGAAGGTGATTAGATTAGTCAGACATGACCTTCCCTTGGTGAATCCATGCTGACTGTTCCTGATCACTTTCCTCTCATGTAAGTGCTTCAGGATTGATTCTTTGAGGACCTGCTCCATGATTTTTCCGGGGACTGAGGTGAGACTGACTGGCCTGTAGTTCCCAGGATCCTCCTTCTTCCCTTTTTTAAAGATTGGCACTACATTAGCCTTTTTCCAGTCATCCGGGACTTCCCCCGTTCACCACGAGTTTTCAAAGATAATGGCCAATGGCTCTGCAATCACAGCCGCCAATTCCTTTAGCACCCTCGGATGCAACTCGTCCGGCCCCATGGACTTGTGCATGTCCAGCTTTTCTAAATAGTCCCTAACCACCTCTTTCTCCACAGAGGGCTGGCCATCTATTCCCCATGTTGTGATGCCCAGAGCAGCAGTCTGGGAGCTGACCTTGTTAGTGAAGACAGAGGCAAAAAAAGCATTGAGTACATTAGCTTTTTCCACATCCTCTGTCACTAGGTTGCCTCCCTCATTCATTAAGGGGCCCACACTTTCCTTGGCTTTCTTCTTCTTGCCAACATACCTGAAGAAACTCTTCTTGTTACTCTTGACATCTCTTGCTAGCTGCAGCTCCAGGTGCGATTTGGCCCTCCTGATTTCATTCCTACATGCCCGAGCAATATTTTTATACTCTTCCCTGGTCATATGTCCAACCTTCCACTTCTTGTAAGCTTCTTTTTTATGTTTAAGATCCGCTAGGATTTCACCATTAAATACTGCAAGTTTTAATACTTAGCTACTTACTGTGATGGGTTGCGTCACAGAGACCCACTTGGGACTGCCACCTGACGTGCTGAGACTACCTTTGAGCCCGTCTTCTCTGCCAGCTTGGGACTTCAGAACCCTGTCTTGTTGAGTCCGACATGCTAGGCTGCTGCAACACAGACCCAGGTCTGAACCACATCCCCCAAAGCCGCAGGCTTTAACTGAAAACCACTTAGCAGGTACTCCTCTCTCCAATACCCAGATACCCAGTTCCCAATGGGGTCCAAACCCCAAATAAATCCATTTTGCTCTGTATAAAACTTATCCAGGGTAAACTCATAAATTGTCCACCCTCTATAACACTGATATAGAGATACGCACAGCTGTTTGCTCCCCCAGTCATTAATTACTTACTCTGGGTCAATTAATAAGCAAAAGTTATTTTATTAAGTATAAAAAGTAGGATTTAAGTGGTTCCAAGTAATAACAGACAGAACAAAGTAAGTTTTGAAGCAAAATGAAACAAAACATGCAAGTCTAAGCCTAATACATTAAGAAACTGCATACAAGTAAATCTCCCTCTTAGAAATGTTTCAATAAGCTTCTTTCACAGACTGGACTCCTACCTAGTCTGGGTCCAGGAATCACTCACACCCTTGTAGTTACTGTCTTTGTTCCAGTTTCTTTCAGGCATCTCTTGAGAGTGGAGAGATCATCTCTTAAGCCAGCTGAACATGAAATAGAGGGGTTTCCAGGTTTATATTCTTTCTCTTGTGGACGGAAACCCCTTTGTTTCCAGTGGAAAATCACAGCAACAAGATGAAATTTGTAGCCACCTGGGCAACTCACATGTCTATGAATGATTCAGCTTTTTGCAGGCCAACATCATTGTTTACATGCTAGTTTTGTACGTTCCCAGGAAAGCTCAGATGTGGATTGGCGCCTTTCCAAAGTCCACTGTCAGTTAAGTGTTTCTTGATAGGACTATTGTCAGTAAGTGCCCATTCTCAAGAAGCTAACCAAATGCTTCACTGAGGCTACTTAGAATCAAACACATTGAGATACAAGTACATAGCCAATATTCATAACTTCAAATACAAAAATGATACACACATACAGACAGCATAATCATAGCCAGCAAACTACAACCCTTCCATAGACACCCCACTTGACGACCTCTGTACAAGACCTGGTGCAACCAGAGGACCCTAGTTGCAACAATGGTCTATATGGTCACAGTTCATATCAATGATATCATCCTTACACCTGTTTTATGACCAGCTTGCGCATGAAGTGTAACTTACTCCACTGCTTATATCATTTATTGATCTGGGCAGAGACACCCAGGCAAGTTGCTCCCACTTAGTCCAGGCTGCATTTGGTTGAATGTGACCTTTTGTACAATTTTTAATATTTCCCCTACAATGAGTGGAATTTCCAACATCCAGATGGTGGTATGTCATTCTGATGGTTTTGGAATATCAAGAAAAAGTGTTTGTTTGAAATAACATTTATTGTTTGATGAGGGTAGAGAAATGCTATTTGTGACAAAGTCAGACTGGACAGCTACCAGAGAGTGGTGGAAGCAGATAGATCAGCCCTAGAATGGTAAGGGCCATTTTCCCCATGAGCTAAAAAGAGATTACCTCAGGTCAACTAGGGACACTCTGAGTCCAATTAAGGGAGCTGCCTGTGACCTTTCAGAACACCTTTTCTGGTGAGAGAGAGAGAGTGTGAGGAGAGATGAGAGATAAATTGTAGCAGAGCTAGTGGTAGCTGGGAGAGAAGGCATCTCCTGGGACAAAGGCTGCTCTTCTTCCAATGGGGAAGCAACCACACGGACAGACTATTTGGGGAAGGACTGGCACCCAGAGGCCAGCATGATGAGGGAACACCCCAGAGAGGGGGCAAGAAGAGGTATTCACTTTTTGTGTTATGAACTTGTTTCTTTTTGTTATGCTGAAGAATCCTGCTTGGGGCTACCCTGAGGCCCACCTTGTAAATACTGAAGAATAAAAACCCAAGTGAGGAATAAAAATTCTCCAGAGTCAGACTCATTTACTCCAGGCCCCAAACACTAGAGGGGGAAATGCTGAGCCTGGTGAGGTGAAAGAGGTGCTTTGCCGCATATTAAAATTTGTCTCGGTGCTGCTCCAGCATCCCCCCAAAATTGTGTAGTTCTGAAATAGACTGTTTTGTGGAGGGATCCACAGCAGGCTTCTTCCTCTTTTATTTCCTAGCTGTGGCAATGTTGCTCATGAATAAAAAGTCACCAGAAATCGAAACAGCTGCAGTGACTCTTCAGATCCCACCTGAAAACTGATGAGTGGCTCAGCAGGGAGCTGCCGGTTTCGGTGTACTTCCTGTGCCTGTGGTACATAGGTAATTTGTTTGTTTTTGCAAGCCAAGTCATTGTTTAGATTTATAAATATCATCCTCTTGAGAGCAGGAGGTTGGAGCAAACATGTTTCTCAACATGTTTCGTTCTGCAGGTCCTCAGGGAGGGCCATATGAACCAGCAGTGATCCACGGGCTACAGTTTGAGGATGACCGCTGGAGCTCACTTGCTATCCAAAACATCACGTTTACTGGGACTTGACCTTTTGAATATTTGTATTTGTTTATGGATCTCCAGGAGAAAAGATTATGTAATTCGTCTTATGCACATATCATGTTCAATGACACCACTATTATATAACTGACAGTTTAAATGTAATTATGGATAGCAGGCATTGCATGGTTCAACAACAGAACACCAGAAGATCTAGATTGTGTTGATGATGTAGCTGTTCTAAGTGAAAAGCAAGCAAAGGACAACTGTCCAGCATCATAAAATACCAGGTTTAATAATTAGTTCTGAAAAAACAAACCTTATGAGAACCTCAGCAATTCCCAACTCAGACATTACGTTCCAAGGCAAAAGAATACAAGAGGTGAGTCAATTCACATACCTTGACAGAAACATCGAAGTCAATGGGGCTAACCAGAAGGAAATAATGTGTCAAACTGGCAAAGCGGCAGCTAAATTCACCAGTTTAAACAAAGATCTGGTCATTGAAAAACTACAACTTAGAGATCAAACTACAATGTTCAACTAAGATGTTATTTCTACCTGAACAGCTGGGTGTGAGAGCTGGTAATCCACCAAAGATACAGGCAGAACTCTAAATGCCTTTGAAAGCAAATGCCTCAGGAAAATACTGGGTACTAAATTAAACAAATTTTTAACAAATGCTGAGATTCATGAGAGAGTTCAACAACTTTTTATTTTCAAAGTATCTAGAAAAGAAGATGGAACTATCTGGGACAAGCGTTCAGAATGAAGCCGGAGCATCTGCCATGGCAGAGGTGCTAGTAGGCAGCTGGAGAAGCACATAAAAGGGTGGACCAAAAAAACTCTTTAATCAAATAATACTTAGAGAGGAAAAAATTCAGGGACTTAACAACAAAGAGGACATGCAAAGAGCAGCCCAAGATAGACAGGGATGACAGAGCCTTGTTTATGCCATCAACAACATTTGAAAGTGCAGGAAGGATTCAAATTCAGACTGAAAAAGTTAGAGTGAAATAATAAGATGGCAATTATGAGGATTCTGAGCTCCCTTTATGTTTTACTTTTGCCATCTCCACCACAGTCTCTTTACAAACTGTATACTGCAAGGGCTTGGGTCCTGATCCTACTCCTATTGAAGTCAGTGGAAAAACTTCTATTGAGTTCCTTAGGAGTAAGATCATTCCCTTGCTGCTTTTCATTCCATCTCTCTTCCTATGTAACTTCTCTTTCTCATTATCTAATTTCCTAGGCATTAGGTCTGAGTCTTTTCTGCCTTCCACTACACCTCAGGGAACTTACTCCCAATTTACACACAAGCAAGAGGAGAATTAGGATTAGCGCTGGCAACCAGGCTTTCTGTTCTGCAAAAAAACACCTGAGAATTTGAAATTTATTTTCATTCCAAATCACCACAAAACCAAGCCATTTCAAAATTTTCTGCATAACATTTTCTGAAAATTCTGTTTCAGGTCTGCTGGAATATTCTGTTTTGATTAAATCAAAACATTTCATTCCAACTTGAATTTTCTAAAATAAATAAGAAATATTTTTTTGGAAAAAATAAACAATATTTCTAAAAGAAAATCAATAAACTCTTTTTTTCTATTTGTTTTAAAAGAAATTTCATCAAAATTGACATGTTCCCAGGGAAGTTTCACTCTGAAAACAGCATTTTCCAACAAAATTGTTTCATTGGAGCTAGCTGAAAATTTTCTAATCAGAAGCATATTTTTTTATTTGTGAAATTATCTGAGGATGGGTGAAATTCAGGTGTGCCAAAGGCCAGTACATGGCCTAATCCTTATTTAACTCCCAAAATAAGGTTTGAATGGGCCTATGTGGCGCGTAGGACTGTGCACATAGGTGAATTTCTCCTTCATGAATTAGCACAATGCATGGTATAATATTCTACTGCTGTTACACCAGACAACGCACTGAACTCTGTGGGTAAAGATAGGATAAAGTTTCTATTATGACACACACACACATACACCCCAGCCCCCAAATTTTTTTCAGTTGTTCATTACCATCTCAAACCAATTGGTTCAGCTATTTTTAACTTTTTTTTAGTGTGTTTTGATAATGTGGGGAAAAAACACACTTGAATGCAGGACCTTGAGTGCCATAATGCTGTGCCATTCAGTCAGTTGTGTGTGTGTCGGGGGTTATTTTTACTCCACCGTTTCAGAGTGTGGGGAGGTGTGCTGGAAATGTTTTCCAAACTGGTCAGCAAAATGCCTAGAGCCATTCCTATTTCTGTCCATTCTGACTGAAAGCGTCAATCTCAGCTCAAAACCATCTGAAACTAGAAACGTCAAACCACTGCCACACACAAGTCAATGGGAATTTTAGCATTATGGCCGAGTAGATATGCACTGGACTGGGACTCAGGAGACCTGGGTTCTATTCCTGATTCTACCATAGATTTGCTAGGTGACCTTGGGTAAGTCACCTTCTTGCCATGTGACTCAGTTTCCCACATCTGTAACATGGTGATAATGATACTGACTGCCTTTGTAAAGTGCTCTGAGATCCATGCAGGAAAAGTGCAGTATGATCTAGGTATTATCATTGTTTTGCTATTGACTTAAATGAGAGGAGGACTGGGCCTTAGTTTAATAAAATCCTCATTAGGAACCTAATCCCGCAAGATACTGAGCATCCTGACTTCCCACTGGGCAAGAAGCAGTCAGCACCTTTTAGGCAGCCCATTCATTCTGTTTTAAACTGGCCAATCCTCTTTTTCTATAGTTTTGGCTCCTGTTCGGTTCTGAGGCAAAACTGGATGTGGTGTCCAGTATCACAGATTGGGGGGATGCCATTTTGAAGAGCGCGCCATCCTGCCCTTGCCAGTGTGACCAAACACGTTCCATACATGCAAGGTCATGCCAGCGCAGGATGGGTGGTGTGCTCTTCAAAATGGCATCCTCAGCATGGCATGACTTCACGCACTGTGCCACCCCCAGAACAACTGGAATGTCTGGTTTTCTGGGGATGCAGCAGTAGCCACCCTAGCATCTTGCAGTATAACGCCCTACAGAAGGAAAAAGCCATCCAAGTTAAAAGACAGGTTTCAGAGTAACAGCCGTGTTAGTCTGTATTCGCAAAAAGAAAAGGAGTACTTGTGGCACCTTAGAGACTAACCAATTTATTTGAGCATGAGCTTTCGTGAGCTACAGCTCACTTCATCAGACAATCACTTGAGGATTTTTGTAGTTCAGGTATAAATAGATGTTCACACAAACATGGTGGAATAGTTTATTTTTAGTTTGCTTCACACCTGCTGTGAGTAGTTTTGGGGATGATCTGGACCATGTTAGTGTTAAGACATGTGACAAAGTTCCTCCTCTACCTTGGTGGGTCTTGCGCTTATTGGCAGATTTGCTCGCCTTGGAGCTTCACGGCAGCACTCAGCTTGGACGTTTTTCTGAACACACAGTCCAGGTCGACTCCTCCTGTGTCTGACCAGGAGTTGGGAGGTTTGGGGGGAACCCAGGCCCGCCCTCTACTCTGGGTACAAGCCCAGGGCCCTGTGGAATGCAGCTGTCCAGAGTGCCTCTTGGAACAGCTGTGCGACAGCCAGAACTCCCTGGGCTACTTCCCCATGGCCTCCTCCCAACACCTTCTTTATTCTCAACATAGGACCTTCCTCCTGGTGTCTGATAATGCTTGTACTCCTCAGTCCTCCAACAGTCTGTGTTCTCACTCTCAGCTCCTAGTGCCTCTTGCTCCCAGCTCCTCACACGCACACTACAAACTGAAGTGAGCTCCTTTTTAAACCCAGGTGCCCTGATTAGCCTGCCTTAATTGATTCTAACAGCTTCTTGATTGGCTGCAGGTGTTCTAATCAGCCTGTCTGTCTTAATTGTCTCCAGAAGGTTCCTGATTGTTCTGGAACCTTCCCTGTTACCTTACCCAGGGAAAAGGGACCTACTTAACCTGGGGCTAATATATCTGCCTTCTATTACTCTCCTGTAGCCATCTGGCCTCACCCTGTCACAGACACCATTAAAGCTTCCTGAGTAGACGCTGTCTCATTTAAGGCTGAAAGTTGAATAATGTAGCACAAAAAAGGTGCCCATTTTGATCGTAAATTTTTCTTCATTTCTCTTTCAAGAAAGAGAATGCAAAAGTAAACAAAAAGTCCCACGTTTAGATTTCCACAAAATTAACTCAACCGCATTGTGCAGGTGTAGTATTTTCTAAACTTACTTATTTCTTTTTCCTTGTGAAACGTATACCTTCATGTGGCCCTGATCCTGCTAGCCTTATTCACGCAAGTAGATACAACTAGTCACATTGATGTCAATGGAGTTTATTCCCATGAACAGAAGCAGAATTTGTCACTATTCCCAAACAAAAACTTTAGAAAGGAAATGTCCAAATTATGTCATTTTTTTAAAAAAGAGGATCGTATTAACTGTAAGGATTATTGATCTTTATCTGTATTACTTTAACAGATTATTTCCATATGTCTCAGGGCTTGGATTTTATTAACTGCAATGTTCTTGCTATGTAGGAATGCAACGGTTATGTTACCTGGTAACTGTGGGGCTGACTTGCCACTGCTCTGCACCTTCCATAGTTATTTACACCTGTCCACATCACAATGGTAGCATTTTATACCCACTTTGCCCAGAACTAAATCATTATACAAGAGACAAAGCAGTGGAGTATCAGACCTCTTACCTTTAAGGTCTATACCTATGCAGCCCATATCACAATGTGGGTGAGACTCCAGCTGGCATACAGCTAGCATAGCTGGCTCCTGTGACATCCCCAGAGTAAGGGTCATAGAGCCACACTTCAGCTATGTGTATTTCCTGGTGTAGGTTAGAGAAGATTCTAGGTTGCTCTAACCTATACTGGGTATGCACAGATTTGCCCAGGGAATCAAGGAGTTGTAATCAATTCTCCCAAATTTTCTGTACGGAATAAGAACATAAAAATGGCCATACTGGGTCAGACCAGTGGTCCATCTATCCCAGTACCCTGTCTTCTGATGGTCACCAGTGCCAGATGCTTCGAAGGGAATAAATAGAACAGAGCGAGCATCAAGTGCTCCATCCTCTGTCATCCAGTCCCAGCATCAGGCTTTGGGACATGCAGAGCATGGGGTTGCATCCCTGACCATCTTGGCTAATAGCCATTGATGGACCTATCCTCCATGAACTTATCTAATTCTTTTCTGAACACAGTTATACTTTTGGCCTTCACAATATCCCCTAGTAATGAGTTTCACAGGTTGACTATGCATTGAGTGAAGAAGTACTTCCTTATATTTGTTTAAGCATTCTGCCTTTTAATTTCATTGGGCCACCCCTGGTTTTTGAAGGGGTAAATAACAATCCTTATAGACTTTCTCCACACCATTCATGATTTTATAGACCTCTTGTCATATCCCCCCAGTTGTCTCTTTTCCAAGCTGAATAGGTCCATTCTTTTTTATCTCCCCTCATATGGCAGCTGTCCCATACCCCTAATATTTTTTGTTGACCTTCTCTGTACTTTTAAAAATTCCAGTATATCTTTTTTGAGATGGAACAATCAGAACTGCACACAGTATTCAAGGTGTGGGTGTTCCATGGATTTACATAACGGCATGATGATAGAAAATATCTTTTTATCTATTCCTTTCCTAATGGCTCCTAATATTCTGTTATCTTTTTTGATGGCTGATGCATGTGTAGCATATGTTTCCAGAGGACTATCCACAACTCAGAGATCTCTTTCTTGAGTGGTAACAGCTAATTTGGACCTCATCATTTTATATGTATATTTGGGATTATATTTTTCCAATGTGCATTACTTTGCATTTATCAACATTGAATTTCATCTGCTATTTTGTTGTCCAGTCACCCAGTTTCATGAGCTCCCTTTGTAACTCTTCACAGCTTTGGGCTTAACTTTCTTGAGTAGTTTTGTATCATCTGAAAACTTTGCCTCACTGTTTGCTACCTTTTCCAGATCTTTTTATAAATATGTTGAATAGCACTGGTCCCAGTACAGATCTTTGGAGATCCCTGCTATTTATCTCTCTTCACTGACCATTTAGTCCTACCTTTGCTTCCTATCTTTTAACCGGTTACTGCTCCATGAGAGGATCTTCCCTCTTATCCCATGACTACCTCCTTTGCTTAAGAGCCTTTGGTGAGGAACCTTGTCAACGGCGTTCTGAAAGTCTACGTACACTATACGCACTGGATCACCCTTGTCCATATGTTGGTCAATCCTCTCCAAGAATTCTAATAGATCGGTGAGGCATGAGTTCCCTTTACAAAAGCCAAGTTCATTCTTCCCCAATATTCTTCCTCAGGTACACTGACTGCCAGAGGCCCGTATCTGAGACGTTATGGAGGGTCTGTCAAGGATCATCCAGCTCTCTGACTACTACCCCATGCTACTCATCTATGTGGGCACTAGTGATACTGTGAGGTATGACCCTGAGCAGATCAGAAGTGACTACAGGGCTCTGGGAGTAAGGGTGAAGGAGTTGGGGGCACAGGTGATGTTCTCTTCAATCCTTCTGGTCAAGGGTAGAGGCCCAGATAGAGACAGATGCATCCTAGAGATGAATGCCTGCCTGCAAGGATGGCGTCACCAGGAGGCTTTGGCTTCCTTGACCATGGGATGCTGTTCCGGGAAGAAGGACTGCTAAGCAGAGATGGGGTCCATCTACTGAGGAAGGGGAAGAGCATATTTCGATACAGACTGCTTATCTATTGAGGAGGGCTTTAAACTAGGTTTGAAGGGGGCAGGTGACAAAAGACCACAGGTTAAGTCAAAAACATGGAGACCTGGGAGAAGGGTTAGAATCTGGGGCAAGCATGGGCCTTTATAGCAGGAATAAGGGAGAGACAAGAGAGAACATAGGGGAGAATTAAAACAGTTTCTTAGATGTCTGCATACTAATATGAGACTTATGTTCTTCCTGCTTATTTTCCATGAAATGTTAATAAACACAACTATGACATAGTTGGAATCACAGAGATTTGGTGGGATGATATGCATATTTCAGTTGTTCAGGAAGGACAGGCAGGGAAAAAAGGTAGGAGGTGTTGCCTTATATATTAAATAGGTATACACTTGGACTGAGGTTAAGATGGAAATAGGAGACAGACTTCTTGGAAGTCTCTGGGTAAGGATAAAAGGGGTAAAAAAAAACCAAGGGTGATGTCATGGTAGGGGATCTGCTACAGTCCACCTAACCAAGAAGAAGAGGTGGAGTAGGCTTTTTTTGAACAACTAACAAAATCATTCAAAGCACAGGACTAGATGATGATGGGATACTTCAACTACCCAGACATATGTTGGGAAAATAATACAGGGCACAGAATATTCAACAAGTTCTTAGAATGTATTGGAGACAATTTTTTTTATTTCAGAAGGTGGAGAAAGCTACTAGGGGAGAGGCTGTTCTAGATTTGATTTTGACAAATAGGGAAGAACTGGTTGAGAATTTGAAAGTGAAAAGCAGCTTAGGTAAAAGCAATCGTGAAATGGTAGAGTTCATGATTCTAAGGAATGGTAGGAAGGAAAACGGCACAATAAAGGTAAGGGATTTCAAAAAGGCAGACTTTAGCAAACTCAGGGAGTTAGTACGTAAGATCCCATGGGTAGCAAGTCAAAGGGGAAAAACAGTTTAAGGGAGTCGGTATTTTTCAAAGAGACATTATTAAGGGCATAAAAGCAAACTATCCCACTGTGTAGAAAAGATAGGAAGTATGGCAAGAGACTACCCTGGCTTAACCAGGAGATCTTCAATGATCTGAAACTCAAACAGAATCCTACATAAAGTGGGAACTGGATCAAATTACAAAGGATGAATATAAACAAATAACACAAGTATGCAGGGACAAAATTAGAAAGGCCAAAGCACAAAATGAAATGAAATTAGCTAGAAACATAAAGAGTAACAAGAAACCATTCTACAAATACATTAGAAGCAAGAGGAAGACGAAGGACAGAGTAGGGCCATTCCTCAATGAGGGAGAAAAACAACAACAGAAAAATGTGGAAATGGCGGAAGTGCTAAATGCCTTTTTTTTTACCATTTTTTTCACCAAAAAAGTGAGTAGCAATTGGATGCCTAATATAATGAATGCCAGTGAAAATGAATTAGGATTGCAGGGGTCGGTCCTGGGGCCGGTTTTGTTCAATATCTTCATAAATGATCTGGAGGATGGTGGGGATTGCACTCTCAGCAAATTTGTGGATGATACTAAACTAGGAGGAGTGGTAGATACACTGGAGGGCAGGGATAGGATACAGAGGGACCTAGAAAAATTAGAGGATTGGGCCAAAAGAAATCTGATGAGGTTCAATAAGGATAAGTGCAGGGTCCTGCACTTAGGACGGAAGAACCCAATGCACCGCTACAGACTAGGGACCGAATGGCTAGGCAGCAGTTCTGCAGAAAAGGACCTAGGGGTGACAGTGGACGAGAAGCTGGATATGAGTCAGCAGTGTGCCCTTGTTGCCAAGAAGGCCAATGGCATTTTGGGATGTATAAATAGGGGCATAGCGAGCAGATCGAGGGACGTGATCGTTCCCCTCTATTCGACATTGGTGAGGCCTCATCTGGAGTACTGTGTCCAGTTTTGGGCCCCACACTACAACAAGGATGTGGATAAATTGGAGAGAGTCCAGAGAAGGGCAACAAAAATGATTAGGGGACTGGAACACATGAGTTATGAGGAGAGGCTGAGGGAACTGGGATTGTTTAGTCTGCAGAAAAGAAGAATGAGGGGGGATTTGAGAGCTGCTTTCAACTACCTGAGAGGTGGTTCCAGAGAGGATGGTTCTAGACTATTCTCAGTGGTAGAAGAGGACAGGACAAGGAGTAATGGTCTCAAGTTGCAGTGGGGGAGGTTTAGGTTGGATATTAGGAAAAACTTTTTCACTAGAAGGGTGGTGAAACACTGGAATGTGTTACCTAGGGAGGTGGTAGAATCTCTTTCCTTAGAAGTTTTTAAGGTCAGGCTTGACAAAGCCCTGGCTGGGATGATTTAATTGGGGATTGGTCCTGCTTTGAGCAGGGGGTTGGACTAGATGACCTCGTGAGGTCCCTTCCAACCCTGATATTCTATGATTCTATGATAAAATAGGGAAAGAGCACTTTGATCGATTGGTCCTTCAGCCCCCATTTAGATTGCGCTGATCACAACACATCTTCCATTCTTCTCGGGGATCTGGGGCTCATAGTGGATCAGAAGCTAAATATGAGTCAACAGTGTAACGCTGTTGCAAAAAAAAGCAAACTTCATTCTGGGATTTATTAGCAGGAGTGTCGTAAGCAAGACACAAGAAGTAATTCTTCCGCTCTACTCGGTGCTGATTAGGCCTCAGCTGGAGTATTATGTCCAGTTCTGGGCGACATATTTCAGGAAAGATGTGGACAAATTGGAGAAAGTCCAGAGAAGAGCAACAAAAATGATTAAAGGTCTAGAAAACATGACCTATGAGGGAAGATTGAAAAAACTGGGTTTGTTTAGTCTGGAGAAGAGAAGACTGAGGGGACATGATGACATGACGTGATATCCTAACTGTCAGGATAGTTAAGCACTGGAATAAATTGCTTAAGGAGGTTGTCGAATCTCTATCATTGGAGATTTTTAAGAGCATGGTAGACAAAAACCTGTCAGTGATGGTCTAGATCAGGGGTGGGCAAAGTTTTTGGCCCAAGGGCCACATCGTGGTTGCGAAACTGTATGGGGGGGCAGGTAGGGAAGGCTGTGCCTCCCCAAACAGCGTGGCCCCTGCCCCCTGTCTGCTCCCTCCCACTTCCCACCCCCTGACTGCCTCCCTCAGAACCTCCGACCCATCCAACCCTCCCGTGCTCCTTGTCCCCCGACTGCCCCCTCCCCTGACTCCCAGCCCCAACCGCCCCCCCCGGGACCCCACCCCATCCCATCCAACCCCCCCCGTACCCCGTCCCCTGACTGCTGCGACCCCTATCTACATCCCCGCCCCCTGACAGGATCCCAGGGACTCCTACACCTATCCAACCCCCCATTTCCCATCCCCTGACCAACACCCCCCCTGCAGAACCTCTGCCCCATCCAACCACTGACTGCCCCCCGGGACCTCCTGCCACTTATCCAACCCCCCCCCCACTCCCCACCCCCTTACCATGCCCTCAGAGCAGCAGGAGCTCACAACCGCACCGCCCAGCTGGAGCCAGCCACGCCACTGCACTGCCTGACAGGAGCAATGGGCCAGAGCACTGGTGGTGCGGCGAGGTGAGGCTGCGGGGGAGGGGTGACAGCAGGGGAGAGGCCGAGGTCTAGCCTCCCTGTCTGGGAGCTCAAGGGCCGGGCAGGATGGTCCCATGGACTGGATGTGGCCCACGGGCTGTAGTTTTCCCACCTCTGTTCTAGATAATACTTAATAGATTACTAGATAATCCCTCCATGAGTGCAGGGGAGTGGACTAGATGACCTCTCAAGGTCCCTTCCAGTCCTACGATTCTATGATTCTATATTGTGCTCATCTATGTGTCTGATAATTCTGTTCTTTACTATAGTTTCAATCAATTTGCATGGTACTGAAGTTAGGCTTACTGGCCTGTGATTGCCTCTGGATCTTTTTTAAAAAATTGGTGCCACATTAGCTGCCTGCCAGTCATCTGCTACAGAGCTTGATTTAAGTGACAGTTCACATATCAAAGTTAGGAGTACTGCAATTTCATATTTGAGTTCCTTCTGAACTCATGAGTGAATTCTGTCTGGTCCTGGCGACTTATTACTGTTTAATTTATCAGTTTGTTCCAAAACCTTTTCTCCTGATATCTTAATCTCAGATAGTTCCTCAGATTTGAATGGTTCAGGTATGGGAATCTCCCTCACATCCTCTGCAGTGAAGACTGATGCAAGAAATTCATGTAGCTTCTCCGCAAGCATCTTTTCTTCCTTGAGTGCTCCTTTAGCACCTCGATCGTCCTGTGGCCACACTGATTGTTTGGCAGGCTTCCGGCTTCTGATGTACTTAAAAAAATGTTGTTGTTAGTTTTTGTGTCTTTTGCTAGTTGCTGTTCAAACTTTTTTTTTTTTTTGACCTGCCTAATTATACATTTACACTTGAATTGCTGAAGTTTATGTTCCTATTTTCCTTGGTAGGATTTGACTTCCAATTTTTAAAACATCTCGTTTCATCTCTCACTGCCTCTTTTGCTCTGTTGTTTAGCCATGTTGGTGGGTTTTTATTTGGTTCTTTTACTTTTTTTTTTTTAATTTGGTGTATACGTATAATTTGAGCCTCTATTATGGTGTTTTTAAAAGTGTCCATGCAGTTTGCAGGCATTACACTCTGGTGACTATTCCTTTTAATTTGCATTTAACTAGCTCCTCATTTTTGCATAGTTCCTCTTTTTGACAATAAATGCTACTGTGGTGGTTTCTTTTGTATTTTCCCCCTACAAGGATGTTAATTTAATTACATTATTGTTGCTATTACTGAGCAGTTCACCTATATTCACCTCTTGGACCTGAACCTGTGCACCACTTAGGACTAAATCAAGAGTTGCCTCTCCCCTCGTGGGTTCCAGGATTAGTTGCACCATGAAGCAGTCATTAATGGAATCTAGAAATTTTATGTCTGCACCCCATCCTGAGGTGATGTGTTCCCAGTCAATATGGGGATAGTTGAAATCCCCCTTTATAGGTGGGTTTTCTGTTTTTGTAGCTTCTCTAATCTCTCTGAGCATTTCACAGTCATCAGCACCATCTTGGTCACGTGGTTGGTAGTATATTCCTACTACTATATTCTTATTATTCAAGCCTGGAATTTCTATCCATAAAGATTCGATAGTTCAGTTTGATTCATTTAAGATATTTACTCTCTTTGACTCTATGCTTTCTTTCACACATAGTGTTACTCCCCAACAAGCATGACCTACTCTATCATTCTTACGTGTTTTGTACCCTGGTGTTACCATGTCTCATTGGTTATCATTATTTCGCCAAGTTTCTGTGATGCCTATTATATCAATATCCTCACTTAATACCGGCCACTCAAGTTTACCCATCTTAGTAATAAGACTTCTTGCATTTAAATACAAATATAAAATGTGTCAATATTCAGTTATCTACCTTCATGTGATGTAAGTAGTAGATCTAGGATGCAGGAGAGAACTTGGGTCTGAGTTAACTTTTTGTTTTGCAATTTCCCAATTTTCCCTCTTTCTGAAATATTCTAAAGTATGTTAAGAGAATAAAGAGAGGTAGCTATTTTATGTGTATAATAATTTATTGGCTGAAAAAAGACTTCTGCATGTAAGTTATTTGAATAGGTCTTAATGCGCTGAAACAAATGAACTGCATAAAATGCAATGCTTAAACTTGTCTCCTAGTTATTCTTTAAGTTGCTGCCTCTGCGGGCCCTAGTTTTGACAAATAAGTGTTTAGGGTGGAAAAGGACTGAAATCTGTGTGACAGAGGACTGTAATTGACCTGCAAGGTTAGATGATATAAAACTGCAGACATGCAACTTTGTTTGGAAAATGAGCATGCAACTGTGGGCCGAAATTGCATGCTCTCACCACATAATCACATGCAAAAGTGGACAATTATGTTTATTTGTGCACATTATCACAAGCTAATTAGGGGCACATATCCAGCCATTTGTATGCGTGGTTGCACAAATAAAGATTTTAAAAGTCAGTCCTTAAGTATAAGAGGCATTTAATTGTTTGATCAAGTATACTCAAGAGGATGAAATTCACCCTTAGCTGATCTAGATTTAAAAGACCTATGCACCACTACGGTCTCAGGATAGGACATAAGTAGGAGTTAAATGGACGCTCCTTGTGCTGCCCTTTTGCATAGAGGTGAATTTCACCCACGCTCACCCATGCATTCTTAACAGTTTCCTGCAATCAAAGCTGTAAGGAGTGCATATGATGGGCTATATTTTGTAAGCTTTCTTTCTCCAGCAGTTGATAAAGGACTGACAATATTTAATGAAATACTGGGGAAGTTGAGTTACTTTTTACAAATCTGAGTAAACCTCTCCCTCTGCTCTTCCGGATCATCCGTAGCATCTTTTCTTTTGTAGGAGTGCGTGGTGAAGTTTTTCATTTGTAACAGAGTGCTGAGGGCTAGCACTTAGCACTCCACTCACTATTAGTACTAATTATGTACTGGAGCAGGCCTAATTGGACAGAGGTACACCAAAGTGGGGCTAGTGAGTCAATGACCAATTAGTCCATTAACAGGGAATCTGTATAAAAGGGCACAGGAAGGGCAGGGGGGATATGTGGGAAAAAGAAAGAAAAGGCTAGGAGAGGGTGATAAAGGGGCTCTCTGACTAGAGGCATCTGATATGGCTCCCTCCCTTCGGAGAAGGGATTATAAAGTTGAGATGTAGCGTGGAAACCTGTGGAGACATGGCTATGTGTTGGTGGAGGGATTGAAACTCTGTAAATAAGCTACATGTGGCATTTACAAGCAAGGTGTCAGAGCAATCTGCGTTTCTGGAAGAGGCAGGGATGTGGCACGCTGCCCCATCACCATTTGGTGCTTGTCCAGGGTTTGTGAATGGAGATGCTGGTGTAGAGATTTGGCAGTTTGGGTGATGGAGGAAGGCTGCAATGGCTGGTGGAGCAGTGAAGAGAGCTGCAGGAAACCCTGCAGACCTTGCAACAATCCCATCGTGCAGTGAAACAGTCCTTGCTTGCCTGGCAGGTGGAACAGCAAAGGAGCCTGCAGGAATTGATAAGGGAGCAGGCCAGGTTGAGCAACTGCTCCTGTGAAGTTTGGTGAGTCCTAGGATGGGAAACGGAAATGGGGCACAGGGGATAGGATTCTGTAAGGTGGGACCTGCAGATGACTCTGAGGTGGTTTTGGTTACTTTCGAAAGTGTGGAGGCGGGAGCCGGCTGAGACAGAACAAGGTGGGGCCCTTTGGCTGGTACCCTATGCAACTGGGGAAGCACAGCCAGCATATAGGGTGCTCTGTGATGAGCAGGCGAGAGACTATGATGTGGTTAAGGCAGCTGTCCTGGACTGGGTGGGTTTCTCCATTGAAAAATACAGGCAGAAATTTAGAGCAGCAAAATGGACTGGGGGGTTACAGCCATGAGCATTTGCACATAAATGAACAGACTGGACTACTTGTAGGTTAAGGCCAGATATCCAATTTGTGGGGTGAGATCATGGACTGTGTGATTCTGGAACAGTTTCTTCAGAATCTTCCTAACAATACCCAAGAATGGGTTAGGTGGCATTAGCCAGTTAATCTGGGTGCCACAGTTAAATTTACAGAGGGGTTTCCAAAGATGGAGGTTCCCTGAGTGAGTCAGCAGTTTAAGGGTCTAAATCTAGGGAAGACTGGAGAGCTTATGAGTGGAAAGAAGAGGGAGAAGCTCCAAGGAAGTCAGTCAGGGGTTTGGGAATAGTGTGTTTTCAATGTGAATGGGAAGGACATATAAAAAGAGACTGTGCAAACCCACAGCCCATGAATGGACACTTTTGTGGTTGGGCCAAGAGCCCCCAGGCAGGGAAGAAAAACGAAAGTACCTACCATCTCGGTAATGGCAGGGAGTCGACATCAAAGGGGTCTAGTGGACATGGCTTCATTCTGTTCACTAATCATGTGGGAGTTACTGGAAATCCCCCTGGATACTTCCTGGAGCAAGGTTCCAAACTGCTGCACAGTGGCATTTAGAAGCAAGGTCTCAGAGCAGCCTGTGTTTGTGGAAGAGTCAGGGGTGTGGCATGCTGCCCTGTCACACTTGCCAAATTCATATGGGCCTTCAAATCCCATTGGTGGTTCATAAAAAGGGGATTTGAGGATATTGATCTAGTATGAAAATTTCTTGTTGTAGCTATCCCTAAGGGTCACATATATATGAAGTTATTAGTGCACCACTACTGACTTTGAATAGAGTCCCTTTAGTTGCAATTCCTTTGGCCATGACAACTGGGATGTCAAGCTTTTGGTTCTACTCCACTCCCATCATCATCAGTTGTTGTTTTTCCCTCCAATTATAAATTTTTCTGCATTCCTCTGACCTGTAGGTCAATTTAGATCATAAATCAGCAACTCTCATTATCTATGTTTTATCCTGATCCAATTATTATAGAAAAACTACACATCAGGAGTCTGAGTCTTCTCTTGCCCCAGTGACAATCAGGTTCCACTGAAGTCAAGGTGAAGCGACCTTGTTCCCAATTACCCTGTGCCTTGTGTTGTCATATGCATGTGCCAAGTGGGTGTCAAACACTACCAGATCATGACACATTACCCACTGCTTTGGGGCGAGATTGGGAGAAATGGCAGGGAGGTGATCCAATGCGTCCTCTTTGTTCCTCTCAGTGACTCACTAGATCTGTGTTCTTCCTCTGAGGGCATTTTTCAGTAGTACAGGGCTTCAAACATCTACACAAAACTTGCTGCTATTAATACTATTATTCCAGTAGTTCAGGCAGGAACCCAGGTGGGGCATAGGGCTAAATCCTTTCCAAATATATTGTAAGAGATGGCCCCTGCCCCAAAGAATGTGCAATTTAACCTACTTTCTGTTTATAGGAACTACTCGCTGCAGCCACTAGGTGTCAGGATGTTTCTTTTCCAGGATGGCGGGGAGACAATTTGTAGATGTGTAATCCTATGTGTTGCAATAACAGTCCTACTCTTTGCCTCCCCCAAACAATCCTCCTTAGTCCAACTGTTGGATTACCATGTGATCAAAATTATAGAAGGGACTACTGCAAATACAGTCACCAGTAAGTGATTCTTCCTACTATTACATTTAGCCACCACCAATGAAACAGGTCTGATATGGATCCTGTACCCTCATCATTCCCACCTGCTGTGGTGGTCTCAGCCCAAACATTCCAGGGCCGTGGCTGGAAGGGCTGTGATCTAGGAAATCGAGGAAAGCACACTTGAACACAGGACCAGCCTTTTTATTCAAAGTGTTCCACTGATATCCTGTAACCTTCAAATCACTGAAATGGGTGTCCTAGCACCTACTCCTTCTCCCATTTAAGTCAACTAGAGTGGAATCAAGCCCAGAGAGAACCATTTTGAATTATAATCAAATCATTTAGCTAGGCTCTGGGAAGGCAGTATAAACCAATGGTTAGAGTCAGGGTTTGGACGTGTGGCTTCTATTCGTGATTTTCCTGCTGACTCTGGGTGACCGTAGAGAAATCATTTAATCTCCCTGTGACTCATCTCCTCCATCTGTAAAATGGAGATGTTAATGTTTGCTTACCTCATTGCTGGTGTGAGGCTTACAGATATTAATTAACCTCCTTCAGATCCAGTTTGAAAGGTGCTATAGAAATGGGTATTGTTAATAATGCCATAATACTCAACACTTGAAATAAAAACAGAGAAAAGAAAAAGTGTATTTAAGATAAATTGTGCAGTTGTACATTTTAAAATGTAACCAGATTGAAAGACTCTATTTTTATGATCTGAATGGCATGCTTTGGGACATGCAGGGGATGTCACATAATATTAGTTCAGGTTTTGGAAACACTTAGGCCCAAATCCCCAAAGATAGAGAGATAGATAGATATAGGCACCTAACTCCCATTGGAATCAATGTGAGTTAGGTGCCTTTATATCTGTAATGATCTAGCCCCTCTTGGTCTTCAACTTTGCTCCCAGAGCTTTACTTGAGCTGCTTAGTTTAAAATTGCCTCAGAAACGGCAAGCCCTCCTGTCTTCTATACATTTTACCTATTTTAAAATATCCATTCCAATATATTATTACAAGTAGCGTAATGTACAGTTTACAAATGCAGTACCTGATTCTGATCTCACTAGTTGCATACTGCTATTTTATACTAAAGTCAGTGGACCAAATCCTATTATAAAGCAGCATAGCTCCACTGAAGTCAGTCTGAAATCAGCTCCTGATCTGGCCTTGTGTGGTTACATTAATGTTTGCAACAGAAAATTCAGGCCAGCTGTTGACATTTTAATGGTTAACCCTTTCTTCCCAATTCTAATCCTTCATGCATGGATGACATGGAGGAAAACCATTGAAGAGTTATCCTCATGAGCTACAGTCACTTCTCTCAGTGTTCTTCCGTGTTCTTCTTTTTTCTCTCTCTCCCTTACTGCCTAATGTGAATATTTTAAGGAACCAGCACAAAGATCTGTGTGCACGGACTATCTGTATTTTAATTAAAGGCAAAAAGTAGGGCTGGAATCCAAACCACCCACCCACGGCCACCCAGATTTGAGAAAGCTTGGATCCACATGTGAACCACTCTGGTGAATCTCTAGCAGAATTGTAGAAATTACTGGATGAGCACGTATAAGTTATTTAGAAGAATACTTCACACATATAATGAAGCCCCTCAAACATTCCATGATAGAGCTACATGCTTTAGCTATTGGAATAACACCAGGCACCCTTTAAGCCACATCCTGAATAATGAAAGGAACTTAAAATTTGCCTTACCATATCAGACCAGTAGTCCATATGTAGTATCCTGCTTCCAGCAAAGACCTGTTCCTGATGCATCAGAGGAAAGTGAAAGGTTCCCATAATGCACCTGGTCAAAAGCAGTGCTGTACATGGTAAGGAGAATTCATTTGACACCTTCAGTGATCATCTGATACCCTGAAGTATAAGAGTGGATCAAACCTTCTTGACATGCACAACTACAAATATTAGTGAGTGGTAGGTGGGATTTTCAAAAGCTTTCAATGTCTGTCTAATTGAAGCTCCCGTTGAAGACAAAGATAAAACTCTCATTGACTTCAGTGGGAGAAAAGTTAAGCCAATTCTGAATACTTTTGAAAATCTCACCCAAAATGTATTCAGCCTCTTTTTAAATCCACAAAAAGAAAAGGAGTACTTGTGGCACCTTAGAGACTAACAAATTTATTGGAGCACAAGCTTTCATGAACTACAGCTTGAAGTGAGCTGTAGCTCACAAAAGCTTATGCTCAAATAAATGTTAGTTTCTAAGGTGCCACAAGTCCTCCTTTTCTTTTTGCGGATACAGACTAAAACACGGCTGCTACTCTGAAACCACTTTTTAAATCCAGTTACAGATTTGATTCATCTCTGTTACTCCAGTGTAAATCAGAAATGGTAACTCCACTTAAGGCAAGGGAGTTACACCACTGGGAAAGCTGATTAACTCCAGTTTGGGCTTTAGTGAAGTTACTCCTGATTAACATTAGTTTTGTCAGAGGAGAATCTGACCTATAGTATTTTAGCACTACTATCTTCTGTAGTAGTGACTTCTACAGGCTAATTACATGCAGTTAAAACAATTATAAAATTGTATTTAAGTTTATCTGCCATTAGTTTCCAGGAAAAGAAGTAAGAATTCTCTTATTCTGGG
The DNA here is from genome assembly GCF_965152235.1 of Eretmochelys imbricata. Classification (NCBI taxonomy): domain Eukaryota; kingdom Metazoa; phylum Chordata; order Testudines; family Cheloniidae; genus Eretmochelys; species Eretmochelys imbricata. The sequence goes on along the minus strand of NC_135572.1, from coordinate 194,930,479 downwards.
ATAATGTAAATAGGAGGGATTGATACATTTTTGTTACAGAATCAGAGACTGTAAGAGATAGAAGGGACATATTCAGGCACCTATTCCATTCCTGACAGATGCGGGATTTATTCTGTGACCGATTTATCAGGGCATCATGTCTCTTCTAAATCTTCTTTGCATGCTAAATAACTCTAGTTTGTTTTATGGGATTTTTATCTCTCTCCTCATGAAAATCCCACTCAGACCTCTTGCCCTCTTCATTTGCTTATTACGGATCTTTTCAAACCCGGCTATATTTTTCTTAAATTGGACTTTGAAAAGATGTTTGAAATTGCTAATACAGTCCATGAGCTTCGGTGCACGGAATCATGACTCCCTCAAGTTGCTGGACCTAGAAACCGTAAAGCTTGTGACTCACTGAGTGGTAACATAGTGACTTTTTCAGCACCAGTGGCAAAGGCTTGTGTTTTTGATGTGGCAAGTGCTGGGTTTGAGCCCTCTGTGACCTGGTGTAAATCACCACCGTTCCATGAAAGCCAATGGAGCAACACAGACTTATACCAGCTGAGGGTCTGGACCCACTGTAACCACTACAATTACATCAGGGTAAACGAGAGGAGAATCAGGTCTGTTTTGGTTAATAAAAAAAAAAAAATCTAGGGCTATATTCAATCCTCATTTTAATCCATGAAACCCCACTGAATGAGTAAATGAGACTGAAATTTGGCCCGTGATATCACAAACATTGTCATTAATTCCCCACAGCTTCTTGTGAAGAAGCCCAAATCTGTTGATCTTCAGGATATCCTATACCCACCACCCACCCCGCTTTTATTTGAGGTTTTTGGGAGAACTGGGTGCAGTGAGGGCTGGAACTTGTGCTGCTGGGTATTGTCAAGATATGGCTTCATTTGGTTTGTGTTTTCATGTCATGATACTTCTGCGGTGCCTACAGCCTAGAATAGGTATGTTTTGTTATGAATCTAAATAAAAATTAGCACACTTCACTATCTCACTGATCACTTCCTCTACCAAATCATTAATAAATACATGAAATAACACTAGAACCAAGGCAAGCCCTTGTGGCAACCCACTTATCAACCACCAAGGACTGTTGTTTGCTTCTAGTTCATAGTGTTTAACACATAATAATAGACTGCCCCTTTTCCTGTGGAAAACTTATTCATTTCCAAATGTCAGATCATTTTAGACTCCAACGGGTTCTCACTGGTATGTAACTTCTGCAGTTTTCCCTGCCATCTTTATTAAAAATACATTATTGGCAATGTTCTAATTTTCAAGATCAGTTGTTCCTAAGTACTGATTCTAAGGAACTTGGGCTAAAAATTTCAAAGGCACCTAAGTCCCATTTTCAAAAGTGATTTAGGTACCTAGGTCTGATATAGGCAGAGCACCTCATTGGCACCCATAAGGCTGCTTTAGCTTATGGCAGGGGCTGCATTAGTCCCAGAAGCAGCCCAAAATTCGGAAGGTGCAAAACTGGAAAACAGCCACATTTGGCCCTTCATTCCTCCATCCTAGGCTGTGCAGCATAGAAACTGGCTCATAGACCTGTCATCTCATTTGCAATCAGATAACATCCTTACGGCAACTCTGGCAATTGCTGACCTAGAATAGTCATATTAGGATAGTGTCAATATACTTTTAACTTCCTAAAGTGCTCCAAAGGCCACTGGTTGTCTAAGGCTATAACTACACTTACTGGCGATTGACGCTGCTGTGATCAATGCAGCAGGGGTCGATTTTAGCAGGTCTGGTGAAGACCCGCTAAATTGACAGCAGAGCACTCTCCGTTACTCCACCAGAACGAGAAGAGTAAGGTAAGTCAATTGGAGAGCGTCTCCCATTGATGCAGTCTTGTGTAGACACAGCAGTAAGTTGACATAAGTTACGTTGACTCCAGTTACATTATTAATGTAGCTGAAGTAGTGTAACTTAGGTCGACTTACTGCAGTAGTGTAGACAAGGACTAAGGACCACAATGTGGTGGAAACCCTTGAAAAAACAAAGGGCTACAACCACCTCGTTTAGCTGTTCGGTGCTTTCATCAGCATTAATTAGAATGGGGAAAGGAAAACAATCCTAAATCAAAATGAAACCTCAAAAGTTCAATTTAGGAAAGGAGTAGCTCTTTATCTAGGTCAGTGCTTCTGAGCTCTCTAAATTCTATCACCATTCTCCTTAAAGGATTTTGCATCTGTAAAGTGAAATTCTTTATCTTAAGCTCTAAAGTGAAAGGAAAATTATAAAGAATTGGGTAAAGGTTTCTTTCCCCCCACTTGTTTACTAGTTGGGTTACTAGTTTGAGCCCAGATCTGGCTCTGCCTTTCAGTAACACTGGTATTGGCTTTATGCAGTTATTGTAATGTTGCTTTAATAGGTTCATATTAATATGTGCATCCATTGTACAGGTTCCAAATAAAATTCACCCTGTGTAGAGAGTCAGCATGTGTTACATGTCCCCCTCTGTGCCCAGTCTGGCTCTTTAAAGGTATAGAGGCTTCCCCAGTTCAATCCCCAATGTCACACCAACTCAAGGCCTACACACCATTTAAGCCATATTTTCAAGGATTAAGCGGGATTTAAGTGTTGGAGGAGTCTTGTGCTGGTCCTCCTGATTCCTTGTGCCAAATTTTGAAAAGTCTTTTTAATGTAGGGTGCCTCTGTTATTGGGCGCTCAGCATGAGCCCCTTCATGGTTTCAAGCTACAAATCCAAAAAACAGAGGCACCCACAGTTAGAAGACACTCTTGAAATGTTTGCCCCTAACTAATAAATAGTGGATGGTCTCAGGTGTCTATGGCCACCATATACAAAACAAGACAAATGCATTATGAAAAGTACTTGTTATAAATGGAGAAACATGCTGCGGGACTTCATTTATATAGTTCAAATGATACAGGTATGTCATGCCTGCAGAAAGCACTCTTTTGAGCCATTCCACTGAAGTCAAGATAAGTGACAAGTCATTTGTTTAAATGCACATCAGGGCATAAATTCTGCTCCGTTACACCAGTGTAAAGATAGAATTATTCCACTGACTTGTGTGGATTTACATGGGTATAACTAATATTGCCAACCCAAATTTTCAAAAATCATGAGTCAGGCCCCCCCAAAATCATGAAGGTGGCTTAAAAATCATGAGATTTTCAAAAGACAATACATTTTAGGTTCTTTTTACTTGCCTTCTGGTTTTGAGTCTTTATGGCTCACATTTTCAAGCTTTTCTCTGCAGGTATCAGGGCTAGAAACTTACTTTTAATGAAAACTGAGATTCTCCCATAACATGACTCCAGAAGCTGTGAGTTTAAGAAAGGCATGAAATATTGCAAGTCTCATCACAAAATTATGAGAGTTGTCAATGTGGGATAATTGAGAGGAGAATTTGGTCCCAGACCTGACTGAAAAATGTAATCTAAGAGACAGCTGTTCCATTATGAAATGAGTTAGGTTTCTGAAGTTAGTTCCTAGTGGAGAGGTATCTGAAAACCCACTTTCCCCATTGTAGGCATCAGTGATACAGTAGTCTCTGCAAGAAGGATAAAGATGGAGCTGATAGAACTGTTATTTCCTCTCTTCAGTCAAGGTGTTTTTCCTTCTCATGCAAGTCTACAAAATTAAGTCAACCTAAGTTACTTTGAAGTACAACCACTGCAGTAATTAAATCAGTTTTACACATCCACACTACACTCCTTATGTCAGCAGTGCATGTCCTCAACAGGAGTGCTTGCACCGTCGTAACTGCCAGTGTGGGGTTTCTGAAATGCAGCAACAGTCAATGTAAATGACGCAGTGTCTATGCTGACACTGCATCAATCTAACTACATTGACTTAAGCACTATGTCTCTCGCAGAGGTGGAGTTCTTAAGTCAGTGAAATGCGTGAGTTACATCGGTGGGAGCTATATTTTAGTTTGGTAAATTGCCTTATGTTGCCACTACTCTGTAGTGTAGATCAGGCCTCAGTCAGGTTTTGGGTAGATGAGGGAACTAAGAAAGTTGCATTGTTACTGCCTGCACCTATATCTATTTTGTGCTTAAACACAGGGCTCTGGGCCTGTGAGTCTGGCACCCTTGACCTGGACTCTGGGCCTGTCAATTTGGCATCCTTGACCTGGACTCTGGGCCTGTCAATCTGGCACCCTTGACCTGTACTAAACCAAGGAGAGTAGGGAGAGCTTAATTTCAGTGACATTTTTATTGACATCAGGATTAACATATGTGATTAAAAGCAAAGTTGATATGCTGCAAAGAGAGACAGCTAACAGGAGAGTTTTGGGGGGAGTAGCTGGAAACTCTGTGTCTAGAGAAAGCCAGTGATGGTGCATTTGGCCCGTCCCTGGGTTGTTTGGTTCACTGTTGTTCTCTGTATATGGGCTGCTTAGCTGGACCATGGGCCCCTGATTAAACAGGGCGCCTTGCTAAAGGCTCTGTCCCTTGGAGCTTTGATCAGCCCACCTGTTTGAAGTCTCTGAGTGGTTAATTGCTTGCTGATGGCAGAGATGAGCTAAGGAGGGAAGACGTGGTATGAAAAGTCATACTAGGCAAAGTCTTGCTAGGCAAACTTGTTAGCTCTCTCTGTTCATGGCTCTCAGGAGAGTTTTGTAGGGAGCTGAGAAAGAGAATGTGAGAGGCTTACTTCTAGATTTCAGCACTATGTTACATCAAGATGGCCAGCGATGAAACAGAAACTGGCAATGGACATGCCATGGTCTCGCTTCAGGCGGGAAAAAGAAGGCATTTCTTGTGCATGATGTGCAAACTGGTGGCTGTGCTGGAGGAAAAGATTCTTGGATTGGAGGGGCAAATTTAGCTGCTACTGAGAATCAGAGAGGCTGAGGAGTTCTTACACAGCCAGGTTCAGGAAACATCAGTACCTCAGGTTCAAGGAAGAAAGGAGCTGGCCACCAAGGAACCAGAGAGAGAGAGAGAAAGTCACAGAGGAGGACTGGTGGCTCATACAACTAGAGGCAGGAGGTCACAGTGGCATTTTGTATGGCTGGATGAAGATGGGCAGGCTGTGGCCACCAGAGAGAAGAGAAACAGGAGGAATTCCTCACAGCTGGAAGTTTCAAATCCATACCAGGTTCTCAATATGCAAACTACCTCTCAAGATCCAGCAGCTCCAAGGCAATGGAGAGATGTTTGGAACAGATATGTGGATAGCAGCTCGGCCCAAACTTTAAGAAAATCAAGTTTTCTCAAAAAGAGCTTTCCAGCCATCCAAGGAAGACAGATGATCTTGTTGGAGATTCAGTACTCAGGAGAATCCAAATAACATTCTGCAATGGACAGGTGAAGAACAGGACAGTGTGTTGCCATCCTAGCACCAAGACACACGATGTCATTCTAAGATGGGATAGGCTTCCGAAGTCAACAGGCAAGGATCCATTGATGATGGTTCATATTGGCACTACTGACACTGTGTCACAGGATATCTCACAGATAACAAATGACTTCAGGGAACTTGGAAGTGTGCTGAAGAAGAATGTCCAAGAGATCCTTCCTGTCCCATGAGTGAAGGAAGGCAGAAGATTCTGGAAGTGAACTATGGGCTAGGTAAGTAGTGGAAGACAGAGGATTTTGGTTTTGTGCAACATTGGTCCACCTCGGAAGAGGAGGCTGTATAGTTTGATGGCCTCCACTTCAGTAGAAGAGGGATCCATCTCCTTGGGGACATGCTGGCTAGTAGTCAGGAGGATGTTAAACTAATAGCAAAAGGGGAGGGTAAAAAGAGGGACGATATGAGCACTCAGCACAAAATCAAGATGTTGAGAAAAATTTAATCAAGGAACCAAAGGACACAAAAAGAGAAGAAATTCTTGAATTGCCAAGACACCAATGCTAGGAGCCCTGGTAACAAACGAGGAATTGGAATTGCTTATTTATGAGCATACATTAGTTCTAGTTGGTATTACTGAAACCTGCTGGGACGATTCACACTATTGGAATGGTAAAATCAATGGTAAGAACCTATTTAGGAAGGATCAAGTGGGCAAAAGGGGAGGGGAAAGGGCACTCCATCAGAAATGGCATTATCTGTTTCCAAGTCGCTGATAATTTTCTTCTGAGTTATCTTGAAAGGTTATGGATCAATGTCCTAACGGATAAAGCAAAGAGGGGGTATTAGTTGGTGTCTGCTACAGACCACCAAATCACAATAGAGAAAAGGGTGACTGCCTCCTTATGCATCTACCTATAATGTATTAGAAAGAAAACTGTGTGATCATGTAGGACTTCAATTTGAGTGACATATGCTGGAGGTCTCATGCTGCCAGTATTGAAATATCCTTGGAATTTCTAAACATTATAGATGACAATTTCAAAGCTCAAAAAGTGTTGCAGCCAACATGAGGGAATTCTGTATTAGACCTTGTCTTGACAGATAGAGGAACTGATCTCAGAACTAAAAATTAATGGTAGCTTAGGTATAAGTTATCATTACTTGAGCACATTTATAATTTGCAAGCAGAATAAAGTCCAGCCATTTATTTATATATATATATATATATTAGGGGTGTCGATTAATCGTGGTTAACTCATGCAATTAACTTAAAAAAAATAATAGCGATTAATCACAGTTTTAATTGCACTTTTAAACAATAGAATACCAATTGAAATTTATTAAATATTTGGGATGTTTTTCTACATTTTCATATATATTGTATTCAATGTGGTAACTGAAATCAAAGTTTATATTATTTTTTATTATGAATATTTGCACTGTAAAAATGATAAACAAAAGAAATAGCATTTTTCAATTCATCTCAGACAAGTACTGGAGTGCAATATCTGTCATGAAAGTGCAACTTACAAATGTAGATTTTTTTGTTATGTAACTGCACTCAAAAACAACAATGTAAAACTTCAGAGCCTACAAGTCCACTCAGTACTACTTCTTGTGCAGCCAATTGCTAAGAGAAACAAGTTTGTTTACAGTTACAGGAGATAATGCTGCCCTCTTCTTATTTACATTGTTTTATTTTTGAATGCAGTTTTTTTGTACATAATTCTACATTTGTAAGTTCAATTTTCATGATAAAGAGATTGTACTACAGTACTTGTATGAGGTGAATTGAAACATATTTTTTTTATTTTTATACAGTGCAAATACTTGTAATAAAAATAAATATAAAGTGAGCACTGTACACTTTGTATTCTGTGTTGTAATTGAAATCAGTATATCTGAAAATGTAGAAAACATCCAAAATATTTAAATAAATGGTATTCTATTATTATTTAACAGTGCAATTAATAGTGATTAATTTTTTTAATCGCTTGACAGCTCTTTATATATATATGAGAGAGAGGGAGAGAGAGAGAATGGCTGTCAAGTGATTAAAAAAATTAAACAAGATTAATCGCGCTGTTAAATAATAATAGAATACCATTTATTTAAATATTTGTGGATGTTTTCTACATTTTCAGATATATTGAATTCAATTACAACACAGAATACAAAGTGTACAGTGCTTACTTTATATTTATTTTTTATTATATATTTGCACTGTAAAATATAAAATTTCAATTCGCCTAATACAAGTACTGTTGTGCAATATCTTTACCATGAAAGTTGAACTTACAAATGTAGAATTATGTACAAAAAACCCCTGCATTCAAAAACAAAACAGTGTAAAACTTTAGAGCCTACAAGTTCACTCAGTCCTACATCTTGTTCAGCCAATCGCTCAAATAAACAAGTTTGTTTACATTTGCAGAAGATAATACTGCCTGCTTCTTGTTTACAATGTCAGCTGAAAGTGAGAATAGGCTATTGCATGGCACTGTTGTAGCCAGTGTTGCAAGATATTTACATGCCAGATGAAGATTCATATGCCCCTTCATGCTTTGGCCACTATTCCAGAAGATATGCATTCATGCTGATGATGGGTTCTGCTTGGTAACGATCCAAAGCAGTGCGGACCAACACATGTATATTTTTATCATCTGAGTCAGATGCCACCAGCAGAAGGTTCATTTTCTTTTTTGGTGATTTGGGTTCTGTAGTTTCCGCATCAGTGTCTTGCTCTTTTAAGATTTCTGAAAGCATGCTCCCCACCTCGTCCCTCTCAGATTTTGGAAGGCACTTCAGATTCTTAAATCTTGGGTCGACTGCTGTAGCTATCTTAAAAATTTTGCATTGGTATCTTCTTTGTATTTTGTCAAATTTGCATTGAAAGTGTTCTTAAAACGAACAACATGTGCTGGGTCATCATCCGAGACCGCTATAAGATGAAATATATGGCAGAATGCAGATAAAATAGACCAGGGGATATACAATTCTCTCCCAAGTAGTTCAGTCACAAATTTAATTACCACATTTTTTTTACAAGCGTCATCAGCATGGAAGCATGTCCTCTGGAATGGTGGCTGAAGCATGAAGAGGCATATGAATTTTTAGCTGGCACATAAATATCCTGAGACGCCTCCTACAACAGTGCCATGCGAATGCCTGTTCTCACTTTCAGGTGACATTGTAATTAAAAGTGGGCAGCACTATCTCCCATAAATGTAAGCAAGCTTGTTTCTCTTAGCAATTGGCTGAACAAGAAGTAGGACTGAGTGGACTTGTAGGCTCTGAAGTTTTACTCTGGTTTCTTTTTAAGTGCAGTTATGTAACAAAAAAAATCTATATTTGTAACTTTCACTTTCACGACAAAGAGATTGCACTCCAGTACTTGTCTGAGGTGAATTGAAAAATACTATTTCTTTTGTTTATCATTTTTACTGTGCAAATATTTGTAATAAAAATAACATAAAGTGAGCACTGTACACTTCGTTGTATGTGTTGTAATTGTAATTGAAAGATATATTTGAAAATGTAGAAAAACATCCAAAAATATTTAATAAATTTTAATTCGTATTCTATTGCTTAACAGTGTGATTAATTGTGATTCATTTTTTAACCACGGTTAATTTTTTTGAGTTAATCGCATGAGTTAACTGCGATTAATTGACAGCCCTAATATATAATATGTGCACTTTAATAGGGTCATAGAATCATAGAATATCAGGGTTGGAAGGGACCCCAGAAGGTCATCTAGTCCAACCCCCTGCTCGAAGCAGGACCAATTCCCATTTAAATCATCCCAGCCAGGGCTTTGTCAAGCCTGACCTTAAAAACCTCTAAGGAAGGAGATTCTACCACCTCCCTAGGTAACGCATTCCAGTGTTTCACCACCCTCATAGTGAAAAAGTTTTTCCTAATATCCAATCTAAACCTCCCCCACTGCAACTTGAGACCATTACTCCTCTTTCTGTCATCTGCTACCATTGAGAACAGTCTAGAGCCATCCTCTTTGGAACCCCCTTTCAGGTAGTTGAAAGCAGCTATCAAATCCCCCCTCATTCTTCTCTTCTGCAGACTAAACAATCCCAGCTCCCTCAGCCTCTCCTCATAAATCATGTGTTCTAGACCCCTAATCATTTTTGTCGCCCTTCGCTGGACTCTCTCCAATTTAGCCACAATCTTCTTGTAGTGTGGGGCCCAAAACTGGACACAGTACTCCAGATGAGGCCTCACCAATGTCGAACAGAGGGGGACGATCACGTCCCTCGAACTGCTCGCTATGCCCCTACTTATACATCCCAAAATGCCATTGGCCTTCTTGGCAACAAGGGCACACTGCTGACTCATATCCAGCTTCTCATCCACTGTCATCCCTAGGTCCTTTTCCGCAGAACTGCTGCCTAGCCATTCGGCCCCTAGTCTGTAGCAGTGGATTGGATTCTTCCATCCTAAGTGCAGGACCCTGCACTTATCCTTATTGAACCTCATCAGATTTCTTTTGGCCCAATCCTCCAATTTGTCTAGGTCCTTCTGTATCCTATCCCTCCCCTCCAGCGTATCTACCACTCCTCCCAGTTTAGTATCATCCGCAAATTTGCTGAGAGTGCAATCTACACCATCCTCCAGATCATTTATGAAGATATTGAACAAAACCGGCCCCTGGGGCACTCCACTTGACACCGGGTGCCAACTAGACATGGAGCCATTGATCACTACCCGTTGAGCCCAACAATCTAGCCAGCTTTCTACCCACCTTATAGTGCATTCATCCAGCCCATACTTCCTTAACTTGCTGACAAGAATACTGTGGGAGACCGTGTCAAAAGCTTTGCTAAAGTCAAGAAACAATACATCCACTGCTTTCCCTTCATCCACAGAACCAGTAATCTCATCATAAAAGGCGATTAGATTAGTCAGGCATGACCTTCCCTTGGTGAATCCATGCTGGCTGTTCCTGATCACTTTCCTCTCATGCAAGTGCTTCAGGATTGATTCTTTGAGGACCTGCTCCATGATTTTTCCAGGGACTGAGGTGAGGCTGACTGGCCTGTAGTTCCCAGGATCCTCCTTCTTCCCTTTTTTAAAGATTGGCACTACATTAGCTTTTTTCCAGTCATCCGGGACTTCCCCCGTTCGCCACGAGTTTTCAAAGATAATGGCCAATGGCTCTGCAATCACAGCCGCCAATTCCTTCAGCACTCTCGGATGCAACTCGTCCGGCCCCATGGACTTGTGCACGTCCAGCTTTTCTAAATAGTCCCTAACCACCTCTATCTCCACAGAGGGCTGGCCATCTCTTCCCCATTTTGTGATGCCCAGCGCAGCAGTCTGGGAGCTGACCTTGTTAGTGAAGACAGAGGCAAAAAAAGCATTGAGTACATTAGTTTTTTCCACATCCTCTGTCACTAGGTTGCCTCCCTCATTCAGTAAGGGGTCCACACTTTCCTTGGCTTTCTTCTTGTTGTCAACATACCTGAAGAAACCCTTCTTGTTACTCTTGACATCTCTTGCTAGCTGCAGCTCCAGGTGCGATTTGGCCCTCCTGACTACAGTTTACAGGGTCAGTTTCATAAAGCTGAAAACAATAATGAGCCAAGTCAACAGGGAGGAATAATTTAATCAGAAAAATTTGAATAATTGGGAATCATTTAAGAACACCTGACTAGAAGCCAAAATTGAGGAAGAAGGCTGTACAGGTTAAAAAATGGACCTGGTTTAGAGGGAAAATGAGGCAGCTGGTGTGTGTGTGTGTGTGTGTGTGTGTGTGACAAATGGAAGAAAGGGGATGCTGATAATAATGAATATTAGAAATTGTAGAAAATTGATAAAGGAAGCAAAGAGACACAAGGAGAAATCTTTGGTTAGTAGAGTTAAGGACAATACAAAGAAGTTTTTTAATATATTAGGAACAAAAAGAATCCCTGACAATGGTGTTGGTCCATGACTAGATAGAAATGATAGAATTATTAATAATAATGCAGAAGAGGCAGAAGTGTTCAATAAATACTTGTCCTGTATTTTGAGGAAAAAAACAGATAATGTAGTCACATCATATAGTGATGATAACACTCTTTCCATTCCACTAGTATATCTGGAGGATGTTAATCAGGAGCGACTAAAGTTAGCCATTTTTAAATCAGCGGGTACAGATAACGTGCATTGAGGAGTTTTAAAAGAGCTGATTTAGGGGCAAGCTGGACCATTAATGTTGATTTTCAATAAGTCTTGGAACACTGGGGAAGTTCCAGAAGACTGGAAGAAAGCTAATGTGCCATTTTTAAAAAAGGGTAAATGGGATGACCCAGGCTATTATAAAGCTGTCAGCCTGACATGGATCCCAGGCAAAATAATGGAGTGGTTGATATGGGAATTAATTAATAAAGAATTAAAGGGGGTAATGTAATTAATGCATATCAAGAGAGGTTTATGGAAAATAGAGCCTGTCAAACTAACTTGATACCTTTTATTGTGAGATTACAAAGTTTGGTGATAAAGGTAATAGTATTGACTTAATATACTTAGACTTCCATAAGGCTTTTGAGTTAATACCACACAACATCTTGATTAAAAAAATGGAATAACATAAAATTAACATGGCACACATTAAATGAATTAAAAACTGGCTAACTGATGGGTCTCAAAATGTAACTGTAAACAGAGAGTGGTCCTCAAGTGGGTGTTTCTAGTGAGATTCTGCAGGGACTGGTTCCTGGCCATACACTATTTAAAACTTTTATCAATGGCATGGAAGAAAACATTAAATCATCACTGATAAAGTTTGCAGATGACAGAAAAAATTATGGAAATAGTGAATAATGAAGAGGACTGGCCACTGATTTTGAGCAATCTGGATCACTTGGTAGACTGGGCGCAGGAAAACAATTTGCATTTTAATATGGCTAAATGTAAATGTATACATCTAGGAACAAAGAATGTAGGCCATACTTACAGGATGGGGGGACTCTATCCTGGGAAGAAGTGACTTTGAAAAAGATTTGATGGCCCTGGTGGATAATCAGCTGAACATGAGCTCCCAGTGTGATGGTGGCCCAAAGAGCTAATGTGATCCTGGGATGCATAAACAGGGGAATCTGGAGGAGAAGAGAGATTATTTTACCTCTGTACTTTGCACTGGTACAACCACTATTGGCTTACTGTGTCCAGATCTGGTGCCCACAATTCAAGAAGGATCGTTGATAAACTGGAGAGGGTTCAAAGAAGAGCCATGAGAATGATTAAAGGATTAGAAAACATGCCATGTAGTGGTGGACTCAAGGAACTCAATCTATTTAGTTTAACAAAGAGAAGGTTGGGGTGACTTGACTACAGTCTATTCATCTCTACTTGGGGAACAAATGTGTAATAATGTGCTCTTCAATCTAGCAGAGAAACGTATAACACAATCCAATGGCTGGAAGTTGAAGCTAGACAAATTCAGACAGGAATAAGGCATACATTCTTAACAGTGAGACAAATTAAACACTGGAATAATTTACCAAGGGCCATGGTGAATTCTCCCATCACTGACAATTTTTAAATCAAGATTGGACGTTTTTTCTAACAGTTATGCTCTAGGAATTATTTTGGGTAAATTCTAAGGCCTGTATCGTACGGGATGTCAGACTAGATCAGCACGCTGGTTCAGGGGTGCTAGAAGAATTTATCTAGTGGGGGTGCTGACAGCCATTGAACCAAACTGTAAACTCTGTATATAATTGAATCCACTTCAAGCCAGGGGGTGGGGCAGCACCCCTAGTTCTAGCACCTATGCACCAGTCCCTTTAGGCATTGGAATCTATGCATCCTAGCGACGAAATCCTGGTGCCAGTGAAGTCAGTGGCAAAACGCCTACTGACTTCTATGGTGGCAGTTCACTCCTAGGCTGTCTTTGACTTAAGACAAAATATCTGGGGTAAGATCCTACCTTTACTGAAGTCAATGACAAAGTGTACTTTGGATTCAGTCGAATCAGGATCTCACACTCGCTTTGGCTAAAGACAGCCACCCCTTTTCACACATTATTTTTGTCATAAGTAAATTGCTTCTTGGCTACTCTGCTTATCTACTGGCATCTGAGGTGATTTTTAAGCAACCCTCTGAAAAATAAGGCTGGCTTTTCTCACTGAACTGAGCATATGAAAGGCTTGCAGGCGGCATGAATAGAAACAGATTTCCATTGGTACCTATATAGATCTGACTTGCAATGGGATTCTTATTGATTGAGATGATGATGTGGGTATTGAAGGCACAAAAATCAGATTAACATTAGTCCAAATATAAATCTTATTTGATTAATAAGAAGATGGATTAAGAACGGTTATGTTTACAAAGTGATAATTATCATTTCAAATAATTAATTCATCTCCTTATATTTTAAATAATATTCATCAAATTATCTTCAGTTTTAATTTTATCAGTTTATTTATTCTTTAAAATATATTGTATTTAATACTCTTCTTTTTTTTTCTAATCACATGTTAACTGTTTCATAGAATGATCCATAAAAATGAATCACTAAAGGTGAAGTGTGTGTACAAGTTCATGTACACACACACACGCAGATACACACTTTAAAAAACAATGTCTGTTCAATTAAATCATAATTTGCAATGTGGTCAGTCTGTCCTCCAGAAACCGCTCTGAAAAATATTGCCAGGAGGAATCCCTTTAAGATTCAGTAATCACTGGAAGTTGAAAGAAACTTTTCGTATGAAAAATCATCAACTATTCTATTGCGCAACTTTATGAACTTCCAAATGATATGGTCTAAATTGTTCTGTTGAGCTCTAGCCTCACTTTCCTAGCATCAGATCAATACAATTTCTGTTGAAGAACAAAGTCTGCTACAACAACCAGAAAACATGGTATGCGGACACATTTGTGAGCAAAATTCTGCTTTCATTGTAGCCAATGATGCAATTTTACGGGAATGGAGGTATGTTTTCTTAGAACATTTCCTTACTGAAATGAATATACAAGGAGTATTATAGAGATTCCTGTTACATGTAGTAGGACTTCAGTTTTACAATCTTGGACTCTCCCAATCCTGCAAAGATTTATGGACATGCTTAGCTTTTCACATTGTGAGTAGTCCAATGCATTTCAATGGGATTGCTCACTGTATGTAAAGTTACTTACCTGTGTAAGTCTTTGCAAGATAGAGACCTTAGGACTGATCCTCCAAGTATCTCTGTGTCTGTGGCCCCATGAAGACAATGGGGATCTGCCTACATGGAACAGCTCTGGGTAGACCCAGATCCTGAAAACACTTCAGTATATGTGTAACTCTGCAGTGGAAGTACAATTAAAATAATTGCCTAGTATATATACTTATATCTAGCCAAGGATTTAACATTTAAAACAAAAAAACAAAAAAAAAATTTCTAGAACTTTCTAGTTCTTTGGTGGAGGCACATTTTGAAAAATTTTTGAAATGCCTTCATGTAGCACCAGAACCTTTTCTGATTTCTGTCTGATGCATAGATTGCACAAGAAACAATAATAGGAAAAAATTCTCTTTGTGAGAAGAAGTTAGAAGTGTCTTCAAGAAGGATGCCCAAGAGAACCATCTTAGCATCTAGAAAACTGATTCTTGTCCAAATTATGGACTCCTGCAGCTCCCACTGAAATCAGTGGGACTGGTTAAGTGCTCAGCACCTAGCTCTCTTTTCCAACAGTTCATCCACTGTTTCTTGTATAATTTTCAATGTTGTTGTCACTTTTCAGAATTCCATATTAAGGGCCTGAGTCTGATCTGTCCTACCCTGGTGTAAATCAGTTGACAGCAATGGACTTACTTCTAAAATTATGATTTGTCATGATTTACTGGTGCAGGACTGAATCTTTTCCATCCTAGGCTGCAGACCAATCTAATTTTTTGGAGGGGGGTGGGTCTCGATATTTGTGGGGAAGATACAAACATTTCTATAGGAAGTAGGGTTTTTTAAATGGCACTGGTTGAAGCTGCTCAGAAGTTTAGGATGTTGGAATTAATCCTTGTTGTGGTGATGAACAGAGGGCCAGAGAATTGGTCAAAGGTGCATGATAAATTCATTTACCACATCATTCCACAATGTATTACATGCTCACTACCTTGTGGGACCCATAGACTGCTCTAGATTATGAGAGACAGATTACCTCAGGATACTGTTTGCAGGGAGGTAACAGCACAGCTACATAAATGAGCTGGATTTTATCATTCTCTCCTAAAATGGTTGAAGCTGGGAAAGTGGGGACAGCAGTATTTATCATATATTTTGTTCTATACATAGCGAGTTAAGATGATCCATGAAAAATACTCACACTGTTTTTGAGTCAAATACTGCTGGTTTTGTTCATTCATTTGTTCATTTGTTTTGTTCGTTTGTTAATTCAGGCAACACTCCTGTCATCTCGAATGGGACTGTACCACAGCATCAGCCCTACAACTGGCAAGCCAAAAAAACTGACCCACCTTATCTTCTTGCACACAACTGTGAAGTCTTTTCAAATACAAGGTGCTCCTGTGGGGTCACATTCAACAGTTGCTGCTGCTATGAAATCCACCCACACGTGTATCCCAAGATGCTGGGAGCAAGTGTCTCTACCTGAAGACATCTTAAGAGGGTTATCTGGTAAGAGATATATAGAAAGAGCATTGGCAGTCCTGTTGCTTTGGGAATCAACGTGAAAACTATAATGGACTTCAATGGCCTATAGTGCATACAATTCAAATCTGCACGTCTTCCAGTTTCTGCAGCAACTGAGGCAGGGGCCATCTGTGGCACTTGTGGCCCTCAGCCAGCAATTGTTCCTGTGAGGCAAAATTCACCCCTCCACAGACACAGCACAAGGCCTGTGCTTAAGCCATCACACTAGATCTAGTGCAGGGGTGGACAAACTTTGTGGCCCGAGGGCCACATCTGGTTATGGAAATTGTATGGTGGGCTATGAATGCTCACAAAATTGGGTTTGGGATGTGAGACGGGCTGAGGGCTCTGCGGTGAGGCCAGAAATGAGGAGTTCAGGGTGCAGGAGGGGGCTCCAGGCTGGTGTGGCGGGGGTGAGGGCTCCATCTGGGGGTGTGGACTCTGGGGTGGCGCTGGGGATGAGGGTGCCCTGGGCTGGGACTGAGGGATTCAGAGGGCAAGAGTGGGATCAGGGCTTCGGCAGGGGGTTGGAGTGCGGGAGGAGGTCAGGGGTGCAGGCTCCAGGCAGCGCTTACCTCAAGCAGCTCCCGGAAACAGCAGCATGTTTCCCCTCCGGCTCCTACACGGAGGTGCAGCTCTGCACGCTGCCCTGTCTGCAGGCACCGCCCTTGCAGCTCCCATTGGCCGTGGTTCCCGGCCAGTGGGAGCTGCGGGGGCGGCGCCTGGGAAAGGGGCAATGTGTGGAGCCTCCGGCTGCCCTTACATGTAGGAGCCAGAGGGGGGACATGTCGCTGCTTCCGGGAGCCGCTCAGAGCAGGGCAGGCTCCCGACCCTGCTCCCCAGCTGCAGCACCGGACCGGAGTAAGCCCCAGAGCCTGCTTCCCGGCAGGAGCTCAAGGGCCGGATTAAAACGTCTGACAGGCCAGGTGCAGCCCGCGGGTCATACTTTGCCCACCCTGATCTAGTGGTACATAAGTGGTGCATAGATCTTATTCTCTCTATCTGCACAGGTGTGAATTCCATCCTTGAAGAATAAGTGAGCAAGGCTGCTTCTCAGAGGCTAGTTTTTCTGTGTCAGCAAACAATAGATGAGTGTGTTTAAAATATGCTTTTAAAATGTATTTAGTTATTGATATTAAAGAAAGGGCTCATAGTGCTTGTGAAAGATGCTAGTGCCTTGACAGCCCTGGAAAGTCAAGCCTTGATTTTAATCACAGGTATGAAATAAGCTTTTAACAAAATAAATCCCTCTCATAAGGTCTTTCATTGGGCCAAAGCAAGGAGTGGCAAGATTTTGTAACTTCACTGTACCACAGACTAACCATGACCCTCCATGAAACCCAACTCGAAGGTAGAAGGTTACAATGAGGTTAAAGCTTATATCGAGTACCATGTGCCAGGACAGGATGAATGCTGGAACATTCAGTGCAAGTATTCTTGTGGGAGTATCTAGGCTGGTATGGATGATCATAGCTACTGGGATTATTAGATGCAGCCAAAATTTTAAAATGAAAAAGAAATGCTACCCAAAGTGAATACAGCTGGAGAATTTGGCCTTAATCCTATTATGCCAAAAGAATTACTTTGCCCTATCATATATACTAGTGGGTCTCAACAGTTTTTTTTGTGGACCACTTGAAAATTGCTGAGGGTCTCGGGGGACCACGTAATGATCTTTCCAAACGTTGTTTGTACCGTTAGCTAACTATTGTAAAGTGCATTGGATAAAAGCGCTATATATAAATATATATATAATAATTAAGGTTTTTTTGTTCTACAAATAAAAGCACACAACTCATATTCTACTATCAGTAGTCTTACCTTTCTAATGCCTTCCCCTACCGCAGCAGCCCCTGAGCTGGGGCTGGGAAAAGGGGGGATCTCTCCCTGCTACAGTAACCACAGAAGTGAGGTTGGGAAGGAGAGCCATGTCTCCCCGGCAGCCACAGCCCTGGAGCTGGGGAAAGCTGCCGCCTTCTCTGGCTGCCGCAGCCCTGCACATCCCCTATGTATGGGACAGAATATAAGATGTGTATGTATGTACGATGGAATGACTCAGCAGAACCAAAACACAGAAGCAGTCAGCAAGAGTTTTCCCTCAAGGGATAATGCTTTTTGATCAGTAATCAAATCAATATATAAGCAACAACAACAAAAAGAATAAAAGAAAATCCCCAGCACGGGGTTCAACCAGTTCTATGATGAAAAGGAGCCTACAAGTAAAATGGCTCCCCTGCTTCCTTATTCCCTCTCCAGCTAATAATGGCTTTGGCATGGACTGCTCTTCATAGGAGAAAGTGCTCAAGCTGTTGCAATACACAGAACTGTTCAAGTACAAGCATGAACTGTGTAAGATTTAGAAACACCGAAGTCCAAAGCAGTTCAGCTGGTCACCTAAGTGAGGGTGTTTCTGTATTTAGGACCACTTCCGGGCAGTCACTTTGGAGAGGTGGTTGCTTCATACAGGCATAGGTGCTGAAATAGGGGTGCTGGTGCACCCCCTGGCTTGAAGTGGTTTCCATCACATACAGGGTTTACAGTTTGGTTCAATGGCTCTCAGCACCCCCACTACACAAATTGTTCCAGCGCCTTTGGAACTTAACATTGTAAAATGCTTGGCATTACCAGAGGGTGGTAGGTAACTAAAGGTGGGGCCTCCAGCTTTCCATGTTTTCCAAGGAAATTTAATATCAAATAAATTCATTCTTTACAATTTTAAGGGTTTATTTAATTTTTCTCAATAGAGAATTTTGTAAACATGATGATAATGCAGTCTAGGAATGGTGCTTGAAACCCAATATACCTGGCTGCACATTTGTATAAATGTACCTATGTGTGACAATCACATGTCTAAAAAAGGTAATACCTAACCCATGAATGTGAATTTGGCTGCGTAACCATGCAAACTTACCTGCAGGAATAAAATTGAGCCCAAAACTTACTTACTGGTGAAAAATGGACAGGCCCAATTGTGGAAATCTAACTCATGTTGGTGAGCATTTATACACACCACTGAAGTGAATGGGACTACTCATGTGAGTAAGTGCTCACCAACATGAGCTATTGCTCCACAATCTTGCTTTGCATAATCAGGCTTACAATCTACATTTACCAATGATATAACTAAAAGGCCAAATGAAATGAACATCTTCTATTGGCAATCTCTTGTCAAAAATTGAAAGATTTCTAGCAAAACTTTTTCATTTGAAATTTTCACCAGGGGAGGGTTGTTCAACTCGCCCTGCTGTGGCGCACTCACAAGGATCAGCCACTTGCACTGATCATGCTACTAAGCACTAACTATGTCTGGTGGTAAAGGTAAGCAAGACTGGACTCATAATCAGTCAGTCAGTCACACGCACACCCCTCTCCCACCCGAGTTAAAATATTCTCTGCAGACAAGTGGCATATGCTCCAAAGCCCATTCGTGTTAATGGGAACCCTTCCAATGACTTTGAAGGGTTCTGGATCATGACTATTCTTGGGGACAGAATGGAGGGAAGCCGTTGTCTGTGCTGTGTCAGTTGAATGGATAAACAAGGAGAGGCCTTTGTTCATTGCTGTCAGACTAGCATTGAAATTCAGCATTATTCATGTATACAACAGACCAAAAATAAATATGTTTTTCAAAAGTTCTATTTAGTTTTGACATTCAAGGGGCTCTGCGCAGGTACAGCGAGCTGACCCATGTATATGAGCTTGCAGGATTGGGGACTAAACAGGCCAGGATTAAAAATACTGCAACAATAAAGTGGAAGTAGGCAAGGAAAACACAGCCAGGTGTGCATCAACACAAAGGGTCATAATATGATTTCAGTGGGGTTCTGTGGAGCCGCAGGAGTCCACCTACAAAGAGTCCTTACAAAATAGGGCAGAAAAATGGTCCAGTAGTTAAGGCAATTAGCCTGGGACTTGGGAGACATGAGTTTAATTCACTGCTTGGCCACAAATTCCAGTGTGACCTCGGATATGTTGCTTGGCATCTCTGTGCCCCAGTTCCCCTTTGATAAAATGGAGATAATAATTTCCTGCCTGATGGGGGTGTTCTACGATTATTATAGACTGTGAAGCACTCAGATTCTACAGTTATGTGTGCCAAATAAAGACCATGGATACAGGATCAGGGCCTTGCTAAAAAGGCAGCCCCAATGCTTTCAGTGGGACTGCTTGAGGATTACTATGGTAGGGAACATGAGTGAGGGTTAGGTAAGTTAAAGACACAAAAACACAATTAGGCATGAGGGCAAGGAGCAATATCATTTGGAAATTGGGCATGAGGTCAAATATATGTAATTTTTAAAAAGTGTATTCCTTTCTCCTTCCCCATATGTCTATACATCGAGTCAGGCCCTCACCCTACAAAAGCATCTGCTTGTGCAAACTGTTATGCCCTTGCAGGGTCCCACTAAAGCCAATGGAAATCTGTGCAGGCAGATCCCTCTACAGGATCAGGGTGCTAGCTCATAAATTCTTTGAAGGGGGGACCTATCTTTTTCTATGTCTGTAAATAACCTGGCACACTTATGTCCATGATAGTATTATTATTAAGTATTAATTGATGTGATTGATGTCACCATTATCCCATCATGATAAAATAATATCTGTTTTCAGGTGCAATTAAGGTTTGGGTCCTTAGTTGTCTGAGGCATTAAGTTGGTCCCCATATTCCATCATGACACCTGTTAAATTTCCTAAACAGTCCTCAGGGCCCAATCCTGCAATTACATCCATATACACACAGTTGCAGGACCTACACGAAAGGGCCCGTAATGCTAGAACTTGCGTTCCCAAAATGTCTGACACTCCAAGTTTAACCTTCAGAGCAAGAGACAGGACACATCTGCCATCTAGAGCACAAGCTGGGAGGCAGGCAACCTAGGCTCTTTTCTCTGCTCTGAAACTGCCTTTGCTCTGCTCTGAAACTGCCTTCTTTTGTACCTAATGTAATGACTCACCTTTGTAAAGCATTTTGAGCTCTAAAGATGAAAACTACTCTATACGTGTAAAGCATTATTGTTCAGGCCTTAGTGCAAAGTGTGATGAGGAATGTCTATACACGGTTGTTTCAGATGGGAGTCCATGTTTGTTTAGCTTTTTGTATTATGTAAATTTGTACATGTACTCAGAGACATGGTGGAAAAATATTTTAAAAACATAAATGCAAATTTGTCTATACTAATCCATGCCTTTCTTCAAGTAATGAAGATCAAGGATGAAGTGGTATTTAAGGGAGAAGTGGAGGATGGTTCCATGGACAAGAGCTGTCAAGAGCAAATCGTGGCATAACAAGCACAGGGAAAATGAGAGATCCTAGAGAGCAAATACAAGCTGGTAATTTATAGGGTGAAATCCTGGCCCCTTGAACTCCCCATGGAAGTTTTGCCATTGACTCATAGATTGTAAACTCCTAGGGGAAGGGAACATGTTTTAATGTTAGGACCCAATTCTACAAGGAGCTCTTCATGGGCAGGCCCCTACGCCCTTGCAGAGCCTTATTTATTTCACACAACTTGTACAAGGGAGCAGGAGTCTGGCAGCGCAAAGCTTCTTGCAGAACTGGGAACTTAGGCTCAAATCCTACAAAGATTTAAACCTTAATTTTACTCATGGGAGTAGTTCCAATGAAGCCAATGAGTCTATTAATTTGTTTAAAGTTAAGCATATCCACAAGCCTTCACAGGACTGGGGCCTAAGCTTGCAATGTATGGTTCTATATGCATGTTTTTAAATGATATTTTTATGTAAATAGGCAATGTGGGGTGGGAGCAACAAGGCAGCCTGAATTATTTAAGAATGAAAATGATAGCACTTGGGAAAGTGCTGAGCACACAACTCCCATTCATTTCAGTGAAAGCTGTAGGCACTCAGCAGTCCTCAGGATCATGCCCTTAAGTCCAAATCTTGCTGGCCTTATTCACCGGCTGGATTTGGCACCTTGATTGTAAATTCTTCTGGACAGAAACAGTTTCTTCTTTTTTGGGATCCGTTCCTGGAGATCAATGGGAGTTTGGCCAGAAGGAGAATGACAGAACTCAAGTACCTTCATTTTCAATGAAAGGTAAATTAATACATAAGAATGATAATAAATTTATATATGACAGCAATAAGCAGGGCAAGCAGAAAAGAGGGTAATCAAAAGAAAAGGTGAAAAGTTATTCTGTGGTATTGGAATGTAAGAGGCATATGAAGGAAGGTTAGAGCAACCTGAAATTAAGCTAAACTAAATAGTTTTAATTACATTTTATGTTTGAAGTGGCTAAAAGTTGTAATTGTGATTTATATATTTCTAAACGCTTATGGTATTAAGAGACACTGCACAGTGACAGGGAAAATCCACTAGGTTTAGAACTGTGTTGACAGGGGCCTCGTTACTGCAAATGTTTAGGTGCATGCTTAATTTCAAGCATTAGTAGTCCCAGGGACTCTTCAAATGCTTAAGGTTAAGCATGTGCTTAAGTGTGTAAGAGAGTGAAGGATCAGGGCCTATATTTGTAAGGCAAAGAGGCCAAAATGAGTCTGAAGGCACCAGATTATATGTGCTCTGTTCTGCTGAGGGAAGTAAAGAGGCTCCAGCTAGCCTATGACTCAGTTCTCCTGCAAGGGTAGACTCATCCGCTTGCTGAAGGAATGTGTTTTTTTTCTGTTAGGGAGGTGAAGAGGGAAAACAATCTTTAGGGAAACACAGGGAATAAGAGAGGGCAGTGTATAGAGCACTGCACTGACAGAAGACCTGGATTCTATTCGTGGCTTTGCTACTGACCTGCCATGTTACCTTCAGTAAGTTACTTCACCTCTGTCTCTCCCGCTCCCAACCTTTGTCTGTCTTGTCTATTTAAATTGTAAGCTCTTCAGAGCAGAAACTGTTTGTAAAGCACTTAACATGAATACCTGGTATGGGCTGGGGTCTATACAACTGGCCATGTAAAACAATAACGAAAAAAAGAGAAAGGGGAAAATAGTAAGAAGAAAGTGGGAAATACATACGGAGATACAAAAGATGAAGGTTCATAAGAAACAGCTTGAGGCATGGGAAGGAAAAATATAGCCTGAAACCGTGTATTCTAACTATAAATAATAGTATGGGGGGAAATGTGAACAAGATGGAAGAGATGAAGACATCCAACCACAGTGTTAAACTGTAGCCTCTTGTGGAGACTCCAATTGAGGTTTGGCAGGCCTGTAAACACTGCAAAATGTTTCTCACCCACTTTCCTTGAATCCAGAAGGGTCTGAGGTGCTGCAGAAAGTGCAACAGCCTCCCAAATCTGTGGGTCTCAAGAAGTGGCCCTCCTACATTGGTCCTGTGAACCAAGTTACTATTTCTGATCAAAGGATATTCTATAGCTGTTCTGTTGTGGATGGAAACCTCTTCTTCCTTCAGTGTATGCACATAAATTATGGTTATTGTTAAAGTGTTTGTTTTGGGGGAGGAAAATAGGCCCTCCACTATATGATTCTACTCCAGTGTTTTCTAACCTGGAGGATGCCAAGCTGTGCGAGGGGCTCTGGATAGATATAGGCCACAGGAAACGTGCAGGAGCCTGTTCCAATACTACATGATGTTGTACCTGCCTTACCCTTCCTTCCCCCCGCAGCAAACCTGCTCCCACAACTGTGTATAAAGCCTAACAACGATAAAGCATATACTCCCATAGCTGTCTTATGGCCTTCTCTCTCTCTGCTCACGCAACAATGGTCACATGTAGCCAGCCACAGTAGAAGCTCAGAGGGCTCCAGAGCCTGCAGGCTCAGGCAGACGCTAGCTAGCCCAAGCTTTTCTTTTCCCTTGCCAAGGCACTCAGCACAGCCAGGAAAGCACCCTTTACAGAGCAACCAATGGCCACCTCTGCCCCACAGACAGCATGTAGCGTCTGGCAGTGGTGGAATGGATAGGGAGAGGAATAATAAAGGGCCCACTCCTGTACCCATGAAAGTCTATGGACTTCACAACTGGCCTCAAAAGAGGTAAATACAAACATAAAACGCAGAAAAGGGGGAAAGGGGGGGGAGGGGGACAGATGATAGGATATAACGTGTTAATTGTGCCAAAGCATAGCTACTGGGGTACCACGGTACAGTGAGGGGCACCTAAACAACAAAACCCAACAATGGGATCTTCTCGTCTAGGCCCCAAATTTCTTCAGCATGTAATGCCCAGTCAGAATTCTGTATCTGTGAAGAGCCCCAGTGACTCAAGTAAGGCTCTGCATGGGTGCAGTAGTGCATTCATGTGAAACACTGTCCAGGATCAGGGCCCTACTCTTTGGATTATTTATTCAGATGTATAGAAATGCTTAAGAGGCTGCCTGGTCATATATTCTAGGCACCTTGACATAACTTTAAAAATACAAGTTCAACACACCAGTACAATTTAAGATACTTCAAGGTGTTGAGTTAATTTAAAAACGCAAATCTCTCTCTCTCTCTCACAATTCCTCACTGACTCCTCCTTATAACTTCCACCTTATAACTCTTGACAGTAGTGAGTGAACAACGCCAGAAATATCTCCAAATGGGTGTTGTGAAAAATCTATCTGCTTAAAATAATATACATAAAACAAAACACAGGAAAGACGTTCACTATCCTCCCATTGTTTATAAAAGGTGGCAGAATGATAGTCCTAGAAAATTAAAGTCCCCCCTTGCAATATATGATAGGTACATCAAGGGCAACAGAACTTAAGCTTCTTATACTCCATACTACTAATGCACCTCAGTTCACCTGTGGAAGGACCATCTATCTCTAAGGGTGGTACTTTAGAGATAGATGATCCTTCCGCAAGTGAAGGGTGATATGGTGCCTTAGTTTCTATGGGAAGTGATTTTCCACTGATTGCACCTTATGGAATCATTTACACCTGGGCAAAGTGGGTGTAAATTTAGATTCTAATTAGTAGCATTTGACATCCATTTTGCAAAGGTGTGACCAACCACACAAGGTGCAAATGGAGAATCAGGTCTCATATATTGGCTTCTTTGCTGAGATTGCCAATAAGGGCACCAGTTGTAATATAGGTTTCAGAGTAACAGCTGTGTTAGTCTGTATTTGCAAAAAGAAAAGGAGTACTTGTGGCACCTTAGAGACTAACCAATTTATTTGAGCATAAGCTTCTGTAAGCTACAGCTCACTTCATCGGATGCATACTGTGGAAACTGCAGAAGACGTTATATACACAGATTGTAGGGAGAGTGGTCACTTGGATGAACTATTACCAGCAGGAGAGTGAGTTTGTGTGAGTATGGGGGTGGGGGGTGAGAAAACCTGGATTTGTGCTGGAAATGGCCCACCTTGATTTTCATACACATTGTAAGAAGAGTGGTCACTTTGGATGGGCTATTACCAGCAGGAGAGTGAGTTTGTGTAGGGGGAGGCGGAGGGTGAGAAAACCTGGATTTGTGCTGGAAATGGCCCAACTTGATTATCATACACATTGTAAGGAGAGTGATCATTTTAGATAAGCTATTACCAGCAGGAGAGTGGGGTGGGAGGAGGTATTGTTTCATGGTCTCTGTGTATATAATGTCTTCTGCAGTTTCCACAGTATGCATCCGATGAAGTGAGCTGTAGCTCACGAAAGCTCATGCTCAAATAAATTGGTTAGTCTCTAAGGTGCTACAAGTACTCCTTTTCTAGTTGTAATATAGAATCCTCTTAAGTATGAGCTGGAGCAACGTCATCAATTCATTTCACCTATATCACCAAACTAATTACTTCTGTTCAGTAATAACCTTGGCTGGATTTGAACTGGTGATCAAGAAGTGAAAGGTGTCACGATACAATATTAATCCCTATGCTGTAAGGCAGTAAATAAGGTACTAGAACTGGCACATAGGAACTTTAGGTTCTATTCTGAATTATGCCACTATTTAGCTGTGGCCTAGTTTATTTAACCTCTCTATGCATTAATTTCCCCGTCTGTAAAAATGGAGATAATAATGTTTACCTACCTTTGTAAAATGCTTTGAGAGCTATGCATGAAAATTACCAAACGTGCTAAGAACTATGGCCAACATTTCTAAAAGTGACTAGTGATTTGGGATGCCTCGATTTTTTTTACTGTCTGGCCTAAGACACCTAAATTGGACCTGATTTTCAGAGGATGACTCTCAGCCCTCAGCACTTTGTGAAAATCAAGAATGAAAACATTAAGTTGGGCACCCAAAAACCACTAGTAATTTTGAAAATCATGGCCTATAATTCATATTCAATTATTCTGTCCCCAACCATCCTTATTGACAACAAGAGCAAGATGATGTGGTTTTACTATGCTGTTTAGAATTTTGCCCTTCTCTGAAGAAGAGTGTAACGCAGTGCAGGCCAAGTTAAAGTGTATCTCTTAGCCACAAAGAAATTAATATATATTTACACACACATACCCTCCTACAAATCTACTTTCTGTCATTTTAGTGAGATACATCATAATAAATAATTTAAAAATGTTTGTAACTAAGGTGCACTGGAATAGAAGCAAGGAGAGGCCAAACAATAGGGAATGGGAGTTGAGGGGAAATCAAACCCTTTATTATGGAAAACCCACCAGTGGGAGCAGATGGAGAGGAAAGGAAAAATATATGAGTTTCTTAGAGCATTGGAAATATAAGTGGGACCAAAGGATAAAAAACTGCTCTTATATCTTAAAAATAAATTAATATGTTGTCTGCATGAGGCTGTCACTCCCATTTTATTCTATTATTAGTTATTATTTATGATTTTTTATTTTGCCAAACTCTGCTTGGAAGACATAATCCTAGCCCCAAAGAACTTGCAATCTGAGGGATAGTTTCTTTAAATCATAAAATAAATGTCACATTTTGTCTTTTAAAAATACTTAAGTAAAGTGCAGATGCCACAGGTTATCAGACATAATGAACAATAATATGGTGAATCAGGTTACAGAGAATGTTTTCCTTACAATTATTTTGTTTCATTAAAACAGAAAAAGGAGCTTTTCATAGTTGTAAGACGTGTCAGCAGGTTTTTCAAGCCTCAATTGCAACAGTGATGCAGTTACACCAAAAGTTGCTGGTGTCATACTGTTGTTTTGTTTGTGAAGGTCTGAGATTAAAAATAAATGTCTAGATTTACTTCACCTCCATGTAAATGGTAATCTGTGACAGACTCTAACAGGACTGCATGCATCACAGGGAAAAGAACATATGTATGGCATGGTGTGTAGATTGTATTGTTATAATCTCCTAACTTATTTAATTAGCTTCAGTTGTCCATATTAAGCACTAATTTTAAAAAACAATATATTGTTTATGTTAAATTGGTAAGGGCCTCTGAAACACCTTTTGGAGAGAAAGATTATTAACACAGCATGCAGTACTAGTCCTTCATAGTATCGCTTTGCAATGTTATTGTCTGAAACCCTTTTGATAGTTCAGTGAGAAAATGACCATTTCAGCAAACTGTTTATCTTCATTGTTTTCAGTCCAGTGTGGTGGGGTTGATTTTCTGTATTTACTTACTAACTAGTCATTGACTATATAGATGCATTTCAGCTTTTCTGAACTTCTCTGTTCTGTATGTTTTGGCCTCTGAATGAAATCATCCCGACTTAAAATTAAAAAAAAAAAAAAGAGAGATAATCAGCAACAACTAAAATCCTGCCTTTTGCTACTTGTTTACCAGCTCAGACTGGCAAATCATAACACAAAGAATTGCTCTTCCATGGGGCACTATACAGTGGCAATAAAAAACCCACTTCGGTATCCAGTGGAGTCGTAGTTTATTACCACAACCCTCCCAAGTCAACCAATGGACACCAGTTTCAAGCATTTTAACTAGTGCAGATCTGCCTTGCTCTCACTGACCTGAGTTTGCTGGTCCTTCTACCTGCCCTGCTAGGCTGTCTACAGGTCCTGAAACATTAGTAAAAGAAACGAGATGATCTTTGTGTGTGAGTGTGTGCATATGAGCGTGTGTGTGCGTGCGAGTCTCTCGCTCTTTGGGTGTAACGGGCCAGCTGTATGGCTGGCAAACCTGTCCCTCAGTCCCTGAGCCAATGGCAGGCTGCCTTATATAAAAATGAATGTTTTCAGTCTCTCCGGGTTGCATGTACTGTATGTGGAGCAGTGTACAGTGAAAACCGAGGCTCTGCTGAGTGCTCTTCTCTTCACTTTCACATAGAGAAACACTGACTGGCCACTGAAACCCACACGCACAGACAGACACACAGAGAGGTAAGTGCACACAACCCCCCGCCTTTCCCTTCGCCAGCCAGGCAGGAGAGGTGCCCTCTCCACACACTTTCCTTCCTATCACTCGCTCAGCAGCACCGGGGCAGCCCCCAAGGACTCCTCCGGCAGCCGCCGCCGCCGGTAGGGTGGACTTGGGGGAAGGCAGAGACCTTTACGTGTCCTGGGCTGCTGCTGCCACGATTTCCAGTCACTTTTCCTCCCTCTTTTCACCCCAGCCTTCATTTCAAACTTTGGGTGGGGAGGGGGTTTGTTTCTGTCGCCTCCTTTCCTCGTTAAAAGGCCGGGCGTGGGGGTGAGGGGAAGGGGAGGTGAATTGCAATGCAATGCATAAGAGGAGGAAAAAAATACACCCGGGGTAGGCCAGCCAGTGCCAGGCTGCGTTTGAACCAGTACCTCTCCCCACAGAGAGGCAAGAGCCGCCAGCAGCAGCAGGAGCAGCAACAACGGAGGAGCGAGGGGTGGGGGGAAAGAAGCTGAAATAGAGAGGAGGGATAACAACAACAAACCAGCCACACCGGCTGTGCGTTTGTGGGGGGCTTGACAGGGAAATCGCGGCAGCCAGAAACGAAACTTCATTCCAGGGGCCGGTGGGGGGAGGGAAAAGTGCGTTGATTTATTTTCGGGGCCAGGTTTCTCTGTGGTTTTTGTGTCACTTTAAAAAAGAGAGAGAGAGAGAGAAGCCAACAACAACCGGGCTCAGTTGTTCGCTTTGAGAGTTGGGAAGCTATATTTTCCGGTAGAGCCATCCGTGCGATGCACTCCTTCCCCCCCCCCCCCATGTTGTAATTTGCTAGAGAAAAAGTGGGGCTAGTGCAAGCCGGGGAGGAAGAAAGAATAAGGGGGGGGGAGTGACGGAGGAGGAGGAGAGAGGCTGTGTCAGGATTTTGCATGAATGTGGGATTATGTTGTGTCAATAAGTTTAAGGTGGAGAGAGAGAGGCTGGGGCGGGGAGGAAGGCCTTGGCTGTTTAAAGTCCTATTTCTGAAGGTAAGTTGTGACATTGGATGGTCGCGATGACAGAAAACTTGGAGATAATTTGCCCAGGGAGGGGGTTTGTGCCTTTAGTGGGGGTTACTCAGTCATCAGAAGCCAGATTGGTGTTAAACTGTTATTTGCTGCTGCGATATCGTGTCGCTGGTAAATTACAGAAATCAGACTCTTCCCTCCCCCCCCCCTCGTTTCTCTCTCTTCCTCCTCTCTCTGTGTTATTTGCAATGTATGAAACTTACATGGCTGGGAGGAGAGAACCCAGCCAGTGTAGGTTTGCAATGGGGGAGGAAGGGAGGGAATAGCATTGATCCTGGAATCTGTAAAACAGCAGGTTTGTGTTTAGAAATATCTTTTTACAGCCCGCTGCCGCTGAACGAGGAAGGTAAAATGAAACGATGCAAAAAGAAGCCGAGACAACATGTACGATAGAGAGAGAGCGAGTGAGCGGCACAGACGAGCTATTTTTTGCTTTCCTTTTCTGTAGAAAGGGGAAAGAAAATGCCTGGGTCTCTCCCACTCCCTGTGAGCAATGGCTTGCTGCTTTTATTTTAACCGTGTGAGGGGCAAATTAGCGACTCCTCACGAGAGGATCTTGTTTAAAAGTTTTTAAGAGGTGAGAGAGTATGTGTTGGGGAAAGAGTGGGGGGAGCCTTGTGGAAGGTGGTGGCGAGAAACCAGCCAGGCTGCTGAGGATGGTCACTTGGCCTGGGGCTTTGAAACCATTGCCTGTCCTACTAATGACACGTTCAAGTCCCAGATCTAGGCGCACCAGGGGTGGGGGCAGCTTGTCACCCCCCCCCCCAGCCCACTCCCCGATATTAACACGCTGTGGAGATGGAGCAGGGACAGGAGTCTAGGTCTCCATGTGGCTCTGTGCAGCAGCAGCACCTCCCCGGTGGCAGCAGCGGGATCATCGCCCGGGCCCGCGGGGAGGAGGAGGGGAGCAGCAGCAGGGAGGTGTTTTTTGCCAGTCTGATTCACCAAATCTCGTTGGGGAGGGAAAGCTGGAGGGCTGGGGGGAGCTGCTCCGTCGTCCCCCTTGCTTCCCTTTCCTCCCTCCCCTCCTGAAAGGTGTTGTGCAGACTTTTCCCCCTGGGAGGGTGAGATTTGTGCATTACATTATTGCTCCTCTCCTCCCCCCCAAAGCAAGATGGACTCTCTTCTCTCTCTCTCTCTCTCTCCCCCCTCTCCCTGTGTCTTGTCAGCCTTTAAGATCGACATTTTGTAACTAAGATGCAAACTTGATGGTGACCAGGAGGAAAAAGGGAAAGCCGTGGGTCAGTCTAGCCTCTCTCCATATTTAATACCTTTCCTTTCACCCCACCCCACCCCAGAGCCCGGATTCTGGTGGCCCTATACTTTGCACAGGGGGTGGGTGGCGGTGGTGGCTTGTAAATGCATTTACCCATGCACTGTCTGGATTCAGGTCTCTAATCTCCGTGTGGATTGCGATGGTGGAGGGGCTTGTTTGGCGATTTCAGGACTCTAGATCTGGAAAAGGGGAATGGGCATTACCTGAAACAGTGCTACAACATTGCAGCCGCCTCTCTCTCTCCCTGTGTATATCTCGTACCTGAAATCTGGGCTTGCTGATTTCCTAATATTCTTGTTACGTCGCTGAATTTATCCACGCTGGGGATTGAGCGAGAGCACTTGTGTAAATCGTTGGGCTTTATTGTGGTTTATTTTTGTGTCCAACTTTCTGCCTTTTATTTTGATACGTCGCATATTTCATGGTGAGAGAGAGAGAAAATATCCCACCCCGCTGATGCACACTCAGATGATTTGTTCCATTTGCCCAGTCCCAATGCCCTTTAAAGACATGGTGCATCTTTTGTTTGCTGTTTAAGATTTCCTGCCACTGTCAACCTGCTTCCCGTTTTAAGGAGAACTTATACGAGGGGGAGGGGTGTGTGAGGAGGAAGCAAGTTTCAAGTTTTGGGAATTTCTCCTCTTGTTGGCGTTGTGGCAAGTTGCAATATTGTAAAATCATGGTGTACTGATGATGTGCCTGTATTTGATACTTTATAGGTCACTATCACATGACAAAGGCTTTGAGACTGCTTCATCTTCCTCTGTCTGTAATTTCCATTTGCCTTCCTGGGTAAGTATGTAAACTGTACACCGGGAAAATAGTGTTAAATTGTTGTTAATGAGATACAGGCTGTCTCCTTGTTCCTTTTCATGGGGAAGATGCTTGTTCAGGTTTTAGCACCTCAGAAAACATGTCTTCTTTTGGGTGCCCACAGGAACTGTCAGATTATAAAGTTTGTGTTTTAGGAATGCAAGGGGATGGGTTTTATGAACATGAAAATTAGAAGGCCCTCAGTGTTGGGATCTTAGCTCATTTGTGAAAGAAAAGCCCTTGGCTTTGAAAGAACAGTTGAATTATGGCAAAAGTTTTAAAACAATAATTGGAATATGAAAAGTACAACATTGTGGGTTAAAAAGTTATTAACCATATACAGCCTGTAAAACTTGAGGCTGCCAGTAGGGATGGGAAAATATCAAGAGGCATATGTTTAAAAAAATCTAAGAGTTGTCTTCTAGGAGTTGGGGGGAAATTGTAATACTGGGGTGATAGGCGTTAACTTGGTTTTAATGTGCAAATCCCACTTTCCTGGTAATTCTTGTGCTTTCTGTATCTCTCACCATTTTTCTTCCTGGGATTGGTAACCCAGGTAGCTACTGAATTTGAAAGACAAATTTTAATCATTAAATTGCTAACATTTCCAAAGTACTTTTAGGAACTAGAGCATTTTTGTTTGTTTTTGGAAGAGTTTGACACTATTGAACCAACATAATGTATTTGTTTCAAACAGAGATTCGAACCTGTGGGGCCAAATGAAGAGCTGGTATAAGTGGGTGTAACTCAAGTCGTGTTGGTGCAGTTGAACCTACTGACAGTGGTCTGAATTTGGCCCCTGATGATGGAAAAACATAGCAACATTGCAAATATTGAGTATATATACTTAAAAAAAACCCAACACACACATTTAGGGGGCCAAGTTTAGTTCTCATAAAAGCTCATTAATAACACAGTCTTGATCTTCAGCAGCCCCTGTATGGCAAACATGAGGTATGTGATGATCCCAAATAGGCAAAGGAGGCAGTGGAAGTAGCTGCTCTTGTGGGATCTTTTGAAATGGCTACAGCCACAATACTAACTAGTGGGATATTGGCAGCGGAGAGACTGTGCCCCATGACTTGTCAGAATGTTGGAGGGAGGTGGATTCTGCTTCTTTTCCCAGTCCCTGCAGATATTAACACCCAGAGTTCAATAATTCAGCCTGTATGGGGAGTAGTGGGTAGGGGTATAGACATGCCTTTCATCCTTTGACATAAACTATAATGTCAAAAGTAATTGAACACAAAATAAACTAATTACAATTTTATTACAAGAGCAGTTGCACTGGAAAAATATAGTTCTCAAAAACTGCTAACCAGATTTTATAATCTTATTGATAAGAATCGCATTATGTGCATAATAATTGATGCAACAGTCTTTACAAAGTGAAATCACATACAAAATTCAAAAGCTTACTGATAGGACTCAGACTGTTGCTCAAAGCTGAATACATAAATATTGACTTTTGAAAAAATTCTCTGTTTATATTTGAAGTCAAATTAGAATTCTGTACACTACAAAAGGTTTTCTCTTTATTTGGTGTAATGGTGTAGGATTTTTGGGAAGATCAGAACTTGAGACCTTACATCATAACTGGCTTGGTCATAATACTGTCCTTGGTCCTTGCACTTAATACATAGCTTCCACACAATATGGAGATGTGTGGGTGCATAGAATTCTGTTCCATAAATGATCGTGTTCTCCATGCAGCTCTGCAAGAAGTGGACAGTTTAATTCTACTCATACTTACAGAACCAGTGTGAATGCAGCTGCAAATAGCATTGAAATGGTATTTACAAATTAGGAAGCAGAGAAATGGTAAAATAGCCTATTGAAGAGGAAGGAGTAATGGAAGCTTTAAGGAAGCACTGAAATAATTTTTGTTGAAATTGAAAAAGTAATATAAAAATGTATCTAGTTAATGGTAGAATGGAGATTTCCTCAAATTTAGCTATTACCAGATACTTTCATTTACTTTTGGGAATTCTTCTGTTTGATGAAAGTTAAGATTTTGTCTTTAATCACATGGTTTTAGGAGATATAATCACTGTATAATTTGATTTTTAAACAGAGTTTAGTAAACAATTTTCATATAAATCCCAATATAATGTGTAAGGTCAGATTTTGGTCTCGGTTACAAACTAATCTACAATAATCCCAATGAAGTCAGGTGTTGTGGGGGTGCAGGGGTGGGGAATTGTTTCCTCCAGGATCCATGTGCAGAAGGACCAATAATCTCAGATACTGGCCCATAATCTCAAACGTTGGGCATATCATCAACATACACGACTTGTCTGAATTACTGGAGCAAAATTGTAAATAAGGTTTCAAGTAAACACACAATTTAATGTAAAATCCTCTTTGGTGGTTTTGATCAGCACAAAATGTTTTTGCGAGGAAACCTAAGACCTGTATCACAAACCTACTGTATGTGCATTGACTTCAATGGAAGTTACCTTCAGCAAAAGGCCTGTAGGAGAGATGTTTCATTTATAGGTATCTTCCTGTCCAATGTGAGGAGGAAGGCCCTAATGTCTCCTAGTTTTTCTTTGAATAATTAAAGATATTAAATGTCAATTTTCTACATTTAATATCAGTGATAATGCATTTTTATACCTAACATTTTTTTCTTTCATCCCAAAGGATCTCAAAGCACTTTACAAACTATGACCCCAACCCAGCAGATCACATAAGTAATTTTAAGCAAATGAGTAGTCCCATTAAAGTCATTCATGTGGTTAAAATTATACCTGTGCCTAGGTTATCTGCTGGATAGGGGGCCTAAATACTATACTTACTACAGCACTGAAACACCGCCCACATCTTGCGTACAACACACAATGTAACAATGTGAGGATAGGAAATTTCGGCCAACAGCATTGGGGTAAACCTTTCTTTTACATAATGTGCAAAAGGAGGATGTATACACACAAAGTAGCTAAGTCCTCTGTTTTACTTTTTATGGTAGATCTGCCTGTGCAAAGTAATTAGATACATGTGTGTATAGGTTGTTTATGAATCCATTCACCCCAGCACCTGTGAGGTGAAACATGGCATCTGTTTAACAGTGCACGGCCTCCATAATATGCAAGATTTCATGTATATTCAAAAGTGGTTTAGAGCGGAAGGATGGCATTATAGATTAGGCCCCAGAGTGGGACTCAGGAGATCTGGGTTCAATTTCTGCCTCTGCTGCACATTATCTGTGTGACCTAGGATAAATGATTTAGTTCAGAAAGTTTCAAAAGTGGCCACTGGTTTTGCCTGACTTAATTTTTCAGTGTGCTCCCTTGGGCTGAGCAGCCACAGTTCCAGTTGAAGCTACAAGTGTTCAGATGGAGTCACCCTGAACTGGAGACTGCTTTTGAAAATGGAGGCTTTTATTTCCCACTGCTTCACTTTTCTTTCTGTAAAATGGAGACTATTAATATTTCCTTGTATCATAGGAGTGTCGGAACATTCAACTCATTCACATTTTTGGGATACTAGAGTGATGTGGGCAATGGAAGTACCTATGTAGATAAATCACATGGCACACATGCTATAGTACAGTTTTTCTTACTGATTATTATATTTCGTAATTACAAATGATATTACTCTAAATATCTCTTATGTTTCCTTGTTACTTAATAGGCCACTTAGCTTGATTTAAATACTTTAATTATATGTATTAAAATTATCTCCAGAAAGTAAATATGAAAAAGTCAACTTTCATTTAGAGTATAATTTATTTAGTT